>NC_141398.1:54357048-55073298 GCF_034619465.1 Leptosomus discolor | reverse complement strand
AGGGCCAAGGTGATGTATCACCAGAGTTGCCAGACCTGCCAACATGGTCAGGCCCGAAAAAGAGTAGGTTCATCGTTGGTTTGTGCATTGGACCCTCTGCTTACATGGTTGTTGAGTGTAGGTGGAAAAAAGTTCCTGCATTTCAGGATGCTTGGATGAGGTAGATCACTGCCCAAAGCAGTAAAGCAGTAGCTTATTGCTGTAATAAAAATAACCAGCAACCAGCACTGGTAAGTCTGCCCTGCCGCCCCTGCAGCTAAAAGCCATGAGGGCTGTCTTAAAAGCTCATGAGATTGACACCAAATACATAAGATAAGAAATAGATAAAAGTAAACTGGTTTGAGATCTAAACTCCTCTAACCTCATGTTTACAGTGCCCAGGTGACAATTCTGCTATCAGCTCTCTGAATTTGAGCAGGAGAACTTTGACCTGCTCAGAGAGTACAGGACGGGATGGGAACACCATGGCCAGAGACAGGTCTGACTGGCTGGGCCTCCTCCTCAGCACAGGGCTGCAGTTCACAGGAGGACCAACGTCCTAGCAAGAATACATCCCATGTGACTGCCTTCAGATCTCTCCAATTGATTATTCACAAAGAAATTACATGAGTTGTTAAAGGTGAGGCCATCCCCTCATGCTTATATGGCTTCCAGGGCTATCGGTGTCCAGGGGGCACTTCAGGTAGTCCTCCCACTACTCTGTCTTGTTAAGGCTGAGCTGGCAACTTGCTCAAGAATTGGAAAGTTGTAAAGTTGGCATAAGAACATTTTCGCATTTCTCTTCCACTTCTGGAGGCAGGCCAGAGACTCAGAAACAGCTTCACTAAGACAACATCATCTTAGTGACAGGTACAATTAACACAGTGGCAAAGTGGTTTCAGCAGGAAGATATGTGAGCCCTTTCCCAGGCTGTAATGCAGAGCAGCTAGCCAGGAACCAGGCACTGCCCACCCCCTGTGTCAGCAGTGGCCACCAGGAGTCCTTTGGAGCAGGAAAGAGGGTTGCTGCCTCTGAAGATGGGAATTAGAAATGGTCTGTATACCAAATGCTGACCGCACAGGACAGAAGCATTTCTTCTCTTAGTACACAGACACATGAGGTGAGCTTCCCAGAGACTTAACGCCTGTGAAAGGAAATAGATAAGAGGCCTACATAGAGCAGGAAAGGAATTTTGAATTTTGCCCATGGCAAATTGCTGTATAATACTACTTATTCTGGTCCTCTCTGTTATTGTTCACCAAAATTTTTCTGTGAGATTCATCATCAGCTTTGAAATACATGGAAGTCTGCTCAACATGGTGAGCAGATAGGAACAAGAGAAAAAAAGAAAATTCACAAATTAGTTCCCTATGCAACTCCCTCTTACTCAGCTTGATTAATCTGAGATGTGCACCACCACAGGCCTCGGAAGAGAAACCTTACAAATCTCCTTTCTCACAAAACAAAGGCTGCTTGCTGAAGTGTTCAGGTACTCAGTTACATTCAACACAAGCTAATTCACTTATCTTCAACAAGTGGGCTATTGATTTTTTTTTTTTTTTTTTCCCTGATTTAAGCTGCCTGGGGCATTCTTAACTACAACAATAGCATTCTGCATTTAAAAAAAAAAAAAAAGCCAGTAAAATCAGTGGAAAATATCCTTTTGCTCATCAGTAATTAGGATGACTTCATGTTCGCTTAGTTCTGTCAGTATATTCAGCATAGCCACCATCCTATTTCACTTGTCTCTGCTACATAACTTCACACCATAAACTACATTCTACTTATTGCTGGGCTAAATATGTTGCAGATCATTTTTCTCCATCAAAAGAAATTGTCCAATTGCTAGAAGTCATATGCTAATTGTGCTGCTCACACCTTTTCAGAGTCATAGACTCAGACTCTCATGGTTTTTGTGGCTACCACACATAGTCAAGAATGAAATGACACGACTTACACAGTTGTGGTAAAAATATTAAGATTTAAAAATAGATTTTAACCCATAAGTCATATCTCCTGTTGATACAAGCATATTCAACTGCACTTCATTCAGCAATTCAGCCTTTTGGAAGTTTACGTACGAAAGGTATATTGTTGTTTTTCCCTCTGTCAGTACATAGAAAGGCTGAAATGCATATTCACAACTTCAAGATTTCGACAGAAATGAACTATAGGAAAACTCATAATTTTTGAATGTGTCAAATGAGCTTTGTTCATTTGCAAGACTAAATACGCTTGTGTGAGTATTTTTTTTACCTTTTGCATCTGAGCTTTAAGATACATTTAGCCTATGTTTTAGTAAGCTGTTGTCACTGCAGGTCACTTACTGTTGTTATAAAGACTGTAATAGAAAAAGAACTTACTTTACAGAATAAAGCCTTAATAAAGATGACTGGATATTGTACTGCTGAAAATAGATTTTTAGATAAAACTGGTCTAGTAAGCCAATATACTGTAATTAAAGTCATTTTCCTTTGTTAGAAAGGAAAGGCAACCCTTGTATACTGTAGATTTGAGAGATGGCTTCCTACAAAGGTGGAACACAGTCCTAATTTTACATACCAAAGAGGAAATCACAACCTACAGCACAGTGGACTAACAGGTAACTAAACATAAGTGTCAGGAATCTTCCTCATGCTTTCTCACTGAGGGAATACCTTGTTTTCTCCAATTTTTCCCCTTTTGCTTGCTACCTAAAGTACAACCCTACTGGAAATCGACATACAAATGGAGTCCCACTTACATATCTGTTAAATAGGATGTTTTTTTCCCCGTTTTTTATTTCTAGCTCTATGCTCCCAGTCTCCAAATTCGGAGCCTCATGCTTCTAAATTGCAACCAAGAAAAAAAAAAAATAATTACCCTCCTGTTATATCTTCGCAGAGAGGCATGGCACTGCATTTTATTTGACAAAGATGACAACAGCGACAGCTTTAGAAAGCCTGACATGCAGTAGCTCTGACCTGCAAGAGCTCTGCCAGTATCACACAGAGATCTTTCTACTGAAGAAGTCCATATTCCATATGGGCTGTTTCCAGCACTATCCCCCAACGTATTTAGAGGCTTCTGCAGTATGAAGGGGGATTCAAAGAGCACAGGCTTTTTGCTTGCACATGGGATGTGTTTCTTTCTACCAATCATCTATCCTTGCCAGTTTGTTAGCTCAGTTCTGCTTTCTACTCTTTCCATTGCCTCTTAAAATGCACATTTTCCAAGTAAGGAACACAAACTTAAAGTGTATATACCCAGCTGGTCCATGGGAGAAGATGACACTCTTACACACCAGTAACACTATGGCAAAGCCAGACTGTAGCTGAAGCAATGCATGATCCCCCACATGCTCAGTCAATACCTGAAGGTGGGGGGAGGAATCTGTCAACCGTAATACAGTTCTCGTAAAGATATCTCCTCTGTTCTCTTTGTCAAATTGACACACGCAGATATTTCAATCTATACTTCACGGTTAAAATTGATCCTAGTGAGAGGATATGTGGCTTGATCAAACTTGTGTAGGGCTGAATCAAACAGGATTGATGACAAAAATACCTGCTTTAAAAAATAAGGAAGTTTTTCTCATGATAACAGGGAGTTGAAGGCTTGGTGAGGGACAGACAGGACAAAAAAAGCTCTAACATGACCAGTTCAGCATAAATAAGCCAAATATCACTAAAACCAGGTAATATATGAACAACAACAAAAATATATATCTATATATAATCCTGTGGCTTTGAAAATGGTGACCTTTTACACTGTGTTTAAAATCTATGTATTTTCAATTCCTGCCCTGCTGTGCCAACTGTTAGTTTGCAGCTCTGTGCCTGTGGAGGCCACAGAGAGTGTGTGCGCACATGTGCACCTTTTAAGAACTAACAAGCTCTGCTCATTTAGGATAAAGTCCTAAAATACATAGAACTGTAAGCACAATAGATTTTTTGGAGTGGTGATCCAAAATAATTATGATTCAACAGCATTTATCAGAGACAAAAAGGTAAAACTCAGTACCATATAAATACAGCTACAGAAAGATGGTGTTTAGATTAAATTTAATATAGAAAAATGATAGGTTTTATTTATCTCTCTGTAGTCATGACGTAATGTTAACTGGATCATAATTTTCACATTATAAAGGATTTGACCAGACAATTAGCATGTTACTAGCTTGGCAAACAGTCTTAAATTTAGTGAGTATTTCAGAGCCAAGATTCATGCACCTGCTAACAAAGACTTAGCTACCTAAAAACCTTTTGGGATATCAGATCACGCCTTTACATTATTGTACATCTGAGCTTTAAAAGATAAGTTTAAGAATATATTCTCTAACTAAGGCGCATTCTGAAAACAGTTTGAATAATTGCCATAAGGGAAAACCAGGGTTGCCAATCCAGTTTCAATATTCTTTCTGTCATAAATTTGCTTGCTTCAGCTTCTTCTGCCACTAAATTGCACTTGGCTGCTGTTTGACAGTCATTTTGTATTTTCATGCCAAAGAAAACAATTAATTTAAATCATAAAAAACAAAATGCTGGTGTAAAAAAGTCATTTCACATTGGTTCTGGGACCTAGAAAGAGATAAGCTTTGGGCTAAGATCCTGAAAGCAGCCTATTATTAGAGCACTACAGCAGGGATGTAGGAATCTCAGAGTTATCCAGAGAAATACTAAGAAGACGGGAGAATACAATAATGCTTCTGTAACCACGGATAGAACCAAGTGGAAAACAATCCAAGAAATAAAAATACATATGATAATTTAGGTAACATTCAAGTTTAATAATAGATTTTGTACTAATGATAAAAACTGCCTTGATCTTCAGGTATTCTGAATCCCCTCCTTTGACGATAAGGATGGGATGCTCAACTACTGCTGAAAAACTGACGTGAAAGCACTGGGAATAATCTCCACATACACAAGGCTGCTGGCCCCATAGAGACCAACTTCCACTTCCCTTTAGTAGGATTACAGTTTTGCCTCTGTATCCTTCCTATAGTCTTACAATTAATACCCCATTTCAGTCTGAAAACAGAAGAGCACATTAAATACTTGGTATAAATATAAATTGCTTGTTAAAGCAATTTATTGTTTGTCCTTCTTTAAGCATTTCTAGATAAGAACCCTTCAATACACAGTCCTAGAAGTTTTGGTCTATTAATCATCATCAGGAGTTCTAATGGTAGTTATAAAAACGTGAATTATAGGCATACGTCTAACCGGTATGGATTTTGGCAAAATAAAAAACCATAAGATGCTCTTCAATCCATTACTGCCCACAAATGCAGGAAAAGACAATACAATGTCAACATTTGCCAACCATATACCACAGAAACTTCCTGTAATATAGAGAGAAAAAGTAGAGTAATCTGAGATTCTAATATCTATAACCCATTGAAAGATGCAGTTTTATTAACAGCATCTATAGTGTGACCAAAAAAGATTTTAAAATGGATAGGAAACAAGAATCCTTGAAGGGCTAAAAATGTTAAAAGATAGTTTAGGTAACCATTTAAAGCCATATCGTAAAACTCAATGAGGAACCTCAGCCCACCTAATGTACCATTCAAAAAACACCTTGTCAAAACAATTTCACGCAAGAATATTTACCCCAGTTACATATACATGAATCAGGTTTCAACATTAGGCAGGTAAATTGTATGCACAATTTAGCTGAATAAGGGATATTTCACATTTTGAAATCTAGAACAAGGAGTCCCTGTTCTTCCTCCTTGCCACTCCCCTCGGGGCAAATGCAAGCCCAGGCCAAGTAGGTGGTGGTTGAAAAGTGTACGACTTAGAAGCACGCATCTCATTTTCAAAAGTGACTCAGGCAGTCAGAAGTGTAAATATCACTGAAATTTGTTAATATTTGGGAGCTTAATTTTTAAATTAGGTTCTTAACAGACTTAGGTTTTGGGCATCACTGACTATATTTTCAAACAGAAACTTCAAAGGGAAGCTATGGGACTACCGATATTTTCTAAAGTATACGTGCAGTGCAGTGAATTGCCTTCCTGGGCTGCTTGAATTTTATTTTGAAAAATCATGAGATGCTTATCTGTATGTCCAAGTGCCTAAAATATTTATCTGAGAACATAATATAATAACTTAGGTACATCTGCTCTTTCTACTTTCCAAAGAACACCAAAAGCACCATAAGGAAGGTAAAGACGAGCAGGTGACTGCTTTCTGAGCTTTTCATTGTAGTTGAAGGAACTATCAAATAGACCCTCACAACCCTTCCACGTACGCTAACACGTTATTTGTGCAAATTTTAGGTGTATCACATTAATAACAAGTTTTGTAAATCAGCACCATCTTTCATGGCACAATGCAAAACTAAAATTCCCAGCGCCTGAAGGACAGCCTCCTAACAGGCTCCCTCTCTATGTCTTAGCCACTGTTTGGCTGACCCTGCAAATCTATATGGCAGAATGAAACGCGGAACATTTTTTCTAATGCAAGAACTGAATGGCCTAGCAAAGCACAGCATGGCATTTTAAACACCGCAGTGTACTCAAGAGCTGAGATCCGCATAGTCTCATACTCCTAGTATTAGTCTTACCTGTCTCTACTTTTCCACAGAGGAAATAATTTAAACAATCTGTTAATGAAATCACAATTATATAGGTATCTCAATCTTTCGATCTTTCCAAAGAAAGAACTTGTGCTGATCACTATTCCCGCCTGCAATTTCACCCCAATTCCTTCATCCTATTCTTACTGATGTATTAATGCATCCCCTTGCTTTACCTTAAACGATTACACACTTTTGCATTATGTCTGTGTAATTAATTGAGGATTTGTATTTACTGCTCTACTTTTCCCTGCTCCCTGGTTACACAGACGTCAAGGAAGTGCCTATACTACAACCTTTGGACTGGCTGATTCCTGGCTGCGATGTGCAGGGAAATGGTAGAACAAGAGGATGGGGTTTGGTTTGGTCCATGCAGGGCATACATGCAGGCAGGGTGCAAAGCAACTCATTCTGCAGCAAACTTTTTTGCCATATGCCGTTCCATGTGGATGCTTCATTGCCAAAGTAAATTTCAGGGGTGCCTGTTTCCCAGCACTGACCGGCACAGCTGCAAGCTGCAGAAAGACACTTCCACCACCTGTGGCTTGTTGACAGTTTTCTGCCACATTTCTGACAGTCACTATCCAGAGCTAACACTGATTACTGCTGTCCTGCTTATTGTTCTGCCTGACTTTATAGGGAATACAGAAGGATGCCAGTTGGTGTTCAACATTTAGCATCATTTATATTCAGCTATAGGTCTCATTTTCTTTCAGGGATGCTGTCATGGTGCTGAAAGAGCACAAAGCTCTTGTGTGATGCCGTCTATTACTTCGATCTAAAGAATCACCAATGTGGTCAATAGGCTGCGAATCTGAGACATAGATTTCTGTGTTTCCTGGGGTCACCCTCAACTACATAATGTGTGGTTAAGAATCACTGTTACCAGAAAGAGTTTACTGAATATTTTGGAAAAGAATAACATAAAACACCACCACCACCCCCCACCCACCCCCCCGATAAGCATATCACATGCATAGTGAAGGTGAATATATGTATGTGCACAACAGTACATGCAATACGTATTTACAGGTAGAAAATATACTACACGCATCTGTCACACAGGATGGAAAAAATCCTTCCCTTCCAAGAAACAGAACAAATATTTTTAAAAAAACCCACAAGTAAACAAAAGCAATGTCAGCATCTCATATTATTTATGATTTACCAAAAGTGTGAAAAATACTACTTTTGGTGGAATGACTTCATACTGTAGAAGAGAGATGAAGAAAGGACTATTAAACACACTCACGTGAACACACAGACATACCCTCCCCCATCCATGTCACAAGATGTCTGTCTGGGGGGAAGGGGACAGGGATGATGGGATTCATTACACATGGCTGCCTCCTTCAGGCAGAAAGGTTCCCATCTGCATCCTGACAAGTTACAACTGCCCTTTAATTCTTCAATGACCAAACATCACTGGTTATTAATTCTTGGTATAACTTCAGTAGTAACTACAAGGTACTAGACACTATCACTAGTCATTAGTACAGACCGATGCCAAAAAAGTTGAAAGGGTACCTTCTCATTTACTTCATAACTAGCTGTTTTGCAATAAATATTTCTACTATAGGACTGTGTAACACTGCTGCAGTTTAAGGGTCACACATTACACTCTAGGAGAGATCTATGAAGCAACGCAAAGCTTGACTTGCGTACTTGCACTAGTCTTTTGCATTAAAAAAGTGACTCTGACCAAACTAATACTGCCCTGTTACCCCTCTTTTTCTTGAAAATGAAAATAATCAGTATTAAAGTCAAGCTATGTAGTACACCAACAGGTGACGTTTTCCAGTGGGGTGAATACTGTTTATAGCTCTCTCAAGCCTGAGTGATTGCTTACAGGTCTTCCTCAAGATGACTAGCTCATGAATCATCTCTGAGCCTATATCCCACAAAAATCAAGATAAGTCTTACCAAGAAACAAAAGTTAATTAAGGTCACAAGTGGATACCCTGGGGGTCAGACCGGAAGGCATTCATAATGCATATTTATTTATTTTTCTGTATGATTTTGTTTAATTTTGACTTAGCCATCACTGAAAGCTAAAGCAGCAGGACAGAATTTAAACTCTGTTTACATGTTCCAACTTACAACACTTCTACTTTCCCTGTGTCAGACCTCACAACAGCAGGATCAGCTGTCTATGAACAGTACACAAGTAAAGCAGACGAACGTCCATTAGTGAGTAGGTTAACACCACTAAACTGATTCAACTTTAGTGTGACTTGTTTTTTAACCCACACTTTAGGAGGTTTCTACGTAGTATCTAATATGTATGAGCCTCTATACACTATACAGCACTTAGAGTGCATTTTAAAAAGCTACTCCATTTATAAGTTAAAACCTACAATACATTTTTAACCAGTTCTTGAGTATTCTAAAAGGAAATGTTTTCTGTTTCCGAGCCAGAACTGGTCATTTCTTCTACAGAATATGATGTTTGAAAATCAGTTCTTCCTATTATAGATTTCTCCCTCAGCTTGTAGAAAATCCATGATTCCCTAAACATTGGTCTTTGAAAGCACATTGACTAAAATCTTCATGCCTAATTCATGAAGTGTAGTCTGGAGATTAGTGGAGCTGGACATAGACCAGGAATACTTTATCATATTCTAATAAGCAGAGGCTGAAAATTGCATTTCTAAAGCTACAGTATTAAAGGGCACACTGCAAAACATGACCCAAACATAACTCAGTAGTTCTACACTGTCTGTAAAGGCTTTGATATGATAAAGTATGCTGACGAGGGGAATAAACACAACTAGAAATTTCTGTATTTAAGAAGAGGGGGAAAACCAGCAAACACTACATGTATACATCAAAGCATATACTGTATATTATAAACTCATATAATGTGATCCCAATGGAACAACCCTTGTACTGTTATCGATTATTTGAACACACCACGGAACATCACTGCAATAACATAAAATTAGGCTTATGTAGCAAACGTGACAATAAAAAAGGCTAGTAAAAATAGTCTGTAAGGCTAATGTAATCATTACCATAAAACTCTTAATGACATCATGACATACAATACACCAGAAAAATGTGAAAATTAAAATTACTACAGGAGAAAGATGAGTATTTTTCACTTACGGTGTTTCTGTTATTTAAAAAGTAAATTGTTCACCACTCCTTTTATGTTTGGTCGGGGGGTTTTTATTACAATATAACTAGATGAAAAGAGGAATTATATATGCCAGGGTTTCTAATCCCCGCCACAGGAGGATCTGTGGGTAGTAGAAGACCTTGGAAAAGGATCTTTTAATATAGTAGATTTTTCTTCTCTTGTAGAAGGGTGACGACAGCCATCTCTCCCATCTCCTCTCTCCATGGGAGCATGTTATAGTGTCAGGATCTGTTTTGGGAAGACGACAGACATTGAACAGCAATTCATTGTAGTCCGCCAGCAGGGTTATTTCCAGGAGAGGCACACCAGCAAGAGGCAGGTGAGAAGGCAGGGCTGTTGCAGAGGCATGGCGGACACCCACAGCAACTCCCACTCACCCAAGCATACACATACCTCCTGAACATTACTCTGGTATCCATGCCTGAAAATTTGTAGTGTTTCCTGTCCCTATGCCTCTTTCATCTTTCTTCACATGTTAAAACCTCCATAGAAGTCCAGCCCTATCTAAAGGCTAAACACTGTCTCTAGATTTGGTACCTTGGTCCAGTCCTGGGGAATGTATAAATTAAGTAGAATTAAAATGTTGCCGACCTGGGGAATCAGTGCCATGTTCTGTAACTTGTGGTGGCTGCTCACTACACAGGTAATCAGATTGGGCAAAGCATGAAAAGAGAGCTCACATACAGCCTATAAACCAAAAATAAGTAGCATAAACTAAGAAAGCACTACAATTATCAGTACCTGTGTTCATAGCAGTCATCTGTTGTTACTGACACCTAACATCCGATTACCTCTTGTTTTATCTGTATGTTTGAGACAGGATTTCAGCAAGTGAGTCACCAAATTTTTCCAGGAATGACCATCAACTTTTTTTTAAAAAGAAATGTCTTTCTAGAGTGCAAGGAATGGCTACAAGGCTTTTGTTTTCCACTTTAGCAGTGGTCATAGTACACACAACTCAAACAGGCAGAGATGTTGTATTAAGAAAAAAAAAAAAAAATGAAGAGAAAGAACAAAGGACTATTTGGTCAGAGCTGCAAGATTTGGAATGAGTGAAAACCATCAGTCACAGTGACCAACAGACCCTGGCAGTATAAACAAGGTAGAAATGATAGTCAATAAAATCACAATTAGGTACATTGAGTGTCAGCGTTCCTGTGTGCTCACAATCAAGGAAATCAATAACTAACACTGAAAATTCTCCACTACTTGCTTTTGTTTTATACTTTCCATTTACTTTTTTTATTTAGCTTCCCCAGCCGATTCCACCAAGAGTATCTTTAATAAAAAGCAGTTCCAATTACTGGCTATGGTGCAAGAGAACTAGGGAGTCCTCCTGGTTACTGTTGAAACAGAAGCAGAGGGAGTAAAAACAACAGGTTTACAAATAAGTTAAGAGATTGGACACTGTTCTTCACACTCAGTCAATTTATAGAAAGGAAGTTGTATAAGCCAGCAGCTTTTACCACTCCAAAGCTCCTTGCCACAGAAGAATCTTTAGTGTTAGAAACTTACAGAAAATTAATCTACCTGCTAAAGAGTCAGAAGTGGCATGTCTTATGACAAAAAACACAGTAAAGACAACAACCGTGGCTACTTCCAGGAAACCATTTCTCACTCGGCTTGTTGCAGGCAGCATATCAAGTGTTTCTGAGTCCTTTCCAACACGCACACATCCAAAGGAATTCAAGCACCTCTGCAGTTTGCCAGGAATGTGTACAACTTCATAGGGTAGTTTATTACAAACGGCTCTTTTAATAATTCTTCAATATTTCCTCTGGGAATTTTCAAATACCCCTACACACAAATCACATTGATGATTTAGAGTAACAGTTTGACAACAAACATGGGCTTTCTTACTGTATCTTCTAAATTTACTGGTTTCATTCCTATAGTGATATAGGGCAAATTTCTTCAGGTCTCCTCATTCTGAACATCCATCATTCACAGACATGTCAAAGAACCCCTCTCCAAATGTACAAAGGTTCAAGTGTTGAAAATGGATGGCTGTAGAATGGACCCTTAATTACCAAAGGAGTGAAAAATGTAAGCTGCTTTAACACTTCAGGTATATTTTTTATTAGCAGTGTGCATGCACCTCCAACCTACAAAAACTGTTTCCTACCTTTTGGCAATAGCAACTTTAGCCAGGAATAATACTGTATTTAAGATAATGCATGTAAACGCACATATAAGACAGAAACTTAATGATTTGAGATTTGAGTGGCTCCTGGTGTCACAGAATCACAGAATGGTAGGGGTTAGAAGGGACCTCAAAAGACCATCTAGTCCAACCCCCCTGCCAGAGCAGGGCCACTTGGAGTAGATTACACAGGAATGCGTCCAGGTGGGTTTTGAATGTCTCCCGAGAAGGAGATTCCACATATTTTATAATATTTTACACTTGTATGAGAAAGGCTTTGGCAGAAGTTTGTAACACAGCATAGACCAAGAAGTGCCCTGCCTTTTGCATAATACAAAAACCTTAATCTTAAACTGTACAAACACAAAGTATCATCCATGATACACGCCTTTTTCTATCTGTGACATTTTCCTCGTGCTGTTTTACATACATAATAGGTACAAATTACACAATATATGAAAAGAAAAAAACATTCTGTTTACAGTAATCAGAGAGAAAAAGTGAATGACTCTTATAATGACATTTTATAGCTTGTTTCCAATCAATAAGACAGTTATTTTGAAGGATTCACATAAGTTTAGAATCAATTATGAATAGAAAGGAAAACGAAAAAAGGTGAATATTACTGGCTTGAGATTCGTTCATTTGAGAGTTGTATTTTTTTCTGTCTTGACAGACTCTTGTAAGTGATGCAGCATGGTTGAGCTCTGCAATAAATGCTTCTACAGAATTATGCACCATCCTCAGGAATCACTCTGGTAACTTAAAATTGAGCATATTTATTTCTAACCTGTGACATCTACTGTGTTTTCCATGAATATTAGATGTTAAAGATATTCTTTTTAAACTGCTTTATATACTATACTACTGTGAAATACAGCTCTTGCTATGAGGAACTTTTATTTTATGCTCCTAAAAATTACATCATTTAAACATTTAGCACTCACAAATAAAAAAGGGGAAGTATTGAAAGAGATAATAATTGAAACTCAAAAAACCAAATAACACACAATAAAGAAATCTTAATTTTAAAAGCAGGTCTTCCATTCTGTGAGCAAGCTGTGATAGTGGAGGAGAGGGACAAGGCGCCCACACTGTGGTGAGTGCATATGAAATGAGAGAGATGTCATTAAAAGATTTCTAAATGGCAAAACATCCTTGGGGTCACGGGGGGGAAGAGACAAAGGGAAACAGTGAGTCACCTTCTGTGGTTCTCAGCTCTTGTGTTTAGCCTTTACAGTCCAATCTTGGTCCTTTTTAGAACAAGGGAGGAAAAGTGGGTACAAAGTGGACACAAATCAAGCCATAGTGAAATGGGGCTCCTCTAAGTTGATACAATTCTTTTGTAACCAATACCCCACAAAAGCCTCCTACCAACTGTGGTTACCAATCGGCCCCATAGCTCATGTTTCCTTATAATTAAAGCAGAGTTAACCATAACATTGCTTGTACCCTTTTTGACACAGTAAATAATATTTCTAAGTTTTAAACAGTCACCCACTTTGGATATTTTATCATTTCAAACAGGAGAAGATTCTGCATTTTACAGTCCTGAGAGTCTTCTTTCTTCAGCACTAGTGTCTCCAGAATGCCAGAAACGATACCTCTCCAAGTAAATGTCCAAACAGGTAATGCTTACAGGAATTAGCCTTTTCTTTTTTTCTTTTTTCTTTTTGAGGGGGGAGGGGGTGGCAGGGGGACAACCTTAATTTTAATGATGACACATAACTCATTCACATAAAAATCACCATTCTGTAGCTACATCAGTACAGCACAACTAACAATGTGTTATGGAGTACAATTATTTTTCCTATGATTATCCACTATGAAAACAAGATGGTTCCTGGTGCAGCAGATTTTAACAGTATCCCTGCCAATCCAGAGCAACTCTTAATGAAACACAGATAGATTTAGATCAGTGAGATATCAAAATCCTCTCCTTATTTAACAATTCTTACATTTCATATTTAAATGAGGAGTTAAAATCAATCTAAACACACTCTTTTCATCATATGACAAAACTTCAATTCAAATTCATAATTATTTTACATCTTCCCAAAAATAATGAAGTCTTTTACAGATGGAAAAAATAAGTAACAACCTAGCAAGTTCTGCTTTAACAAAAAGCACACTGAAGTCTTAAGGATTACCACTTCGAAGGAAAAAATGCAAATTAAAAGACCAAATGACAATGCCTTCATCAGTCAATATGCTTAGTAATAAACCAAAAAAGTACAAATCAGAGTGTAAAATCTCCATATCTCTTTTAAACTCTTTCTATTTGAATACTGTGCCTTAGCCCTCTACCTGTTCAAGATACTATCCACATTCACAGGTGTGAAGACCTTTATTTGCAACGAGAATTACCGCTAACCACATGGGAGAGGAGCTGCTGTTTAATAAAAATACCAAATATCACAATAACACAGCTTTAAGACTTAGCAAAATCAGAGTCACAAAACTTTGTCTGTTCACAGACATCTGAACACATTGTTTATGCTCAGACTTTATCCTCTGCACAATTCTTCACAACCCCAGAGATAGATGGTGATAGAAAATTTCTGGCAGTTTAGTCTCCTGATACATGTCTTTTCTCTAAATTCTCTCTGTATGCCTCTTAAAGGACCATATGATCTATGATTCTAGTCTGAGTGGAAACATTTATGTATTTTACTATGAGGATTTATATCATATTAACAACACAAACATGCAATAATTATTCCTTTCCCGATTCCTTTTCGTGCAACTTCTAATAATCCTTTACCTGCTTTGGCATTAACTACTGAAATGCTAGAACGACAACCATGCCATGGAGTAGCTTGGATGAAGTAGAATTTATCCTATAATGTGCAAATGCATCCCTGACAGAATTTCCAGTGTGAACTGAAACCTCAAAGGACTTTCAACAATGTCAAAAGAGCACTTGTGTGGAGAAGACACACAGCACCTCCCTGTTTGGTGATGAGACACTAACCAGCTTTAGTTCTGATAAGATGCTTTACCTGAGGTATTCAATTACATCCCTACCAGACTGCACTGAAGGAATATTTAAAGTCTGCTTTGCCCTTGACTCTTGATTCTGCATGTCAAAAACACTTAACTCAAACCCTTTTGGATTACCAATACTGTATTAAGTTCATTGACTCCCATACCAGATTATCCAGGACCAGACGAACTGATATCACATACAGAGATATTGATGCTATTTTAATAGTAGACAAAACCAGCATAGCTTTATAAACATTTTAATTTTGGGGGGAGGGTAGGTGGGCTAAGAGAGAATAAACAGCACTCTCACACAACCTGCAGTCAAGTATTTTACAGAACACTCCCTTGAAATTACTGTGAAAATTCAGAAATTTAGTGAAACAGATAGATCCTCAAGAAAATGCTCTTAGTTGAGACTTTCTGGTTTACGAGCCACAGAACTGTCCACTCTAATCTACAGCTCCCCTTGCTGGGTCATCTGCTGAATTGCATTCCAGCAGTGGCAAACAAATAAAGTATCTGAAACATTTAGACTTACAAAACGTTCATCATATACATGTGCTGTTGCACACAATGAGCCTCTGTGCTGCACACATTGCTTAGAGATGGAGCTTCATCAGTGCAAGACAAATTTCAGACCACACTTCAGTGCTGAAACTGAAGAGACTACTTAAAAAACAAAAACACATACCAATTCCCCTCTGTCCTTTAGGGGTCTATGGACTTCCTTGATTATGACAGGGAATCCTCACTTTTCTTCCTTAACCCTCCCACTCTGAAAGATGTCAATGACTAGACTGTTATTCAGAATGATGATGAATGAGACCACAAATCTGGTAACAGCGTTAAAAGCACAAGCAGTCTTTGCTTCCTTACTAGAAATGAGTACACCACAGCACATTTTGTTCAGGCCGTCTGCAAAGTTAGCGTTTCATGCTCTTTCACAAAACTCGGTACTGCTACTGCTTGCCAACTCCACACACTTTTTTACTTTAATAAAATTTAGGTATCTCAGTAAATCTGATTTTTTTTTTTTCAGAGTATATTATATATCTGCCACCAGTTATTCAGATACACCCATAAACACAATGCAAAGGTTTGTCTTTCTTGAAATGTCTTGATGGTTTTCATAACAGTAAATTATTCTGTATCTCAGTCAACTGATCTCTAACACAACAATTGCTTAGACAAATGATTCAACACAACTTCTCATTCCAAACACAGGGTACTCGGGTAGCAGCATCCACAATGTTTGGAGGGAATTCCATCTGCAGAAATAGTTTCTGTTGCCTTGACCCTTCTGGTTGAAATTTGCATTTTCAGGTAATTCAGAGGGTCTCTTATGCTTTTGTTTGGACAAATTTATCTTCGTTAGTTATCTTGACATCACTGTAGCAATATTGCAGATAATAATATGCTTGGAGTGTAAACAATACGGCAGTGCTTTTGACACAAACACAAGACTCTCTCTCATATTGGTTTGGATATGAACACAGACACAGGTATACAATACACATTGCTGCAGAAGTTTTGTAGAAAAAAAATCCTATCCAGGAAAAATAATATCATAGGCAACCCTATCTCCTAATGACAATTTTTATCTGAACCTAGTGAAAATTTGGAAGCATGACACATTTTTCTGGTTAAAAATCAGTGCATACAGACAAAGTGTAATTATGATTATTTGTTTGGATAAGAAGTATTGCTATACTTCTCTCTCCTTAGTGACCTTACATTCCTGTCAGTAAAATAATTG
The DNA here is from genome assembly GCF_034619465.1 of Leptosomus discolor. NCBI lineage: Eukaryota > Metazoa > Chordata > Aves > Leptosomiformes > Leptosomidae > Leptosomus > Leptosomus discolor. The sequence continues at coordinate 55,056,723 of NC_141398.1, read as the reverse complement.
TTACAACTGACTTAAATAGAAAAGCAAAAATAAAGAAGCCGTATGCAAGTCAACAAATGTACAAATAAAAATTATAAATCTATTTTTTTATATACTTCTGACACCCTTTTGATCACGTATTGACCATTTGTGACCATTGTGCTCAGACTAAACCAATCAATAGGCTATTCATCTGGAATGTAAAACTGAATTTTTTCACTCTTAGAAAATTGATAATATTCTCATCTTATTCTGAATTATATTATTATAAACTCACAGTACAGATATCAACAAAGCAGTGAGACAAAATGTCTCCATTTAGCCTGTAGCCAGGGCTAAACTACAGCAGTCACCCTATCACCCGACAACCCCTCACCAGTCAGGGAGGGAACTGGGAAAAGGAGAGCAGACCCGTGGGCAGAAGTGAAACAGATTTAATGAAAACACCAACACAGACATACAGAGTTATACTCAACCAAATGAATATCCACTCATCACAATCAACAGCAGAGCAGTCCTCAAGAGGAGCCAGAGAAGGAGCAGGAGGAACCCCAGCAGGATCCCCACAGGAGCTCCCCTTCCTCAGCCAACCCTCCCCCTTTATACTGACCATGACATTCTGGTGTGGGCTACCCCTGTAGCTGACTCAGGTCAGCTGCCCTGGCTGACTCCAAACTGCTAACGGCCTGACCAGCATGGCTGGGCTGGGAGTCTGTCCCAGCCAAACCGGGACACTAAATCACACTGGAACAATAACCACTAACTTAAGAATTACTATTTATTCTAGCAAATTAAATGTTTTTAAAATGTTTTGATAGTCAAAGGTAAATTTGACATATTTTTCAATTTTCAAAGGAGTTTGGAGTGATTAGATTTAGTGGTCGGTCACTTTAAGGTCATTGTGAGACCACAGATTTTACTTTCAAATTAAGAGCAAGAAAAATAATAACTCAAACTTCACATAGACACACTTACCAAAAAAAAAAAAAAAAAAAGTGACTACTTGGTATAGGGATTTGCGGAGTTAGTCTGTCACCCACCGAAACCAATCCCACTTACCAGACATAATTTTTCTGACAAATAACCTTGATAGGTAAAGGTAAAGCACATAGACAATTTACTGTTATTACAAAGTTCTTCAAACTGTGTGCCAACACTCATCCTCTTCAAAATAAACCAGGGAGCACTAGGTCTCATGTTACAAAGTATCTACAATTACAGAACACTTTCCAAAACGCTAACAATAAATCTAAACCAAAAATCAATACTATTAATTTGTGAGATGGATGCTAAAAAAATCAAAGCTGCCACCGTTCAAAAGTGTTAAAACATAAATACAACGGAAATCATAAATGCGCTTTAAAACTCAATTTAAAAATACCAGTTACAAGTTTTTCTAATCTAAATTTAAGACCCATGTTGCTTATTTATTTCTATGAAAAAGGATAGAGCAGATGAATTGTGAATTATATTAACAGATATTTTCCCAGCGACTGAAATTGTTGGCTTAATGCCCAAGGAATACAATAGCCACATGTTCGCAATCTTTAATTATCCAATTAATGTAGTGTCATTTTAGCAATTAGTTCAGATGACCATATGTAACTTTTTACAAATAGCATTCTCACTATGACCAGAATGCCAAATGTACCGAGATGTGTTTATATTAAATGCCCAACTTAAACATTAGAAGAACTTCCATAATTACCTACGTTTAACATACTGTGACTTTTGCTATTAGACTCTTTCTAAAATTGATTTAGTTTCGTAAGTGAGGGTGATTTTTGCAGACTTGTTCTTTTGAACCTGCAATCCAGACTCCATATTTTGTTATCTCCTGTAACACGGTCGTGATGAGGTCACAGCAGAGCTGTCAAAAACCAGCTTGGTTCCATTTTGGTGTTTCTTCTGGCAAAAATTGAAAACCAGCCTCACATAATGTACATGTAGACACCGCAAAACCTTCACCCCCACATTTCTTACACAGCTCTACGGACTAACCCCTTGCATCAGCCAGAGTGCCATGACAGCGGTGCACGTGGGAAGGGCCAAGGAATGGCACCTCCGCATCTTGCAGTACTGCAACCCAACCCCAAGGGCACTGCGGCTCATGCTCGCTTTGCGGCCAGTGGGCTGCTGCCTGTCAGTGCCAGGTGGCCGCCAGGTCAGCTCTGCAAAGGCAATGAGCCGAGGCAAAGCCAGAGCATCGTGTCCCTTCACTGACCCGGAGTGGGCTGCAGGAGACAGCGGCAGGATCTCACCAGCACAGAGGAACTTTGAGAGACACCATGTCTCCTTCCCGTAAAGCCATTATGCTTATCGAACATGATTCAGCTCAGCAGACCCAATTCTCATACTTAGTGTTATCTCATGCTTTACAGCTAAAGTTACACTCTAGAAGAAATGAAGACAAGGAAGTAGATTACATTACACTCTTCTTTTTTTGAAGCATAGGCCATGGTTGGGGGGAAGAAATTGGCTTACATGGAACCTACATGAAAATTAGCTACCCTAGAAAGTTTAGATTCAACATGTAAAAGCTTTTATTCCTTATATATGTAACGCTCCCGTATTATTACCTGCAGTAAGCAGTTCTCAGTATTCTCACTGATTTAGGATCTGGTCTCAAATACAACTTCTAGTTGCTCCAGTGATATAAACAGTATAAAAATATTAACACATAGAGATTGGCAGAACCGATTCCCAAGTTCAGTACTATGGAATACAATAGAAAGCTGAAGATGAAAGCAGAACGTCTGCTTGAAATTAATACAAAATACTTTGTTTATTATCTGGCCACAACACTAATAAGCATTAAACAAATTCAGAGAAAAATATTTTGTCACAGTTTTTCTCTGCACCAAAAAGATACTTTCTCCTTAGGATACCCAAATTATAATCACTATTATACAGGTAATGTTGAAGAAGGGAAAAGAAAAAGCAATTGGTGCACAAAACCCTTGAATTTCTATTGTTTATACAACTGCATTTAGATGAAGGTATACAAACAGAAAGACACACAGGTCTTTATTTCTCCTTAATAGGCTTCATTTCTCTCTAAGGACTCTTTTAATATATAAAAGCTGTAAGCATTTTAATGTAAAATTCGTACAATCTAAATGAACAGGTTAGCATTACATTTTGATGTCACTATAGTGTATGAATACCAAAAATGTTGAAGTATAAGGCATACTGCTATAGAACATTTTATTCGTAATAAAGATATTATTTTTGCATCTTTTGTTCTGTCCTTCATTTTGACCACCTGTCCACATTTCACAGGGCCTGTTTTACACTAGGGTTTTTAGGAAAACAAATCCAACTGGCTGACCTCTGGTCTCTGATACAAACTATAGCTTTCGAGATAGGTTTCACACAGATCTGCTGTAATGGCTGGACATGCTATTTAACAAGGCTTGCTAAGGATCCTTCCAATTATGCACCTACAGACTTGAAATCCTGGAGGAGCACAGCTACCTCAGTAGCTCTTAAGATAATTTCCTCTGACAACAAGAGAAGTTATACCCAATTGCAAAAAAAAAAAAAAAAAATAGGCCTATCCTGAGGGACAGAAAATTTGGGGGGATAAACCAGCTTTTTGACTTGACTTCTACCATACATTCTCAGACAAAACGTAATAAACCCTTTAAACGCTGGACCCATTTACCACCAGTTTCACACTCTGACTAAAATCCGGCCCCCTGTACTGATTATGCTAGAGTAATGCCCTGAGGAGAATGAAAAAGCACTAGAAACGAGTGAGTTAGTATGTGTTTTGGCCACAGCAATGAACCCTTGCATGCAGATACATACTGGGACAAGTGAAAAATACCTGGACATTTCCCTTGATGTTAAAATTTGCTACAGCCTGGTCTTTTCTGCAGAAGTTTGTTTGAAGAACGAAGGGATAGAGGAGGTGCATTTATAAGGTTCTTCAAGATTACTCTGATTACATCCTCCCTTTCAAACGCAGAGTATATTGAAGCCTCTTTAAAAAATTCATACAGTAGAATCATTCTATGCAACTGTAAGAAGAAAACTGTCAGACAACATTCCCAATTCAATATTACATTGTGCTTCAAGAAAAGATTTCCATATATTCTAGATTAAAAAAAGTCTCATAAATAAATGATAATCCATTGCTTGCACTGAAAAATGAAAAATAATTTTGTGTTTGCATTTTACTCCACAGAGTAAAATTTAATCTCTCTTTTAATATAGTCTTTGTATATACAGAGAAGTAAAAAGATGTAACCTTATGAAAATTGATTTTTTTTACATGGTTAAAAATATTTCTATCAGTGTTTATCTAGAAATCTTACTTTTATGAGTGCCAGAATATATCACATATTGACAGCTTAAACACATTATTTTAAACAAATTATGATAATGTTCTTTTTTTTAAAGAGAAGGGAGAAAACTTAGGTTTTTAACACTAAGCAGCATAGAGATAATGATGAAGAAAAGGGAAACTCCTAAGAGGTTGCTACATCTGGCCACAGTTCAACACAAATCTGTTAGTAATTTTATAGAATTTATTGTAACAAGACTTCAATATAGTTTAGATAAATCCAAAATAATGTAAACATATACTATATATCTGTGTATATTTATAAGTAAATTTACATTTTAAGTAATGTGACCTGTTAGTGTTGCACAGAATATAAATGATATAGTACAAACTACCTATACCTAAATTCACTGGCAAGATTAGAAGTATACCGAGCTTCTTTTAGCTGATATAAGAAAATAAAATGTTGCGTTTTTAAAAACCTGAACTTTTTTTTAAATGATGAAATAAATTTCCCCGATAATGCTTAATTTGTCAGCAAAAATTTTTTACATGATTCACAACAAAACATTCTGGTTTTGGCTCTCATATAGAAAAGCAACAGAAAACAAGTTTAGATTCACAATTCTGTCAAAGAGGCATCTTCCTCTTACTTGTGATGTGGGAGTAACCTGGTTTAATTCCCTTTTCTGCCTGGGGGGACTGGAATGTATCGCCTGTCTCTGGTTGATAGCTATTCGGTGGCTGAGGGCCACTCGCTTCTCTCCTTGATACAATTCCACTTTCTGCAAGTAATTAAAGTTTCACTGAATCAGGTACTGAAACCCCAGTGGCCCACTTGCCAGGTAAAAGCCACAATCACCAGCCAAAAGGGTCATTCTCACTTACTTTATTTCTCAATTAGTAGTTACTCCATACAAGCTAAAACAGGACAAAATGCAGCCCTATTGCTAAAACGCTATTTTGGTACAGCCATTTAGAGACCTTTCTGGGAGAGGTAGGCTGCAAGACAGAAATTGTGAACTTGAGATAGCAGCTAAGATGTCATTTTGTATTCAGTTTTGTAGGGAATAACTGAATACTCAGTGTGACACGAGAATGAAAGAGATTCCCTGCCCTGCTGGTAACCTGGGAGTATTTATCTGACAACCTACCTCTGCTGTGTGAACAGTTCTGGGGTCACTGAAAATATGGTGGTTCCTTCCACCCTAGAATAATTTACTATCTTTCTTTAAATATATTCACTGTCTGTAAAAGCCTTGCCATCAGTTACTTCTACCACTGGCACAGGAAAGAGTTAGCTTTATATGTCCTGTAGCTGTTATAGGGTAGTCTGCATTAACACTCCTTCTAGTCAAAAAAAGTGCAGGTTGAGGAAGCTGCAAAGAGGTCCCAAAAACTTAGAAATTCTATAATGACAATTTTCTAGTCTGAGATTTGTCCCTATAAATGACCTCTAGTAAAATACACAGATAGGTATGCGTATCTTTCAAACTGTGATGCTATTACATCAGCATTTATCAAACCTGGAACCACATCAGGAAAATATTATGAAAAAAAAATGTAATTAACTCCCAACAGGATGCTGTCGGTAGGCAAATGTAACAGCAACGCACTTTTAGGCAACTTGCACACAGCTATAAGAACATTTTCAAAAATGTGAAAATTATTTCTAAAATGGCACAAAAGTACCACATTTTAAATGGGAATTCTCATTGATGGAATTACTCTCATCACTTCAGGAAGTGCTAATTTTCCTGCTCACTGGAAGCTTAATAAAAGTGCTGTATTTTGTCCTTAATTGTGATTAATCAGTGTGGCACTGTGAATGGCAGCAATTCCTTTTCAAACACGGCAATTTTCAAAATTTGGCAAAGTGTACGTTATGCAAATTGCTTCATCATTGTACTGCGTGCTAAAAGAAAGGAACAGAACTCCAGGCAGGGAAAAAAAAAAAAAAAAAAAGGCACCATTCTGCAGGAGAAGTCACATCCTGGCCAATGCCGGGCCCAGGGAAACAACACAACTGCACACGGCAGCAGCCAGCTGAGGCCACCCAAACTTTGTTCCTGCCCCCTACCCGCAGCACTCCAAAAGCGGTCACCATCACCGCTGACACTGCCTGAGGGAACTTGACGAAGTGATGGTGGTCGATACATTGGGCAGGGAGACTTGGTGGAGGTCCCAGGACTTCTCCGGTGTTACCAACAGCTCCTCACCCACCCCAATCCCAGATCAGCAGGAGCAAGCAAGCCAAGTACTCTGCAAGTTTCACTGCAGCCCAAGTCCTCTGTATCTCTTTCACTGTGGCAGAAGAAGAGGGGCTCGCAGCCTCGGGTTGTGTGCACTCTTCAAAGGCTCGAGCAGGCTCTAACCAAACCTAAATGACTTCAGAAACACTTGAGATGCACTGCTGCAATGTCTACACACAGCTAATTCTTTATGAAACTTGTATCAACACACACTTTGCTGATAAACAAAGTCTTCTGTAAAATAAAAGGCAAAAAAAAGAGAAAAAAAACGTTGCTTACATAATGAATATACCAAAGGCAAATATTTCCACTACTTGTAATAAACACATGATATTTCTGTTTAATCTTACAAATTTCCAAAGCTGCACGAGTCAAAAAAAGCTGCAGCGTCACTGGATTATTAATTCTTTACACAAAATAAAAAGATCCTTATATCTTATTATTATTAAAATATAAAATAGTATTCAGAGATGTGATATATTTTCCAACTATCAAAAGCATCATTTTGCAATGCTTTCCTGGCCCTAGTGAAGCTGAACCTGTACAAAGATCCTGGCCATACATGCTGAAAATAAAGCACTAGAATCTCATTGCAATGGCATCTACTAGATGTATCATCATTGTCTACTAGACAGTATCATCGTATGGTCCAGCTTGGATTACTCACCTGTCCCTGGAAGCTAGGATTTTTCCTAACACGAATAACAGCTTTCCTATTTTTCCTAGCTATTAGAGAATGACAATAATAGATCTCAAGTCTGAACACTATTGGTTTTGTCATAGCTTATTTGAAACAGGCCCTTAAATTTAAAAAATAAAAGACACAGAGAAAGTTTATGATATACTTACTGAAATCAGTATCTGACAATAATACCATTTACCCATTCATTTTCTACCTCTTGTTTCCGAGAGTGTGAAAGTTCTCTTTCAGAAATGTGGAAATGTTCATTTTGTGGTGCACTAAAATGCCATTATCAAGCAGCTCTCCCTATTTTGTATTTTTCATGACAGTAAATTTCCAAGGTCTGCAGTGTGTGTTGTCAGTGTTTCTCAGAAAGAGGGTTTCTGACCGTTACTTCAGGTTAAAACGACTTACCATGCAGCCATCTGGTCACACGCATTAGTACACACTTCAGAAATCCACAAACATTTTATAACTGCACTCTCCACTGTGCTCTAAGTGCAGGGATGGTAGCACGCACCCAAGTACAGTATGTAAATAAGACAAAGACTAATAATGCCTTCAATCCTTCGAGCGCAAAGGCTGCTGTAGTATGTAACATAGCAACACATTTTCCATTACACCCTAAGATTAATAAGCCTCATGGAGACCTGGAAAATCTGACAGAAAACAAGGGCAATACGATGTTCATTTCTGTTTCATTAAACACAGGATGAGCTGATGGATCTCTCCACACTTTGTCACTCCGTACTGTTAATGGCTCTTTGACATTATTATTCACCATGGGTGAGATTGTGTAACCTCTGCTCACATTGGTGAGCATTTACAAAAGTAGTCCCACTGGCAACTGCTTTAGCGAGGTTACCTGAAGCATATGGTACTTCTCAGCTCAAGTAAGAGTGGCTGAATCTAACCATAAAAAAGTGTTTGTGAAGGATTTTAGTAATGTGCAGAGAGTTGGTGAAGGGTACTTAGTCGATACAAAGGTTTAATGCAGCAGTTAAAAAACTGTTTTCTAGCAGGCAAAATAGTTGAGTGATACTTCTTCATCCTCTTTATTTTTATCTGCATATTTTTAGCTCTGATGGACCAGTTTTGCAATGTTTCTTTTTCAAAGCAAGAAATAAAATACCTGGAACAGGGACACTGTGAGGAATAGGAACACAACACAGGCAGCCAAAGGGTGCCTGCAGAGGCCAAACACCTCCCTGCAGATACGACACATAATGTGAAAAGCCTTGAGAGACGCAAAATAATTTCAAAATGAGAAAGTTTTTTTTCTTAATTAGGTTTACTTGTTGTGGTGCAGTTCTAGAACACAGTCATACTTTGCATTACCTTTCTTTCAGAACTGAGTACGTCATACTGAATTGGAAAATAAACAGCAGTGCTGAACACAACCACGAATGTCACAGCACGGAACTGGGAATGAACCATTTCTGTGTACCTTCCCTATTTTCATTTTAAATGACTCTAACGAATAACAATTCTTTCCTTTTACTCAAGATGCTCTCCCTTGTGAAACTCAGAGCATTACAGAAATGTAAGTAAACGTTACTGTCCTTGTCTCACAGACAATCCAAATAGGCACAAGGATATGAAGCAACACCTATTTCCAGCTCACCTGAAGTTTATACAGACCTGGTTTTTTGCGTTTGAAAATTTGACCTATGCACATTTCACCCTGAACCAAATCTAATTCAGACAAAAGATGCAAATAAAAATATTTCTCATTGCATGTTCAAAGTGGCAGCTCAATGTCATGTCTATTCCTGTCTGTGATCTGCTTCTTGGATCTTTTCAGTACTTCTTCCACTGCTACATAATCACTATGCCAGGCTGCTAGCCATCTTCCTGCACCAATCTACCTACTTTTAAGATCACTACACACTGATATTCTATTTTTTAATTTTTATTTCAATTTGGCAACCAATAAAGAAAAATACCAATACAGTCCTTAAAAATAAGACACTACGGAGGGGATGTTGTAGTCATATGGAAGTTATAAGACTTCATAATAGTGCAAGTGAGTAGTGAAGTCCAAGAGTTCCTTGATGACAGTGTGCATGTGCAGACCCTCATGTTTGAATTCAGATGGTCATGCGGCTTTTCTATCCAACTGTATGTGAACAGCAAAGACTGAGAATTTAATATAATGGAGATCAATACATAAGTTAAGAAACAATAACAAAAGACATCCATCCAATAAATATAATTAATGAACCAGCTTGAGAAAATTACTATCTGCCTGTAGATATTACACAAATAGGAAAATGGAACATTATGTAAACATAAATAACTGCGGATTATGTGTTCAACTACAGTTTCAGGTTAGAAAAGCAAAATTAACACCACCAATCACTCCAAATCATATCAGAAAACAGATTTTAAAGAAAGCTGTGGCAAACTGATGTATAACTTATATGTTCAAAATTATACTTTAAATTTCACCAGACAATCATGGTGATTCTCCAGATAGTTTCAGAAATAACTCTGGATAAGTGATTAGCTTTCTAAAGACTTACCAGACAACTTGAAAACAGGAATTTTTATAAACAATACAATTCATTATATGAGGACTGCTGCATGAGTTGCTATACAAATTCTGTTCTGTCTTGAGCAGAATCCAAAACTAAAGTGGACACTCTAAGCACTGTGGGAGACACAAATGATAGGCTTTTTGCTACAGCACAGAGTTGTCTTTTAAAAAGCTGAGATGGAAGCAAAACCTCAAAGGTTCAACTAAGTCAGACACTTGAAACCTAGACCATGAATGTCAGCATGCCAGGAAATTAAAGTTATTAAATTAAAAATATGGCATACACTAAAGAATCAATTCTGTATATGTGAAGGTGTCCAAGATTCCTCAGATACGTCTAAAACAATTTTATTTTGGTGAGGAACAGTAATAATCAAAACACAAAAAAGACTCAGGTCCATTGGACAGAGTCATCAGGAAGCAAACACAACGTGCCTAAACGCCTGGTTTGGAAATGTTTGGTCTTCCATTACACTGTTCTAGGAGGCAAAAATATCTGCTGAGGACCGAGATAGAAGGGATAAGCAGTCAGATACATCACAGATCCTAACAAATAAACCAAGGCCTAATAAGCAATCAGTTCAAGAAATACAAAACCTCCAGTCCAGAGGTTTCAGTCATGAGACAAATTCCACAATGAAAATGCAAAAAGTGGAAGATTTTCCTTACATGTAGGTCCTGAGTACAAACAGTGGGTGATAAGGAAATTTGATGCCAGTCTAAGGTTTGACACATGTCAAATACAGTCCACGAAAGCTAACTGAACTAGCTCCAAAATGTTTATGTCTACTAGTTCTGTTCCTGGAAACAGAACAGTAAAACAATTACAAGCCTTCAATGTGGAAGGATATAGTTAAAAAATAAGAAGCAGGAAAAAACTGTTAAAAAATGCAATAACAACTGATTTCTCTCACAATAAAGAATCTGAAAGGGACAATGCTGAAAGTAAAATCTGAGAGTAGAACTAGAGACTGAATGACACAAGGGGGAAATATCTGTTCTGTTCACATGTAGGCAAAATGCTTCACCACATCGTATTGTCACAGTGGAAAAGTGTGATGCAAGCCCACCTCTTCTCTCTGTGCATGTGTATGTATTAAAGCACTTTACAGACGTGCACTTGCACATCTATCTTTGTCTTCTGTCTTTGCAAACTAATTCCCTACAGAACATGAACAAGACTGCTTGTGTACCGTAATTTCCCAGAGAACAAAAAAAAACATCTTTTACAAGTGTCTTTGCTACTAATGCTACGTAAAGAAACATTCGTTTCAATGTCACTAATTTCACTGAAGCACCACAATAGCAAACTTCTGAAGACAGAACAATATAAAAAATGTAGACTCAAGTGACAGCTGAAGAATTGGGGTGATCTACAAAAAACAGCACAAACTGAGCAAAGAGAAAAGCGGGTGGATTAGTATCGTGTTCCTCTATGCTTGGGGTCACTAAGATGAATGTGCATGAGATTCTTTTGTCCATTTGTGCTATAATTTCACACACTAAGAACAAAATTGTGTTCTCTGATATGCTCACAGAAGTCCCTCTGGAATCAGTGAGAATTACACGCCTGCATCTAAGGGCAGAATTTGGCCCTGAGTCATTAGTTAGAACTCTCTGCCGAAACCCTACAGAGAATAGGGGGTTTCAGAGGACGATGAGGATCAAACTGATGTAGCACACTCAGAGATTTACTCTCACAGGAGACCATCAAATACTCAGACATTCCAAAAACCCCATCTGTAAAGATAAAAATCTTTACAAGACTAACACACCATATTCATAGAGGCTGCTTTCAGTTAAACCAGACTTAGGCAACTTCAAAAACAGCGGCAATGTAATCAAATGAAAGTTTAGAGGAGAAAAATAGCTCAAGATTTTCAGACCTATATAGAAAAGCATGACAACTATTAACAACTATTTCTCATGAAAAGGCAAACTCGAGAGAAAAATCACTTCAATACAGGTATTGTACATATGGTGCACGTGTTCATAGGCAGCCTTGTTGAAGAACTGTTCTGCCCTCAGGTAAAGGATAAGTTAATGAAGTTATTTTACCAAAATTTCCTGCTACTTGGGAAAAGTTTTGACGCGTGTGCACATATATCTATGACTGTTTATTTAAAGATATGTGTATATATATTTTAATGTTATTTCCTACTTTCTGTTCTTAAAGAACTGCCTAGGCATTAACGAATGTCACTGTAGTTGTTTATATTAAGATCTCATATCTATTATTTAGTTCGAGCTTTAAGCGAGCAGCTGATGCAAAAATAATTACAAGCAGTATTCTGCATCAAATGCTTTTCAATTTTTAATGGTAGTATTTAGCAATATTTTTTGTGTCCAGTCCTACCTTCAGACAAATGATTCTCTTCTGTGATAAGTACAGACTGCTTTATCTCAGTTATTTCCTGGGCACTTGCAGTACTCTGACTCTAAAAAACCAAATCTGTAGTGATAACATTTTTCTTTTATTTGGATCAAGGACTGATAGCACTCCAACTCATACTGGCTGCAAAGTAACAGCTTAAAAAAAATCCACACTATTTAATTCTAAACTCCACTGTATCTGTTGCAGGATAGGCTGGCATTTGCTGTTAAAGCAGAAAATTACAAGAACGGCCTAATTGACCCTCTTGTGTCTTTGAAAAATCCTGTCTGTTGTCTCTAATTGACCCTCTAGATACCTTTATGGAACAATGAATGAATCTTCAGTAAATAATGGACGGTGATGATTAATAGCCATGGTTTGGCTGGACCTCTGACTCATGGAGTTGTGCTACTGAACATTTTTCTGGGTTTTTTTTTTTACCATCACAGTTCTCTGGACTTCATAAACAAACTATTTCGAGATAACAAATATCCTGTTGTAAATAACATGAAAAGTTAAATAAAATTAAATGCTACCTCATATAATGGAATGAAAAATGGAATTATTGGCATTATTCAAAATGGCTTTCCATCACCACCTTTTTTCATGTTTCAGTAACATGTCATCATACGTTCATATGCCTGATTTAGAATGAAAAAAGTTTACCATAATGGATCCCCCTCAGAAGACATAATTTATTTCTTTACTATGCTTTGTAGTCAATAATAACAATGTCATATTTCTTTCTCTTGACTCTTCATTGCAATAAAAATCTATGATACTAAGATACTTCTAGATTTGGTTTCATTATAATGCTGTCAGAAAACATTATGAAAACATCTCCAAATGCCTCTTCTCTTATTTAATAACTCTACTGTCTAATGTTTTCAGGCTTGTCAAATTATAAACACAAATATGTTAAGTTACACCATTACTCTGAAATACCACAAAGAAATCTTGCTGTGTTTTGAAAATAATATTTACAACTTAGTAAAACAAGACTGGCTCAATGCCAGTCCAAGAAATCACATGCAGCAACGAATGTTCACATACATCATCTTTCCTACAGCACAATGACATTTGGTGATGCCATTGAAATTCACTTTCTAAAAAATAAATTCAACTTTTCCGTATTCACAAAATATAAGATGAGCACCCTTCTTTAAATGTGAAAAAACATGAGCATGAAATGTGTAAGTTTATTTAAATAGCTGATCCTGACAAAGTAGTTTAAGCTCAACCTTTCAAAAAACAACTAACTAGGAAAGTTCCACAAGATCTCAAACAAAAATAAGTGTTCCAGGTCTCCCAGTGAAGAAATAGACCACATTTATCTAGTTTTCTACAACCTAAACTCTCTCAGATACAAGCTGGGACTTGCTGGCCTATTTATGAACTTTTTAGAACACTGAAGATAAATGTTGGATCTGAGGTTCATTAAGCAGCTTTGAACTGTTCTTAACGACACTCACAGAACTTAAGTAAATACCAACGTAATTTTATCATGGGAAAACTAACTTGACCAAGGTCACAGAGAACATCAGTAAATTTAGCCTTTAGCTAACCCCAGATTATCCAAAAGAGATGGATATTTTAAATGCAAAAGCAACAGTTTTCACAGTAGATACCTAAATTCATTACAACTAAATTGAAATATAAGAAATCTTGCTCTTAAGGGTAATATTAATACAATACATATTTAATCATGAAAACAAATCTTTGCTTACTGAAATCTGCCCTTCTCTTTAATGCAGTTTAGTTTCTTACAGGCATTTATCCTGATCTCCCAGGAGAAGATGTCTCTCACTGCTGATTCACTGACAGTTGCCACCAGTAAAAATGTGAATGTTTTGAGAGAGACTGTACAATTTGGGCAACTAAAGTTTGATGACGACTGCACTAAACTGCCTGCAATAAGTAATAACTACGGGGAGAAGTTAACCGGGAAGCAAGAATATTTTATAAATTCATTGATTTAGTGTAGGTGCAGCATCCTTCAGAAAATTATCTAAATAAGCAGTTGAAGCCAATGTATTACTGGTGTTGCAACAGGCAGCAACATGATACAGTATTCAACATGTTTCTGAGTGTTATATATATATATATATATATATATATATATATATACACACTGCTTTCCGAATTTCAGAGTCACAGAATGCCTGAGGTTGGAAGATACCTCTGAAGATCAAGGACAGAGATTCCACAAACTGCTCCAATGACAACCTGTTCCAATGTTTCACCACCCTCAGAGTAAGATTTTAACATTTAAATGAAATTTTGTTATTTCACTTTGTGTCCATTTCCCTTCTATCATTAGACACCAGAGAGAAGAGTCAGGTTCTGTCTTATTTACTAATGCCATCAGATTTTTTACACCATTTAAATTCATCCAATAGAAACCTAAGCATAAGTTAAAGATGTATATATGGCCTTACATCCAAATAAAAGGAATTTATTCAAACATAATTGTCCAATTTACATGTTTAGGAGCGGCAGTCACTAATGCAAAATAAATGTAGAATCTTCATATGCAAATTTGAGATGAACTTGCTTCAGACCCTGAAACGTTCCAAAACACCCTGCGCTCAGTGTTACTGGGCTTGTGCAAACTATATTTGTACGTGGTGCCATTATATATTACGCTCATTACCCACTATCAGCAAGTGTACTGTGTAGCTGTGCTGTGCATGCTGTGTGCCTGCAATATAAGGCCTACCAGTTGCTTTTGTGGTTACTATTAAAGGTATAAAAACTAAGCAGAGAAGCTAATTTCCTTGCTTGACTAATAGTAAATATTTGATGTGAATTTATGTAATAATAAACTTTAGCAAAATACAAATACAATTATACAAATGTATTTACAACTACTTTAAAAGATCTTATTTATTATGATTGAGATACAGTGGAAGATATATATCCTCTAGAGGAACCTTTATGACAGTAGGTAGATTCATATAAATCATAACACAATTTACATTAGGAAGTTGTTTGTCTAAATAGTAGAAAATAGTAACCTTTGTACAACTGGGGTTAAACTAATTCTGCTTTAATGAAAAGCAAAATTTACATACAGCTTTGTTACCACAATAAATAGGGGTCTTTTTCACAGTCATTCCCATTGTGCCTCCATAGACTCATCTGCTTCCATTAAAATCGTGGTATAAAGCACATCTTTCTTTTAGTATCAGTGCAAGTACAGCAATCCAGCCACTAGGTTTGTTTCAGTGCATAAAGATCACAGAGCACAATAGATGCTTACACTTCAAGTAATTTTTTTTGTTCTCAGTAGCATATACTGAGCCCAAACATTAGAAACTCGATTCAATTAGAAACCTGCCTGCTAAAACACCACATACTGTTTTAGTTACAAGCATGAACACAGAAAGGAAAACTGATTCTTTCTCTTCAGCTTTTAAAAATATATATTGAGCTCCAACTATTCTCTCAGAAAAATAACATGGCAGATGCACAACTGTTTTCACATTTGGTAACCCAGAACAGTCAAAAATGCATTTCCAGGACCGAAGACTCAATAGTACCATTTTTATCCATCTCTTAAATTAAAACTTGTTACTTATGGTGGTGATGGTGACATAGTCTCTAGTTCAGGATGTCTGACACTTCCCATTTCAAGGCTTCAGTACAGTTGCTCATAACTTTAGCAAGCTCTAATTGTTTTCACTGAAGTTTCCTATTACAGACCTCCATGTGGGGCACAACTTATGTGGGAAAGTTCAGCAAACGTGCTTTCATAATTTCCAAAAAGCCAACAAGGGAAAAATACATTATTTTCAGAAGTTTCAAAAAAATTTTACAAGTGTTTTCTGAGAAACCTCCAAGCCCCTAAGGCAGAGAAGGACCTCATAAGTCACCAACTCCAGTCCAGCATTGCAGGAACAGAACATGTAGCTACTTTTAAGATTTTTTTAAAGATTTTAAGTTTGCTAAAGTGCCTGCATAGCCAGTGTGGGAAACCCAGAAGCTCTCTCCCACTACTCTAATATTAAATGCAGGAAATTAGAGCTGTGGCTAAGCCAAGAAAGAAGTAGAGTAAAAGAAAAAACCAGAACAAAAAAGTTTTATGGGAAAAAGAGTGGAACAAAATATGTAAAAGACTGGAGCTGAAAGAGGTAACTTGGCATGGGAAAGACAGAAAGAAGGAGGTGAGAGAAGACAAGACAAAAGAAGGAAAGGTCAGAGTAATTCTAGGAAAAAGAAACCAGACTTTTGGGGGAAAGTTAGTAAAAAGGCATAGGAAACATCACTTTATTTCAAAAACTGCATAGAATACACAATTCAGTTTCAGCACTGTTCTAATTTCACAAATATTTTAAAAATTAATTTAAATATGTCACTCTGGTGGCTTGTTGAGAAAAAAGCAACCCATTATTACAGTTAGAAGTGATCAGTTCCATTCAAAGGACAATGTCAGTACTTCAAAGGAAAGAATCCAACACCTGCTAATAACTCTGTAAGGTTTTCAACCCTTCTCTCCATCTTTTTACCATCCATTGACTATGAAAACAATGAAGGAATAAAATAAAACCCTTAAACTTTATAAAATACCAAATTTGGATCATTTATGAAACCTTAATTTAATCTCTTGGTGTACGCAGATAGAAAATATTTAATTACAAGAGAATACTTGACTACATCATTTTATCTCATGTTTTTTCTGTATTAGTCCAGGTGGTTTTAGGTAATTTTTCTACTAAACATATGTCACCATCCAATATACTTATCCACACCTATCCACTGTTCCAGGGGAAACACTAAGAGGATCATATTTAATGGTTATGCTAATATTTCTATCACTTTCTTTTCAGCATGCCACACATTACATAAATCCATACATATTGTAGTAGGAAACAAGTTTAATAAATAAGGCCTCTTCAGTCAAACATCTTGGACTATCCCCAGATCTCTGCTGCTGCCAAGCGACTGATTTAAGAGATGGACGAAAGTAGACACACAACAGTACAGATACTATGATTAATAGATGATCCAAATTCCCCTGAACTGCATATCATGACTTAATGTGAAACCCTGAAGAGATTAAAGGCAGGAATTACATTATCATGAATAATATAAAAAAGTGATATTCTGTTTAAAAGCTTTTGAGTGCAAGTGAGTTGAACAAATACATTAACACAGCTTCCAAAGATTCAATCAGGTTGAATGTTACCTGAATTTATTTTGAAATAAGCCTTATATATGTACTTGAAGTACAAGTCTATTTGTGACTGGCACTAAAGCTATTAGCATGTAGATTTTAATTCTTTCTTCAGCTATATAGAACTTCCACTATCTGCATTGTCCTTCTTTTAATAATGGAAACTTCTCTGAATTACATATAAAGTACATCTCAATGCTGCAAGTACGAGACACATAGACAGAGAGATATAATAGATCTAGATCGTTATTCTTTCCTTTTATTATAATTTGAAAAACTGTCTCCTTGTTATAGTGGCACGGTAATGTCGCTGTTGCATCTTATTTCTCAGTATTGAATTCATAAACAGGGGTTTGGAGGGCATTTAGTGTTTCATATTATTTCAATCATATCAGTTGAAAATTTGTATTGAAATTATTCAGGCAGTATGTAAAGCTCTTCTATAAAAGATAGCTGTACATTAACTTACAATTAAATGATGGTTTTAATGAAATTATAGTGTGTGACAGGTTAACGGACTGATGCTGAAAGGCAAATGTCGAAATGAAGCCAAGACGTTTATTTTCAAACTGACAAATCTTAACTCAACCATAACATATAGTTCCATTAACATTATAGTTATTACACAAAATAATTTGGTTGAAAAAAATACGTAACAGACCAAGCTGCCAGACCATCAGTAGAAACCCTAACCTCACCATGTTCCATGAAAGACAAACCAAGCCAACGCCTGACATGCAGGTTTTGTTTAAGACTTGGAGAAAAGGCTACAAACCTGGAACAAACCAGTCAAACACCAGCTTTCTCCTGAACAACGTCTTTAAACTTTACTTTTATTTGCCATTCTCAGCACTAAGGTCAAGCCAGCAGCCTCATCATTGCTTAAACACATTAAAAACTGTTAACGGGGTCCTGAGTCCCAAACTCTGCTTATTTTTTTCCAACTTCAATGGCACAAAGTGGCAGAAATCTGTTAACATTCTAGTGAGGGATTTCTCTTTTGGAACAGCATCTCTGGATGGCATTGAAGACTTCATTCCTACAGCTTCCAGCAAGTCAATATTTTAGACTGTCAAGATACAATTTGCTGCTATATACAATTTCACATAAGGGAGTGAGATGTTTAAAAGAGCAAACCCCTTCCCTTTGAAAAGAGCCTTCTGTCCAAACTGTTTAAGCACGGGCTAAATACCAGCAAACCAGAAAATGTGTCAGAATGACCGGCAGGATGCGCAGAGGTGAAATTGAGGATTTTTTTCTTGAAACAAATAATGGCACAGGACTCAGCTGACGTACCGATTTTCGGCATGGCTAGGAAAATACAAAGAAACAGAGGTGAGAAGAATACACCTGTAGCAATATGAGTTTTTCAGTAACTGGAAACGCAACGGACCACTGTAAGGAGAAGTGAAATGCTGAAAAGTCTGCCTAAATGCATTATTTCATCATCATCGTCACTACAAAGGAAAGAAACAGCTCATGGACCCAGCCCTGGGACAGAGACCTCCTCCTCTTTGTTATCAGCTTGAATACACTACGAGTGGCCAGTGACCAAAAGTGATTATCATACAGCAGATGTAATTTTGCTACTGCGAAATGAGTCACGGTCTCAGCCCAGCTCCTGCCGTACAGCTTTTCACATCACAGAAAGCAGGCAGGCTCAGGCTGTTGGGGAGGCAGGGAATGGCTATGGAGGCTTTACCCTTTCACCCCTGCAGGTCAGAATGAAATTGCAGTGCTGGGAAGCCTGCACTATGCTTCAAAAATTTATAGCTGTTAAGGCCAAAAGGGGCTCTTTGTGACCATCAAATCTGACCTGCTGCTTAACTCAGACCATAGAATTTCAGCTAGCTACTCCTATCCGCATTGCACTTTCTTTTCTCCCCTCTCTACATCTCTTTCTCAGTCTCTTTTTTATGTTTTGTTTGTTTGTTTGTTTGTTTTTTAAGTACAAGGAAGTTTCAAATTCCCCAGCTGCCAGTTCACCATTTAAAAAAAAATAAATTACTTTGCTTTCTAAAATCAAAACAAAAGCTTGAAAGGAAGCAGAACACGCATTTGCCATGTTGCCCATCTTGTTACCAAATCAATGTCACAGACTGGGTAAAAGTAATAGAGATTATATGATCCAAAGCATACTTTAAGCATCTCAGCGTATATAAGGCATTAAGCACTAAAATAAAATTTATTTTACAGATTACCTTGAAGTAATTTTCAGTCTACTGCCACCTGAGCTCTAAGAGCTTCCTACATCTGTAACAACTACAGACACACAGTCTCTCAGTAGAGTCATCCAGAGATGCATTTTCCGGGTTACTAATTGTTCATATATTGCTCAAACGAAAGTTTGCCTTTGTTCACTGAGCTGTTGAAAAAGTCTGTGAATACTTCTACTGGATATGAAGATGAATCTACCCACTTATCCAAGCCATGTCAGTAATATATGAGATATCTGATTTAAAAAAAAACCAAACAAACCAAACAAAACCACAGAAGCTGCATTAGATGTTTGAGATTCTTGTTTCGGAGGAAAGAACTCCATGTATGTAATGACCTTCAAACCAAGAAACGAAGCATGTTGATAGCTGTCCCCAGCAACGAAGAAAATGAAGAGGTCAGGGAGGAAGTCAAGAAATCAGATCCCCTAATACAAACCTCTGGAACTATACAGTCTAAAAATTGGGCCACATTCATCCCGTTTTGTTTCACACACTTAACTAAGGTATGTGAATCACAGATGTGCTGAATTGTCTTTTAGAGACGACATCACCAATAACCATAGAGGAAGACAAAGCTCTTAACTAAGGCACTTCAGTTAAATTTCTAAAAATACATGGAATAAATCATCACCACAGTTCCCATAGTGGACACCAATAATTCTGTCACTCAAGAGTTTTGAGGGCAAGCACATCGAAGACCATGGGGTGGCACTACCAAAGGGTGTTGCAGCAGAATACTTCCAAAAAATCATATTTGTACTTTTTAGTCACAGCTTTTTTCTTATTCTAATGCCGACCCTTCTACAATGGAATCTGAAGAGAGTTGCCATGTAACTGTCATATCAGCAGTTATCGCTCTTTAGGTACTGTATTTCTTTCCTTTTTTACAAGACGTTAAGACATATCGTGTTTTAATGAGTAGTCACAAATGAAATCACAAAATACCAAGGAGGAACTCTGCAACTCTTTGCTACAAGGTGGAACGTGCATGGCAGAACTGATGCATTCCTGACTAAAGGAGAGACATTTCTTCATATCCTTTCCAACTTCTTCCAACTCTGCCTTTGCCCTAAACCCAGCATAGCTTTTGAGGGAGTTGCTTAATCTTTGGCAAGTTAAGACAGGACTCTTATTAGCTCCACTGCACTCCTTTCCAGCCATGTGTTGATCCATGAGACCAAGCAGAATGTGGCTTGCAAGAACAAAGTGAAACCATAAATATAATGTAGCATAATTCCAAAATGTACGAAGTATAATGATCCGTATAATGCTAAAATGTTAGTAATGTCTCTTGATATTATTTCATCACATGCTAGCTGCTATTTCCTGAAAACTCTTTGAAGGATTAAATAAAAACATATGCTATGAACACCCACTGTGTGCTGTAACAAATCAAAACTAACTTCTTAGTTTGATGAAAGTTTCCACAGTGCTCAGTACTGTAAATTAATGTCACAGTTGTAAACTGCTTTGGAAATAGCAAATGCTGCCCTGATGCCAGTTTGTTTCATATTAGTAATATGAGAAGTCTCTACAGTATTTAGAACCAAAACATAAGTGCCTTCTAAACCTAAATTTTGAGAAATACAGTCTTAAAATGCTATCATCAGCTGGGCTGATGGAAAAGTGCAGTAAGACAATTAACAAGTTTATATATCCAAAATAAACATCATTTGCCCCTGGTGTAAACAAGCAAAAATAGAGATGGATAGGACTCCTCATAAGAATTTAAACAGTCATTGGTCTACTAGGAAATAAACAGTATTTTCTCTGAAAATGGCTAGTTCTGGAAGTAGTATTCAGCCTAAGGACTATTTTTCAAAAAGAAATTTTAATAAATATTTTGCATTATTTGTTGTATTTTTGTTATCAATATTGAATTTATTTATTAATTTACTAAATGCTTGGCCTTATACAGGGCCATGAGTTCCACAAGCAGACAGATCTTTTGGGTTTTTTTTCCTTTTACCAGTTTTTAATCTGCATTGCTCAATTTCTGCTAGGGATAGAAATATAGATGAAAGATTTCAAATTACAGTCTTTCCACCATTTTTTTGAAAATCAACCTAATGCCCCAATCATACCAGCTGCTTCACAGATAATTCTACTGTTTTCAGTCCTTCTTTGTACAATAGTATCTCCTCTTCCATACATGTTCTATCGGTTTGGTATATTCACTTTTCCTCTGCACTGTAAACCTACTCTTATTAAGTGCTGGCAAAAATTTATGATCATTTAAAAATGAAGTATCTAACATTTCAGTAAGTAATATCTTTCTCTACCCTAACAGAGCAGGGAGACAAAGTACAAAGTGCCATAGTCTTCAGCTCACACCTTTCCTCATTGGAAGTACTGGCCTAGAACGAAGGCTGAAATGGCTTCTAATATACATGGGACACTTCCTTATCCTTGTCTAGTCAGACTCCATTTGCTCTCTGCCTCATGTCCTCCGTTCACAGCTGCCAATACTGATTTCTAAAAGCAATTCTTTCCCTTGCTATTGCTCCTAATAAGTATGGATATGTACAGCGGTATAAATATGTTATGAAAATTGTAATTATAATCTTCTTCATGATGTGAAGCTTAACAAATTATATTTAAAAGGTTCTGGGGTGGTTTGAGTGGCATTGAAGCAATCAATTGATCAATAAATAAAAAAGAATAAACAAGAAAAAAATAAGCTGAATAATGGTCAAATACCATTAAAGTTTTTCCAAACATTTCACTAGAAATGGAGGTAGATAAACCTAACAGCTTTTGAGATTCTCACCCTTTATGTGTGATGCTAGCTGACACGAACTACATTTGAATGAAAAAATAAAAATTTGAAAAGCCTAGAGTAGAATGTGAGGTTTTATGACATTGGGATGAAGAATTACATCTCGCCATTCTCAGTGTCAGAGTTCAAGTCATCGATGGACTTTAGGGAGGGAGGGATCATAAAAGAGGTCAAGGAACTCCTCAAGATTTTTCATCTTCTACAACCAGTCTGACAATTCTGAACCTTTTGAAGAAAGAAGGCTAAAAAATTTACTTGTTAAAGAAATAAATGTGTGTTGCTTAAATACAAACTATATTATATAATGCACATTTTTAGCCTTAACTTATGCCTCAAGTATTATGCTTTCTGCATATTACAAACTGGTTTTAATGACTGAATTTACTGATATGCACCATATTACTATTCACGGTATTTTGAAGTTTTTTATGCCACTATCTTAATATAGAACAGCTTGATAATTCTCAAGATATCAGACATTATTTTCTGTGGTTTGGATTTATCACACAGTTTATAGTAAATAATATTTAATTTCTTGAAAAAAATTCTTCAAAATAGTTAAATAAAAAGTATTTCCTGCTACATTACTACTAGACAACAAACAGCTCCAAAGGGGCTATGGGGTTTTGTCTCCCTCCTTTCATTTTTAATATGAGCTGTTAATAGGTTAATAAAAAGTACATACATTGTGAGGAGTAGCACCTTCTAATAAAGAAAGCAAAAGCTAAGATATGACTAACACACCATAACAATTTTCTGCAAGTGGTAAGTCATTTCTTCCTACTTCCCTTCCCAATGGAACAAGAAAAACAGACATTCTTCTACAGTCTGTTCACTGACACACTGCTTATCTGATGATGCACTGCTTTGGGTCATTTTCAGGAGCTGCTATTTAGATAGAAAGAAAGAAAGAAAGAAATAGTAATATGGGAAACACATGACAAAACAACTTTTCAAGTGTACCTCTTAGGTACGATTCATTTCAAAATGAGCAGAAGTAAATAATTCCGGCAATACAGAATCTTACGGCATAGAGGTTTTTTCCATTCTTGCAGATTGGAGAGTAACAAATAAAGAAACTCCTCTAAATTAGGGCTTTAAAAATCCGAGGCTACTATAAAGAAACAAGATTAACTTAATCCCCTAACAATCCAATTTATGACTAGTAAAGGGTTATGAAAAATTCCATCTAGATGTCAAATATAAGGAAACACAAAGTCTTTGGAGACACATAATGATAAACTGCAGATTGAGCAATAAGCTCAGTGAACAGAATGAACAGTTCAAGAGTTCAGAACATGTTCATTTGAAAGGTGTTCAGTTAAAGAGAAGGGCATGGTATAGACAAAGGCACAGAAAGGTCATCATTACAGTCATTTCATCTTCATTACAATAGTGCAGTCATAGCATTGGTGCACACACTTAAGTTCACACTTGCATGTCAATGCACTGCTTTACAGACGAAACAAATATTTTTAATAGATTAATGAATCCTGGGAGCTATAAGCAGGTATATAAGAACTTGTGATTTATTAATTCAGTTTTGAAAAATAAATAGGACATGAAATATCTGTATTATTACAGTCTATCAAGAATGGTCCCGTTCTTCATCAAACAAGCATAAACCATGTCCTGAATGGAATGCTTCCACCTGTCAGACTGTAGTCCAGAACTCACTTTTTCAAGCCGGCTGTTATCTCAAATGCAGTAGTCTATAATGAGCAGGAGTAAGAAGCTGTTTAAAGGTTTCAATAACATAATGAACCCTGGCTTTTGAAATAAAAAGTATCTATTCCTGTCAAAAATTCAGTGAAAAAAATGGTATGTTACATTCAATACACCGAAACAAGGTTTTTGGCTAGAACGTAGAGCAGATAACTGCTCTCAAAACTAGACAAGCAGTAACTGATACAGGAAGCCAAAATCCTGGGGTTTATATCAGACTTCATTCAGCACCTAGCAGTACGTCTGGATAAAATCACTTTAGAAACAAGCAACAGATTTTCAGGTCTTCATGGGAGGTCCCCAAACCAAGTACTGACCCAACCAGCCTTGTCTGTAAGTGGCCGGCAATCACAACCACAGGCAGTTCAGCTGCAGGTTAGCGACAAAGACATTAAAACTTTTTGCTTTGGTATTTGCACAGTACGCTTCACTAATAATTATCAGCAACTGGAAGCCCTGGTACTATCTTGTCTCTGATTTCTAATTCTCTAAAATGCAAATAGACGGGCTATATTAATCTATTCCAGACAGAATCTCAATTTTAGACGGCAGCACTGGGGCAGGAGAGTCATTCTGTATGATAGGGGTGCTAGAATTTGGCCCACAGCAAGCCACAATGTACTTTGCAGCTTTCAAGAGCAGTTACTGAACATTTTGCAATTAAGCATAATTCCCACAGACTTTGGTATCAACTATAGATGATCTGCACTTTTCAAAATCTAAGCCAAATTTGGTATGAAAAACCTCTGCTGTTTATAGTCATTATGCCAGACTGATGTCCAAACTCTACCTCACACACAAATACTTTGGATGCCTCTTGGATGCTTATGGAAATCCTAAGATTATACACTTCCCACAGAAGCTAGGAAAATGATATTTTAAATATAATTTATTTGATGTTATTTACAATATGGAAGGATTCGGGAAAAAAGTAAGTATTTATGTATTTCATTGTAAAATGCCATTCTATTGAAAGGCAATAGAAGATTTAAAAACTGTTACAGGAGAAAGCATCTGCAATACACTCCAGAAATATTACATGGAGCCCTGACAGTCATTGGTGACAGTCTGGTTTGTAGCGCCACAGGGTAGTGTAGTTACAACTCAAAAAACACACCAATTAGCTACAACTAATCAATTCTCTCTCATAACAATGAAAAGTATAATTCTTTTCCCATCAACTGTTCTTGTTAATTCTCCTTACAGTAACTGTGACAAACATAATAGCTAAGGTGTAGTAAAATGAAAAAATAAAAGACTATTTGAAAACAGCATAAACATTAAACTCATGAGTTATCTTGATTAATTGTCTTCTTCATACCCAGTTCACGGCTGCAAGAGATCACATTATTTTTAAATGTATAAATAAACCCAAAACTAAATCTAGACTTATCTAGATTATGGCACACTAGGGAGAAAACAGAGGAGGTCATGAAATCCGAGACTGCTGTTTCTTCTCATAATGTAATTACACTTTTGGCTAATGAAATTACTGCAGTCTCAGGGTAAGGGCTTGCAAGTCAGAGCTCTCACATGCTTGTGAGAGATGGGGTAAAGAAATATTGTTTACCATTTATATCTGAGAGATGAACACTAATCCCCAAGATCCAAGCACAACTTATTTTGTTTCTGAACTCTGAGCAAGACTGAATTCCTGATCAAAGCCCTTTGCTAATTACTACAATAAAAGGAGGAAGGAAAGTCTGGTAGAAAGAGAAAGAGTGTATCATTCTGCACTGCCGGTACGCTCCAAACAGCTGAAAGTAAACAGCTTCACTCAGCGAAGAGAAGCAGCAACAGAGCGAAGCAGTACAAGAGGACGGCTGAGCACTCAAGGCCTCTATTCGTAACCATTTGGGTACTCACAGCCCTACTCCAATCTGCACAAATGCTCTTACTCACAGTCAGAGGAGTCACTCAGGTAGAGATCTCTGAGCTTGTAAGGGATACACACCTTACGGTCTCAGTGGGGAAAAAATGGAGGAAGCAGTGTACTCTGGTCAGAACTACAAACTCCTGTTCTTGGCTCCTTTTTGAGATACTGTGCTAAAATCCTACTGACGGCCCTACTCAGCAGTGGCTAATGCTTTCCATCACACCAAGCGTGCCAGCGACTTACTTTTCCTTTTAGGCAAATTAAGAATGGCAAGGTGAAGAGGTTGACCTACGACTGCTGGCCATTCAGGTGCACTTGTTTAATAGAAAGTATGATTTACCCAGGGGAAATGAACGGAAAACCAAGATTTCTCACTTGGATAAACCTGTCATCCTCTCATTTTCTATTAACAGTTAGGGGAAGGGAAAATAAATTATCTAGTTGCTGTTAGTTGCCACTGGAATAACAGTTTCTAGCTCATGGTAGCCAACAGCACACAGCTGACAAATTCTAAAGCACAGAAAGAAACTCTGCTGACTGTGTCTGAACTAGGCAGTGGTAATGTATATGGGATAGCTGAATGACTTCTGTCTTTGGCTAAATATGGGGACACACACACACACTATTGTAAGACAAAGATTCATGTTTGGGTTTTTTTTTAATAATTTGAATTAAAGACATTGACGAGATCAACCTGATTAATAGTCAGCAAAGTACTGTGTTGATTGGAAGCCTCATTTCCTGCTTCAAACCTAGCTTTAGAAGACCAGTTGGTATCTGAGCTTACAACTGTAGTCTGGAATATACCTGACACTTGGCTTCTAAGCAGTGAAAGTCATAGGATGATTAACCTCATATGACTGTGTTTGAATAAAACTTACATCCCACTAGAATATAGAATACATGGAAGAAAACGAAAAACACTTTCCTCTTTTTGCTCTTCTCCAAAGCTTTCAGTGTGAATGTTAAACCCAATAAGCTTATAGAAATGAGACCAACTAACAAGCAAGGAGGCCATTATCACCCATCACATTAAATGAACCCATTTCATTTTCAAATCTAGTTGCAAAATTAGTTCTTGCCTATTAAACAATTCTCAAGAAATTAATGGCAGAAGGTTTTGCTTTGACTGTCATAAAGATCACCAAAACCACTTGTGTTTAAGATGCTAATTACAGGGGCTCAATGCCAAAAAAATAATTCTGGTAAATTAGATCCCATGATTAATTCATAACGTCCATTTTAGCATTAATCCTAGCATTAAGATACAGAGTAGTCCCCATACACACACACATACACACATCTCTCTCACTTTGGGGAATAAAGTAATAGTAATTCCTAGGGGTTTTTTATAAGTCTTCATATTTTATGTACATTATGTAATTAATATAACTACATAGTTAATCCATTACTTTGTGTTTCTTGTCTGAGATCTCTGTTAAGGCCTTTAGATTTTAAAAACTCAAAACAAATAACTTCTCATGCATCGTTCAGGCAGAAGTGTTCATGAAACCACACAGACTAATGGATTTACTTACTGTTCTGCGAACAACATAAATTCTTACCAGTTTATAATTTAAGCTTTAAAAGTAATACCTGTTTATAAATACCCAAAGGACTGCGCCGATAGTATATAAAGACAGTAACATCTCATACATGGAAATTTCCTATAGGGTTTCAAAAGAAAATAACTACTGGATGACAGAGATCTTAAATCACTACATCAACATCATGACTCTACTGCTAGCATTCTCTGCAATGTCCTTTCCAACAAGAATATAAAGGCTTATATTCCTGTTGGGGCAAATGGGAAGAAACAGTGAATTTTAGATGTCTAAGATATTTTCATTGTGACTTCACTTCACTTATCTTGATACAATACAATTCATCATAGGCACATGTGTTTCTTCCCAAGCATGTTGAATAATACAATTTTTATGAGCCAATCATGTGACAGGGCTTCCCAAATTTAGCTTTCCCATTCATGAAAAAGTGACCCAGTAAAATGAAATAAAACATTAAATGAAGACTTTTCTGTCCAAGCCAGCAAGACAGACAGGTATGCCAAGAGATTTGTCAAGTGCATTACTTTCTGAAAAGACAACTGCTCATACCACTAACAGTTTCCTTCATAATACATAACTCTAGAGTAGCTAATAAGCATTGAAAATGCTAGGCCTTAAATACTGTTGATAGTATAATGACTGATGTTTTCAAGTAGCTGTTGAAAAAGCCTTTGAACAACTTCTTTATCATACAACTATCAGTTTTCACTCTCTATTGTATGTGGTTTTCATTGACTCTCTTTAAAATTTTATTTGAAGTCAATGGATCAATCACTTCTGTGAAAATGTATTCTAAACACCAATGTGCATAAGATACACTTTTACCATCTTTTTGTCAACCTATTGCTAACAATGACATTATTGCTATTCGTTTTCTGCTGATATTGTTACTGATTGTTCACTGTAGACAGCAGCTTCTGTTTTGTTTTTTTTTTTTTTCCATTCAGTATCTTAAGTCATATCTAAAGCTATTCTTTTACAGCCTCTACATACCACTTTTTCAGAGTAGCAGGGGCATCTCGTCTGCTCAATTACTTATTAGTGTTGCTAAAGAATACCATTTCCTCTTGTGGCTGATAAAATATTAATCAAAAACAGGAACAGAGTGATTTCCCAGTGTGGATGTCTTCTAATGGTAATACATGGAGTCTAAGAGAGATCTGGAAGTCATGTAATAGCTCTTGAAGGCAGGGAGGGGCTCCAAGATAGGAATGACATTGTATACTGAGTAATGAGATTGTATTTAAAGCACACTGGATAGCTTAATTTTGCTCTTCTGTAGAAAAAAAATCACAAGTGCGATTACAAGGATGCATGCAAAGGTTTATTTGGGATAACAGCACATAACTTAAAAAAAAATCTTTTGTAAACATTTTCATCCTTGCTATTCCTCAGTATCCAACGTAGAGCCATATAGAGGCAAACTTTCCGAATTATTACTGTTTCATGTCCATGTATCAGTTAATCATAGTAATAAAACAGTAAATAACTGTCTGTTCATTCTGCCAGTTATTAAACATCCATCCCATCCTGTCTGTAGGCATTTTTGTTCCTATATTTTTCACAGGATTTGAAAGAGGAGGAAGGAATTAAAATGAAGAACAGAGAGGCAATTGAAAGATACATGGGAAAGCTGTGACAGTGTCCGAGGTTACAGTGTAAAATGTGCCAAAAGGAAAAAAAAAGTATTCTATGACCATCTTCAGGAGTTGTTGAGACCAGGTGGGGCGGTGCTCCCTGCCTCCCCCCTCTGGACTATCTCCTGTCAATGGGCACAACAATGCCTTATCGCCTGACCCATCGATAACTCGCTCCTGGGCTATCTCCTGTTAATGGCCCATCAAGGAACTGCCTCACGACTCCCCATCCCATTGTGAGATGCTCCGCCCGGGGGGAAGGAGCCAAGCAGTCCATACCAAATAAAAACTGAGATCTCGAACACCCTAGCAGCCTTCTTCCACTGGATTCCCAGAGGAGTTTCCCCCCCCGCCCCCACTGGAGTTCCAGAGGACAAGAGCTACCTGCCGATCACTGGACCTTCGGAGGAAGACCAGACTCTTTTACCTGATTGCTGCTTCCACAGAACTACATCCATCGCTTCAGGAGGACTGCAGCCAGCATCTTATCGGACTGCTACTGCCACCCTAACAGGGTGTCAGGTTGTATTCCTGACTCTGTCAGTGTAAACCAGTGGGTTGTTTGTTTTTCCCTGCCTTGTGTTATATATATATATATAAGTAAAGAACTGTTATTCCTATTCCCCATATCTTTGCCTGAAGGCCCATTAATTTCAAAATTATAATAATTTGGAGGGAAGGAGGTTGCATTTTCCATTTCAAGGGAGGCTCCTGCCTTCCTCCGCAGACACCTGTCTTTCAAACCAAGACAGACAGCTTGAAAATGAACCTAAATATCCTTAAATATAATATTATATCACCATGTTTCCTTGTAAAGTTTTGATGCAAATACTCTTGACTGACTTGGAAAAAACAGTTGTCCTAAATAACTTCTAAACAAATAAATACTCAAAATCATGGTCTTTGATGGTGGTGGAAGTGTCTCAACCTGGATCAATCAATAAACTAATTTTAACACAATAAAGCCACAATAACACCAATAATAGCAACCACTTTCTAGAAACTGTGCCATCAAACAAATACTCTTCAGCTGCGTCTGATGGCACGAAAACCTACTCAGTAGTCAAAATGTCAAATTCCATCAATCTACGGGCACTCATCAAGTCTGGTGGCAAGCATATGTTCTGGCTTCCCTAGGAGAACTGCCAGACCATTTCCCCTGTCATAGTTTTGAAGAAGAAAGGAGGACAATGACATATAAAAAAATAAGGGTATTTTTACCTCAAATAAATATACGTCATATTAGTATCATCCTTTTGTCTCACAACACAGTGAATTCTAAAAGTGCTGTAACACTGGACAAGATGAAATACGGCTTGCATCCAAGCTCCAGAACAAATGTCATCTCTTGGCACTTGTGTTTTGTTACTCATTGAATGCAAAGAGGCATAAAAAGTCCCGTCAGCAGTAAAAAAAAACAAAAACCAAAAAACCCCAAAAGACCTGATTTTCATTACAGTATATATACTAGTTCACCTGACAAAACTTTCTACCTTGAAAAATAATTAATATCACTATCTAAATCCTGAATATAGTGGACAAACATTTAGAACAAGCAGGTAGGAAAGATAACAAAAAAAATCAGTTAAAACTTCATATTTAATAGTAATATTAAGCACACAGCACTTTTCAGCTGTGACTCTAAAATCATTCTATAAGATATAAAAGTGCAATTGACTTGCTTTCCAGTCATATATAAGTAAAACTGAAAAACTAAGATACAAATTCATTTGCACAAAGTCACTCAAACAGTTCAAAGCCTGGGTCAGGAACAGAACGAAGGCCACTTGATATTACTCCAATTCACAATCCATTTTTCTTCTATTCTGCATGGCACACAAGATAATTTATTATTCAGAGAAAAGGCTAAGAACACATATCTAGCAAAAGTATACAGGTAACATCAAAGTTATTGAAAAATATGCAAAGTTCCCCATTCACTTATGTCTCCTCTATTACAAGTAAGAAACTATTTTTGTATGGGAATTGTTTACTGTTCATTTAAATTAATTTTTCTCCAAGAAAATTTAAAGAATAATTTTCTTCATTAAAAATTCAGTGCTCTCTTTGTGTGATACTTGCACTAATAATTTGGGATCCAGTTCTGTTGCAAGCATGACATCGCCGCTAAGGTTTCTGAGAATCTGCACTTAACATCAACAAGACCTGAGTCTGCTCAGCATCCTGAAGCAATAGTCCTTAATGAGAAGAGGAGTGTGGGTGGTGAGCTGGTTTTGATAAGTAGTAATAGGATGAGCAAAAAGTAATATACCAACAGTTGATATATTACTTGACATGTCAATTGTTGGAGAGTTGCTGTATTGAATTTGTACCTACAGCAAACACAATACAGAAGATTCTAATATACTGCGGTGTTTGCTACATATTTTCCAAGTGATTGTATTGACTCTGTAAACAAAGATTATATGAAAAAATAAAGACTCCTGTACCATATAATATTTACCAAGCGAACAAATCTATCAAAGCTGGAAATAAAAACACAATTTCACCAGTGTCAGGAAAGGAGGAAATAAATTGACCATTTGAAATGAGATCAGATACTTCAGTTTGGATCTCAGGCACCTAAGAGAGTCTCCTTCTAGTGCAATAGCTGATTATTATATTAGTTTTAAATATTGCAGGAGGAGAAGGAGAAAAGGAAGAATGGAGTATCAAATGCTCAGAGTGAACAGTTCAGGTATTTCAGAAACATAATGAAGTAAAATGCTAAATTTAAACTATCCAGATCTAATTTTCCTGCTAACAGCGCTGGTTCATTTCCCATAGGAGTAGTACCAAAAGTCCTCCACCTAAGTCCAAAACCACTTTTTTTTTTTAACTTTTGCAAAAGGTTGCATCATTTAGATACAGAGAAATAGGAGATCAATGTTTAAGTCATATTAAACAACATTCTATACCACCAGAGTATTTGTCCACATACTAGCACAGTAATGAGCGGAACAGAAGGGGCAGACGAACCTGTTACAAAAATCAGTGAAGTGCTGTGCCAATTCAAATGGAGATGACCTAGCCAGGAGGCCATGATAGGCCTTCACTTAATTCTTCCACAGGTGGAAGATCAACAGCCCTCAGGAGCTGCTCTTATTCTATCACATTTCTCCCTCTCACTGGTTCTCCCACGCTCGTTTTCCCTTTCTTATTACTTCTGCTGAGAGTGCCATTATCAGGGAGCTGAGGAAAACCAAACCCAAACTCCTGGTCGTGCCCGCGTTGCTGTCACTGCTGTGTTTGCATCTGTGTAGGTGCAGAGACCAAACCAGCGAGCTCCGCACAGCCTGCCACACCCACCCAGCTGGCTTATCCCAGTGTTCGGGAGGATAACCTTCTCTAAGCAGCCTGCTTTTCTGGCTGCACTGTGGGCTGCACCTGAGTTTAAATGCATCCTTAAGCATTGGCTGGTCTGTTTTTGAAGAACGAAAATATATGCAAAGGCTTAAAGTTAATATTGGAGCCTTAACAACATGCAAAATCGTTTTTTTAAAAAGAATCAGAGTTACTTCTGGAATAATGTTAACGAAACGAAGATGCATTGCTGAAACACAGAACACATTTCAAATAAGCAGCCTTTTTCTTTATTTTGTGGACTTAGACCAGCGTTCAGATTTTGTAAAATACTGTAAGATAACCAGTTCTCATCATGAGATCGTTTTAAACACCTACCAGAGCAGAAGATTACTGCTAAGAACAGATCTGTGAAAATAAAGGTGTACACTGGACTTACTATAAGGTTCTAACTTGACAGTAGAAAAGATATTTTATATTTTCTCCAAGTACTTTCTCTATAAGTGAAACTATTTCAGAAAAAAAAAAAAAGTTATTTCTTTGAAATAAGGATTACTTTACATGGGATTCCCTCCTCCAACACCATCACTGACACAAATTTTATCTATTACCTTATCAGACTCCTTTTCTTTGTGCAGCTCAGCTTAATCTTCGGAATATCTATAGAATTCAGAAGTTATGAAGCTGCATGTTTAGGTTTGAAGCTAATATTGTAAGTCTGCTCTTTAGTGTGCCAAAATATTTGTAAGCAACATATTTTCTTAAGTAAAATAGAATGATTCCACTCTAAACATTCCTCATGCAATAAAATCTATATAAAAACGAACATGTTAGCAGTAAGCAAACTGTCATAAGCAGAGCACTGTATTTAATATTCAGATCAAGGCATCTCTGTCTCATCCCAGCAAACCCTTTTGACAAAAGCCATCCAATGTCTGCCAGCAGTATTGAGTCCAGCTGAGGACAAATTTCAAGATGAACCTGAAATCAATTTGCCATCAAATTTTCATGCTTCTCCCAGACTATCTGTGGCATTTTAATTACAAGCACCCTAGGCGGGGGGTACTACAGATATTGACACTTAGCTCCTACAATAAACTTTATTGGCAACCTCTGTCTGAATGTAGTACTCAACTAGAATAACAAGAAATATATGAGGATATCTAAGCAATAAGATGGCATAATCACTTTGGAGTGGTTTTGTTCCAAATGGTGGACATCTCTGCTAAAGAAACATTTCTGGATTAAAATAAACATCTGTTTGATGGAAAATTCGCTTTTGTAATGAACTTGTACAAGATCCCCAGTCCTTCATGAAGATAAGCCACATTTAGTTTCTTCCCCTTCCGATTTAATTTGGTGGTGTTCTTATCTAACATTTATAAATTTCTGAAGTAGTCCCTGTTAGCAATTGGGTTCAAATTAGATCAGCGACGGGCTACAGAATCAGGGAATGTCTTTACATCTATTTCAATTTCTACTCTTCAAGATTTTTCTGCACAATTTATAAGGGCTATATATCTTAGCAATTAAGGATCTAAACTGGGGATGAACCAGTAATTTGCAAGTTCTGCAATAAATGATTTGGAGCTTTTTTAGTAAAGATATTCAGAAGCAGTACGCATACATGCAGTGTCTTATTGAGCACGCTGAGGGCAAGGTTGCTTGCAAGCCAATTTTCCTCACTATGAAGCGTTTAGGAGAATGAAAGATTTATAAAAGAGACATTTAGAGAGGTTACCATGCCAATATGAGGGTGGTTTGCTATACATGGTTAAGGGAGATGTAGAGAGAAGGAAAAGAAGACAAGGTCACTCCAGACCGATTACAAATTTGAAACTTTTAAAAGCAGCTTGCAGTTGCAACAAGAAGGTAAATGCAAAAAATAAGCGGAAGAAGAAAGAAAATAAAACATTATCCCACAATGTTACACCCTAATACAAGAAGAGAGGAAGTGTGTAGCAACTGTAAAAGATTGTGACAGCTGAAAAAGACTCAGTAATTAAAAACTGTAGGATGCTTTATTCAGGTGTGGGTTGATATTTCCTGAGCTGCCAGGTAGGAGATGTCAGCAGCAAACAAGCTGATTTATAGGGGATATCAAGGGGCCTGCATTATTGGTGACGCTGGAACACCAACACCAAATGCACAAAGCTGAAAAATGAAGGCCTGTAATATGAGGAAATTGTACAAATTAAAGAACAGGACTGCATGACACGTTAGTCTCCCAGACCCCATTTATTCAATTGAAGCAGTATTCTCTATTTGTGTCCATTGTTCAAACATGTAAAATTCAGAGTCTAACTGAAACTGATTAATTTGAAATGCAGAGTGACACCTATATCCCTGCATAAAAGCTGGTGGTGTTCCACCAGACAAAAAAAATAAGCATTAGGTTTCATTGCAGATATTTCTTGCAATCTTAAAACTCGGTTATGTGCTTTACTGTAGAGTATAAAACAAAATATTGAAAAATAAACAAAAAAATTCTACATAAATATTGATCAAAACATTTACTTTTACAAATTGCAGTGAAAAAGGCAGTCTCTCACAATAGTAGTCATTTTTCAGAGCTCTCAAACGGTTTTAAAACATTCTGCCTAATGAGACAAGTATTGCTATTAAAGCTAAGGGGGTGTCACTTTTCTTAACTCTAGTACAATCTCCACTGTGAGAGAAGGAGAAGTCTGCAGTAAGAGCAGCAAAGGCAGCAGTCAGAAATCCGGGTACACCCCACACAGCAGACAAATCTCTTGCCCCCTGTAGCTCAGCACAATACTGCTGCCTGCATCAATGAGAAGTCGCTCAGGTCTAAATAGAGATCTTTGCAAATCTCATTTTAAAGGTGCCACATGAAGCACTATTTTTTTTTCCAAACCAGATTTGTTTGGGGTTTTTTGTTTTGTTTTATTTTTTCTAGAGTCTGTTACATTCCTGTAAGTATTGAAGCCAATACAAGGTTTTCCTTAAAAATGTGAGAAAATGCAATTGCCTCAAATCCCAAAGTATTTTCAACAAAGTACTACTGATACATAACTCCATCTAACATCTCATAGCATGCCTCAGTTATTATCCATTTACACTATTAATTAAACAAAACAGTCAAGTTAAAGAAAAAGATTCTGTTCAGTACTTTCAGCTACATCTACCAAGCAGGGTTGGTTTCTCTGTTTGCAAATAACACCCCAAAGCCGCAGCCCCTCTGCACACGCTGCCCCTGGCAGCCACCCGCACCGGCGGGACAGACAGCCCCAGCCCCATGGCCCTGGCCATGTCATTCCTTGCACCAGTAAGCTATAGCGGATGCCACGTAACAGCCCCGTGCAGAGCCGTGTTAGGGCATGTTGTCCATGGGATGTGCACACATATAATCTGTTGGGAGGGCTACCTATTTCTACATGCATTCTCATAAAAACCAATTTAGTTTTTATTACTGAACACATGAAAGCTTGTTATATGGAGGTCATTTTTTATCCCATTCCTGGCAGTTGATACAAAGACTGAAATATTTACTTCATTCATATAACCCGATAATAAATAGAGGAACAAAAGTCAAAATCGGCTGCCAACTCCCTACAAAGAAGTTATATACAGAAAAATAATCAATATGTTAATTATTTTATTTTAAATACATGGAGCCCATCCTGAAGCCAATTTTTTTAGATGAATTCTAAAAATCGGATATATATAAGAAAAGCTGTATGAAGTTAACCTTTATTAAGTATTTTTCTGCTAATAACATGCTGGCATCAACTGGCCTAATGGCTTAAACCTAGACCGTGAATCTGAGTACCCATCAGATACATTTCGTGGGTATCCTGCAGTTTCTTAAATGAAGCATTAACTTGACCCACAGAATAAACAGAGATTCTCAGGATGATTTTAAACGCTGTTGGGATATACACCCCTTCAATAACCGAACTAATAGATTTCAAATGTGAACATGGTTTGGACAACATACTCTTTCAATTACTTTCATTTTAGTGTAAATATGCCAGCAATACGGAATCTAATGTCACATCAGGAATTTCCTGAAATGGGGCACTACTGCTATTAAAGTTATCTGATTCAAGCTTTTAGACAGAGTTCCCCACACAGAGCAATGTATTCCCATTTGGAAATGACAGCAGTTATCAGCAGCCAAGAACAATATGTTGTTTAAGTCGCTCCCTGAGGCATAAAAAGCTCAAACACCTTTAAAAATTGGTGTGTGATAGATAATTCACCCATACATCATTTTACACACCCATACATATTACATAACGAAACCAAGTTAATATTTGTGCTGTGCTTTGAAGATGTAAGGTGTGAATGCTTTTATTACTAATAAACTGTATTTTTCATAGATCAACACTGAAACTTTAATGAACCTCTGGATATTGAAATACATGTTACAAATCATTTAGTGATTCTGTTTTTAAGTTCAGACTCCTACATAGGGATAAAAGGATTTAAGTTTATGCTCATTTTAGGGTGCCATGTTGAAAAAACTCCTCTCTTTTGAGACAGTTTATTTCAGGTACTTCAGACATACATTATGCTGACATATAATGGGACTACACGTACATGCATTACATAGAATGCAGAGGGCATTGCTAATACACAGGCTTGTGCACTGGGAAAATCCGGTGACTCAAGGAAAGCCGTTAGCTAGCTGTGGGTCGGCTTCCCCTGCTGAGTAACCCAGTAGCAACTTGTAGCATTTTAGGCCCAAAATAAACTAAATGCAACTGAGCTGGAATAAATCGCTCCTCAGGATAAAGAAGGGAAACTGCAGAAGCATTGCAAGTTCTATGAAATATAGTAAGAAGGAAAAAATGCAGGTTTTATGTCTCTCTGAAAAAAATAGGAAGCACCAACAAGAAACTTACCGACAATATTTCTGCTCTTTCTGGCTTTCCTTCCACAAAATATTCAGTTTAATAAACTGCTCTGTCATAAAGTACATCAGCTATATCATTTGATAGAGTTAATAATGGAACAGCTTCAAACATCATGTTCCCTCAAGTTTTTGAGAATTTTACTCATCCAGTATCTTGTACAACGTACTCACACATGTTTTGTACATTCCGTAAAGACTAAAATGAATTTTGCATGCAAGGCTATGCATCTTCATTGTCATCAAGAAAAGTTAATTACTGAATAAATTGCAAGTTCAGAAATATAATGCATTAGGACAGAACCTATCCTTTTTGCCTGAAGAACATATTAAACTTCATCTCGTTAGCAGACTAAAAATCTTAATTAGCATTTTGTTTTGGACAAATCCTTGCCAAGACTGCACTGTCTGTTGCAAATATAAGAGAGAGACTCAGCAGATGAGGGTTTTCATGTGAGTATTCCATGAAATCTGACAATATAATCTCTGACTTAAGAAACCAGCAACTGTGAGCAGTTTTTCTGCTTGTCTGTATTCCACTCAGATCTGAATTCCTTTTCATTTACCAGCCAATGAGCTGTTAAAAAGTTACATATAGTTAAAATCTTATAACTATGTGATTAACTGTGCAACCTGAGTTTCTATAAAAAAAGAAAAAAAGGCATTTTTAGTCTTTGCTTTGATACACGCACAAATTCCCTCTCATTGACACAGATTTCCCAGGATAACTGTCACCAAGTATACAGAAGACAAGATTGGAAACAATCCAACAGCTACAAGTTTTAACATTTAACTTGATGAATTTCAAGTGAGTTTGTCTTTTAGGTTTTGGTTTTTTTGTTGTTTTTTTTTTTTTAAGTGAAAGATGCAAACACATTTTGGGGAAGATATATAGTCGGAAAAAATGTACTTCATGATTGCATTTAGCATTTCTAAAGAACCACTACTTCCTAGATTTTGGGAGTCAGCGTTTTCAAATGATTATTACAACACAGCAAGAGCTGTGCATCCACAATCCCACTAAGAGTTAGTCCTGTTAAGGCTATCAAGATCACACCTACTCCTGTTGTTTACTTACTCCCTAATCAGTCCCAACTTCCTGCATGGTTTCTGCCCAGCTGGATCATGTACGCTTCTACAGATGTGTTGGTCATCCACAGACTTTTGGATCTGAGGACGTTTCGACAAAGGCATACTTCCTTCTAAGCAGTCAGTATTGCCTGCTGAAGTCCTTCCCTATCTATAGTGTATAGCAGAAATAACCGTAAGACTTCCTTACCCTTTTCAGTGTGGCACCCAGATCATACTGGCAAGTCTAAGTACGCATGCACACACACACACAACTGAAATAATGCAGCAGAAGACAAAGGGCTCCCAACGAGAGTAATCTATAAAGATCATAGCATTTTAGAAAAGCAGAGGGACAGAATGAGCCTGGCCAAATCAACTGTTTGCCAAATAGAAACGAGTGTAAAATGAAAATACTTTATTAACACCATTTCTCTCCTGGTTTCGCCTGTTTAAGTCAGGCAAAGGACCAGGCAGTTCCTCCCTCTTAGTCCTCCAGGGACACAGGTTCTGCAAGAACAGTAAAGGATCCTTTTACCAGCTCCCCACCAAACAAGGGGCAGAAAGCATAGCAAGTAGAAATGATGTACAGCATGAGCGTTTCTTCGGGATGGCCATTGAACAACTGCAGAAACTCAAGAGAACATATTTCTAACGAAAGTACAGAAAAAGCTCAGAAAGAACATTGAAAGCCAGCCTAACTTTCAAAGACAAAATGAATAACTAATCACTCGTGCCACCCAGTGTGCATACAAACAATTTACAAAGCCGCTCATCAGCAAAGGAAAAGTATCTCCCAGATCTCACAGACTGATTTTACTCCATTTGTCACACAGCCACAGAGTAGGAGTAGCTGAGATGAGCCCAGGTTCTTATCTCAGAAAAGACAAACTGACAAGAATGACTAAAGCGTCCCCCTCCTTAGCTGAACAGACAGTATCTAAAGTGGGCAGGAAAACAGGCCATTGGGGATAAAAAAACTTCAAGAAAACACCCAGCAGAAGTACCTTTCATGTAAGGCCAATTGTGCATTTCTCTCGTGTGTAATGAGTGTCAGTATGCTGGGCAAGGCAACACTCTGACCTGTGGAGGAAGATTTCTTTCTGACCAAGAAACGGGAATGGATTTGATGTGGGAGAAAGCGAGGAAGTATGAGGCTTTTTTTTTTTTTTTTTGCTTTTTTTTTTTTTAATTCAAGGCAGGATTTGAAAAAGATACAGATTTCAAAAAAATCTGACTTTCAAACCATTTTCTACTTCTTGACAAAAACCATTCAACTTGTGGAATCTTTTTGCACTAGGTCAGTGAAAAAGCCTTCTTTTTTTCTTTGCTTTTATATTTTACATTTTTGAATGGGTTTCAAGGTAGAACAGGTAAAACTAATAAAAAACACTATGGGAGGGCAATTGCAGTGTTCTCAGAGTCAACAGATCACCATAACTTTTTTAACCGTAAATCATTTTGGAATCTAAGACAAGTGCATAAAGGGACAACAGCATGAAACAAGACACATTACACAAAGCATTGCAGGAAAAAAAACAAAAAGGCAAGGAGTCTTTAGCAGGCTCAAAAGGAGCAGAAAGGCCGAAGAATGAATGCAGTCAGAGAGAGCAATCGAAGACATTTCTAAAAACATTTTGAGGTGTAAAAGGAGTAGAAGCTAATTTCAGCGCAGGTAAGGTTGACAGTAGTTTAAGACCTCTCGAGACATAGCTGATTTCTGACCTTGCTAAGAAAGAGAAGTTCAGCAAACTAACACATTTTTTTAAATTAGGGTGTTCAGCAGCATAGTTAAGACTTCTAATCATCAGAAAGGTTGGGGTTGGGGTGGGGGGGCCAGCAGTTGATTTTAATGCATTCTTACCCCTAGGGTCCCTCTGTATGGGCAAATGAAAGCTGTAATGACCCACTGCATAAATTAAAACTCTGAAAGATGAAATACAATAGAAGACTGATGCATAAAGATAAAACTGGGCATAAAATAGCAGGATAACTGCAAGGCCATAACCACATCTCGATATGAGATTACAGACTTGGGGAGCTCAACATCTTGTTTTGAAAATACTGCTCAAGGAAAGACTTTTAAACCTGTATATTAAAACTAATAAGCTAAATAGGCCATGCATTAAAAAACTAAAATCTGGTGTCATTCTTGGAAGAGTGAAGACAAGCACAATCATTTTTTGCTCCCCTGAATGTTGAATTACAGCGATTAGATTCCTCTACAAGCTGCATTAATTTGTTATTTGCATGGAGACAGCGTAATAGGAAAACATTTTCCACATTAGTGCAACAGACAGCTTTTACGCCTGAGCTCTATAAAGAATAAATTTGCAATTTTCCAGAAAGAAATTAGGTAACAAATAACTGGAATTCCAGTGTGGGAATACTACTTTTCTGTACAGTAGCCATTTCAATTAAATACCCAAGATTTGAGACTACAGCATTTTCATTGCTGTATCCTAAGGGCATTGGTTTGCTTGAGCCACGTGGTCAGATGTTTTCAAATCATGTAAGAAAAAGTTAAATTTTAATAATCAGTAAAGACTGTGAGGTCCCAAAAGAAGACTTTGTAAAAACATGCTGACATACAGAAATATGTTGAAATAGGCATAAATGACTCATGATTCATATGCCATATTCTTAAACATGTTCAGACCCAAACTGTGGATATAATATTTTCTTGTTGTAATCCAGCAGTACTTTTGCCATTTTTATCTAGCAAGAGCATTAATAAGGATTCTTTTTTCCTGCTGCAAAAATCTCACTATATTTCATACAATCAAGGAAGGGATAGAGACAGCTAAAAGCCAAATACAGTATTTTATCAACTTCAGTGAGGGAAGAATTTCACACACTTTTTTCCATCTTGCAAGCAAATAAATAGGGGGGCGACTGTTGTTTCCCACTACCAGCAAAACTGCTAAAGTGTTTACACTAAGTTATTTAGAGTTATCTGCTGCTACAGCAGGTGACTAAAACTAAAACATACAATCATTTTTTTTCTTCACATTTTCATAGATGGCAGGCATCCTCTGTTTACTCCAATTTGCTCCGTAGAAAGTTCAGGGTTTTTTCAATTAATTTTCAATAACTTTAACATAAAACAGTGTTTAAAAAGATAACAGTGTACCATAATGGTTCAATATTGCAATACAACGAGCCTTCCACAAACGCTGATGCCCTACATCTTTAACCTATTGTAGCTGAAGACAACCACACCACCCTGCTGCAGGACTTTCTCTTTTTTTAATTAACTTCAGTGGGCTATAGTAAGTATTTTTATTGGTTTAGTTCAGATGCTTATTCTGAAGGCAGAATTGTGTACTAAATGCAAAATGGTGATTAAAAAAAAAAGAAAAAAAACTTGAAAAGGTTACTGAACATCAAGACAAAGCGAAATAGAAATAGCTTCTAGAAAACTAATATTTGTATCCCTATAGTGTTAATTATGCCCTGGATTTTAAGGAGATTTTAAATTGCCTCTTTCAACAGATGTTCTCTTAAAAGAATGGCTTATTTGGGAAATGACAGGTCTTTGTCAAAGCTTACCCAGTGGAATACAAAAATTAGTACCAACTAACTATAGCCCCAAGTATTACAAACTCTTTATTCTTAACAACAATATGCCACCCCTGTTAGCAGCTAGCTTACTAATGATATGTAAGATATCTTGAGCAGCTATAAAGAAACAGCTAGTTCAGCTCCACTAGTTAAGTTGATATGCTTCCCTCTTCAGAGCTGGCCATAGTGAAATCAGTCATACATACAAAAAGTGCTTTGATGACAAAAAAACCAACCAAACCCACCAAAACTCAACCAACCTCCAAAAGATACACTGCAATCCGCTCGCAGGCTGCCTCCTCCCTTCCTTCATCTTCCAAACAAGAGGACAATTTACAAAAATGATCGAAGATCAATATACTTATGAGAGCTATGTATATTTATTTTATAAAAATAAAGCCTCGAAAGAAAAAAAAATAATTAAAACTCAAGATTTTTTTTTTAATGCATTGCTGTATTTTGGATGTTTTAAGTAATAGAAAATATCCCTTAAAGAAGATTTCAGACAAGCAGATGTGAATATTCTTAGCAAAAATCCTGATTCCTAGAGTTAGACTCAGGAATGAGAAATTCACTATTCTGGCATAAATCAAGCTTAATTGAACAATGAGAATCATGTATATTCATTTTTAGAATTCATTTCTCACATTGTGGATTAAACCCGGAATTATTCTACCAGATAAATTTGAACAGTCTCTTCTAGTCTCCACATAAAGTAACCCACCTAGAATTAATCCAAGTTGCTATTGCTGTGGAGTGCAACTCTGTGCGTTTAGCTGGGCAGCAGGTTCCTGTTACAACAAGTAGCTATGTACCCAGAAAACCAGAACATCACAGGAGGAGAAAAGACCTTCCCCATAAACAGCCTAAGAATCCTCTGTACCATAATCCGAAATGCACATAGCAGAATGGAAAACCAAATGGGCTTTGTATGAAAACGCACACTTTTTGGCAAAAATATTTTGGTAATTATTGAGATCTTAATGGCCCTGCAGTTTCAAAAAGATATATATTTGGTGTCCTCCCACGTCAGTAGCAGGGT
Source organism: Leptosomus discolor (assembly GCF_034619465.1). NCBI lineage: Eukaryota > Metazoa > Chordata > Aves > Leptosomiformes > Leptosomidae > Leptosomus > Leptosomus discolor. Next base: position 55,013,773 of record NC_141398.1, on the reverse strand, counting down.
CCTCCCTTGACCTTAAAAGAGCCAGGATTTCAGCCCCTACTTACCCTGAAATGCTGCTGGGTTATTTTACTGAACTAAATCAATGGGGTTTGTCTGCTTCTTTTTAGTAACACCAGTCACTTCCTACCTATTCGGCATTCATCCTTAGAACATAATAGGTTTGGTACTGCCTTTTTCATTTTCAAATTCATGGTTGCTTGGTGGTCTTAATTTTCTCAGAGTATTCAAAGATGACAGATTAATAGGTGGTTCTTTGCAACTATGTGGGCAGATCTTTAATGGAGCTCATTAGTTTATATTAGTGAATAGCGTACAGAGATGTGGAAGCTGTTCCTAGACTGTTCCACAACACTTCTACTGCTAAATAAAAAAAAAAAAAAAAATAAGAAAAATTAAAATCCTCACTTCTGTGATTAAATAAACACCAATCAGTCAATTTATGTGAAGAAGAAAAAATATAAATCATTTATTCAGTATAAACACGAAAGAAAATTCCAAAGCATATTTTGGTGCTACAGTGAGGGGTTTTTGCTACAAAATTCAGCTGTCCTTAATACCACAAAAAGGGAATCTTTTGAGATTTACCAAGCATACCTTGTACATCTGTTTATCATCTAGGACACTTAGTAGTATAACAGGCTGCTGCTCAACCCAGCAGAGAATTCTGTGGGATCTCCTATCGTAATAAGCCTTGAGCTAGGAATGGATTATGAAAAAAATAATAATCACAACATTAAATGCAAGTCAAGCTTGGCACTCAACCAAAAAACCCTGGACATTTATATTAACATGGCACACATAAAAGGATTTCATTTTACACAAAACATTTCTTATTTAACTTTATTGGACTTTTTTCCAGCACCTGCTTAGGTTTCCAGGTAACCATGAAGTTTAATAAACCTGTACAATGATAATTAAACACTGTAAATAATTTATCTGCTTAATCTTCCTAACTGACCTTTTATTCCTTTGTAGAAAAGTGATCCTTGCTGACATTCTGAATAAGGTTGGCAAAATAAGTGCAGTGAGGAGTGGTAGCATAAAGTGGATTTGCTCTCAATAATGTATGAAGCCACATGCTGGGTAGAGGAATCCTCACAAAAGCGGTACCACAGCAATCTGTTCCTTTCATCTGCAGCCAGCATTTAAAGTGAAGGTGCTGCTCCGAATCAAAAGCACAATCATTCATTTGTGAGCAGATGTCCTTCACACGGCGGGCAGCACTTTTTCAAAACAGAGCTGAACAAATGCACTGCTGTGAGACAAGTTCCCCTACCCATTAAAGGAAGAACACAGTATATATTAATTTAGCAGGTTGTTGAATGTTTTAAAGTAGACTTTATGAAGCAGAAAAAGCATGTGGTGAAACAAAATGGCTTTCAAACTAAAATATGAAAAAACTCCTCCAGCTACTTGTTCGCAAAATGCAAGAGTCCAAGGCTCATGACAATAGTTTATGCAGGAAATAAGCAGAAATGTGAGGTGTGTGATTTTTCACACTACACTCAGATTATTAACTAAAAGAAGCCATTAATTTGGTAATATGTGTGTGACGGTAAGATTGCGTGTGTATATGTATTCTGTGTTCACATTTGTTCATAGAATTCAGGCTTAAATCAAACTGAAAGTTGTTTAAAGCTGTTGGGACTCTGCGCCATTTAGCAAAGTAAACCTGAGAGCTGCTAAGAAAGTGAGTTCTGACACTTTTGGTTAAATAGATTTTTCTAGTTCCCTCTGCATGGAGTATTTTTGGAGAGTATTCCTTTTTCGAATAAAAACTTGGGGATGTGGTCCATGCACACTGTGGTAGACAGAAAGATCCACACTGACTCCTGTGTAAGCCAGACTAGGATCTTTGTTATGAATATTACAGTGGTTACTCTTTCAGTTTTTGGAGCACATGCCTATTATAAGCATTAAGATACACGTTATTTTATAACATACAAAACTTTTACTCCTTACTTGTAATAATTTGAAGCTCCAAATTTAACCAGCACAACTACCCCCACTACAGCCATTGTATATGCTGTATGTATATCGACAGCAACTCAGACCTTTCAAAAGCAAGATGTTACCAAATTGAGGCATGCACGTCAAACTCTTCTGCAACGACTAAGAGGAAAAGGCAGCTACATCCCTTTATGTGTATTGTTTTATAAATATCTGTTGGTTAGGTAGTTCCTCTGGCTCCTTTCCACAGCCCTCTCCTAAGAAGGAGAAGCAAGCAATGACATCTGCACCATAATTTTAGCCCCAGCTGCCACAACCTGTCCAGTCACCCGGTCCCACCCGCAGTCACAGACAGGCTGTGTCATACCTCCCACCCCTGCACGTGTGGCCTAAAGGCTTCCTGCAGGCTTCGCTCGGCTCGCTCAGGGCCTGGGCACACGCAAACACACACCAAGCCTTAAGAGCTATCTGCCTTTGCCAACAATCGCCACAGCTTTCCTTTCCTCCTTGCCTCTGTCTCGTAACATGGCTTATGAGCACATCAATATTTACAATTACTTTATCCACATTAAATAAACACATCGAGTTTTGCTGCCCACACAGAAAAATGTTGATTCCTTCTTGCAGAAACATACTATTACTAGCAGCATAATTATTATAAGGCGTTCTGCAATTGAAACCTGAATCTCTGTTTATATATGCATGATTATTATACCAAGAGTCATTTGTGGATAGTGCACAGATAAAAATGTAGCTAATAACTCTTACTGTAATGATTAATCAATTTATGAATATATTATTTAAACTAATAGTTCAGGTAGGGTACCTTAAACAAGTTACAGAGTACATCGACCAATTCAAATACCAGCTACCAGATCAATAAGAAACTAGAACCAACTCTAGGGAATAGGTACACTTGCATAAGAAACTGTGAATTTTTAAAATCGCTCTATTGAGAGAACAACTTCATCAAAAATAATTGCTTTAGGCCATTGTCTTTGGATTTTGGCAAACTGTATTGTAAACTATAAATCGAAATAAGAATCTTATACTGTATGACAAACTTCTTATACTGGTTTTATATAGAATTTTTTTTTTAAACTAGTCACAGGAAAAACAATACCTGATACTTCTGCTTAGTTTGTCAACTCATTAGTATTTAAAATACAACCTGATGTATGTAACATATGAACACAGTGTCAAGACTATGCCCTAGACTCAATATAAATGAAATATTAAACATAAAATATTTTTATCTTACAATCTACAAAATAAAAAAAAAATGAAAGAACTTTAAACCAAGAATTTTAAAGGTAAAATTAAAAAAAAAACAACCCCAAAAAACCAGCAAACCAAGGCAAAAATTAAACAAACAGCAAGCCAGAAAGAAAACTTTATTTTGTCATAACACATTTCAGAAATTGTTAGTCCTAGTACAAAAGAAATTTGTGTAATACCTAATAATAAACAGACATTTATCTATCTAAATGTCACCAAAAATAAGTTCCTTATATGCGTGTTCTAAGCATAAACATACATACTGAAAAGCCAAATTGGGCCAGCAAACGGAACACACAGTACCACAGGTACGTAGTTAAACCTGGCAGTTAGCTTGTTGGCAACCACCATGAAAGGGTCTCTGTACTTGATTTAGTACTTTTTTTAATCTGAATGTGTAACTTTAATCTTTCAAAGCAGGATTTTTAATTAAAGGTACCAAGTGCAAATTCACTAAGTAAGCCACTGCCCTCCACTCACTCCGATGCTAAAGGTGTGCTTTATCTCCATTTCAAGTGATACTGCATTTTAAAAATTAATTAGTAGCTTGCAAGAACAGCCACACATTATTGAGTAAGTAACAGCATTTAAGTGAAACAGATGAAATATTGGTAAGCAATGCAGACCACAGTATAAGTATGTGAAGGGGGTCATAGGCTAATCCCTATTGATTTTCCAAGTATGCGTACAGCACCGCTGGGAAAGGCCAGTTCTGTTGGCAATCAGCTAGCACAAATACATTATAAATCTTACTGTCCACCTTCACTGATCAGTGTCACTTACTTCCTCCACTAAAGACCATGAGGAAACTACAACAAATCCACTGACAAACAACCAGGAAAGAATTTTAAAGCCTTTTTCCTAAAGCATAATTTCAGAACGCTTGTGAAGTATGTAAGGTAAAACAGAAACAAGTTTCGAGGAGCAGTATAGTACTTGTAATAGCTGTTCAAAGAAAGAATCCACAAGAAAACTGCTGGACCACATACAGGAGGAACACAAACAATGATAAAAAAGTCATTCACGTTAATCTTACAAACTAACATGAAAATTTGGAGCAAATACATTGCATTGGCCACGTGTTTGCCTGCTGATGGAGGGACCTGAAACACATTCATTTCCCAAAGCTGAAGACAACATTGCTCTGGCAGAGAAGGAGCAAGCAGACTGCTATCTAGACCTATGCACCATAACCACCTTTTAGTGCAAAATTCACAACACTGCAGAAGTAATAAGGGGGTCTGCTGCAGCTGCGATCGCACTCCCTTGCTGCTGAATGGATCATTCCAGCTATCCTTACTCAGCTGAGTACCGTCCACTCATGAGTAAACTGGTATCAACCTAGCTTCGTGCTCATTTATTAATAAGGCTCCAGGTCAGCATAGCTTTTCGGAGTAACTTCCATATTGCCACAAGAGGACCAATTCGATTCCTCCCTTGGTTCTGTCCACCTTCTCTTTTTTCCTCCATGAAATAACACTAGAAAAATTAAGTTCATTCAGGAACACTGCATGCCATTTTAGAAAGACCAGTAAAAAAAGGGGTTTCTAATAAGAGATCAGGAAGTCTTTCCGGGAAAATTTTGTGCCACAGGAGACCATCTGTTGTCTGTCTGTTTTTCCTCTTAAGCAAGCATTGCTGCAGTTAGGATATCTTTTTAAGAACCACTCAGCTACCCCTGTGCGGAAGGATATTCCTGGGCATTTTCAGCCACCGGCCCAAGCCCAGCAACGCTGTGTCACAGATGAGGAGCACAGAGTTTCACATATTCAAACTCAAGGATTCAAAGCCATGAGTCTACTTCCAGAAGGCACAAAACAAAACAATTCATTCCCTTGTTCCACAATTATGTTCTTCTCTTCCTTTCTTTGCTGTCCTATGGTAAAATTTCTTGTATAGGAACGGTAACAGTACCGCAAAACAGCCAGAGAAGCATCCAGGTCTTCATTTGATCTCAAAATGCTTGTATAGACTGGGTTTCCTCTCGGACACCTAGTGGGAACAACCTACCCCAGTAATAACACATTTTACTTACGGGTGTTTTCTATACATTTCATATGATTCATTAGAAATACCTATGCGATATCACAAATTGCACAGATTCAGGAATTTTAGAGTTTTAGGGGGGTTTCTTCTATAATTTTGGATTGTTTTTAAGAAATGTTGTTGAATACTGTCTAATTACATGCTAAATGAAAGAAAAATGATCCATGGGTCCAGACTGAGCCTAGCAGTAGCACAGAGCTCCAGTGGCCATAAGGTAACTCCTATATGGAGCACAGTAAAAGTTCAAGGCTTAACCAACTGACTTAGCAGGGGAAACAAGGGCAGTGTTGTCAAATGCACAAATCAGGTACCGAAAAAAGAGTAAAATACAACTTATTTCATGTTATTGTTATCATCTCAGTGGGTATATGAAACGAGACTGACAGGCTGATTTTGAAATAATTAGTGCTTATGTAAAAGCAGTAGGAGCTTTAAAGCAAATACGTAATACTTTTAAGCAGCTAACACAGTTAAACACAATTCAGTTAGGTTCAGACCCGTGAGAAAACAGTATTTAAACTGGGTCTGTATCAAATAAGCAAAGCACAAAAATCAAGTTGTACTAATTACTCTGTAGATGCAATGTTCTGAAACAAATACATTCATTGTGCAATGAGGTTGTGCTACAATTGACAATTCCAACCTAGCTGTACATAACATATCACAGGCAATACAATGTGCAATTCACCACTTGTTTAAACATAACAGATTTCACAGTTCTCTTTGCTGAAAGTGGAAAAACCCACTAGTTTCCCCTACAAATCTGGAACACTCCTGAATATAACTTCTAGGGTTTCAGTTTTGCCTTGAAAGCCAGTTTACGTTCACTTTCAGCAACGCGTGTGTTTGCAGAAAGCAGCATATAAAATGAGCTCAAAATTTCCATTTAAAAATATCATTTAATGGAATTTTAAACTAAGAAGATGGATACGCTGTGTTTGTTTTCTACATTAATGATCTATAAAAAGTACGGAATAGGCCATAAATGCCGTATTTTTTTGCAACAGTCTTTACTAAAAATGATGCTACTTGTGTTTATCATTTATATCCTCATATGCAACCTCAAAATTGATTACACTTTAAACTATACATTACTTGCTGCGTTTTTCATTTTGGGTCATATTGCAAACATTTTTGTAACTCTGTTAATATATTCCATACTTTGTATTCTTATTGATTATGAATATTTCTTTAGGAGATTTTATTGCTTGTCAAATAAAAAACGTTAGGTATTAAAAAATATAGAAAATAGTATTGCGACATATACTTTTCTTTCTCATTATAATTTTAATACAAAAATTGTTAGCACGAATATTTGCAGCCTATCATTTTCCTTATTTGAAACTCAAGAAATAAAATGGAAACAGCTATTAATATAAGGTACTGCATAGGTTCCAGATTTTTTTTTTCTCAAATCTCTATTTAAGCTGTTGGGCTGCATCCATAATCGTTTTGAACACTTAAAAAAATTAATATACCAAAGGAGTGTCCATATAAAACATCATGGTTTTATATCAGGTATACATTATCTTTCCTAATTACTACTGCACTTTGCAGACTGAAATACAATTTATATTTAGGATATAATTTTGCTATTAATTATCAAATTGAAAAAAAAAATAAAATATTGCATTATAAATTCTCTCTTGGAAATTAATGTTATTCTTTTTTTCCATAATCCTATCACACAAGCAATAAGTGCATTGCAGCATGAACACTTTAATTTTTCCAGTTAGTTTTGAGCAAGCCCAGAGGTGAGGTTTAATAAGGATCAATGGCACTTTATCTGGGACAGGGCCACTTCACAGCATGCAAATTACACAGTAACACTTAAAAAAAAGAAATAGATTTAATTAAAAAAAAAGTAGAACCACAGGCTCTGGAAATTCAATTAAAGGATTTATGCAAAGGTTTGCTAGGTTTTTATATGCAGTTACTGCTTATATAATGAGCTTTTCATATTAAAAATCAATAGGTAATCTAGAGTAGAAGATCATCCCCTTAAATACATTTTTGAAATCAATTTGAAAAATAGTCCATCAACTGCTGTGACTACTCTTGCTGCTTCGATTAGACTAAGAGCAATATTTAGATTGCAAGACGTGCTATGGAATATCTATGCTTGGATTTTGCTTTCAAGTGTTCTTATACTTTTAAGTGCCCAAGCTAATCATAGAGTAATTCAAGACTGTGTACAATGGATAAATAATTAATTTAATTACTAGCAAGGGCTTAAAAGTCCTGAAACAAATATGTGAAAAACCTAGGCATCTAATAGCACAATCTGACAATATTTTGAATATATGCAAAAATCTACATCCGTGAATGTCTTTGCTGTCTTTCTTCTCAGCCCCTAGCCACTTAGCACACCGAGATAAATATTTCTGTTTATAACTTATTAAAGTCACCAGCTAAGGAAGCAATTAGCCTAACACTTGTCTGAAGTGCAACTTTCACACATCATGAATTTAAAGATGGATCAGGTCCTGTGTCCTTCAGGCTTAATCTAATTTGCCAAGATGCTGTGGTGATATAAGATCATTATATTAAAGTCCAAATATCCTAGTTAATATTCAGCACTTATCACAAATTCACATCTCATGCAAGCAAGTACACCTTCGAAATGAATGGAGATGGACCCATTGTATCAGCACGTAATTTGCATCTGTCTAACCAATTGCACAGAGTTTGTAAATATTCTGAGATGAAATTTATAAAGCGGTCACTCAACTGTCCTTTTTGCTCAAAAAAAAAAAAAAAAAAAAGCAGTGAGAGCTATCAAATCTGAAGAATCCTAGGGATTCACTTGCAGCACAGGCTGCTCCTGTTACTGCAGCATGATAGTCTCCACATAGCAGAGGATAAATGCAAGACTCCTTCCTTCCACAAGCAGATTTTTCACATCTGTTTCCATCCATTCACAGGTCTTTCCATTTCACTCCTTAATTTAGCACCAGGCTGTTGAACATATATTTTAGCCACTGAGAAATTCTTGGAGTAAAATATTCTTCTGTTATATGCTTGAATCTAATGCCTAGGCACAGTGCTTTGGTGGTTTTGGATGCTCATGAAATGTATATTTTTTAGAAAATAAGAAATACTAAATAATGTAATACAGAGGGAAAAAGAGCACTGAGTATATTAACTCACATGTTCATATGATAGGGAGGAAGAAATATTTATTTCTGTTGTTGGTTATACATTCAAATATGTATTCACATATATGTTTTGTTATCTTAATTCAATACTTTAGAAGAAACATAATTCCTTTATAAAAGGTTTGAAAAATGGTTCTGGCATATAGCTTCTATACACGAAACAAAGCAAAATGACAACCATGAGAGTCAGGGATTAGACAAAATTTTCTCTATCTGTAACATGTTCTGCCAAGCAAAGCATTTCAGCTATGAAATATCCTCAGAGGCAAATACATTATACGAAAGTTTCAGAGTAAGAAGAAAAATAAATAGTAGCTGAAAAGTAACTAATATTTTTCAGTTAAAATTATGATATTTAACAACAAAACTATACTGTTCAGGAACTGAATTTACCAATATCTTGCTGTTAAAAGTTTCTATTGTTTAAACCTGCCTCACCAATAATACCCAAAATTTCTGCTTCAGTACTTTACCCAAATTCTGTATCCATCATTGCAGAATACCATGGAGTTGAACTACAGACTGCAAGAACAAATACCCTTGCTGTCATTTCTCTATTAAGTCCATTAAATATCTTCATAAGCGTTCTCTGAAGCGCATTTCTTTATTGGATTTCAATTGTTTCTTAAAAGAAAAATCTCAAAGGAATCAAAGAAAAATGTTTGCTTACTCTCATTTCAAAAGAAATGTGGATACAGACTAACGCTATCTTTTTCGATAGGTTTGAAACAAAGACGTTAATGAACAGTAGCTTTATTGTAATCTTTCTTCCTACTAACTGAATTTCTCATGCACACCATATTTTTCTACATTTTTGCATTTTAAACACAGTGTAAGTACATGAGGGGATCAAAGAGTTTCAGATGAATCTGAAGAGTTATAGCAAGGGTAACGAGGGTCCTTAGTTTCTAATGACAGAAGCATATGCTCTCAACTTTCTAAACTGCATCCAACTGAGCCATTTATCAAGGCCTGAAACTTTTTCATTATTTAAAGCACTATGACAGCTTTCCACTTGATGCCTTGGAAGTACACAATAATAGAGACTCTATAGTCATTAATTATAATATCAGCTGGTTGATGAAGTTACTGTACTTGCTGCTTGGTGATTTCATTTTTAATTGCAGCAGGTGGTGTGGAAATAAAGTGATGTACTGACACACATGGTCACCTCAACAGTATTTTCTTTTTTATGTATAGATAAATGCAACTGGGTTTTTTGAAAATTCCTTCTCTTTTTTATCCCACTGCATATAGCAACTGCAAGGAAAAATAAGCACACAGAACACACTGAAAAGTAGATGCTTAGAAATCAACTGATGGAAGACATATTGTCCCCATTTTTTTTCATTTCAAAATATTTAAGATACTGGAGGTTTTTTGCGCCCCTGTGTAAAAATTCACAGTTTCTAAACACAGCTGTCATAAATAACAGTCATAGCTACATAAAATGTAATATATAAAGTTTTTTGGTTTTTCTTCCAATTTTTTGTCTTGCTAATGTATTTGGATAAGTAGCAACTTTTGAACTCTACAAATCTGTAAATTAAGATGTAGTTAAGAAAAATTAAACTTCAGCTGTATTACATTCTAAGACCGTTCTAAATGGTGTGTTCTATTTTTTATTCCGTTTTGGAATCAGTCTTAAATGCTCCATTGCTCTAGTAAATTACTGACCCATATATCCACATAGGTTTTTGCAATTTAAAATCCATAAGCATACTGAAAGCTAAAAATGGATTAAGACAACAATTGTGCGTACCAATTTATCCTTTTGTAGTCTTCAGACTACTGTTGTGTATGCTTTCAAACAGTCTGTATTGTTATTCTGATACCGTCCATTCTTAAAAGTGTATTTTCCTCCTCTGTAATGTTTTCATTTCATTAATCCGTAATTTAACAGATTAAATAACTATAACAGGAGATTTTGCTGCCATAGGTTTTCCATGAGATTGATAGGTAATAAAAACTGGTGTTTCCTAATGGCCACAGACATCCATCTTCCACATAAATCAGCAAACTCCCTTAAGAATCCCTTATATCCAAGCCATAGATCAATTGTACTCAAGCCAACAACAGACATTCTGCTCTCTGAAATAAGGTTGTGCTACACTAGCTCAAAACTACATTAAATGTAATTAATACAACTGTGATGTAAATGTATATCCCTAGGGTGAACAGGTTGTGAAAGCAGCTATGCGCACTGTCATGCACGGCATACATGACTAGGGAAAATTTTAGCACACTTCCTTACTTAGGATTTATAGTAGATACACTCCAAAATTGAGAGGCTGCAGTACCAGGAGCAGGCAGCCAGCTTTGCCTTAGCAGCACACTCCTATGGCAAAGAGCAGCAGCTGAGTAATGGCTGGACACCATCTCTTTCCTAAAGGAAGATGTTGTAGTCTTGCAAATCCTCCCTAACATGATGCTAACTTCTATCTTCACAAAAAGCTACACAAACATAATTAGAACTCCAAAAATTAGACAGAAAGGACTTTTACTGTAAGTAGTGAATACAGGGAAAAGTCTGAGGTGATGTGAATTGTTTGGCTGTAAATTAGGGAAAAGGTAGCTGGCTTCTAACAGTTTAGTACTTGTGTTCAACAGCAATGCCATTTGGAAGAGAATGCTGTAGGAAGAGAGAATCAACTGAGCAAAAAGGAGTGTGTGGAAGTGCTACAAGGTGTCCAAACTGCGCAAACTAAACCAAAGATGTTCTACAGACAGGTCTTCAGTGTTCCCTTGATGACAGCACTGTTCATTTTAGGAAAAAGTTTGTCTGAAAAACCATCAGGCCAGTACTGCCAACTTTCATGGCTATATTTCGCTCAGACAGAAAGCAACTTCAGAATCTGAGCATAGCCCAGCCATGAAGAGAACTTTTATCAGTGTACTTGGGGTCTTGCTTCAGGCCCAAAAGAAAGCTATACTGCCTGAACTCTCTGTGATTTGCTGACCCTTCTCCTCTTAAGAGGTCCCCTAAGGTACGCTGTTGCTACACATAGTAGGTAACAAGGAGTTAGATCTCATAACAAGACAGCTCAAGTGGTTTTGGAGAAGGGAACACAGGCAGTAATATCTCTTTTTCAAATTGTTCTCTGCCAAACACTGAACTTGTTAAATACAACATTTTATCGATTGCACTGCTTTCCAGAATAGGCTTGTATGACTGCTGGAAAACAAATCGGAATTGGGGCTCTTAATCAGAGAAATTACTTTCACAAAGTCTGGGAATCATTGCTATGAGGTGTTTATTATCTGACATACATAACCATTAGATAATTCGTATTGAAATGTTCTAATTTTGCTGACCTCACCTTCTTAGGAAGATGTTTTCCATCCTCCTTTTTACATATACTACTGTAGTGGCCTTTCCGTATGTACGGGGCAGGAAACCAGTCTGGGTTGGTTAATAATACAACTGAAGCATTCAAATACGCAAACAAACCTTAAGCCAAACTCTGCACTCATGCCTGTCAAGATTTGTAGCACTGAAAAGGGAACAAATTTAGCACCTTTTGCTCACAAACACTTCTGAGCACAGAAGTAGGGTATCTAATTTCAGGGGATCAAGCTCTCTGTATCTTGGGTGTCCATTGTTTTCTAGAGCAAGTAGTTTCAAATCTACAAAATGCAGAGCAACCACATCTCTCACATTGTGGGACACCTGTGTTATTTACTAATATAACACAATTACAATAAAAGCTTGGAATTTAGACACACTCGTTCTTCCATCATTTTGTTTCATCATTCCTTTATTTCTCCTTGCAGTTTTGGCCCCTTTCTGGTTTTTGTGGAATCTTAGCCCTTTACATGCCTGCAGTGCAAATGTGCAATGTAACCCAAACACCATCAGCCCTACCTATAATAAACATGAAAATTTCAATAGTCTTCACATTAACTACTCAATCTAATAAGTAGGATGGCACATTATATCAATTTTACTAGCTAATTTGTTACTTGCTTTGTCCTGGCTTACTTTTCTGTCATCTTCTGTAAAAGAACTTAGATGTTTCTACAAGGGTACCAGAATGCAATACTGAATTACATTTTCAAAGGCTGCACAGCCTCATTTGCTGTTGTACACCGCACAGATGTAAGAATTATTAACAATGAGCTGAGACCCACAATGTCATATGATCCAAATGCAAATCCTCAAGGACATTTCTTTCCTCCACTTCAGTGGGTAATTGAGCCTCTAAACCACCCACAAAGATTACACCTGTAAAAATAGTTAACCATTTGTAACATAAAAACATTTCTACTGCAAAAAATTTTTACATCTATGACTATGAAAATTAGTAAGATAGCCTTCAAAAGGGAACTGTTGTGTACTGAATTGCCAAATCCAAAATGTAGGTGCCCACACTAAAATGAAGTAAATGAAAACTACGAACTAATGCATAAATGAGTAACATTAGCATCAGTCTCAAAATTAATACAAAGGGTGGCCTTTTGATTCATCCAGTATTAAAGAAGACATCCTCTTTGGTGTCTCCTTTTTGCAGTGGACACAAGATACCTAACATGTGTACCGTAGTTGAAAGACGATAAAAATAAATCTAGCCTAGAATAGCTTTGCTGTTCTGTCCCTAGCCATGAATGAAAGGGGAAACAAGTGTAGTGTTAGTTCTCCTTTTGAAGACAGTCATCTTTAAAGCTGAAGCAAGGTTAGGCAGTTATAGAAAACACACAATACACAATTCTCATTAAAAAAACTCCAGAAACTCAGCTATCACACTAGAAGGAATTGTTCAGTTTTTGATACGCATAAAAAGGTCTTGCAAACAACTTCTGCAGACTGCAAGTCAGAATCTTTTGATCCTCAGTAAGAGCCAAACATATTGCCTGCTATTTGCACATGCCACCCTGGCAGAAATACACAGAATGGGAAGGGTGTGTATCATAAAATTACCACCAGACCTATTATCTACCACCCCCAGAGGAACAAACAATTGGTGTCCACTCTAAACCCACGTCAGAATTTGCTAAAATTAAGATTATATTATACCATAATTACAGAATATTGAGGAGCCATCCAAAAATGAGGATGTATGTCAATCAATACTTGCAAGATATTAACCAAAAGAAAGCAATTAACTCATCTATATTATAGAATATGTTTCTACTGTTGGCAATCATTTAGCTCGCCATACATACAGCTTCTAAGGAAAGATGCACTGCACTTCATGAAGCTAATGAAAATTCCCTTTGCATTTAACGGTAACATGAGTTGAGTCTCACAGAACCATATGCAAAAGATATACTATGGGGAGGGGGAAGGTCAAGGTAGTCCTATTCCTCAAGTGCATTTTTAAACCTCAAAATATTGGGGAAAGTACACACTCCTCCCCAAAGAAATCTGTGCTAAGGATCTTGCCTTAATTATTCAGCATAGCTTTCCTAATCTATGAATTTACTTCCATACATTTATAATCTTTATTGTCATTATTAATATAGGTGTTAACATAATCCAAAGACATCAAATCATCAGGGATTGGTGAGAAACAGAATGAAAGCAGAAAGTCTCCATGCTTTATTTTAGAATTAATACAACTTGAATATGCTTTTGGTTTTTGATTTTTCTTTTGTTTCCTAAAATAGCTAGTATACACAAGACAACATCCTAATTAACTGATTAACAAACATAGACAGAGAACTCACATTACCGTACTTCTCTGGAAAACTAAGAGTTTCAGTTTAGCAATGTCTACTTCAAGCTTTTATCAGCACTAATTTCAATGAAAAAAATGGTCGTAAAATTCAGAACAGAGGGAAAACAGACCTTAATTAAGCAAAGTGTTATCTCTTTCTATTATAATGAAAAGCAAAGTTACAGTTATATTTTTACCAAGATTTTTCCCCACTTAATGAAGACATTATCCGTGAGTTTTCAAAGTCACTTTACAAAAGAGCATTCAAGAGACATTAAAGTCAGCTTAAACTAAAAAGTCTTTTTGAAGTCAATAAACAATAAAAAGAACAATGAAAAGACAGCCTTTGATCTCTCCTTGCTCTAAAGTCTTTAATTTCTGTTTTAATCTACTAGATGCATTAAGTCTTGTTTTCAAATATTTTTCATCTGCAAAGTACAGGAAGCTTGCCTTGATTTTTTTATTAATATATATTCTTATTGTATTAATGTACACTTCTCATTACCAAGGATGGGTGTCATCTGGAAGTTCTCCCACTAAAATAAACAGAAAAAAAGTTTTAAAATTATTCTTCATTCTTCTATCTTTTAAAATTTCTTTTTAAAAAAAAGAAAAAATGTAAAAGGAAAAAGAAAACAGCATCTTCAGCTCTGAAATTCGTGAGTAGATCAAAGGCTATAATGCACATAGATTTTTCAAAGGATAAATTATTAACAACATGGTCAAACACATACTGGTCAATAACGTGGTCAAAGAATGGTAAGTTAAGAGCATCCCTCTACAGCCAATTATAGTTAATCTGACTTTATTGTTGGCAAGAAATTCCAAGTTAGTCACTAGATTTTTTAATAGAAATTTTAGCAAAGCTGTGAATTGTGAGAAGCTCTTGACCAGGTTCAGCAGCTTGGCATTTTGACATTTCTTAACTTCTGTTTAGCCCTTCCTCAGCAGCACGGGCCATGGGTGTAAACACGCAAACACAAAATTGCAATGAATGAAAGTGCGTGGAAAGCCTAAAGGCAGAGGCAGCCACTAGTTCCCACTGTGCCACCAGTTTCTTCCAGGAATCTATTATAACCCCAGCTAGAAGGGGTAAAAACTCTCCACACCTGTTCACCCCTGACACACGTAATAGCCTCCTGAATTTATTGTGTATAAACAAGCATATCCTTCTGGTATTCACACACCTTCAGGAACGTGGGATCACCCAGGGTAAGAAAGCAAGGAGAATGACATCCTACCCAGGTTACTGTAGTAGCAACCTGCTAATTCACTCTTTACCTGTGTCAGAGAATTTCAAAATGAGAGAAAACATAACATGGACAGGATAGCGAAAGCTGGGCTGAGCAGACATAGTAACATGCTGTACAGCCACTTCTCCCCAATAGCACTGTTCTTGCCTCGTGCCTGCAGATACCTTTCCAGAGGTGAGGGACAGATGAGAGCCATATCTGCCAGAGAAGCACCTTCCCCTTCCTCTGCTGTGCACAGTTAACCTAGAAACCTGATAACAAATTAAGTGCTGTTATCGCCTTAGTTCCTCTTACATCACAGAACAGCTTTAACTTAAACACATAGCGTTAAAGGTGAATCCTGGGACTCGATGATCTTGAAGGTCTCTTCCAACCGAAAGTGTTCTATGATTCTAAATTAAAATGCCACTGCATTTTTTGCTATCTAATCATCCATTGTGCCTTCAAAATATTTCTTTCACAATTCTCCCACACAAAAGCATTCTCCACCTCCATTTGTTGCTGAAGTTGCCAATTTTTGCTGATAATTTTTGTAAGAGAACAGGTCTAGAAGTACTTATTTTCCAGAGACCACTGAATATCTGACAAATTTCACTTTCACTCATTTCTAGGATGGGATATGAATGGGAACACCAAATCATTGGGCTCTGAATTTTGCTGATATAGGAATTTTATCTTTTTTCACATAATATATTTCATTTTGATTTAAATAAAACTAATTTGTGGGACAGATCTCTAAGACAGACAATAGCCATGTAGAAATTTAAGCAATGTCTTTTTCTTACATCAAGTTAAGCAAAAAGACTAAAATTTTCACTTTGCTCATGGCCAACATACTTAATAAAAAGAATCAGACTGAGAGCACTTTACTACGTTCAGACTAGCCTTTTATTGATTTGGATGTGCTACGAACCACATTATCTAATCTACAATAAGCCATTTACCAGGTGCAATGATCTATGGGCTAAAAGGCTTAGATTTTTAGTTCCATTGTAGACTTTTTGATGAAATGGTAGATCAGCAGAGAATAATACTATAATAAGATTGCGAGGGACACAAGTGTCAATATTAGGAAATTAGAAAGTTTGGCTTACTGTTTTAAAACCTCTTCTGTGCATTTAAAAGCCCAATATTTCTTTTTCTAGACTAATTGCGTTCGTATATTTAACAGAGTTCCCAGATGACAGCCCACAGGGTGTCAAGTTCACAGGGGTTCAAGGGCTCATCCAACTGAAAATGTTTTTATTTTGCAAAAACAAAATCATCCATCTGAGCACACAAAAACTATTTGGTGATGCATGTGCTATAATTATATGAGGACATAAGTTATTGTGACACTGTCCTCTCGCTATTGCTGTTTGACATGATCTAAGTTTCATCTGCTGCACAGATTTTAGCAGCTTCCCTTAAAACAGATTTGATGCATTTTGCATCAGAAACTTTTCTTAACCTGTATGCACACAGGCTGGAACATGCTGAGATCCCAACTAGGCTTGTGACTTACACATAAATGCTCCCACAATCTCATCTCTGATTGCCTCCCCTCTAATTGCCAGCTTTGACCACTTCTGCACATGGGAATCCTCCAGCTGCCACCAGGAGGGGCCAAAGAAATCTCAAGACAATTCATTTATCTACTGTTCTGTGTCAATCTAGGAAAGAACCACACATATGAGATACGCTTCCTTATTTTTCAATATTGCTTTTTGATTGAAATAGGTAACACTGAACTTCCTGGCAATGTATACCATAACTTCCTTCTCAAATTATCAAGCAATTCATGCAAAGATAACTTCTTCCTGAAAATGGTTGCTAACCATTTTGGCTAACTTGGACTCAGAGGTTTGCAAAAAAATTAACTGGAAAATAGATTTGCAACACCATAGGCATCATCAGAATAACATCTCACGTTAGCAAAGATAAACAGAACAAAAATTCAGTGGCCTTCAGCAGACAGAAATAAAATCCACTATTTAGTGCTATTTAAGTGAAAAACAAAGCATATTTATGAGACTATTTTATCTATAGTTCTATGGCAAATTTTACTGCATCATTTCTGAGTAAGACTGGCAGGTTACATGCCGAAGTAAATGTACTGAAGACATTAACGTCACTTTAAAGCAACTCAAGTTTTGATGATATATTTTTGTTGTGCTGCAACTATTAGGATGCACTGCCTCATTTTTTGAAAATGAAAAAAAAAGAAGTGTAACTAGTTCAGGCTACCATGTAACTTTACAACAACTGACACTAACTATAACACAAGCCAGTTTGTATTAAGATGTTATTGCACCTTTCCAGTTCTAATCGCCAATTATGACTCTATTAGTCCTACTTGGCAGTTCATCTGCCCCTGCATCAGCTAAGGGGGACTTGGAGACGGACCTCTGATCTTCATGTTTCCGCTTCAGTGAGTGCTCAGCACAGCGGCTGTCATCTTGAGACATTGAGGAGGTAAGGCATTGCCTTTTCTAAGATAACTACACCTGACCTTACAACAATTTACTAAGGAAATACCTGCGTAATGGCAGTGTGAGTGCAGTTTCTTTTACACTCACAACGGCACTGCAAATTAGAGACAACAGGATAAATCTATGACCAGCTCGCTAGACACTTCATTAAATCACTGTTCCCTTGCCTTGTAGAGCACTAATAGAATCACAGCCCTCGTTAGCTACTGAATAAAAGATCAATCACATTCTTTGAGAGCTCTTGCTACCAGCTTCCAGAGGAAACAAGGAAAAAAAAGACATATTTAGGATCATCAGTAAGATTCTGAATGGCCTCACTGCAAGTTGGTTAAATTACCTTTTCCACAACTGACTTCGACTGTAATACTCTGAGGAACTTGTTAAGTCTGCTTTCAAAAGCTGCTATCTAATATATGACTACCAGGCCCTGGTCAAAAGTTCATAATGTGCATATGTAAAAAGGTACTAAATTGCCTGAGGGCTAAAACCAGAGGAGTTTAATTGCAGCAAAATGCTGAAAATGGTCTGTTGAGGGTCTTTCTATTGGGATACTGCTGGCACTAGCTGATTGAAGTACAGCACATAAAAGCCTTACAACAATATTTCCTTAAATGCAGCTGAAACTGCTAGCACTTGCTAGTGCATATATTGCGTGCCAAGAGGAAAAAAAAAAAAAGAACCTTCTCTAAAACAAACAAAGATTTAAGGATTGATATAATTCATAATTCAAAAGTGTGTGGATAAAAGGAAGAATTAAACAACAGTGAATATCTGTCTGCATAAGTCATGTTATAGGCTCCACATGTTGTCATGGTGGGAAATTTAAGTACATATGTAGACATATTTAATTGGCAACCATTAAGAGTCACTGCAGTGAAAACTGTAAAACAGCTTCCTTGCATCTATTTATGACCACACCTGGAAATTTTGGAAACAGTCACCAATGACACTGAAGCCTCCTATACTTCACCTGAAATTCAAGGGCTTGTTTGTAGCAATTTGAGAATCATTCCTCTAGTTAGTTACATGATAAAGAAAAAAAGGATAGGTAGTTAAAAAGAAAATATTTTTCTCTTTTTGAAACCGTTCAAAATATACTTTTTCTACTGAAACGCAAAATCCCAATGATATAAATGTTTAATAAAAATTATAATCATCTGAAAATCAGGAAGAAATAGAAAATTCTTCACTTAATTCTACCACACTTGATTATCTCAAACAAAAGTATTCTTTCATCTAACAAACTGTGAACATTTAAACTCTTTTCACAGTGAACACAAGCAGAATATTTTTCCTTTTGTGTAGGCATGTATGAACATGTTGCCTGAGAATTTGGATTTTGGTCATAAACAATCATCTGAAAGAAATAAGAAGCGATCATCTTCAAGTTTTGCTCTTTTTGTAGAAAACTCTGTGATCTACTCCTCAAAATATTTTTTAAATTATCTTGGCCAAAACATATAGTTACAAATATTTAAAATGGCTATGGCAAAACATTTCTCTTAACTTTTTTTTAGATTTATTTTTACCTTTTGAAAACCACATTCACATGGAATATTATCCATCATGCTACGGTTACTAATTTGAAATTTAAGTTAAACTTCATGGCTTCTCTGCCAGCTTTTCTTTAGCTCAAGCAGGGCTTGATGTGGAAGTCAAGGTATGTACTCTGCAGGAAACGACATTATGTCAGTGTAACAGTCCCTTCATAGAGATTGCAGGAGAAATTTTCCACACCCAATTATTTTTTCCCAGTCGTGTGTCCATTGGAGGCTATGCTACAAACTGCAATAATGAATGAAACCACGTTAAAGCCTTCCTGAAAGCAGAACACAACTCTGCTCTGAGACTGAGGTCTGAGAAGGTATAGAAAAAATACAAATACAGGCAGTCAGGGGAAAAGTCATCAATGTTTAGTGCCATCTGTAAGATTTGAAAGGCAAATGTTCATGTATGGTTGGATGATCTGTTGCCACTACTTTCTAGATTGACAAGGCAAAAATGTTATATACAGCATATGTTTTGTTCATCTACACCATGTGTTGTCTTTGGGAATGTCATGGCTGAGAAAATTATCAACTGCTTTGCATAAAGTCCTTTTTTTTTAAATACCTATAAAAGGTTTTAAAATACCTCATCTAATATTCTGAAAGACAACAAGAAAAGGGTTAAGTAATTTTTTTATTTGTACTTGAATGAATATAATACAGTAGATAAAATAGCCTTTAGCCCACCGTTACTTGGTAAAGTGGGACATGAGCACACAGATAGCACTGACTTTGCCATTTTCAGTTGGTATCAGTTAACATACAGCAAAATAACAGTCATGGACAGAAACCATAGACGAGGCAACAGGAACATGGTCAAAAGCATGAGAATCAGTGAAGAGTTCAAATCAGTTCAAGAGACCTCCACTTTCAGCCTTGGAAAGTCCACACATCAATATTCTGCAGGAGCTTTACAGATTGTCTCCATGGGAAGACCATATCACCTCTGCCTTCTGACACAACAGTTATCAACAAAGTCTTGTTTTACAACATAAAAAATATCCAGGCCACTAGAAAGTCTAAAAAGTAAATTCATCTTAATGGATAATAAAGAAAACTGGTGATTCACTTACCTCACCTCAACAGATCAATTCAGAGAAGTTTGAAAAACCATGGCTGTTAACACTGGACAGCATTTACGATAACAAATAAACTTTGTCGAAATGACAAACCAACAGTGTCTGACAACAAATGAAGAATATGGAACAAGCCTTCCTTTGTTTACTCTTGTCATTCAGTGCTGACACTTATGCAGTGAGGATGTCATTCAAATTAGCTTAAAATATGTGCTTGGGAAGAATTCACAAAAATCTCCCAAAATGGATAGGGACAACAGACTACAAATATTTCAGTGGATATAATGTCTAAAGCAAATAGACTCACTTCATTCTAGGTCTCTAAGTCTCTATTTCAGGTCTGGACAACCCTTTCTTTCCAGCTTCTGAGCACTACAATGTAATTAATTCGCAGAAGGGAACAGGGAACAGAAACAAGAGCGCTAGTTTTTTTCTGATGATGATAGTGAATAGGAATGATCACATAATTTTGCCCAGCAACATCTCATTACCAATTATAAACATTATTTTTGGGGAATAGATTAGCAATTAGGTTGCATTTACAGGAATCTTTGCTGTGGACAGTGACAAAGTTTTCTGATGAGTCTTCTGTCCCTTCCTAATAGCAGAAAAAGCAGAGCTGTGTGTTCAGCTTTGCAGGCCTTCAGTACACATGCACAGTATTTGATTTTCCAAGACAAGCGATGGTCTGGATTGCATTCTGAAAACCACAATTGGCCGTAGCTGAAGGCTGTTTAAAATGTCATGTTACTGTCTATTGAATAAGCACACACGTAATGCAACAATGATAAATTTCACCTCATCACCAAAAATAAGGTCAGATACTGTTTTCATAAAAAGACATTTTATAAGAAAACATTTCCTTTAGAAACATAAAGCCAAAAGGAGACAAAAAATATTATATCGCAAGTGGAACTGCCAGCTTTATTCATAGTTTCTGTTATAACTCCTTTAAAAGTTGGAAATTCACATACATTCCTCATCAAAGGAATGGAAGAAGAAAATCCACAATTTTTTCTCACAAATACAAAGTCGCCGCTTTCGGTGCAAAGGCTGAGAGGGAAGCTCACTTTACACATACTAGTTCAGCAAATGGAATCAGTGTACCTCTAAGATCATTCAGCTCAAGGTAATACCTTGTTTCTTGGCAGAACTAGTTAACTCATTTCCAGTTTACTCATGATATCTTGACAAAAACCCAAAATAAATGTGTTTCCCAGTAAACCTTTCTTTCGCTGTCATTAAGTATGCAGAAAATAATAAGTTTTTTCATTTATGCCATCAGCAGAATTGTAACACATGTGTGCCGAGTCCACAAGAGGAAACATGGAAGGACTTTTCAGATGCTCAGCCACCCCTAGACCCTGCTGCCTACCTGCTCAAGCACCCTGATATTTGGGGCCTAGGGGAAGTGCAACGGAGAAATTCCTTTCCTACACAGGCACAACATTGCTCTGCAGTGGAAAGCAGCCTCTTCAGCACTGGGGCAGTGAACACCAGGACACCCAGTATCCCTTTGCAGATCGTGCCTCTGTTCCGTAATTAACACTGTTAGATCAACAGCACTACTTGGGATGGGATGAACTATTCGACATGAGTAGACAACCAGATTCTAAATGACACTGTTACAAAGTCATTATCATAAAAAATTGCCCAGACAGTTGTTTTATTTGAAGAGCTAAATTGGTTTTCTTGTACTGGTAGTATTCATCATAATGTAAGTTTGACATTTCAGGACAACATTTTAATAGTAATGCTGTTCAGCAGATAGAAATAGCGTTTCCAATTTTCTAGTAAAATGAAAAAAACCTAATTACATTCATTAATAGATTACAGTGACAGACAAGGTAACCCTAAGACGAATACCTACATTCAAGAGTGTTGAATTTAAGTGAAATCTTTAATCCTAGTAATTCCAAGTATTCTTATGCTTTGGCTTGCAAACTTGAAATGTTTTTCAATGTTTTTTGCATAATGGTGGGTATAGCATCCAAACAGAAATCAGTAACTACATGCCAGTTCAGCACAAGGATTTTCAAATCTGTTTCTTTAAAAGTTTGGTACTCAACACTTGAGTAAATACTTTCATAACCAGTTAGGAGTCACCAGCCATCTGTATATCCACAGTCATTACTAGAAATAAAAGAAACTGGCAATGGTGTGATCAAACATTAAAAACAAGCTCACAGTAAGTTTCAACTTCTATGTGGGCTTAACATCCTTCTGAATGAGTAGCAATATCCATCTTAATGGCATTAAAGTTGAAAGTACCACCCACAGAAGTAGCACATATATGAGAACTCCATTTATGGAAACATCAACTCTTAAGACAGTACTGCTACAAGAGATAGAAACCCACAGCACTAGCCAATCAATCCTGCATATTTGGGAGAAGTAGATCTTGTCTTTCAAGAGAAACCATTCTCTCTATATCTCAAAAATGACTTTTATATAAGATGCATCATCCAACATTGCTATCTTTACCTCATTTCAATGTGATGCTTTTGCAATTAATAACATTCCTCAAATACTTTCTACAGATTTTTTTTGGCATGCACAGAAGACTGTGCTATATCCGTAGTGGTGTTTAACAACTGCGAAAACATGTTGTCACTAAAATAATGGATGGAATTTGACCATGACGTTTATATTTACTGTCATCCTCCTTGCAAAAATGGATTGATGCTACTGCTCTAACTTCCTAGAACCAGTACAATAAAGAGATTGGAAAATCCAAATGACTCAAGTATTCTAAGTCTCAAAAAACCTTTAAAAGCCATGTAAATTCAGAAATTCTCTGATTACAAATCCTCATACAGATTATTGCAAAACTGCTAAGTACTGCATGATTTGATGTGCATTTTTACACTATGAGCACGATAAATTCAGTATTATGTTCACTTTCCCCCCTGAAGAGAATGAGCATATTCTGCCACGTTATCACAAGTAAATCATACAAACTCAGGCCATATAACACATAAGAAAACATGGAACCATTTTAATATTTCAACTGGCAAATGCATTCAAGCAAGTACTTTTTTGCCAAACATTTCTCCTCTATTCTTGAATAAAATTCTTGAATCATATAAATATTTAAACCAACTCTTCAAGACATTACCTTCAAGGTATTTAACAAACATACATTTGTGTTTTCTTCCTTTTTTGAGACAGGTGAGAAACCACGGACCTAAGGACTAAGTATGTTGAGAAAAGGAAGAAGAGAGGCAGAAGGGCACATCATCTCATGTGCATACTTACATGATAAGTATGACACTGGCACCTACATAAAATTAAGGACACCCCAGAAGGCTGTGCTGCCATTCAGCGAGACCCGGACAGGCTGGAGAGCTGGGCGGGGAGAAATTTAATGCAATACAGCAAGGGCAAGTGTAGAGTCTTGCATCTGGGAAAGAACAACCCCATGGACCAGTACAGGTTGGGGACTGAGCTGTGAGAGAATAGCGTAGGGAAAAGGGACCTGGGGGTCCTGGGGGACAGCAGGATGACCATGAGCCAGCCATGGGCCCTCGTGGCCAAGAAGGCCAATGGCATCCTGGGGGGCATTAGAAGGGGTGTGGTCAGTAGGTCGAGAGAGGTTCTCCTCCCCCTCTCCTCTGCCCTGGTGAGACCCCATCTGGAATAGTGTGTCCAGTTCTGGGCCCCTCAGTTCCAGAAGGACAGGGAGCTGCTTGAAAGAGTCCAGTGCAGAGCCACAAAGGTGATGAAGGAGGTGGAACATCTCCCTTATGATGAAAGGCTGAGGGAGCTGGGTCTCTTGAGCTTGGAGGAGACTGAGGGGTGACCTCATCAATGTTTATAAATACGTAAAGGGCGAGTGTCAGGAGGATGAGGCTGGGCTCTTCTTGGTGATGGCAAATGACAGGACAAGGGGCAGCGGGTGCAAGCTGAAGCACAGGAGGTTCCACATTAACATAAGGAAAAACTTTTTCACTGTGAGGGTGACAGAGCACTGGAACAGGCTGCCCAGAAAGGTTGTGAAGTCTCCTTCTCTGGAGACATTCAAAACCCACCTGTGTGACCTACTCTAGGTGGTCCTGCTATGGCAGGGGGGGTTGGACTAGATGATCTTTCGAGGTCCCTTCCAACCCCTAACGTTCTGTGATTCTGTGATTCTGTGACAAGTTTTTGGTTTCATCAATTTTTCTGTAACATGTATTCCCTCTTTCTCCCCTTTCTTTAGACTCTTACCTAGAAACAAGGCACAGGAATAGTAAAAAATTAGGACTGCAGTAGAAAGAATTTGAGGATTTGAACAGTATGTAAGTCTAGCTTTTTTGATAACTCTCAGAGGGTGATATACAACAGAAGCTACAACAGAACTACAAAATACTAGTAAATATCAAGTGGAAAAACTGAACACACTTCCTAAGACAGTCTCATCAACCACAGATCTGTTTCCCTCCACATGAGAATCTGGCCAATGCTCCAAGCTGGCCAAGAAATATTGTGCAGTTTGAGTCTTGCCTTTAGAAAAAAGAGAATTACCACACTCATATCTATAACACCAAAAAAACCCCCTCAAAACCAACAAACGCAACCCAGTATATTCCCTGACATTTTTCTCAAGGGAAAAAAAGATACCTAGATATACAGTAAACTTTACAATAAAGAACTGACAAGAACTAGAAACACTATTAGTGGAAGACCTCCCAAAAGCCTAGAAATACGCATTTTCTATACATACATGTACATTTTCAATAGCTTTCCTGGAAGGAAGATTTTAGGAATGTTAATTCAGTTATGTGGTTATCATGTCCAGGGAATGCCAACATGATGATGAATGACACATCACATGTGAAAAACAAACAGATGAATCACTTTTTGAGGAAAACAGACTCTTACTGTGTTCACCTACCCTGGAACACTAAATATATTAAAAACCAAGTATATTTTTCATTTATATATAGATAGATAGGTACATACACACACATATATATGTAAAAATAGTGAGAATACTGAAAAAACATTATGTAGTACTCTGCATTTAATATCCTGTATTATTTTTGGATCTTGCAAATACACTTTTTTTAATGACTTTGCTCTAAAAGAAGGGACTTTCCAGCTCAGATTACTTGGACACTCTTACTGTTTACCCTTCCATCTTTTTTTGTAAAGTCAAAAGAGATTTCCCTGAGAACTTCAAATAAATAAAATATCCAGCTGCACAAACACTATACATTCTGTTAGATTACTTTGGCTTCCTAAGGAATATTTGACTTTCTCTGAATGTAAATGATTAAAGAGAATCTATCATATGAAACTGATTGGTGAGCTGTTTAAAGTGGTATGGAACCTCTTCAAAGATGATATAGAGAGAAAAGACCATGTTATGATAAAGCATCTCAGATATCCAAGGAGTTCTAGGGAAACATTAGTGTAACCAAGCACTGCATCCCCCAATTAAGAAATAGTATTTAAATAATAGTTCCATAAAATAGGATCTACACTGCATTCTTTTTTAAACAATTTGGTATTTCATCTGTTCTAAATACGGCCAATAAAAGCTTGGGATTTCCTGAACATCTGTCCATTCATAAATAGCAACTTCAAAAAAATGTAAGGAAAGATAAACCATGTTCTAGAATCCACAAAATTTATATTGCTCTGTGAGTTATGCTCACAAAATGACATTGGCTAACAATGTTCAATTATGTAATTTCATTATTTTTACTGTTTACTGTTTTAAATTCGGGCATAGGATTTTAACTTCTAGAGGTCAAAGAAACAAAAACTAAACTTTGTCCAAAAACATTGCTTTTGCTGAACTTTAGAAGTCTGGATCAGCAGCTCTATTTCGTAAAGAGCTAACTGGAAGGCTCAGTAGCAGCAGGTATGTATGTGCATATAAAAGACAAGGAAGAAAGAACTATGAGGAAATAAAAGAAGCCCTAATGCCTAATTGCCACATCAAGTGACATGGACAAGAAGGCCTCTGTTCAAAGTTTAGTGATATAGGAGGAGTTTGAATTTGATTCCTCCTCATTTAAGAAATAAACAGCTCACCTTTAAAAAAAAATCATAGCCAAAAATGATTCAGTTCTTGGACTCTAAACACAGTAAAAAACTTGATTTAAGAGAAGAAAATTGAGAAAGTGAAAAGCACACTAATGAAACACGATTACTTCTTGCAGCCATTCATTCATAACCCCCCACCCCTCTATCATTAAGGTCTTCTAACAGCTTCTAAAATTTGGCACATGGCAACAGTTTGAAGTGGAACCCAGATTTGCCATCTTACATCTTAACCCACATGGGATTTGTTTTTCACATTTCATACCACGCATAGCACCATCATTTCAATAGCTGACAATCGCTGGTTCAGTGGAAGTGCCTCGTATCATTTGTGTTTGGCTGTGCTTCACCTACTTGCTAGCTGTACAGCACAGTAGCTGTGTCTGTCCAAAAAGTTAAAAATCATTAAGTAGAAAAAGTTTTTAGGGACTACTTTTTTTACAAAAAGTGATTAGAAACTCATTGCTAGCTAAAATCTCAAGTTTTATCACTGTGAATATTTGAGATATTCTTTCTAGAGTGCTAGCAACAAATCATTGAATCATTATAAAGAAACTACAGTGCATTGACTCTGCTTTTGATTATAGATATCTCATTCATAAAAATGTTATCTCTATTACTCTCTTGTTATTAAAGAAAATGAATAACCCAGTGATTTATGTGCTGGCTGGTAACCACAGAGGTCTGGATCCTACTGTGTTATTTACAACAAACTGTCTAAGTGACCTTGCTCAGGCACACAAATGAGAAACTGTGGGGTCACAGGCAGGGTTGAGTAACTGCAGTAACTGTAACTGGAGGGCTCTGGGGCGCAGCAAGGGGCACCCACAGGGCTCTGGGGTGCAGCGAGGGGCACCCAGAGTACTCTGCAACCAAGCAAAAGGCAGTGGAAGACTTTAGGGCACACTTGCATTTGGTCTTCAGCAATGCACAGTAATTTCAGTCAGCAACTGTCACTGCTAGCTACACTACAAAGTCATCAAAGATTAAACGCTTATTAGGCAAAAAGTACAGAATTATTTCTACGAAAATCCCTTTTTTTTTTACTGGACCTTCTTAAAATTATTAATACAACGATATACTAGCATAATCTGAAGACGGTTTAAGAGTGGGCGACGGAAGACCAGCACTAAGAAGACCTAGGCTGGCAGATACCATAAACCGTTTCAGACCATCGCTGCCATATTCCTAAATTAACAGCCACATGTTTGCATTAGCACCAAATAAATGCATCAAAAAAAGTATAGAGGCAGTCTGCTTCAGTTTTTAGAAAGATCTTCAAGACATTTAAGTTCATTTGCCTGCTTATACAGCAAAACACTAAATTTTAACCTAGGTTATTCCCAGCAAAAGCTACTGTTATTAGCTAAAGATAGAAAAAGAATATGAACATGCACATTTACTTTTTGGTTTATACAACTCAAGTATTTAATACATTCAGAAAAGTTCCTCACTATGTATCTTCCCTTACATTCTCCTTCCCAATCTATTATTTTCAACACAGATATATGATAAATGCTATTTTCTTAGAAACACTAAGATAAAAATATTAATGTAAACTACACCAGAAAATTTCTTTGTGTGTGGCCATAAAACCAAAGTGATGCAAACCTGTTCATAACCAGAGTTTTAACATTTTAACTACGTGGCAGAGTAGTATACACCCACTTTTGAGAAAGAAGAACATATTTCTGATCAGTCAGGAGAAGGGAGGGAAGCAGAGACCTTGTACATATAAATCCAGAATATTATCTAGTGCTGTTATTAGCTATTTTCTTCCCTGACAAAACAGAATAAAAACACAAAAATAATTTTTCAGAGCACTGCAAAAATACAGACTCCCAGAAGGAGAACCCTTTTTTACCCCACAAACTTTAAATTTTCATCCTACTTCCACATCTCTTTGTACTTGACATTGAAAAAAAGAATACAGCAATATGCAATGCAAACACAAAAATCAAAAAACCCCTCAAAACCTCAGAATTTCAAGCATTTTGAAAGTAACGAATTTCACTACCTATGCACCTAAAAAAAAATATTTTTATAGTCTCTTCAAACTCACGGTTCTAAGTTTTAGTCATCTTTGCCCATGGAAAATCAATACCTTACTTGTTTTCAATTATCGCAGTAGATAATCAATTTTTTCAGCAAATAAAACAAATGATGGTGTTTCAGTATCAGAAAGATCTCAAGAACACTAACACAAGGATGAAGCAAATTCCTAATAGCGAGTACAGTAATGACAGAAAAAGCAAAGATAAAGGGACAAAAAAAAGGCTAAATATCCTGTTCAGCTGTTTCTGTCAGACTTCAACATCTTGCCTGTCACCCAAGCACCTCAACACTCATAATACAACAGAAATTTCCTTCCTTATGGTTTCTCAAATACATTCTGAGCAGATCAATGCTGTGTAACATCTCAGAGACACCATGGCATTTCAGCTGCAGTTTAGCTCTGCAAGTGTTGGTGAGGAAAAGAGAAGGAATAAAGAAAAAAACAGGAACTTGCCATCTTCTTTGGAGGACCACAAAAGAACACAGGAAAAATAGTACAGTAAAGGAAAGTCTGAGACTTTCAGATAAGAAAGAAATGATGGATGCATCACACCAGAGTGCAAAAATAAAAAGGATTTACTTTTAAACCTTTTGTTAAG
Organism: Leptosomus discolor; assembly: GCF_034619465.1. Taxonomy (NCBI): domain Eukaryota; kingdom Metazoa; phylum Chordata; class Aves; order Leptosomiformes; family Leptosomidae; genus Leptosomus; species Leptosomus discolor. The sequence goes on along the minus strand of NC_141398.1, from coordinate 54,984,650 downwards.
CACCCATTGTTTTATTTGTAATGCAGTTTATACCCGCAGTACGATACCCCCCCGTTATTCAATAAGGAGCTCTGTTTCCAGACGGTGTAACAATCTGAATCAAGAAATGAAATTAACTGAATGCAAGACTGACTTTCTGCAAGTTTCGGAAAGCGATATTCTGTTCTATGCTGTTAACTACCTATGAAGCCAATCTTTTTCAGATTTCAGGCAGGACACAATAATGTATCAGACAGGGCTGGATATGAGGTTGCACAGAAGACTAGCACTTGTGGGCAATTCAGACCTGTATGCAGACATTCCACAAGGTGTATATATAGCTCTCTAATCCAAGAAGGCTTTTTCAGGCTGAAAAATAGGGAAATACGTCTTTTAATTTCAAATTCTAATTTAATTACATGTAATATAAAACATTATGGATCAAATGTTTCCCTGCCTTGCAGCCCACATACTTGGCAGAGCATTCTGAAATTCTGCAAGAGTCTAGGGGGAGAGGAAGAAATTCCTTACTTCCTCCACCAAACTATAGGACGTAACAGAGCTGCTCCACAAACAGCTATGGGGGTGTGTTGGACACAGCAAATTCCACGGCCATTGCTCCCCCCAGGCACTGCTCTGCACGCTGAGACTGAGCTGTTCTGTCTGGCACATGGACAGGTTTTCGTAGACTTTCCATTCCTGTGGTGTATGTTATGGGGGACAGATTTAATTTGCCCTCATATTTCATGCCACATTTATTTTAGCAGGAAGTTAAAATATGTATCAGTTAAATTTAAGTTTGACAATAAACTTGCGTATATTACATTTTATTACTAGATAGGACACAGAAATTCTAAGTGCATAGCAGAATTTTTGCACCATCCTTCCAAAATGATTAACTACTTTGGAGGCATTTCTTCACCATCCTATTGCAACCAACGAAAATATTCTTTCACATATGTCTTATTTTCTTTTACCCAATTCAATCAATTTTAAATAAAAATACTCTGCAAGGAAGGGTATGCTATCAGGGTTCAATAAAATAACTGTCCTTCCATGTTACTAGAGGTACAGTGCACAAACTTGTGGGTTAAAAAAGAGAGCTGTTGCTTAGCATTGCTTTAACACCTACACTTTAGGCATTAATCCATAAAACAGTAGAATTGCATATGTGATTTACACACTCTCTACAACAACTGCTAATATCCAGTAGGGAGTTAGTCCCCTTTCACTCTGCTTTCCTCCTTCACTTCCTGTCCAAAACTCAACTTGAGAAAAGAAACTGCCGTTTTGATCAAATCTAAATTGCAAGGCTCTTTTCCAAAAGAACTGCCTGTTGGTTTTCAAGAAACCCCACTGCATCTTCAGGAATGTCTTAGAGAGGAAGTACAGGCCAAATTCTACACTGAAACATGCACATACCCACCCTGCCCATGACTGCTCTTGGAGCTGAACATGCACAGCTGAGGGCAGAATTTGGCCTGAACTGTCAATTCAGTAATGGAAGCCAACATCAACTCAACACAGCCCACACAGATCTTTGGACAGCAAAAAATGTTTACTTAAGGAGGGAATACTATCCCCAGCTCTAAGGGTTATTCCAGCTTCTTTAGCAAAGAACAGGGGAGAAAGAGAAGAGATGATGAGACTGCAGAACCTCTTTTAGGCTTCTATCAAAAGCAAACAGATATGGTAGAAGCAAGTCACTCCTACAGGTGCAGATTCATTTCTTGCCAGAATAGCATTTCTGAGTTGATGTTAGGTGTGAGTGCAAATCATCAGATGAAATTTAAATTTAGACACATCCAACATATGGCAAAAGTAAAACCAGTGAAGCAGTTGTAGGCACAGGGGTTTCCTCCTGCCCATATGAGTATTGTAATACATGCCAACTGCCTAAAACTCTCCTGGGATAATAGCAGAATGACAGTAATTCATTGTTTTATGTAAAACTATGACATGCAGAAGACTTTGTCGCCCTTAAAAATATTCCTTATAATTCTCAATAGCAAATACTTTAAATACAAAATCCAGTTCTGAAGAGCTTCTATCTTTGGGGGAGGAGGGAGAAATCAAAGGGCAGTTCAAGTATCAGTCTCGTACACAGTGAAAAATTATGGGCAGAATGGTCTTACTGCAGCTAACTGGCTCTTTAGAGGTGACAGGATGAGCTCTTCTAGTTGTAATTTATATCTCAGCAATAGAACCAATGTTTTATTCCCAACCATTGAAAGGGGGTAACACATCTGCTAAAACTCTAGCACAATGGCTGGCTTTGCACTGCAACAGGAAATGTAACCCAATAGTCTCAAAACTTCTACAAACCCTAGCCATTTCTTAACGTAGAAGGATTTGAAAATTCAGTTAACTGAAACATCTGTAAAGCTCTTGCTACTCTAACACATGATATTCTTTCTGCTCCGTTACCTGCCAACAAAAATATTTGGTTCTATGTAAGACTATCACAAGTGTGTGATAATGGCACTCTGCTTCTAATTTTATATGCCATTGTACACCCACATAATCACCTGGGGGTGACACTAGATAACATACCCAGTGTAAACTCGAAGCTTACAATAAATGGACTTCATTTTAATCTTTGTATGTAAATAGTAACAAATCAGATGGGGTTTGAATGACTAGCATTAATTTAAAACAAAAGAAACAACTTAGTCAAACTGTTCTTGAGCCAACTTTAAGAACAGAGAGAAAAGGAGAGAGAGGAGCAGAAAAAGAGAGTGAAAAAGCACACAAGAGAGAGGTAAGAATTAAAAAGAAAGTCGGAAAAAAGCCCAAGGAAGCAAAACCTTAAAGCCTTAGATCAAACTAGCTGAGCAGATGCATGGCCTATGCAGTTACTTTCAGAGCTTCTCTTCCAATCTGTTATTTACAGTGGCCACTTGTTTCAGTCTACATTTAATTATACTGTAAGTGTCTCCAATTTACTGAGTAACTGTATAGCAGTAAGTAAAAGAGAAGCCCTTTGAACATTAGCAGAGCTAGTTACTACAACAATAAAATGGTAATTTATTTGCAACTATTGCTTCCTACTTTTTCTCCATTTCTGTCTCGCAAATCCTTGTAGATTTTAGACCTTGAAAAGAGGTGGGTGGGAAAAAAGGAACAGACTTTCAATTTCCAGTGCTCTACTTAACAAAAGTACCTCCTGTATACCTATAATAATCAGTGATTTAAATGTTGCGGGTTTTTTTCAAAAGCTGACCAGCCAGCTCTCTGATTCAACAGAAGAGTTCACTATAACCAGCACAAACATGCTACAGTTTTTATGCTGTAGTCACTCACAAAACAGATTTGGAAAATGTGAAGTTGCATTTCTTCTTGCAGTATGGTATGGCCATTTACAGAAGCAACTAAAATTACGCCTCGAAAAGCCTCACGCGTGAAAGACAGACAAACCTTACCTAAGTCTGTTTGTTCTTTTAGGAAAACCAGATTCTAAGTGATCTGCAAATCTCCTCTTTAAGCAGAAATTTAAAACAGCCATCATAAAACAGGACATCATAAAATGTCCTAATTACTGAAATTAAGTCACCGTGGTTGCAGCAAATAACAGAAAACACATAAATAAGACTGTGATATTAGAATACCGATTCTCAGTGCTTCAGGGACTCAGCTAAAAGGGAACAGCTACCAGCAGTGTTTCCTAAGCTAAATTCTGTCATGCTGAATATCCCAAGTGCCATGTGCCAGAGGCTGCATGACCTCTCCCCAAAATGGCAATGCACAGTATGCAACAACACGCATTTCTGAAGAAAATACTACATCCACATGAACCAAAGTGGAGCTATTCAACATTTAAGAACTGAAGAACTGCATTAAAAAATATATTTCAGATATACAATGTGTATTTCTTCATTGTTGGAAACAAAACAAAACAGTTACTAAACTGTTACAATTTCTAGTAAGCAAACTTTAAATGGATGATTTTCTAAGTACCCCAGAAAATAATGACAACTAAGTCAAAGGTGTGAAGACTAATTTCTCAGTAGCAATTTGCAGCCAGAACAGAATGTAAGAATTACATTGTTCTGGAAAAAAAAAACTAGTAGGGAAAAAAAATGTATTTTCTGATTTTCTCTTGCATCTAGCTTCAAAGTTTCCAAAAGAGCTGAAGCTCTGAGTGTTACTCTCAGCTATCCACCACTCTCAGAACATCTAGTAGGTCTATCTTTGTGAAATACAAAATAAAGATGTAATTATTTTTTATTAACAGCTTTTACTACAATAATATGAAAAGGCCTCAGGCAGGATCAAGTACGTTCAGCTGCAGTCTCTGTGTGTGCGTATATATATATATGCATCCCTGTGCATGCATCTGTACAGACTCCAGGAGCCTCTACAGTTCAAAACGTAGCAAAGAGCTTCCAACTGGCTCGAGAAGGATTAGGCTCTCCATGTACCACAATGCTGCAGCAGCTACAACTACTGCCTCGGAGATTAAAACCGGTACAGGCATATCTGCATGGCACCTCGCCTGAACTGATAAACCTTACCTCTCTCCACATAACCCTGATACGGATCTCAGTCTGTCATAATTCCAGTTACAGATCCAGCTCAGGCACAACTACTCTAAATGCTGCTGCATCATGCTGCATTGTGCAATGCAGACATCCTTGCAAAGCACGGGAACATGCAGGTCACAACCTTGGGACTGCGGCTTTAAGCTTTAAGATACACGTCCAGTATTCTGACCAAAACATTCAACTAAACTCTGGGGTGCGTTGCCACAAAAATAGTGAGAGGAAGTCCACAAAAAGATCCTCAACAAAGCCCGTTCCAGGTTGATGACAGCGCAAGCCCTAAACAAGGAGACACATCAAATCACTTGCTCCCTACAAATCTCAAAATAGAAAAACTCTTACACTGATGACATTGAGAACTTCAGCTCAGTTGTTTGCATACCCAGGAAGGGGCACTTCTCTAGTTTTACTGGCAATCGAAACATCAGTAAGGATCAGGGGAACATAACATTTCATATCAGAATATGAGTTGTAAAATTGATGCTTACCCTCAACCCACACCCTCCATTATAACATTCAAATAACCTCAGTGAAATACATACAAACACAAAGGCCTTACTGAAGTGATCAGGCTTGGACTAGAGTGCACTATCATTCAGTGCTGCTATTTTTTGTACTATATTTTGTATTCTCTTTTATGTACCACCCATAAATAAATAGATACTATCAAAAAATCTATCAATTGTTTTAAAGAATTCAAAATGAACTTCAGTGTTTTATTTCATTCCTCAGAGGATAAGATTATCTGAGCAACAAACACAAAAGGTTCCTTTGTGAAAATATGTCAGAGCAAATAAAACTACAATTCATAAATGTTCCACAGACTGGATCCTTTTCACAGGATGTTGATAACATTCACTTATCCATTCTCAGGAGAACTTCAAGAATTTATTTTACAAACTATCCCTAACACAGCAGAGACATGGTTTTAAAGCTCCTGGTCAAAAACTATGCTGTTGAAAGATATTATTACTTGTCTCAAGGTGCCAGAATGCTCACTTACCAATATCATGGACGTAAATAGGTTTTGCATATGTACAGGCTGCAAACTGCAGGCAGAGGTTAGCGGTGTGAAGACTCTCCTGACTGACACGTTGTCAGCGCACCACACCAGAGTATCTGCACTTCTACCGACCTTACTGAAGACCCAGTATTGTTCAAGAAGCTGTTCTTTTTTGGACACGTAAGCAGAGTTTTAAACATCATAAGATGTGTCTTCCGCTGAGATTAACCCAGTATAAATTAAGATTAATTTCATTATCTCAAAGATAAGGAAATATGCAAGCAAACTTTTTTGTGCAGCTATACATTCAAGTTCCACCACTGATTTGCTCAGCTACTATAAGTTATGTGGTAGATTAAGCTACTTAAGGATGGATCCCTCTGCCTCAACAATACCTTCTCTGCTCTTTTTCAAATAAAACCAATTAATTTGGTCTGTATCAGCGGCTCAGGGAGACAGTACGTTACACTACACCACAATCACTCTTGCCAGTTGTGAAGTCTTCTGTAAAAGGGGCCTGGTTTGGGCTTGAACAAATTGCCATGGCTAGATGAGTTCTGCAGGGATATGAATCTTTTCATTTCCCTGATTTGTAGCTGCAAACACTCAAGGGAGACTCCCTCTTCCTGCTCCCCTTTTGGGAATACCCTTCTTTGTCAGTGAATAGGGATGAGAAACAGTCAATAAGGTTAACGGAAGCCAGATTCCAATGAAGAAAAGTCATCCTCTGCCTCAAAAAAGACTTTGGACTCCTTATAAATAACCTGGGTCAGAGGTTTAAGGGATAGGAGTAACCCTTCCAAGCACTGGAGGTGCTGCAAATTCCTCTATAACGCAGCTCATGATGTCGGCTAGGAAAGCACTGCATAGCCTTTCATTCTGTCATGGTCCCAGTCCAAAGTCCAGTGGAGACAAAGGGAAAAACAGCTATTGCCTTCCGTGCTTTGTAAGCATCAAGAAAATTGTTCGGTTGTTTTGTCTTTTTTTAAAATATGAATGAAGGTGCTTTTACCACCAAAAGCACTTTCCCTCAGCCAATAATAATGTCTGTAGTATCTTTTTTAACTAGGGCATCTGTTTACATAAAAAATGCAGTCAAGCATATCCCACTTAAAAAACAAAGCTTTTTTTTTAATGTTTTATGTGTACTGAGCACAGAAAGAACTCTAAACTATCCCACACCTAAGATGTACAACTACCTTACCACAGTGAAAATCATATATTCAAACAAGAAAGTCAGGCGCTAACAAGATAACTTCACTGAAGATTGACAAAGCTAATCTAAAATGGTTGAAGAACGCTCTTCCAGAGCGCTACCTTGGCACAATGTTTGTCATTAAAATCAGGGTTGTAGTTATAAAAGGCAATACGTCAAAGCAGATACATACATCTGGATTTCTGTAAGTTTACTCCCTAGATTTGAAAAATGAAGATGTGTAAAATACTGTAAGTCATTCACTTACCATGGATTTGGTGAAAGGTCGAGCCAAGGTAAACAGCAGGGTATACACCCACCAGCTACGATGAATGGAGGAGTAAATCATATTTCCAGGATGGACTGAATTAGATGTCACCCCATGGGGAGAAAGCCGGCGGTTCAGCTCGTTGGAGAATAGTATATTGCAAAGCTTGGAACGATTGTAGGCCAACATAGCCCAATACTCCTTCTTAGATGGGGAAAGCAGGCTGAAATCAAGTTTTCCAGAGGAGTCTTTAATTTCTGTAAATCTAAAAAACAGTAAATATGCCTTAGATACCCAGAGTTAATTTCGCTCTCATTAAGAACAACATAAAATGTAGGCAACAAAGTAGATCTTGGCCAGAACCAACATAAAACAACAGCTTATTTAGCAGTTGAAAGTATCTACTGGAAGTTGTCTGCGACCCAAGGAACAGTCTCATATAATATGGCAGTAAAATTATTGAATAATTAGCAAAAACCAAATGATAAATAAAAACAAGTCAAAAAAGTCTTTAACGATTTGAAGACATTTTATGTAACTTAAAAATCACTTTAATTTAAATCCAAAAAACAATTTTGCCATAGATCCATGAAAGCACAGTCAGCTTGGAAGAAATAATGTAGAATAAAATAACTCTGCATTAGAAGCAAGGAAAACCAGCATCCTTTCATTTCCCCTTCTGCCCCTGATTATTTCATCCAGTGTTCACATACTGCACACTTTCATTTAAGTGTTCAAGTAACTATGAGTAAGTCTTACTGCCTCTTAGACTCTTTTTTAGATTAAAAATTGATGAATATAAAGGGGTTATAACCTTGGTAAGTTGCCATCAATAGTCTTATATGTTTAAAAGATAAAGGTAAACAAAGCCAAAATGAGTTCTGGCAGAGTATAATGTTTTTAAGTATACCCATGGCATGGCTGAACACAAATCAAAGTAACTAGTTGATGTTTTTTAATTGGGTCTGACAGAGTCATTAAACACCAGCTGTTTGTTTCTTTCTTTTTTTTTTTTTTTTTTTAATAACAAAGAAGCAAATGTTCTAAAGACATTTAGATGAAGAAAAGGAAGTTTCCATAGAGCATTTTTCCTCCCAATTCTTACAATTTGATTTATCAATTTACTAGTATATCTTAATATTAGAAAATACTAGTACATTTAGCTACAGATCTATATTTCATTCAGAAGAGCCACTAAAAATAAAAAGACTTTAGCAAGCTCTTTTTAATACTCAGAGTTTTCAGAATCAGCTGGGGAGAACAGGGATAAACATAATTATAGTACACACTAGAAAAATGTTTTAAAATATCTTTACTAATTTTGCATCTCATGCCCAGAAATGAAGAGATCAGCTGGAATTTCTATATTCATTCTGTGAGCAGAATTATAATACACTCAGAGAAAAGCAGCTACAGTATTTGAACTCAAGAGGAACCCAGGATGTTTTGTATCTTGCAGAATTAGCCCTTCAATTTCAACAACGAAATTTCTCTTTCATAATTTTCGGTTAGATAAAATACATTTCTGAAATTAACAGGACTATTCCGGGAGGAATTTCCTATATTCATTCCTCAAGTAATCATTTATGAAACCAAAAATAATCTATAAATAAAATATTTTGTGTATACTGTATAACAGAAACACAGTGGCATATTTTGAGTCCAGTCCTGCAAGTGTGCTTATGTGAGTCAATCTTACTTATGTCGGCAATCTCATTGAATTCAGTAGGATAAGGGTTGTACAGCCAAATTAACAACACAGAAATAAAGACAGAAGGAAAGTAAACCTACTTATTATTCTGATTTTAATATGATGTGCTTAAAGTACCCAAAAGCTTAATTTAAACAGAATTCATTTGTGCAGAATCCAGAGACATAACTAGAAATGAACGAAGAACCAGAGAGGCAAATAAATATTTTGCCTTGGAGCAGCCTAGTACAATATTTTCTGCAAACACGGGACTTTCTTTTTTCCCTAACAGGGGGTCTTGACTCTAGTGAAAAGATCCAGCCAAGGTTTATGGAAGTAATTAGATACCAACACTTCTGTTTTACAACATAGTTTAAGGCTTAGAGTTCTCAAGTAGGTCAGAAAGTACTACTACCCAATAATACCTAATGTCTAAACTAACTCCTTACATCAACTTCTTGCCATTAAACAGATTGGGGGAAAAAAAGCTATTTACAATGATCAGTTTAAGTGTTAAGATATGCCATAATACAAGAATTGGACCGCTTAGAAAAAGGGAAATTTACTAGTTGCATTTATTATTTTGTTCAAACAGGCTGTTACTTATTCTTTGATGGGCTTCTGTAAACCTTGGCTGATCTTCCTGAGTTAGCAATGAGCACTTTAAAAAATGTTTTTGAAACCACAGATAAAGATGTCCAGAGATGTGAGCTCTAGTCACACACAGCACTTAATACAGTGAAAAACAAAGATGTCATTTAAAATACTATCAGAGATACAAACTTACAAAGGGGAACAAGCAGCTGACAATTCAACATAATCTCCCATTAAATAACAGCTCATTTATACGTATCCCGTTGTGCCCTCCACATCTGGCAAGTGATTGGAGTTGGCAGATTTATTTCCAGAGCTATCTTGCTTGCCCCGCAGTAGCCTCCCTCACTCCTAACAGGACTCTGCTACTTGCTTTCACAAACCTGGTGTGATTTGCAAAGATAAGGATGTCCAGATTTTGTTACCACCTAATTACTAGACATTTCATGTCTTTTAACACCGGGGAGGATTATTACTGGCATTTTCTATTGCTTCCTTTCATTTCAACCATCATAAATTTAAAATGGCAAAAGTAAATCTATCTGCAGTGTGTCATTTATACCATAAGCCCCTGTGTTTGGAAGTGATAAAGGTTTCAGCCCGACCCTTGGCTGGTCTCTCTCTACCAGGTCCCTGGGGTTACATTTTATGGAAACATGATTAAAAAAATAAGCTTCATTCTGGGTCACTAAAACATTTCAGAAATATGAAGGTGGGGGGAAAAAAAAAAGCACTGACACATTCTTTCTTTTGGTTTGCTAAAGCTGTTACATAGGACCAAAAGTGAAATAGAAATCAACAGTAATGTTTAAAGCTGGACATTATAGGACTAATCCTGCCATCCCTGAACTAAATCAGAAGACAGTAAGCGGTTTGTGCCCACTAAAATTCAGAACCGGGGCGTGCATTTTGCACAAGGAACTTTATTTAAATCAAACCCATCTTTTCAGTTATTAACACAAACACCACAAGCATGTCTGAAATAAGACAAACCTCATCAACGTCTTTTTTGCCAACTGTACTTCTCCTGGCAGTAGAAAAGAAGCGCATCTAACATTTTAATTAAAAAATTCACCAAAAGAGCCATGGCCAGATTTCTCATATGTATTAACTACATTACTTCCCATTTTACAATTATACAGCTAATGTCTGCATTGAATTCCCTAATTTCTCATTACAAAACAATTGGATTTCATCTAGCAGTTTTTAATTGCATTGTTTCTCCTGCTAAAATAACTGCACATTCTTCTTGGTAAGATGTTGAAGTTGTTGAATGACAAATCAATATAGGTCATGCCATTCAGATTTAATCAATTATTATTCCATCTCCTCACAAAATCAATGAGTGGTCTGAAATGCGGCAAAAATCTGCATCCATACAAAGAATGATCAAAAAATACCTACATACTGTTATAAAACTAGAACTCACTTTATCCAGCAACAGAGCCACATCCAGTAACATCCACAGGCATTAGTAATGCTTCTATTTTTAAAAAGATTATTCAAACAGAAATGCTTTAGAGCAAGGCCTTTCGTTTTCAAAAACTTCTGTCGTAACTGTTTTATGCTCTAAGGATTAAAGAGTTCAGCGAAGTCAAAGGTAACATCCACCAACCTGTGTGACTCGGAGGACACCATCACCACCCTAGCAGGAGATGAACGCCGTAAAACGTCCTCCAGAAGCTGGACAAGATAGAAATGTCCCAAGTGGTTCACCTGGAAGGTGGACTCCAGGTCATCCTCCGTCAGGCACCAGGGAACACCGAACACGGCAGCATTGCAGACCAGGATGTGGAGGGGCCTGAAGAAACAGAAGCACCGAATAAAATCAAATCAGGAAAAAGAAACCTCAGCAAAACACATTCCCGTGTGAACTGGGCCAAGCTGCGCCTTACGGGTAGGTGCGAAGGCTTTGGCAGCAGCACGGTTTCGGTGAGAAGGAGCTGCCCCATGCCAGACACAGCTGGTTCCAGCCGGTTTTCGCTGGTTCCAGCCAGTTCCAGCCGGTTCGGCAGTGGCCCCGCCACAGGGCACAGCTGAGCCCCTCAGCGACGCTGGCGGCACCTCTGGGAAAGCGTTTGTACGAAAAGGCAAAACGCCACCTGGCAGACAGGAGTGAGGGGAAAAAAGTGGAAAACAGCAGCGTGAAGAGCATGGAGAGAGGAGGAGGAGGAGGCGCTGCAGGGGCTGGGGCTCCCCTCCAGCCCGGGGAGAGCCCACCTGGGGCAGGCGCACCCCGAAGGGCTGATGCCGGCAGAGAGGACCCAGGGCTGCAGCAAGGAACAGTGTGAGGAGGAAGGAGCCGCAGAGAGGAGCGGTTCTGTACTGACCACAGCTCCCCATCCTGCTGCGCTGCTCAGGGTCGGGGGAGGCAGAGGAGTTGGGATGAAGGAGAGAAGCTGAGCATGGGGAAAGGGCAGGGGCAGGGGAGGAGGGAGAAGAAGGTGTTGTTTTAATTTTTGGTTTTGCTTCCCACTATCAAAACCTACTTTAATAAATTAGCCCACCTCAATGTGCCATCTCAAGGTGCCTACCAGAGCAAGACCACACAGCTTTTCCACTTTCTTCAAAAACACCAAGCAGAATGGTGAGACTCTGCATCTCGAGAACCAACAGGACCATAGCAAACTCCATATGTCCTGAACATTCACAACAGTGATCAGCGGTTGTGTGGCTGACATGCACGGGCAGGTCACCAGAAATACCTCAACACTATCACTGTTCTCCCAATTGCTAACCAGGAAACAGTCTCCCTCTGGAGCATTCCGAAAAGGACCTTTTGCTAGGGGAGGAGCAACTCCTTTCACTTTCTTATGTAGGGTACGCATCTATTCATGACATCTGCACAATTGGTAGGGGAAAAGTGATTAAGAAATACAGACACAATGCAACAAGGCATATGTCCATGTTTTATACTCTGCAGCTTGTGAAGTACGCTGTTAAAAATATAAAAGTTGATAAAGACTGAGCTGGCAAATAAAAACATCCTCCAGAAGCTGTAATATTTGGTGGAAAAAACTGCACACAATACACATGTCATCCTTGAGACAGAATCCTTCCTCACTGAACTCAGCTAACCCAGTTTAAAGAGAAACGTCATGATGAAGGAACTTGAAAAGAAGCAGTCCTAATTCGTTTTACAAAGGATAAGATTCTACCAAACTAAGCTAGAAAAGAACCTAGACTGTCACATACCTCTCTCATTAAAAATCAGGTCCAGAAAACTTCAAATTCCTTGATGTCTCCACTGTAATTTCAGGATGCTACACACCTTGCAGCCTTCCCAACCTCCACAGCGAGATCAAGGACAAACACCTTTTCTGCTCTTTCTTGTCTTTTTTCCAAACCTTGTGAAACACAGCAAAGACTCTGGTTCTCAGACCTCAGGTGGATCTACATTTGCTAGATTGTGTCATCTCTAAGGAAACCTTGGCACCGATAGTGTACTCTTGTCCTGGAGTCAGTCTGACGCAGCAGACCTCAGTAAGCATACCTGAGCTGAAAAACTCAGACTTGAGAGTCTGCATCTGGCATCCCTGGCCCTGACATAATTAAATAGGAAAAGTCACACAAAATAACGACGGCCAAACAAATACCCTTCACTCCTGCATTTACCGTGCACTAATACCTGTGATGTCCTAACAGCACAATATTAAGATCTGTCATGTTTGTTTGTTTAGCCCATTCCAGCCTATTATGTCTTTACTACAATTGTCCAAATCCCATGATACAAAATCAACCACCTAACATAAACTCTAATACTGAAGATAATAAACGAAGCACAACTAGGAAAAATAGCTGCCTGCCCTCTGTTCTTTCCAAGTCCTTCCTCAGCCCTGCACACAACAGATGACAGGAGACCCAGAGTCAGATCATTTTCCTACATGGTTGAAGGACACATATACTGCAAGTCAGAGCATCTGCAAAAGGAATTCTGGAAAAGAATGTGAAACATGAAGCTTCAGGTTGTCAAACAAACCTAAGTAATTAGATTCCCTCGGGCATATTTGAAAACTCCAGATTTTGATAGCCCAGTTTTCAAAAAAACATTTCTGGGGGAATCAAATGCACCTTAGGTGAATACTGAAAAAGCTTTATAAGCATCGACATAAACAGTAGGCTGAAATAAAATTCAACTTCAAGCCCACTGGGAAGTTACCAGTGTAGTCTGTTTTAATAAGAAGTTAGCAATCTATTATCTGTACCTGTGCCAACTTGGAAAATTTTAACAAAACTCTTCAGAAGCAGTATGAAACATCTGTGTTCTTTGGGAAGGTCATTTTCTGAAGTGCCAAATTTCTGATTTGCTTTTCGGACAGTGACACTTATATGCATGGTACCTTCACATACATACTACACCCGTGAAAGAAACTGAAGATAAAGAGGGACTGTCCTTTTAAAGGCAAGGTTTTCTCTTTCTCTCCAAACCAACTTGCAAGAAAGGCAATTCTTTTTTTATCTTTGCAGCCTCACTCAACACAGTGCAAACTGGCTATTTACTAAGATATGCAGGATCATATTTTTTAAAAGACATATTTTATCAAAATGTTTTAAACCCAAGTTCATTTGGCCTGTTCAAGATGCATCTGCCAGGAGGAAAATGAAGTCTCATGAAGCTTGAGAGTGCAGGTGTGGAAACTTTGGATGATTCATCACCTCTTCTGTAAGCTTATGACAAGCTCTAGCAATAATTAATTTACAGATTTGTAAATCGGCTGGGAAAAAGGAAGAATTTTCTTCCACATAGATGCAATTTTTGCTATGAGAGCTTCCTGTGTGAGAACTGAAGCACATGAGTACAGCAGTAATACAAAAAACACCGTCACCATTCCCTGCAAAAGCAAATACGGTACTTCTTAAAAGACCATAATTCTATTTGATAATTGTCTTATGTACTGTGAAATAACAGACCACAGTAAGACAGAAGGGACTCACATATGAACCAAAACTATATTCCACCTATCCAAATTTTAGTGTCCTTCATTAATACTAATTACACAATAACTACCAGAGGCAAAATACGCACTCTATAGCTAAATCTGTCCGCTCAATTAATTAAAAAGATGATTCTAGAATTATAAAACTATAAAATGTAGTCACTTTTAAATTGTCAGGGCATTTAATTGGGTTTTATAAAAGAAATAAAATTATGCTTCAGTCTTTTGCATGAGATTTGTATTTTTCAAACAACATTTTGTTCTAACTTTTTTAAGTAAAAGTAATTAAAATTAAAGAGACCATAAAGTTATAAGTATTTACAATATTCTGTTAGAAAAATCTGTGAAGAAATACAAAAATAAATACAGAGATATTTTAAACTAGCATCATACTGAAAAGGTAATATCAGATTCCCTTTTAGAATTCCTTTACTTTTAATTAGCATTAGTGGGTTTTAATGGTTAAGAACCGATTTCTCTAGGAAACAGCACAAAAAAGAAACCTAAAGGGTTGTACCAATAGAAACTGCTGTCGTGCGTCAATTCAGTTCTGAAAGAACCACCTCTCAGATTTGGATCCATGTCCATCAAGCTATCAGTGCCTCTCGTCAGACTGTTAACAAAGGTCCAATTACTGAAAATTGTCACCTACGTTTTTGTGACCTGGACACTTACACACCAGGAAATGAACGAGATTACCTACGTAACAGCCATCATACGGTTATGAATTTCAGCCACAGATGACAGATTCTACCCTCAGTGGTGCAGAGCTCTACATCACTGAGTGTATCATTATGCAGGACCAAAATTTTTAAGACACATGACAATTCACACCACACATCTGGCACTACAGCTTCACTTTTTGACAGGAGTATTTTTAAGTGACAGCAGAACTATGACCTTGATTTCACAAGTTCGTCAAAAACATTCCTGTGATCTACATTAGGCTTCCTCCTGAGCCCAAGGAAAAAAAAATGTCCCCCTCAGTTTCAAACAGTTTGTAAATCTACATCAAAGGCACAGGTAAGGCAAACAAAATATTTAAGCAGCAAAGGAAAATTTTCTTCAGTGTTTACTCCTGGTATTGACATTAGCAAGCTCTTCCCTCTAACTGTGATGCCCATTTTATATTTCTGGAAACACCGTACAGTTCAAACCTCACAGAGCGTTTTGAAAATTTACTCCGATGTCTCCTTAAAATGTTTTCAGTCAGTGACTTACATCACACCAGGTGAGCTAACGTGGTCTACCATCACAATTTAAGTATGCACTGGGACGTGAACATGAGCTGCTCCATCATAGCATGTAGTCACTGTTTCTTATCCTTCACAGCACGACTGAGACTCAAGAACACACTGCTTTAACTGCAAGCTATACAGCAATTCTAGAAAACTCTCACCATGCAGCTACAATTTAGTGAAAGTTAAAAAGCATGTAGAATTAACAAGGACATCCTTAATTGTGACTGTCTCAGCTGAAAACCATCTAATATCTTGTGCACTTCACAAGTCTGTGACACATTATTAACTCTTGCACTGGGCAAGTCATTCAGATCTTATATGCTGTGCTCAATTCACCATTAGAAGAAACAAAGCAATCCAACTGCTCTGCACTATTTGAAAGTACAGTAAGTGAATGCATTAGAGACACACCGAAATTAAGTTGTTGCTGTAAATCAGACAGTTATGGAATTTAATAATCAATTTGTTAGCACCTGATGTAAAACTATGATCTGTCAGAAGCCTCCCAAGCTAGCTGTATGCAGCAGTAGATATTTCCAAGGGAATTAATTACTGATGATTTGCAAAGGTAAGAATAATATTTTTCAACAAATGTAGCCTGTGCACTAGGAGGTTAAACAAACACCACCAAAATGTCAACAGAGTTCTTGGCTTTAGTGTTCTCCCATTTCAAACGTAATGAAATAGTTAACCAGAAATTATGCAAAGGGAATACTTTCAAATCTTCCCATGAAGCAGAATGTCACACCATCTGGGGCACTTCTCAAGTGATTTGAAAAGTTCACACTGTTTGGAATTACACAGAAATTCAACAGAAAAGGCCTTGCCATATCCCCAAATTCCCATAAGCAACTGTAGACCTATGTCACGGCCAGTAAAGAAGGCAGAGTTGTGACTTCTCTTCCACAAAGCAGCAAAGTCACAGCCCACCGAACTTTTCCATCCTGTAGCTCTGAACACCCATGTTGCTTTCTCTGAAAGTTAGAAAATGGTACTTCCTTCTGTGAGGGAATGCCTATATTCACAAAGAAAATAACCAACACACAGGCTAGGCTTAAGGCTCTCCAGAAAAAGGGTGAGTTAAACAACCATGTCCAGAAATCCCTCTCAGTTTTACAGGCAGCACTGATGGGAAATTGAACAACAAGAAAATCACTAAGAGTCAGACAGCAGCAGGAAATCTCAGAACCATGTATAATTTAACACTGACTCATAATATTTACTTGTTTGGCAAAAATAAAACAAACAAACAAAAGCACTGCTTAATGAATTTTGGAAACAAATGTTTAATGTCTAACTTCCCTTTTTCTAAAAAATATTGACTGAAAAGTCAGCAAAAACACCCTCTATTGCCACCTGTCAGCTGACAGAATTGTGGATCCTTGTCACACAGGCTACATTTTAAGGCAAGCCACTAACACAGGACTTAGAGCCCTGATGGATGACCTCCTGCTAGAAGCAAGGAAAATTCTCTGAAATTCATCCTACTGGATTTCTTTGCAGGATTTGACACTGTTGATCAGCACATACTTCTGCCCCACTTCAAAGAGATTAATGGGAGTGGACTGAAACTGTTCTGCTTCTTCCTTCATACCAAATACATGATTATGAGCAGCTGCCCCTATTTCTTCATAATACATTATCTGCATACTGCTATATAGGTTAACCATCTCTCTATCATTATTCATTACCTCTATAAAATCTTCAGTATATAATTTCATAAAAGCTTGGAGAAGGAACAACAGGAGAGGTCTCAATAGATTTAGAACGAAACAGAAAACATCCATTAGTCCTGATTTTCCCTTTATTAGATTTTCTTACACATACAGGGGGAAAAAAAAAACCCAACTTGCATTATCTTACACCTCCGGAAACTAGCGTTATCTTCCTTTGAAGAAAAATTCTGTCATTTTAGCTCTAGGGGGACAGAGGAGTTTGAAAGGCCTACTTTTGCTCTTAATGGGGTATAGAAGCAATTTCAACTATTGTGAAAATTTTAAAGTTGAACTTCTGAAGAGAAAGTCAGACTAATATTAACTAGAGAAACCTGCACTGCCCAAAGCACCTCCCCTCAAAAATGACCCAAGCTGGGACACTTCCTTCCACTCTTGTATGAGTTTCACAAAGACTACACACAAAATAAGATAAGCAGAGATGAGATTGAATTTGTTTACAAGATCCGTCCCTCACACTTAGCTGATTTATACACTGCAAGTATGGTATATGATACCAGAAAGCTGAGAAATTAGGACCTTTTTAACTTACATTTTCTTATTTGTATCATTACATCAGTAAATCCCTTTGATAACAATTTATTGCTTAAAAATGAAGGTCAATATTAGTACTCATACTTCCTTTTTAACTTACAACTACAAGGCAAGAGGGAGAAGGAGGAAGATCGTATTTTAAAAGTGCATAGTCTGTTTCTAGGTTCATGCCAGGGATTCTCTCACCTTTTGGGGACTCATTATCCATAGCTTTGAATTCCCTTTTGCATAGCTATAATCTAACCCTAAATTTCCTCTGACTGACAGCACACAGCATACTCAGGGCACTGATATTAATAACAGGTGTCAGTGCTGCTCCTCCCACACCTCAGTGCTGCCACAGGACCACATTTCAAAGAAAAACCCGTCCAAGAAAACACATTTTCCTTTGTCAAGGTGTTGCATCTTTGCCAGTTCTGTATCCCTGGGGACTCAACATACCTCCGTATGTAGGGATTTTCAAAGTCCTGGGGCCAGGTTAGGGTAGAAGAGGGATAGGATAGGGCTCTGCAACTTCATTTCTGTATCCATTCAACCTTTCAGCATTGCCATTCTGCATCCTCTTCCTTTTCTCAAGCCCTGGCCCATTAAGAGGAGCACTTTGTGCCATTCCTTGCCATGCCTTGCAAAGATAGTTTAGTTTGTTTTGTTTTAAATCTCCCTGATGCTTAAGAGCAACGGAAATATCCTGAACCTGGTAATTTTCATTCAGCAGTTCACCTAAGGACATTCACTACCTCAAAGTGGACACACACATCTTTTTCAAAATCCCAGTAACAAATAATTATTTACATGTATACACAAACAGTTACAAACAAGCATAAGCCAGCTGTAAAAGAACATTAATTTTCGCAATAACCATGGAATGATTTGTTGTTTCTGTACATACTTCTAAATATAGGATTTTCATTTGTATACAGTAAGTACTTGTAAGAAAAAAGAAAGCTACAACTCACAAGGAAGGCCAATTACTACTTTTATTACATATTCGTAGTATTTCTCATTGAAAACAGACAGCTCCTTGGAAAATGTTTTTGGGACCACGGTTGATCATTCAAATAATAAAATACTTCACGCATTTTGAACACTTCACTTGCCAATGACAACTCCTTCCTCTGTTTTGCCTAGAGATACACGGGGCTGTAATGGAGTTCAGAAAGCCCCTAGCAGCTGCGTGCTGCCATTCAGACCTGAAAGATTCCATGTTGTGATAAAAATTAATGTACTTGGACATTCTCTGGGATTTTTGGTCCTTGGGAACAGCCAATGAAGAAATACAACTTTTTCAGACTATAATACAAATTTTTGGACTCTAAGATTAAGACACACATGATATATGCACGGCCTGTCTAATGTCGGCAGTAAGGCTTCCACACCCAAGTGCCAGAAGACTCTGCCTTCATGTATTTTAATTATCTCCCATAGAAAGCCTTAACTAAACAGACTAAATACATTTTAATGTACATGTAATGAAATAGCTACTCTTGTGTTGTATTTCAGAATTTTTAGAAGACATCAATTAAACACAGATCTTCTTAAAACCCATTAAGCTATAATGCTGCAAAATCCTTGTTTTATTTGCAACAGAATATGTTTTAATCAGGCACATTAAGTCACATGTATTTTGCTTCCTTAGATATTTAAAACAGTCCTCATAGCTGGTGCATCTTGTGGAAATTTTTTAGGAAGACAGGACCCCAAGACTTTATGAGCCATCTTAGACTAACTTAGACTTAGGCATAGACACATGGCTTAAAATAGGAGCCAGAACAACCAGTGTGCTGAGCAGAAAGACACTGGAGGTTTATCAAGGTTTCTTCATTAGGTTACAGTGAAAAGCGTACGAAGCGTCCAAAGGCAAGTGGCAAAATTGCAAATTTTAGACAGCACAGTTATAGTCATAAAACTATGTAACAAACACCTAACAAAACCTTTCTGTTAGTAATATGTAGAAACACAATATCTTTGCAGATGCAATTATATGTAAAGTTATGGTCAACCCTATCATAGCAGATGAAAGGATCTGGTGAAAATGCCATGATCTCCGCCTCCAGTAAAAGGGGTAGGGGGGTTAAGCTTGAGAGATTTTTAGTCTAAAAAATACTGGAAACAGTTTTTGGATCCACATGACTTGGCACATGCTACCACAATGGGGTAATTCTGTATGACAGCTTAAAAACAGAAGAAAGATGAAGAAGGAAAAAAAAAAGAAAAAGAAAGAAAAAATATTTATGCAGAAAGCCAATCCCTAGGCTTTAACAAGGCACAGTGCCACCACAAAGAGAAAAAAAAGTTTCACCCTAATATTATTATGTACGTTTCAAATGCAGTCAGCCTTTGATCTTACTTAAATTTAAGATACGTGCTGTCTGCAACAGTAACTTCTGAACTCTGCGTGTTTCAATACTTAATTCAATGTGGACATTTTTTGGTATCTCAAAATGTATAATGTTGTCCAGTAGTTTGTGCCTCAGTGGCACTGACAGAAAGCCAACTGTATTCTAAACTGAGAAGACAAATACAATAGCTCAACTGTTACTAGTTTTAATTCACAAAAAGTATTTCTATAAATGGCAAAGAGTTAACAGATTTGTATAGTGTTAGAAAATATGTTCAAGTTTTGAAAGACGATATGCAGTGGCAACGATAATCTCTGACAGAGACACAGCTACTACAGAACATTTTAGCATATTGGCATAAGGACATCACTAATCATTTGTTTAAATCATATATTCTTTTTTTTTTCTGGATCTTTTCAGTTATTTATGAAACAACTGGCTAAACAGATCCCATTGTTACATATGTATTTACATGTATGACTAGAATTTATCACACAATGTCTACGATTTGATCGTGGTTAAATTGGAATTAAAAAACAACTTAACACACCTGCAATATGTCAGTTATAATACATGAAAACACACCAAAAAAAAGTGTTCTGGAGTGAATTATCAGCAGGCTCTGAAATCTTAATTGCCCCCGCAAGGTTTCAGAGTGCTTCTGCTTGCAGCATGAGAAATGAATGTAAAACTCGTAGAGTTTCAGGCCTCAGTTAAGGATGCCAGATGAAAATCTGGCCCTCTCCATTTTGGGTCTGGTCAGGGAAATAAGAAAAGACTAAAGTTCCAAATGGAGAATCATAATTCATAACTGCTGTCTTTTCCATATTTCTACACATAGCATAAGTGAATAAACTGTTAGCATATGTCAATCCTTACCACAGAAAAAAATCTTATTTTAAAGTATAGGAAAGTAACTGCAGTGAAAATCTACATATGGAAGTCCTGCATAATAATGAATTGCTGCTACCAGTTCAGAAAACTCTAAGCAGTAGCTGTTGGCAAACACTATTTTATATCTTTGAAGTAATTCAAGATTTTTCAGGATAATTTCATATTTTTTTTCCTCAAACGCTGAGAACATTAAATTGATGTCTTACTGTTTGGCTGAAGAGAACTTCAATTCAAGCCAAGTGGCACCATGCACCACTCAAAACTAAAGATGCACATAAAATTTCATCTGTAACTTTACTGCTCACTTCTGTCTGCTAACTCTTTTGATCATGGAAGTGTTCCTATGCTGAGGACCAGGCAAATGCCATGTTACCATGACAGTAAATATTGACAAGAGTTAGCTATTTTGGAAATTGTAGAACTGAAACAGTAGTGCTGTCCCCCAGTTAAAATACACAGGTTTTAGTCAAACGTGATGATTAAGCTGGGAAGTAGTATCACATCCACAAATCCACACTCCTACACAAATACCAAATCCTACAGGCCCTGAACTATCAAACACTGACGCTGACTAAATTTAAATGCTACGTTGCATACAATCACAGGAGGGCAGTCATTTTGTCTATAAAGTGGATTAATATCAACCATAATTCCTCACATTGTGCCCAGACAATGAGAAGGAGATTCAATTCCGTGGTTTTTTAGTTCCAAAAGCCTAATATGAAAGATTGGTTGGTCTGCCTCTTCCAACTGCACAAAAATCAGCTAATGCCAAATCCATCTTAGGCCAGAACATTATTATAAACAGATCATTTATTTGATTTTCCATAACAGAGACATTCAATCAACTGCCTGAGCTGGAAACTAGCAGAGGGGAAAGGCTAGATACAGATGTAAGAAGTAACTTGAACAAATCTAGCCATTTAGCTGCACTGACACCTCTTTTCCTACTCTCATCCTAACCCTAGCACTGTCTTCACATGGAAGGAAGGTGGAGGTCATTCACTCCTGGTGGAAATATCCAGTGGGGAATGTATCTCCAAACAACAAGCCAGGAATACTAAAAGCCAGAAATCACAATGGAAAAAAAAAATAAAAAATAAAAAAATTCACAGAAATAACAGCATTGCATTTCAATGGGAGGGCCTAAAATTAGCCACCACATAAAATATATGCAACATAATGAACTGGCTTTCTCTAAAGAATTTCTTCTGTAAATCCTTCAGCCCTTTCTTTTACCAAGTTAGACTTCCACTTTATGTATTAGTCACATTGTCTTCAGGCTGTGCTATAACAAAGTAAGAGGTAGACATTACACAAACATTAAACAGCAATATTGTTTTATTCTGTCTTCTCCCAAAGATGACTCTGGGAGATCCAACTAAGTTACTGTGTTTAGCTTATTCTGCCCACAGAATTTTTGTAACTGTGAGAGCAAGAAAAACTGGGGAGCACTGCTTTGCTCCTAAGGAAAG
Organism: Leptosomus discolor; assembly: GCF_034619465.1. Classification (NCBI taxonomy): domain Eukaryota; kingdom Metazoa; phylum Chordata; class Aves; order Leptosomiformes; family Leptosomidae; genus Leptosomus; species Leptosomus discolor. The sequence goes on along the minus strand of NC_141398.1, from coordinate 54,962,227 downwards.
TTTATATTCTGCTGAGATCACTGAACTGTAGGGTCTAAAATAATCTGCAAAACCCTTCTCCCCCAAAGCTTTCTTTGAAACTGCATGGATTAAAAAAAAAAGTCTCAGAAAAAGAAACAGCTGTATCAACTCAAGAGTATAGATAATGCAAACCAAAAAATACTTTTTTTCTGTGAGGATGAAGAATTTTCTAGAACATATTAGGAATATGACACAATTTACCAGTGTTTATGTATTCTGAGCCCAAATTTTATCTGTGGACAAGGCTGCAACACCTAACAAATCCAAACAGGGCTGAAAGTTTCCTGTCAAATCTCAGAAGCATGATAACTTGAAGATGAATCATCTGATATTTTACTTTCAAACAAGGAGGCCCTCTTAGCTCTTAAGTACTAATCCAATTTATCTTAAATGTTCCTTTTCAGAGTAACTCTCTCCTCCTGTCTATTATTTTTGTTTTTCTCAATGCTCCCTCTGTTGCACCATTTGTTTTCTCCATGCAATCAGCCCCTGTCAAATTTCTGTTAAGCAGAGGATGAGATTTCTTCATTCTTCACGTGGTTTCCACAACCTCAGATTCTCAAGCACATTAAAGAAGGCATTTTTTTTCCCCTGCAAGTTACTTGATTAAGGCAGGAGATTCACAATCCCAGCAATTTTCCCTCTGCTCCCTGCAATACCACCACCACCACCTTCCCCAGCTGCAACAGGTTTTGATGTTCTACTGAAATTTAGGGATCGTTTTTCTGGAGTAGTTCCATTTTCATTTTCTCATCCAGGATAAGATCTGTGAAACACAGTCCTTGAAGACTCTTTTCCAACAGCTATCAACCAGGGAAGAACAGGTTCCCAGGTTGTGATGTGACTATGAGTACACCCTTACATCCGCTGACAAAAAATAGTACCTAGAGACATTAAGTGTCCCAGAAAAGCGGAATTTCGAGACAAGCAAATCTATTCTCCACTTCATAAATTTTCAGTTATTAGGTCAGGTGTCACCAAGACCAACAGATTCTGTAGAATACTAAAGTGTCCCAGAAAGCAATAGTGGACTGGAGAAATTAAACAGACAATAAAACTATCTGCACCCAGAAGTTTAAGATCTTCACCACTGAACACTAAAGGCCTTTTCATGTAATGTGTTGTGAGACGTAAAAATATAGATCTTTATTAAACTAGGCAAGCTCATATAAAATTTTTCCTTCACAGTTTAAAATCACTGTAGTCTTTTAGCAGGAACGAAGAACTATACAACTCAGAACTCAAATGTTAGTTTTGTTTAGAAAAAAAATCAAACACTTTATTTGCTTTTCCTACTACTTGATTGGTAAGAAATTTGTAAGAAAGAAAAGTCTATACCCATAACGTATTTCCTACGCTCATTAACAGGACTTACAGTTACCTCATGGGAACTGGGGAGAGCGTACCACAGTGTGCCTTCTCCTACAGGTGCATGAAATCAGGGACACCAAAGCCTTTTCAGAAAGTTAGGCTACCAGCTAACACACTTGCCAAAGCATAAAGAACAAGACTTAGTCTGTCACTGAAGCCTCTAAAATTCCTTTCAATTGCTCATAAAGCTACTAATGCAAAGGAATCCCTGATCTGACAGAAGCCTCTGGACACTACGGCAAAACAAATAAACGAAAAGACAAAAGTAGTTAGTGTACATCAGGGCTGGAAAACACATAGGGCTAGCATTGTAGTAATAAGATGCTACTGCCATGTAATTGCTTTTCTGACCATATCCAGACGTAGTTAAATCACAAAAAATCAGGGCCAGAAAGACCTAGTAGGTCTTCCAGTCCATTCTCCTGCCAGGATAGATGACTGTAAGGTAACTCTTCTGTATCTATATCAGATAAAAGATCTACTGCTACAGGCAGTATGTGGGGTCTGGTTTCCATCCAGCCTCAGACTTTAAACAAAATATAACTGGAAATTCATTTCGGTCAAAACCCCACAAGTCTCACAACAGCTGCAGACCTTAGACTTTCCTATAATACTCGGAGTAGTCCTGCCAGACACACATATCTGAGCTCAGATTTGAGACAGAAATATCTGAAGGCAAGGCAGAGACTATAAATACTATATATTACTAAATTTTTCCAAATAAAATGAAAGTGAAACGTTAGCAAAACCTGTCCATCACTGATAATGTAGCTTAACAGACCTACACTGGTAAAACAATGTATGCTAACAAAAGTAAAACAGGTTTTACTGATTCTATATCTTTACTGATTCTCTATCTTCTCATTTTCTAAGTTCTCTGGCAAAAATTGATTTAAGAATGTTCACTTCTAAGGATTTATAAGCATGCATACCAAATGGACTAGGTAGGATGACCATGATATGATCTGCAACACACAAATCAAGCTAAGACCTGCATTTGGAAGAAGGGTGGGTTTAACTTTTCACTTTACTGTATAGTTTTCAAAGACATGTAGGATAATGAAAGCATGAAGAAGATAAATTAAAAAATTTACTGGTCTTATATTATGAAACTGAGTTACTATTAAGGCAGCAATACTGCAAAGATTTGTCTTTCTATTTCAAGAAAGTTTTAATATATGAAGATGATACATGATAAGAAAACATTGTTACCAAGGATTTTGGCAGTAAAGGAATTTGTGTTAGAAGTCAGTTTTGACAATTCTTTGAATCTAAAAGACCTGTAAGTACTAAAATGTCATCTGTCTGTCCATGTGAGATTTAGCTTTGGCAGTATTTCAAAAGTGAAAAAAACATTCTTTGTTATATATTTTCCCTATGACAATATATTTTCAAAGCTACGAGGCCATATTCTCTTGAGAAGTACAGCAAGATGTATATGTGTTACAGAAATATTTGCAGAAAAAAGCTAAGTATGAATACTGACAACAATCAATGGGTCAAACGTTGGATAAAAGCACAAAGTGTGGAATTTATTGTCAAGAGCTGGCACTTAAAAGATTTCAAATCATTTTTTCAATTTAGAGATTCATTGTTCTGCTCAAGCTAAATGAAACAAACCATTTGGAAACTAACCTGCTTATCTCTATATAAATTTGTCTATTGTTAAGTTATGTCATTATTATCCCCTCTCTCCCTTTCCCTTTTTTTTTTTTTTTTTTTTTAATTATAGACTATTCCAGATACAGGTCTGGAAAACGGAGCTGTCTGGCTCATAAGGCTATTTTTTTTAATGCTTTAAAAATAAAAACAAAGAGAGAGAGAAGGTTAGAAAAGAAAGTAAGACAAGGAGTGCACTAATCACTCATCCCTGACCTATTCCAGACCACTGCAAAACTGACAAATGTTGCCTGAGCTGTTTTTTATGCAGTTTGGCTTTGGCCTTTTTCAATAGCCACAGGGGTATCAACGCCCTCTTTAAAGCTGGGGCCACACATGGAATAAAAAGAAATCTGTAACTATTTTTGAGATGAAAACAAATGATCTTTAATTTACATTTAAAAAAAAATCCTGTGAAAAGATTATTCACTAACTGTAGTTGCTGATCAGTCCAACTATGGTGTATTCTGCCAACTGTGCTTAGCTGATAAAGACATTAAAATAAGAAAAAAATATTGCATGTAATTTTCCGAATACTTACATATTCTTGGATTTGAATGCTTCAGCAAAGTGCTGCACACTCTGAAGAGAAGCAAGGTCTAAGGTCATTGCTTCTACCTTGGCTTTATGCTGGAACAAGAGAAAACATAAAAAAAAAAAGATAAATAACAGCAAGTTGACTTCATAGTATCATGTTACAGTAAACGTGTTATGAAACTTGCCCGATTCCCTTGTTTAACATTATAACCCCAAAGCGGATACAAATCATCAAAAAGAATGGACGAGTACAACATTTAGTGCCAAAAGTAGCATTGCAATTTTGTGGTTCTGCTAAAAACACACACTATGTGTAACACACGGCTTCATGTAACACAATGAATCGACACGAGGTAGTGTTAAGGTTAACAGGGTATCTTTTTTCTCCCATTTTTTCTGGTGAAACGTATGTAAACTTATGAAATAAAAAGTACAGTAAGCATTATTCTTAGTGCATGATATTTTTTAAATACCATACCGATAGAAAAATACTCATTAAATACTGTATAAAAAATGGCTAAATTCAAACTTGCAGATATTAATCCAAAACAATCATAGCTGGTGCTATAAAAGACAGTATAAAATGAGAACAGAAAAGCAGTGATCAACCTACACATTTTTTCATACAATAAGAGTTTATCAGTTCATAATATCTTCTAAAGAAACTGCATATGTACTTAAAACCAACTTTTCACCTAGAAGAAGACGTGCAGTCCCACAAAACGACAGGTTAAGCTGAAGGCACCGCCTTAGGCACCACCAAAACAACTCACTATTTTCAGCTCTAAGAACCCTGTTCTCAGATCTTATGAAACGCTTACAGTCCAATCTCTGAACAAAATGAATCAAAAGTCTATTTTCATTGCAACCACTAAAGTGAATGCCATCACAGAATCAAGTGGACTGTGGTTCTTCCAAGTCACAGTTCTGAACTAGCTTTTGTTTGAGTGCAGCTGTGTGTCTGCACCGCAATATCCAACAGTTACCTTCACTTCTTCCACAAATGCTATACTTTCAGATATCTATGATCCTCTGCAAAATACCAACCGTCATGACATACAACTCACATAGACCCCCAAAGAAATTATGAACATGTGTATTTCTGCTCACCCTCACTTTTAAACTCATAGCTGCCCAACACAACATAAACTTTCTGGTATATAAAACAAAGCTGGCTAAAGCACTGTACTCTCCCCAGACCTAAACATGCCAACTTTCAGTGCACTTTGCTTAGCTTATCCAGCAAAAACAAAATTAGAGGGACACTTCATGTAATTCCAACATGCTACCTACACCTACGTATAATGGTCATGGTTCAGACTGGACATTAGCACTACTAAAAGAAAGAGAAAGAAAATATGGAGCAGACACAGTGGTACTATGCAATCAAAGGCAGCATTTGAGTGGAGAGGCAATAGGAGCTTTGTTAGCACCATGGTGCGAGGAGGATCTACTGCAATTATAAGGTTATACAGTGAGCGTTTCTGGAGGAACCAAAAGGGAGCAGCACGCATGTCAGTGCAGAAGGAAGCCAAGAAGAGTGCTCCAAAGTTCAAGCAATTCATCTGATCTCCATGTTTCATTACCTCTGGTACTTTTCTCCCTACATCTGTTTTCTATTTTGCTAGCGCCCATTCTGCCCGCTACAAGTACCTTTCAGGTTGGGTTTAAACAGAATGTCACTCAAATTCCTTTTGTGCCACTCCAGCCAGATTTATCAAGACAGTAAAATAAATACAACTAAAATTTCAACAAGTTCAATTCCCCTAGGAAGTATCAATTGCTGAAGTCTGAAAATCATAGAATCATAGAACAGTTTGTGCTGGAAGGGACCTTTAAAGGTCACCTAGTCCAACCCCCCTGCAGTGAGTAGGAACATCTTTAGCCAGATCAGGTTGCTCAGAGCCCCGTCCAAGCTGACCATGAGTGTTTCCAGGGATTTGGCTTCTACCACCTCTCTGGGCAGCCTGTGCCAGTGTTTCACCACTCTCACAGTAAAGAATTTCTTCCTTTTATCTAGTCTAAATCTGCCCTCTTTTAGTTCAAAACCATTACTCCTTGTCTGATCGCAGCAGGCCCTGCTAAAAAGATTGCCCCATCTTTCTTTTAGCCCCCCTTTAAGCACTGGAAGGCCACTATAAGTTCTCCCCGAAGCCTTCTCTTCTCCAGGCTGAACAACCCCAACTCTCTCAGCCTGTCCTCACGGGGGAGGTGCTCCAGCCCCCTGAGCATCTTCATGTCCCTCTTCTGGACCTGCTCAAGCAGGTCCATGTCTGTCTTGTGCTGGGAACCCCAGAGCTGGACACAGCACTGCAGGTGGGGTCTGGCCAGAGCAGAGCAGAGGGGGAGAATCCCCTCCTTCGCCCTGCTGGCCACGCTCCTTGTGATGCAGCCCAGGATGTGACTGACTTTCTGGGCTGTGAGCGCACACAGCTGGCTCATGTCCAGCTTTTCGTCCACCAACACCCGCAAGACCTTCTCGGCAGGGCTGCTCTCGATCCTTTCATCTGTCAGCCTGAACTGGTATCATGGATTGCCCCAACCCAGGTGCAGGACCTTGGCCTTCACACAGGTTCACACAGGCCCACCTCTCCAGCCTGTCCAGGTGCCTCTGGTGGCATCCCATCTCTCAGGCCTGTCAACAGCACCACTCAGCTTGGTGTGCACTCGATCCCACCATCTACGTCACTGATGAAGATATTAAACAGCACTAGTCCCAGTGCGGACCAATGTTAAACCAAACTTCGTTACATTCTCCTGTCTCTCCCAAGGGTAAAAGGACAAGAATGCTACAAATATAGGGACAGAAAGGGGGGAAAAAAAATAAAAAATTAAGTAGCTCAACAGACTATACCACAAGCTGTTAGCTACTGTCCTCCTGGGGACACAGATTCAAGTCCACGCAATATTACTCAGGTAGTGCTCTTCCTCTTGGTGTCATGTGTTAGGCTTCTGCCACTGATTCCAAGGACAGAAGAGAAAAGTCTGTGTTATTTCAAGTCCAAAAGAAAAAAAGAGTATGACACCTCCAAAATACTTTCAGAAACAGGAATTAAACAGACTAAGATTGGCCTGGATTTGTGGATTAATATATTGAAAATGTAAAAATCAGAAATTTAAAAATCATGAATAAATTACTGAAAGTGATAAATCGTTGGCTGTTAGATAGCAAATGCAAACTATAATTATTTTTCTTCTGTCCAAGTTCCATCAATTAAATGAGACCACCTTCCTATTCATACTCCATTTTCCTCAGCAAGCAAGATAATTTATTTCAAACAATTTAACACTACTTTGCCTTTTTTTCTTTTAGCTTTGATACACCTACAGTTACAGAAAAAGAGAAAGAAAACATTTGTTAAGAAATTCAGGAAACTGTATCTAAAATTACCTGAATGAGGCAAAATGGTGAAGGAAAAAAAGGATGGGTTTAGTATTTTTTCCTATTGAACAGGTCATCAAAGGCAAATGGCAAAATAATTTTTTTTCAACTTCCTCCCTGCTTTTCTTTTTTAAAAACCTGATGGTACCAGTCTGTATTTCCTTCATATATACACAAGGTACATACTGAGCACAGAGACACCCATTTGCTCTGTTTTCCTTCTAGGAGAAACTGAAGCATGTGAAATCCAAAGCACTCAGAACAGAACTTGCCACCTCAGCTTCTGAAGGCAAGCAAAAAGCCAAGCATGAGCTTTTTCTCCAAACAGTAACTGGGGAAGGAATCAGTTTACATACCACGAGCTTCGCCAAGTTCCCCAACTTTTCTGTTTCAGATTCTCCCTTGTCAACTGAGATTCAAGCACCTCTCACTGCACAGAGGTATTTTGTAGACCATCAATTCCTACTATAATGTGAGAATGTGAAATGAAAAGCTTTTAGTATCAAATCATTTTCATTCCAAATTTTCCCACTCTTACTTCTATGTCACAATTTCTTTTAAAAAAGCTACGAATAAGCCAATACACTTGCAAGGTATGCTCTTAATAATGTAAGAATATCTAAGAACATCTCCAAGCAACGACAATTAGAAGGTTTTTTGTTTGTTTTCTCATAGTAGCTCAGTATTACCACTGTTATAGTGTTTTCCCATAAGCCCTAGGTAACACATATTGTGGTATTTATAGAAAAAGAAAACAAGTTATTTTAATAAAAAATAAAACTGAAAAACATTTTTGCTAAAAGGCATTGCAACTGTAATTGTAATCCACAGTCAGAACTGATTGTTAATGGTATGCTGCAAATCCTGATCTAATGTGTCATAATTGTATTATGCTGATGTCTCTCACCATTTCACTTCACATACTTTCAGTACTGAATTATGCCTCATTTTATGTTGTGAAATCTTAAATGAGACTTGTCACTTTCCCAAATACAGAAAACAGGCTTAAACCTGACATTGTAAAATCAACACACTAAGAAAACTCCAGAATTTTTAAAATTAAATCGACAAAAGATATTTCTGCTCCCTCTACTACTTTATTTTCATTTACATCATTTAAGGGGAAACTAAATAACGGAATGAGTGTAGAAAAATTTAAAGAGCCCACTTGTAAATCATAGGTTCATTACTACATTGCACTGTTGAGAGCCTGTGAAAAATGAGCTGGTGCCCTCGCTGCAGATCCCCAGGACAAATGTCCCAAGTGTGTCTAAAACCACTTCCACAACTAGACTCAGACCAGGGCTGCAAACTGGCCAAAAGGAGAGCAGACACAAGAGGTGGGTACACTTCTGCTGCTTGCTGAACGTTGTGAAAACAAGTCAGCTGGAAGCAACTGAAGCAGCTGGAGAGTATCTGTACATCATGGGTGCTCAAAGAGCCGTTCAAGGCTAACAATGTCTAGGCACCAACATCCCATCTTTGAAGAAACAGCCGAGGGCAGATCATTCTCTGGTTCCTAACAAGTCCTCTTTTAAACACAACACAGTAACATTTTGAAAAGTGCAAAGACAATGTTTTATCTTGTATTTCACAATTTTATCCCCAGTTCTAAAAGCATTTTATCAATATTTCCAGGTGAGTTCCATTACTCTAAATAACAACAGAAAACAGTTTGCTTAGTTTTGTGTGTAAGTTACTCCTTATTGGAGCAAAAATATTAAAAATGCTTAAGTGCAATTGGCTATATTTTGCACTCAAGCTAGAAAAATGCTTATTGAGCCAGAAACTAACAAGAAAGTGAAAACATCCAGAAAGCAAGCAATTTCACTATATGCAATGTATTCACTTTACAGCTTAAAAACTGTTTAAAAATGAACACTGCATGGTAGAGTAGTTTGGCAGTAAACATGATTGTGCATTTGTGTCTTGGTATTGAAGAAGGAGCCTTTTTTCATAGTGAATTTTTCATTCAAATGTAAGTGATGATTTACGTTAACTATAGGTAAAGCATAGCTACATTTTCCTGAAGGATTGCAAGGAAGTGAAGAGCAGTACAATAAGTTGAAGCATAAAAGCTTTCTCTGTCATAATATTTATTATAATGGCATATAAAATAGCTGAAATAAATAATAGATGACTAAAAGTAAATTCATATGATAAAGAATCTTTCAGCAGACACCATTACTTCTGACTGCTCCAGTTTCATACAGAGTTGAAGAGTCTTAATAAATATGCTGTAGCCCCTGTATTTTATGTAAGTACAAGTCATTTTGTAAGGGCCTACTTAAAATGTAACACAGTGGACACTAGATAATCTACTATATAATTTTACTCTCAAAAGGTATTCTGTATATATCTTCGATATTTCAAAGTCCTTAATTCAAAACTGAATACATAGCACAACAACAAAAATATCTGACTTTCAGGAACTGAAAATACAATAAATTGGTAAAAAAAAGTTTCATTTGATAAAGAAAAATCTTGATGACAACATCTTGGAATGCAAATAGTTCTTATATGTGATGTGAGAAACAGAAAATCTTGAGGGGAAAAAAATTGACATCAAAGCTAATGAAAAGTCTGTGGAATTATCTTAAAATAGGTAAAGTAAACAAATAACCAAAACTCAGCATATGACAAGCAATGCCCAAATAAACCCATTGTTCCACGTTGAGGAGAAAGCGGAGGATGTTTCGAAGCACGTCTGACAATCTGACACCCAGCTTATGACTGTCGATAGCCAGTGCCATGCACTATTTATGGAGGCACATAATAGGGAAAAAGGCTTTCACTCAGGATTAGGCCTGTAAGTATTATTGCCCCTAATGTAGTCAATGCTTGGTACCTCATGCAAAACTGTATTTATGTAATGCCAGCTTCACCTTCTTGTGCGCTTTGAATGCTCTGCAGCTACTTCTCATGGAACTGATTGGGACAGATGAATCATACTGCTTTAAGAGTAACCCAACACACATGCTAGATGCTTTCATAACATGTTCTTCTGCTACATTTGATACATCTTAATAAAGTTCATTAGAAGACATCTGATGGAAACTTTTTTACACTCATTTTTCTAGTTTTTCTCCCCTTCACCCCCCAATATCAGCAATTTCTATACAGTACTTTAAAATTTTCACTAACTTCACGCACGAGAAGAAGGTACACGACAGAAACCAACTTCTTAAATACTAATTATTTTATTAACCCATTTACATGATGTACAAGCAAATAGCTGGGAGTAACTGTGATTCTTCAACAAAATCAGAGATGAAAAGGATTTTCTTCCTTTCATTAGAAAGAATATTTGTCTACTACACTTGATTTCACAATTTCCCAACATATTTGTTTTACCTGTATTTTGTTCATAATTTACAGGTGTAAACTTTCCACTATTCATCTTGCTCAGTCCCATCAAACATGTTTTCATGCTGTGTGTGAGATCTCCCAAAACCTGATTTTGCAAAGCCTGGTTCTTCCTGCTTAAGTAACTAGATCGTCACGTTCTTCACAAAAATGGAACTCCTGCAGAGGCTGCCTTCATCCAAGCCAAGTGAACAGCACATAAAGTCCTAACGGGGCAGTATGAGCCTGCAAATTGCTAGTATTACTGATCATCCTTGGACCTACATTTTATCATAAAGAATGAATTATTTTTATTTTTTCCTTGTCTCTATCTCTTCCACAGAACTTTTATGGATGTTTGCCAGAGAACAGTGTTTCTCTTCTTGGCATCATCTACATCTTAGAGTGGTAAGAGGCCTCTCCAGAAAAACCTGAAGCCCTCAAGCTGCAGTAGGATTGTACTGCAAATGAATGTCTTAAAGTTGCAATGGTAGTTCCCCACACATGATAGTCTAGAACAAACACCTGAACTGGAGATTTAACTGTTGAGCTCAACTGGGTTATAGAAGCAACAGAAAAGCTGGGATCCTCCTTTAGCTAGAGATTAAATATAAAGGCAACAAACGAGCCACTGAAATTCTGAAGACAAGAGACATGAAAGAGTGATAAAGTTGACCTGATATGGAGGAGTTCAGTTTCTATCGATGCCATACACCAACCTGGCATTTGGCTCCCACATTTAAACAAATCACTATTCACAGCAATATTTTTCCTTCTTCCAAATACTTAATTTACCTGTAATTTAACATCTATGTCACAAATACAACAATATGACTAAAGCCTCTAGGTATGGCTTGTATATTGAACTTGGATGTGAAAGGTCTTTCTTGGTCATGCGATAGTCATTTTAAACTCCTCAGTAATTTTAAAACAATCTCTTTCTATTAGAAAATGTCTACACATAAAAAGAAATGCAAAATACACATATTTATTTCTTGGTGGTTGCTTCATTTTTCAGATTTTAATATCTTTTCTTATAAATCTTCTGTAATAAATACCACTACAATAAGCAATAATGTTATCACACAATCTTTACATTATTTAATTCTTAGATCAGTATCTTTGTAAATTTGGCCTTTGATCTCTTCTGAAGATAATTATAAAGGAAATAAGGAAAAACATCTGCATTTCTTTCTGAAATTAGTATCTTCAGAGAAGTGAACTATGTCACAGCAATCCTAAATCACGCTTAAAAAGAGTAAGAGAAGTCAGTCTCCTAAGGACATTTTCAACATTATTTATCCCTTAACCAGAGAGAACAAAAACACACACACACACAAATTACTAGACTATAATTTTAGAATACTTTAATAAGTAGGCTCCAAATGTCCCTGATTTTTCCTGGATGCACATGGTCCCATTGCAGGCAGTACACATCTGCTTCAAGAACAAGAAATTACATGCATTTTTTTAAGAAAAAAAACTTCTGTAGGTTTTGGCAATAGGAATTTGTTTAGCTCTTAATGTACATGAACTCTGGGTATTTACTTGGGAGCCTACTTTTAGCTGGATTTTTTTCTTTCCCTGGATATAGATCACTTCTTTCTGTCTCCAAACGCCCATTCCTGTAAAGCTCATTTGAATTTATCTTGGGGAATCTCAAATAATCTCGGCAATATATTACATGTATACAGTTTACTATTCTAATAAACATATCTTCTTGTTTACAGAATAATCGAGGGAGCCTGGGAACATGTAACAGAATCTCAACTGTGGAGAGTCTCCTATTCAAATGCTTTCAATTCTTTTCATTCTGCAAGATTTGAAGTGATAGTAGAATGCATTTTCAAAAACAGCAACAAGGCAAACAGCGTCGGGATAATTTAGAAGCTACAGACTTTGTTTCCTTTTAAAAACTTCCTCAATTTGAAGTTTTTAAGATTAAATAAACCCAGTTTATGGGTTCCTGAGAAATACGCAATAGAGGAAGCAAACAGGGTGATGGATTTGTTGGAAATGGCAGAGACTGGAGGAAAAAAACCAGTATTTCGAAACAGACTAAACCGGTAACATCCCTATTGCAATACAATTCTATTGTTGTTAATTATCCATAAAATTAAAGATGCATTATCATACAGGTACAGCTACACATACACTGATGTATAAAACTTACAGCAGGATTTCACAGACAGGTTTTACACACAGAGGAAAAGTTAGCATCCCTACTGCAGATGACAAACAAGACAAGAAAAGCGTGATGGTCAAAAGGGCAACAATGTTTAAGTAAATACAAAATGAACTCTTTTTCCCTGTTCTCTCATGATCCATGATCATAAGCTGTGTTGTTGCCTGAAAGTGCAGACATGCACTGTGCAGTGCATTAATCCTTCAAACACTAACAGATGCTGGCAGGGATTTAGGCTGGAATGTATTTACAAAGTGACAAATTATGTTCCGTATTATACAGAGAGAGAAAGAGCACCCACAAATAGGCTGATAAATGTCAGCTGCAGTCACGACAAACGGTTTATTTTTATTATACTGTAACCACAAATGTTTTTTGCAGGGAGGCCCAAAGATTTATTTGTTGCAGGAAAAAACAAGATTATATATGACACAAAGTAATAACTGTGAGATCACTGATGTTCTGGGCAGCTTGCCCTCCTGGAAGCTATGTTCAGATTGAAAAATGTTGCTTAAAAATGGTATGTTATATGACACAAAATAAATAGTTCATAAATCTGTATTGAAACAACAATAACTAATAATTAAAGACAGTCTTAGGACATGGCTTACACCAGTTAAAAGGAAATCATACTATTTCCTTGAATGTTGAAAATGAAGTTACAATATTAAAATAAATCTGACAACAAAATTGTTTTAGATTAAAACCAAAGTGCTATAATTGCTAAATGGAAGCAACACATACTTAAAATGTGGTCATAGCGCTATATGAACAGTTAGTGTAACACAATTAATTGGCAGAATAGTGACGTCTGCAGGTTTCGAAATGCATTGCAGCTATTTTGAAGTACGTCAAAGCTTGCCAATAGATTTCAGGTACAGCTCTTTCCCCACACTCTTAATACTAGGAAAACACAAATATCAATATGGGTAAAAATCATCACTTCTTTAATCATTAAGAACGCTTCAACATAAGTAGAAGTAAATACATGAGACAAAGAAATGAAAGAACTGAATAATTAGCTATGTAAGGCATTTTAATTGGCAGTTCATGGTTACAATCTCCTAGCTTTAAACAACACAGATATCTTGCAGAACAGTATCCTCAAAAAAATAAACGCATACTCAAGTTCTTTTGTTTCCACAACTGTTCACATTCCCTAGCTAAGAGATACATTGAAAATGGTCACATTGTTATGCGTTTAATTTTAGAAAGTGAAATAAAAAGGACTGAATCACATTAGTAAAGATTTCTTGTACAAGTAAGGGTTGGCAGGATCAGGTTCTTAATATACACTTAATATACACAATATAGACTTGAAGAAAGATATTGTCTTCCTGCATGCACAAGAAAATATCAGGCGCATTTGAACAGTACTAGAATACGGAAACCTGCCATTATGCCTAGTGATCACAAAAGGAGGAAGTTTTTCTGTACTTTCTTTCTAAAGAAATGAGATTGTGTGACAAAGAAAATATGAACAAAATAAACACAAAGGCTGGAATTAAATTTCCATGAAAATGTGGCCCATCTCAGGAATCATTTTGTTCTACTTGTAATCAGCAATATAGATATATAATCAAACACATCATTAAAAGCATAATGTTAATTCCAGGGTTGTCTAAAAATCTGAGATCAAAGTCTAGAGCATGTATTTTACAGATGCATAAAGCTGATGGCATTCCGACACGGACAGGAGGGGTCATAAGGCCATGTCCCATTGTTCTAATAATTAAGAAAGTTTAAAATCGCTTTAGTGCAAATGTGAATGAAGACCAACATCAAGTGTCTTATTTTTAAGCCAATGTTAAAACCTCTGAAATTTTTTCTGCTAAATATAAATGAATTTTCTGATAAAATTCTGATCTCTAGATAACACAAGTTCTCCAGAAAATAATTGTCTCATGCAGCAATACAGTGGAAGAGTTGACAGTCACCTGTCATTACACTTACAAGAATACTTATTTCCTAAGTACAACCTGCCAATGAACAATATAGTGACAAGGATGGAGAATATGCCTTAAAAATTATATTCTTACAAGTACTTGTACACAGAAAATGAGGAAGAGCTGCCATTACAGCAAATAAAGCAGCAAGAAAAGCATAATAACAACCTACTTTTAACTTTAAATATTTGCCTGAAGAACAGGTGTGCAAGATTGACATAAATGCTTAATAGATAGAGGGAGAGAGAAGCAAGGAAGGAGAAAAACAATCACCACTGCCTTTGCCCTTCACAAAAGAAGCAAAACCGAACACAAAGAACTGAACAGGAAGAGAAGCAGCATGCTAAGTTTGTGAGTAATACTCTCTCTACTGGACAGAAAGACTTTTAAGATGCCTTCTGCAGTTCTGCAACCAGAAGTGTTAATTCCATGTTTTAATGCAGTCACTCAATTATTAAATCCTTTTCAATCTAACAGACATTGTTGCATAGCTAAATAACTGGTACATACTCTACCTTAAAATTTTGGTTTTTAAGCGAGTAGCCTAGGATTCTCCCAAATTTTAAGGTAAATACTGGCTGTACCTACCTGAACACCTGAAAAAATAGCAGCTACTGTATATCTTACCCATATGCCACATGCAAAAATTTAAAACATATTAAAAAAATTCAAAAAGAAAATTTCCAAGCAGATGTTTATAAACAGAAGGTAACGGATAAAAACCCAAACACAATGCTGCATTATGTTACATGATTCACTGATGAACCCATTGGAACCACAGCAAAAAGCCCTTCTGGAAAACTTCCAGAAATTAAAAGGTGCAAACAAGCTGCCTAATACCCTTGCGTAGACTGAATTCTTATGAAGAAAATAAAGTTTATTGTCTGGAAACAGAGAAAGCATGAGGAAAGCACTAAAGCAATGGAGGTGAACAATTAGACAGATGTTCACTTAAGGAAATAAAGAGAACAGAAGAAGCCATCACTGAGGAATTTTACGAGAATACTGACAACTCTGCACCTCATCAAGGGCACTGGTAAAGTTAAAGCCACTGAAGCCATTTCTACTCAACTCCAGTATAACTGCTGACCTTGCAAAAGTCTGCATTTAGCAAATGTGGCTTAGGAAAATAGCATTATACTTTCCATTTTACTATTTTTTCACAAACTCCATCTATATACTGTACTGTATTTTTCAAGAAATTAACTTTATTTCCTTGTATAATATTACATATACTCAGAATTTTTTTCCCAACTATGCTCAGGTATCAAGAAAACCTATATTTAAAAAGCTTTTGTCATTTAAGTAAAATTAAATACTGTCAATTACATCTGATCTTCATAAAAGCGTATACGTGAATAGCTGGAATGGATTTTGCTTAATATGATTATATATGTTCCTAAAGTAGCCAGGAGTTTGCATAAGACATAATATGGCAATCTGGACATGTTTTAGAACATATAACTTTTGGCATTTAACTACTGAAAGAAAACTGGAGAAAAAGTATATTTTGTTGATAAACTGTCTCGTAGAGCAAAAACATATGGACACACATGCAGGGAAAAGGAGGAGGAATTAATAATAAAAGGTAAGATTTTTTGGTAAGAACAAAAGTCTTACTTTTCTGTGTTTGTGCAGGCTGAGGTACAAATGTAATTTGTTCCAGAAACAGATCTCTGTTGTTTAAAATACCATTTCAAAACTCAGTTTGGTTTATGATAATACTTCCCTTGCAGATTTTCATAAAAAATGTATCCTCCAAATCTGGATTGTGTTACTAATTTCCCCTTTTATCTGCTCATGTTATTTCAAAAATTACTGTCAAAGTAATCAGAAACTGTAGCTTAGCATCACTAACACAATTTTCATCACTTGTATGCAGTGGGCTACTTCCCACAACATTCACCAGTTGTTTCTGAACTGTAAATATAAACATGGCACTCGTCACCTCAGTCACACCGTACACGGTACGCAAGTACCAGAAGTGAACTCTCCAGTTATCCAATTGCCAAGGAGTTCCCACCAGCGCTGGAAACTGGACACCTCAAACTTGTTCTGTAGCATCATTAGCATTAACAATTTGGCTATCAGGTTGTAGAGACAGGGAGGAAGTACTAATTAAAAGCTGTGTCCTTATCTAAATATTTGTACACAAATCAAAAAAAAAAAAAAAAATCCTACGAAGTAGATTTTTACGAAATACTCCTGGTCTTTAACAGCACCAGACTATCTTTTTTGAGCGCCAGCCACCAGTTCCACCTACAAAAAGGGACAGCTCATTCATTGCACGTGGTGCTGCGGTGTTTGCAAAGCAATCAGTAGTTCCTGCAGGTCTGCAGGGGACGGCCTGCATATTTCCCCCACGCTAATGTTTGAAAGTTCTCAGTAACTTGGGAGAAATGCACAGAAAAATTTCATCATTCACATTTTAAATAATATAAAAGATGTGGAATGTGATTGATTTCACACTAGAGAGAATTGAAATTACAGTTATGGGATAGGTTTTTTCATGTACTGTAAGGTCAAGTAATAGTAAATAATTAATGAATTATGAAACAAATTTTCTATAAGGCAACACATAAATTCTATTCAATAAGATCTAAAAGTGTAGTTACACCAAAAAGCCATATAATATATCACAAAATGAAGAAAATGCATGATGCTGAGGAATAAACGGGGGGAGGGGGGGCGTGCCATTATATTGGAATAACCGTTACTCTTATGGAATATAAATAACATTTTTCCATGCATACACATCGTTTTCATAAGTTTTACATCTCATAATGTACAAGAAAAAGAAAAGAAAGGAGTTCCAAAAGTTTTCGGTATCCCTTTTTTGTAGCAAGATCTGTTTCCTCATCTCTCCAGCAGTTAGAGGTTCTCAGGCATCGGAGCGTAGAATGACCGAGTGGACCATGGCCTGGACAAAACCACAGGGCTCCCTCTCTGATCTTACTGCCGATTTGGTTTTGGCTAAAATCTATGGATTGCTGATCCACATTCCCTCTTTACCAGTATAAATTTCACATTCTTTGATGCTCAGGCTGTCTCTTAGAATTTAGTAGAGTGCACAATACAATATCGCAGTGACCTTGGTTAGATTTCTGTGGGTCGCTGACATACAATTAATAACATTAAGGCTAGTCAAGAAGTCAAAACAAAAACCAAAAAAACCCCACCAAAATATATTTTTTCCCTTGATACCATAAAATTAGTTCAAGTTACATATTTCTGGATTAGAAGATGAGAAACTTGTTTCTTCATATGCATAAAATTCTGTTCTGACTATAATAATAATGTTCTCACTTGCAAGATCATGAGATAACAGCTTATCTTCTCTATAATTCAAAAATAAGTTTTTGATAATAGATGAAAATATTCTGTATTTCAGATTCTACTATAGTGAAATACTACATACAGAAAAGGACAAAGGGGAGGGGGAAAAATAATCAACTTCTGAGGAATGTATTTCTCACTTATGGTGGCTGCTTAAAGTCATTCAGTCACTTAATTGTCCCAGGGGCTAACATGAGAAATTAATAAATTTGGCAAAGTTTCTGCTAAATTTTTGTATCAAATGCAGACAGTTTATGACATCTATTTCATAAAGAGTCGCAACTAAAAGCCTCGAAATAAAGGCAAGTCAGACGTGGTCTCCAACAGCAACTGTCTCACCCTATAATGCCCTTGGTTTGGGTCACAGCGACTGCAGCTAAGGGCACAGCCAGCAACAGGATGTACAATCAAAATAGCGGATAAGTTTAGAGATAATTACAAACATCATAATTGGCACAGCTATAAATTCAAGTCAATAACTTGCAGTAGTACATATATAAGCAGCTTGAACCCAGGCCTACCAAAATATATCAAGTTCCACTTAGATGTAGTTAGTGATCCATGAACACCCCAGAGAAACAGTGTGTGTTCTACCAGACTGAAGAATAAAACACAAAATTCGAAATGAAGCCTTGCATTTTTTTTTGCTTTGCTAATGGTATAAACTCATTCACCTTGCAACTTTTGAAGACACACAAATAAACGAACTTGTCAAGGAAATCTACAACAAACTTCCCCCTTTGCTCTAGAAGAAATGTTAACTTCCAAAAAGTTATAGCAGTTTTCAAAGATGCTTTTATTAGTAGCATCTAAAACAACGCAATTATCAAAAAGTCACTTACAAAGTCATGGTTAAAATGCAAAGGCAAATTTGTTCTCTAGAAATTAAAAAAAAAAAAAGTTAATTTTCGATGAAGTAAGCTAGTTTTATTCTTTTATAATAGCTATAATTGTTTCATGCAATGTAATGCTAAAAGCAGCCAGGACTATGGAGTTTTTCATATGAAACTCATGGTTCTATGCTGTGCTCCACAGACTATGCTAAATAGTTCACAAAACCCTATTGTACTTCCATTATTTTCACAGCCATGTTGTACCTTATAAAAAGTTTTCAGAACTGACTGTGATACACAATGGCTGTGAACTATGGGGTTAGATTATTTTTCTTATGTATGTGTAAATTCAAAAGCCCATGACCTCTGCCAATTTCTATTTTTAATGACATGGCTGACAAAGTTAAGCGAAAATAGCCCTTTTTTTCCCCTGCCACAAAACCACTAAGAACAATTTTTGAGTCTTTTTTTCCTTTTGCTTCATTCTGTCTTCTCCAATCTAGACAGCAAATTTGACCCATTAAAGAACACTGAATTGCACAAGGTACAAGAGAGCACTTGGAGGCATGACTCACTAATTCTCTGAGGCCTGTGTGAAAGGATATGCCAAGATGATAAGGCAGAGAAGGTTTATATTTATAAGACTTTGATTAAGAAAGCAATTTGAGGAGGACAGAGACAAGTTAAAAGGAAATGAAAAGGCTCCAAAAGTACTGAATTTTGTTTAAAAAAATCAACAGCATCCTTATAATCAACTAAATCCATGGATTATTTAACAAGTGAAATTATCCAGCCATGAATGAAGTAGATGAGGCAATGAGCACATGTAAGCCAACCATTTAGATGCCTTTTAGCACTTGTAAGCATTTGGTTTCAATTTAGTTTTTCAAATGCCTCATGCTATGGTGCTGGACCTCTGAAAAAAAAAAAAAAAAAAAAATCAATATAAACAGATGAAACAAAAACCTGAGCTGCTTCTCAGAAGTTCATAAAGAGCTGAGCAATAATTTTCTAAAGGTGTTAAGTTTTAACTTCGTTTGTTTGTTCCTGAAGAATAGAACAACTATACACCTAAAAACAAAGTTCCACCCAGTAACTGCCAGCACTGTAAGAGTACATGGTACTGTTACAGATCTGGCTCCTAATTTCCTGAGCTCAATCCAGTAATTTAGCAAGCTTAAACAAGTACCTACTTGCATTTTTAAAGGTAAACACCTGGGCATACCTGACCCCTGTGAACTTTCGAAAGGTTTATTAGTGTACTCAGTTCCCATTAAAACTGATAGCAACCAAAGCATACTGAAAATTTCACCTTTCCTTTAAAAATAGGCTTTTGCAGTTAAGAAGTTAAATTAGTTGCCTTAAATAAGTAAATATATTTAAGATTTAAATATTGTATCGAGAGCAGCAGAAGGATGACAGCCGAAGTAAAGGCCTGAACTGAATCACTTTCAGCAGAACATTTTTTCATTTCAGTTTGCCAACGTTTGCTTACAAGCTACACGATGTCACTTTGAAGGTGCCACAAGCCGCCGGTCCTCGGGCTGACCAGACCACACGAAACCACCTTAACTTAGGCTCCAAAGCTAGAAATGTTAATTCATCATCCTGTCAAAATAATGACACTCATTCATAAATACCACCCAATCTCCTCCACACCTGGCCGAGTCTTCTGTGCAGCCTAGTGAAACACACTAATTACACATTTTCTCCGCCTGTCCTCTGGACAGGGTACCTCACCGTATTTGAAAAGAGTAATGATACAGAACTAAAAACTGGGCAAACACCCTTAAACTTGACAGAAGAACAGACAGGCCAGAGAACCCAGGCATGTTAGGTGCCATACTCAGCCCATCGGATGCCAAGCGCACCCCTTTGAGCACCTTGCATCAAGATTCTTCCACAAAGCCTTTTAGCTAACTTGCCCACGCAAACTTAATTTAAATGTATCGGGCTGTTGATGACCTCAGTCAGAGCATTTAGCTTGTACCCATGGCCCTCTTCAAAAGTACAGTGTCAAACTATGATCAGTGCCAGTACATGCTCACTTGGGCAAACGAAAAGAAAGACACAAGAAATACAATTTCCTTTCCAAACCCCTGTGTGGTAACTAACCTGCTTCAGCTGTGCTCTTGCACTTCTTGCATAAAACAAGAAGCAAAGCCTAGAACACCCCGAATGAACGGCACGATCTTTTCTGTCTCCAGCTGAGTGGCTACTTAGACATCTTAGGCAGAGGAATAGAGAAAGTCCCTTTGGATAAAAATACCTTCTCCTCTGAACATTCAGCTCTAAAACTGAGGATGTTAATTCAAATCCTTTTAAGCACAAAAAAAAGAGACACAGATCTCGCATTAAGCATTATGATTGAAAACATGAGGAGGTACAACCACGTTATCTCCCAGAGCATCCCAATTCAGTAGGCAACACCTAAGAGCATTCACCAAGGCCCAGATAAACAAAACACACCTAGCATGCAGCTCAGTAAGGTTTATGTATTCAGAAATATTAGGACAAATTTAATTCTAAAGATGGGCAAAAGCAAGCATGTAAGTTACCATGGAATTTTCTTTGCAAAAGTTTACATGCTTCAGAATTTTAGGTTCCTCCAGAAGTTAAGGAAAGATTTTGAGGATCCACATTCTAAAATGCAGAGCTTGGTGAAGCAGTAAGCAAAATTTAGGTTCAGGTATTTTAAATTGAACTAATCCTAAGCACTGAGGCCAGCCTCTTTCTGCAGCATTTCTTCACGAGCACGTGAACACTGTTGAACTCACAAAGGGCATAAAATCTCATTACTCTGTGTGCCAACCTGCCACACGTTCCGTGGGCTGCAGAAACTGTCACCGCTTTCTCGACTGATAGCCAGCCTGACCTACCAAGTCCAGGTTTTAGATGATACTCAAATACTCTTTCTTCCTTTCTGTGGAATTTCATTTGCTTACCAACCTTTAAAAGACCTGTGCTCATCTGTTACCACCTTTGCCGTGTCCTGGTAACATCGGGCAGTTACAACCAGGCAGTGAAAAGGCTTCGCTCTGAAATGCCCCATCTGCAGCCAAGCCGTTCGCCAAGCAGTGATTCTGAAGGGATTCCTGAATTTTAAAGCATTAAAACCAGACTTAGAAAACAATTTCTCAAGGTTACATGGCAGATCAGAGACACACTCTAACCAGTCACCCAGGTCTCACAATAAGTGTTAAAATCTTCACGGCATCAGCTTTCACGAATATCCCCCTTAACAAGGTACAGAAAAAAAGAAAATTTAGAACTGACCTTTTAAAAATATTCCTGTTATGCTTTTTAACCATTACAGTGATAAGGAGGAAATGTTTTTCTGAATGAGTATACTGTACCTTTAATGGTTCATTTGTAGTTCAGAATAAAATCCGAACTATTTGTTGTTCATTGTTGTTATATTCTGTTCCAAGGTTCATAATTTGAAAATTGACTTTGGGGACTTTTTGCTTGGTCTATTAAAATGATTCATGTTGCATTCAACATAAATTGTGCATACACAGAGGAGGTTTAGCACACGTATTCACAGTATAATAACTAAAGTGAATTTTGTACAAGCTGCAGTTTGTGGCAAGGATGCAGTATCATTTGTCTTAATTTTTCTTCAGCATTACATTAGGCTAGTGCATTTACATTTTCAGGTATGGCTACACACTTTAAAACTTTCTTTTTACAGCATGAGTAAAGAGAGAATCAAATCTACATGTTTATATGATGTAACAAAGTAATGCCTTTTTACTGTCTAAAGTACACATGGATTTACTTTCCATTTACCTTCCTGCACAAAGGCAAATGCAAAGTGCATGAAATATTCACCACCTATGAATCACATAGTGTTCCTATTAAAAAGATGATAATGTTCTGTTTTACCTTTCAAACCATGATATGGTAACGATCACGGTGCCTAAGTGGTTTTGTCACTCAAAACTACTAAAGTAAGATACAGTAAGGTATGAGAGTGTCTAGTGTTTTATAAAACTTTAGGACAATTGAGTGCCAACTAACTAAATAATTAAGAACTGACATATGATTTCAGATACTAGGTCCAGAAATATTTATTTTGCAAAATCTGAGTAAGTGGATTTGCCAGGACAGTGTGAATCACACTAAATACAGGGAGGGAAGAGAAGCTAAGATTCTTATTTGTTTGTCACTCTGTCTTCATTGAGACTCAGAAGTTCATCTGTTGAACGCCTTTTTTTTAAAAAAACAGTCGAATACTTCTAACACGGAAATTTTTTAGAAGATACTTCAACTTTCAGCTGCACTCAGCGTGATTTTTTCACTACAGTTATATTCTGGTCTTCACTTCTGCAGTGCAATTTTCTGCTCACAGATTTTTGGTATAAAAGTGCCAACAGTTGAGGCTAAAAACCATTCAGAAATTCATACCTACGGACAAAATGTGTGGGCAGACAGTCCAGACAAATAGGGTTTGTGTACAAAAATTCTTGTGCTTTAAAAGAACAGAATGACCTGCATATTCAGGAACTGATCAATCCCTAGAAGTTAATGTTAGCTGGATATCAACAACAACAACAGAAAAAGAAAACCTTAAAAGCAAACAACTCTATTTATATAGAGTCCAATAATCCAGAATGGATTTTGCACCAAAACAGATAAAAAGCCATTATGCAGTTAATACTGCATTATGGAGTCAAGCTCATGCAGGAAGCTTAGCCAACACATTATTTTTTCTTCAGAATATGGAGAAAATAAACTTTTCCTTTTTTCTTTGTTTTTGATGGTTAAGGCAGTCCAGCCTGATTTCTGAGATGTAATATAGACTTCTGTTAAACTTTACTACAATCTGAGAAGCACTCACAATTGCAGTATACTTACACTGAACCTGTTCTGACCATCAAAGCAGCCCAAGGTGAACCCCACCTTCAGCAGAGCAATAAACCTTCATGCCTGAATAGCCAAAGTCTCTTTGGCCCATTCTGTACAGGCCCAACAAAGATGGTAACATAAATGCTCATCTCAAAAGTGTTTGCAACCTTTACTTTAGTTGCTCGACTAGGATCTCTGTCATCTAAATATTTTATTCTCTAAGGGGATAGCAGTTAATAAGACTGCTTCGACCACCTTGGCAGTAAGTGAGCCTAACATCCACCACAGAAGAGATAACAATTCCCATACAGACCACGCTGCAATAAGGGCCAAATTTTCAGCAGCTGACTGCCGCTTTTTCTTTTTTCTGAGTAAAAAAACACCCCAAAACTACCAAATCTTTCTAATTCTTCTATCAGTATCACATAAAAGAACATAAACAAATATCAGAAGCTGCAAAACTGATTAAATGTGCCCCGTTAGGCTCTACTAACCAAGACTGAGGATAAGTAGCTCCTATTGCAAGCTGGATAAGAACCACTTACACATTAAGGGTTTGCTTTTCCCCCTTATACACGTTCATATGTCACCTCTGTGTTTATATCTCCGTCAGTACACCATAAAAACAACTCTGGAATGAAAGTCACCTCCTTCCACTAAAACATTCTGCCCAACGCCAGGCCCAGGCTATGGGCACAGGACAGCCAGGCACACGCCTGGAGCAACTCGCACTGCGGCACCTCCGCACCATGAGCAGACTGTGCACCTGAAGGGTGAAACGTGTGGGCTGTGCAACGAAAAGCAGGCCTGGACGAGGCTGATAAATGTCACCCGAATCCATCCAAGGGTAAATTTGCAAAAGCCGTGGCATGGCAAACTCACTTTTTAGGACTGGAACTATTTTCTTTGCAATAGGCCAGCGTGTTTACCCAGCCAAGGTTTGAGAAAAGGCAGTCTTACACTGGAGTAACAGTGAAAGAGTTCACGTGCTATCAGATAGTTTATAGCTAGTTGGTATGTCTTCCCTTCACAGGCAGGGCTTAAGAGAGATAATCCTAACAGATTGCATTCCATACAGTATTCTAAGACCATATATCTGCAGAGACCAACTCAGGCCAAAAGAAAAAAAAATTAAAGTAAATAAATTAAAACCCTCTTGCTCCACAACATTTGTTCCACTGCCATCACACAGAATTTTCTCATAAACCTGTTTATTAATTACTATTTTAACTATAAGCCGTAAGGCTGATATTCTGAAAAAGCAGCTGAAGAACAACTAGGATAACAACAGATTTTATAAAGACACAAAAATGAGAAGCACAAAGAAATATATATTCCCGAATTAAATATGGCACAGAAAACAGGATTCAAAACACATCTTTCCCTGTTTTTTATATATAATAATACTCAAACTGTAGGACTTCTAATTTATTTTTAGTAGCTCTGCTTTCACAAGGAACATCAGTTTCCCATCACATTTTGAAATTATGTTACACAAATACTTACTAATATCTTGGAAATATGTAAAGACCTTTATTGACTAAATTAATTAAAATTCAGGAAATTCAAGTTAGAAGTGTAGTGCAGAAAATGAAGAAGAGAAATCCATGCAGAAGCACTTAATTCCAAAATGCATTCAGAATCATAGAGATGCAGGTACTGTATGTGTTAAATCATATGGGGTAAAAAAAAAAAAAAAATAAAAAAATAAATCTATATTTTAATCTTTTTGGGCGGAAACAAATTATCTTATTTACTACATGAATGGTTTCCTCAATTTGACGCCAATCTTTGGAGGCAACTTCAACCTGTCTGAATTAAACAGCCTGCAGAAGAACAGACTAGATTATTTGTATTATAGAATACTGTTAAAAAATAAAATTGAAAGATTACTTTACCATACATTGAAAATAAGAACATGCACATCACTCTAGCTTACAAAAATCTAATTTTACTTTTTCTGTTCTGAGAGAAGTTTGATAAGTAGGAGACATGTTTATTTATACACACATATATATGTGCGTGTATGCATGTATAAATTCACCCACAAATGGACAGCACCTAAAAAAAGGAGAAACTCACAAAATTGTCTTGTGCCTGTGTACTCTGATTATAAATGTTGTGATCAGAAGATCCTTTGGTACTTAACGTTTTTATACTGCACTGTATACATACAATATAGATAAACTTTATATTTCATTCTATACCTCATAAATAAATCCTGGCTTATGCTTTCTAGGGAAGTCACATTTCTTTTTAATACATACAAGCGCATTGGAAAACAATCAGAATCATAATAAATTGAAAATAATTCACTGAAAATGTGATAGCAGCCAGATGAAAATATCTCAGATAGATGAACGTTTCCTAACATCTAATTATTAGAGATGTGGGCAAGACAAATGAGCAGTTTTAACTGAACTCAAAGTTGCATTGTCCACTCATGTAATTTTACAGGTCACCAATATACAAATTTTACCAAGTCAAGGCCTAATTACACAAATCCCACAACAGACAGTAACACTTCTTCATAGATTTGACTACCATGTATCATACCTTTTACTTTCATCTACATGACCTCCTGCACTGAATGCTTACACAAGCAGCCCTCGTGTACCAAAAAAAGTTAACAGAATAGACAAAACTATCTGCATTTCACAGAAACTCACTGTCTGCTTCACTACCTGAAGTAAACTCCATTTCGAAAGGCTCAGCAGCCCCAGACAAATTCTAAAAGAGAAATATGTTCCTGCTGTGACAGAAAGCAGGAGAACAAACTCCACGTGAAAATACCCGAGGCACACTGCGCTGCGCTAGCCAAGCCTCCTGGCTGGCCAAAGAGGTCCTGTGTCCACCTGAGAAACCCTCAACTCTTCCCATCTTCTGTCAGCTGCCGCCTGGCAAGAAGATCTCCAAGGTGATTTCATGAATCACAGCTTAAATTTGTTCCATGGTTTGCCTGAGAATTTTCTTAATTCACTTCCTACTTTGATAGCAGCAACTACTAAACTACTGAAATTGTAACTCACTTGAAGAAGAAAGAAGAAAACTCTAGAAAAAACGTGCAAGAAAGCAACAACAGAGAAAGGATGGGTTTCTTTTGTTTTCTGTGTATGCCTTGTTAAGGGGAGGGGGAGCCTTCAAGATTTGTTTTACCCCTTATTCATCACAAGCCCTCATAGTTTGACAGCTGTTCACATACAACGAGATGTGCCATCCATAGATAGGAGGCCACAGTGCTTACACATTCTTCTTACAAACATTAAACCTGCATAATCATAACATTTTTTAGTAAGGGCTGCGATCTCTATCTAACAGATTGGGAAAATGAAGGCATAGAAAGGCCACATCCTCAGATGAAGCCCCATAACGTTTCCTTGGCAAAGCTGGAAGCACAGCCACATGACTGTCCATTCCTTGTGCTAAGCGGCCATCCACACTCTCTCTTAACACCCATCCAACTGCCTGGAATGCAAATGGTTCAGCAGCCCCAGAGAGGCACGTGTCATACCTAATGGGGCAGAGGAAACGGGCCACATCCACTGCTGGCCTAACTCAAAGGGCTTGTACCAGTGGTGAATCTAGGCCAGTATTTCAGGACATGTGCTACATCATACTGCTCAAATACTCTCTCATGCTGCTGATTTGAAGAGCTAGTGTATTCAACTTTGTCTTCAGAAGCCTGCATAGCCTGTAGCAAAAAAAAGGGTTACGTCATCAGTACAACAAAATCATTTCATGATCTATTTGATCCAAAGTATGCTTTTTATTGGTGAAACACTTTAAAGAGATCATTCTGAATATCAGTTAAATGACTGTTGCAAAGACTCCACAAGAAAGTAAGAAAATTCACAATGTTACCGCCACCAAAGCCAAAAATTAAAGTTGCATGAATATCTTGAGCATAAATTGAGATAACCCAGACACAGCTAAGTCCTGGGTATCATGCAACTGTTGCTGTCATATGTGCTAGCAAGAGAATGTCATACTAAATTAACATCTACTGCTCCTCTACGGACACGTTACTTTACATAGAATAACTGAAGTTATATTAAAATTGAAACCATAGTAATATATTCAACTATCAGCAGAGTAAAACTGATCAGTGCACAAATAAGTGAGGAAAATGTTGAGAAAATGCTACTGGCATTTCAGTTTTTTAGAATAACTATTTAGAATATTTAAAAAGAGGTGAATTACTACTGAGAATAGACTAAACATGCATGTAACACTGTACTCCTAGCATAGGGTACTAGTAGACCTAACTAGCTACACGGAGCTTGCATGGAGCTCCAGCCACTGAGGTTTATGACTACCATTATGAAATAGCTCACTACTCCTTGAAGCAAAACTTTCTACACAAGTGTAAGAAAGATAAAAGGCCAGGAAAGAATGCCTGAAGTATGCATAAAACACGACACGTGTCACATACCTGAAGATATTGTGGGAAAAGCCCCTTCACTGCAACTTCATATTCTTGGGTCATTCTTTCCCTCTCTCTCCTTTGACTTAAATATAATGCATCTCAAAAAGATGAAAGTTGCATTGCATCCAAGTACTACATCCAGACATTTACTTCTTCAAAACAATACGCATGGAAGTGTCAAGGACTGTTTCTTCCAAAAAATTCCTTTTCAGAACTACCAATGAGTGCTTGTACTAAAGATCAAATTTGAACCATTCAAAAACCTTCAGTTCCAAGTGGATAAACATTCTTGGATATACAAAAGGCTAATATAAGCAGTCACTTTGACTAGAGTCCCATGGAAAACACTGGGTGACAAAAGCCCCTTAGAGCAATCTGCAAGAAGGAGAAATAAATTAATCAAACTGCCAAACGAAGAAGGCTGGGTTTGACCTCCTTCTGATCTCATTACTTCTCTATTACCCTTTTGAAAAACATCCTCTTACAAAGATCACTAATTGAAGATTATGTGGAGGGGAATCGCACCTCTCCATCACCGTGGTAACTTTGACTCATTTGTCATTCTAATAATTCACTTCTTTTCTTTTCTGAACAGACAGAGACACTAATAGACTATCATCAGTTAAAAAGGCAATTTTTCCATTTAATTGCACTCATTAAATACTGCACCAGAACAATTGCAAAAGCAATACTCTCAATATTTAATCATACAATAATACAATAGCAATAATGAAACGTTACTTTCAAAACAAATGTGGCAACATGTAGGCTGACATAAAATGCATGTTGTAACTTCTAGAGCATCAACTGGTAAAGATATTTGAACCTTTTTTACTTACTCTTTTTGAGAATTTGGTATATGAAAGAAGTGGACTAACAGCATTGACTACAGCTACGCACTAGAGAGAAACCAGTGGGCAAACTCCTTTGTAATTACCTCCTCTCTCTTGCCACTGAACCGTGACAACAGAACAGATTTCAGAAACCAAAACAGCGAGTCAGTGTACTTGTGGGAAACACTGAACAAGACTGGATTTGCACACTGTTTTACTGGAACAAATTTTATCACTTAGGAAGGTAATTGAAAATAGAAAGGTTAATCACACTGGTAGAGTGACTGCAATGGGCACAGTCATCAGGTGCCTGTTTGCCTGGGATATCTTATTTTCTATCTTCTACAGAAATCATACATTTGTCTTCAGTGTAACTGCATTCCCATTATAGAAAGTTCACTATAGTTTAACTACCAACATAACACAGTGGGAGCTATAATAAAACCTTTGTGTTGAGGAGATGTGCAGAAAACTTAGAAGTGCCTGTTTCAATTTCTGATGTCACAATACACAATGGCTGCCAAGAAATGTTTCTATTTTTAATGCAATTCTATCTATAAGCATAAATACACAAAACCCAGGGAAGACGTCAGGCTAACTTCACTATTCCTGTCAATAGATACCACTTTATCTGTCACTTTCTATCTAGCTTTCCTGTAGCACCAAATTATTTAAATACGCGATTTAGGATTTGATGAGCACAGTAATCAGGGTTGGTGACTGATATCCAAGTGTGCTTTGCCATTCTAGATTACAGCTTTTAAAACTGAGCAGGTTAATTTTTTTAGAAGGGAAACAGAAAGAAATACTAGAAAGCTGTTTGGTTTCAGCTACGTATTTGCAGGATACCCGTTTCTCCCAATTGCTGCAGACACTGAGTAGTATCATCACTTCAGGAATATTCCAGCTCAAATCAATCAGGCTGTCTGGTAGATAGAATGCTCTGCTTGTTCAGTGGAAGAAGTGAGGCGTAATCAGTAAAAGGAAAGAAGAGAAGTTTTAGAAAACAGTTATCTGGGCTACCTTTGCTAGGAAAAGATGCACCACATATGGTATCTCCTCAATCAATTATTTATTCAACACTTGCATGTGAGTAACCTTATTGATTCCAGCGAGACTAAGTGCTAGACCAATATGAAGGAAAATGACAGCAGGACAGGAAGTCAAGAAGCATCATGCAAGGCCAGGTCAGAAAGGCTAAGATGCGTAAGATAGTGGCATATCCAATTTATGAAAAATTGAAATTCAGTTTTATTCTTCTAATTACAAATCTTAATATCATAATGTTTTCAATGACAAATCTCTATGCGTAACATTTTACAGTCAGGGAACAGTCCCTGAATAACTATAATACACAAATTAAATATACAGCTATACCAAGGATCTCATTTATATATAGCTTTTATTACAATTATTTATACATTATTAAAAGCTATACAGCTTGTAACTTGTTATACAAACTCTAACTTACATTATGTTTAGCCATTACTTTTTTTAAATATAACTTCACATCCCTTTAAAATCACACCTAACTATTGTTAAACTAGCAGCTGCGGTCCAGATCAGGAGTTGGTGCACATGACATGAGCACATATGGCAAGAAAAGAGCAATTCTGAAGAGCAAGTATCGGGGCAGCTGGGGTAAACACATCCCCCTATCATTCGACTGTTCTGAAATGCTCCACCATTTACAATGTTCAACAGCAGCAGCATAAGATGTCTTCATGGATTCTGTACTAGAAAGTGCTTGAAAAAAAAAACGCTTTTCTTTCACCCCAAAACCTCTCCAGCCAGCCAGTTAAACAACAACAGGCAACACAAGATATATTCTAACACAGTAAGTTAGTAAAGCAGCATGAGAAGTTTAAATCATTCACAGGACCCATACATGAGGGCCAAAAACATTTCCACACCCTACTGATTTAGTATAAAAAAATTATGCCTCATGTTAGACAGAAGCGGAGAGTGAGGCTAGATGAGGCTACCTAGATGCACCTCAGAATTTCACACAGAAAAAAGCCTATTGAATCAGTGTTATCCTCAGAGTTGTGAGGTATGTTTTTCATAACCTTTACTATTCAGTACTCAAGTTGAACATCTAGACATAATGAGTCGGAAATGGCTTGTATGAAAAGAGCTAGTAGTTATACAAACGAATGAGACATAATGACTATATAGTAAAACAGAGTGTCTTTTGGAGGGGCGCAGTGAAAAAAGGAGAAAGATTTTGCAGAAAATAAAAGTCTAACAAAATACCATAGCTTGATACTCAAACTGCAAGTAAAGAATCCCCCATAAAGCCACAAAATACCATTATACTCATTTAGAAAGAAAGGAAACGTTCACTTTCATTTCAGTTCAGATGTAAAATCGCCTGCAAGCATAACACTTGCCCACGTGCTTTTTCCTTCAGAACATGGTCTTGCACAAATTCCAGCTCTGAGCGTACAATTAGGCTTTTAGAGGGGCACAGGGAGAAGCCAGGAATGTCTCCCCCTGCACATGTGCTTTCCAGATCCATTTGTGTAACTGGCTTCTGCCTAATTCTCAGCATGAGAATAAGCTGTATGCCAAGGCTATCTTGTGGTTAAGAAACTGTAACCCTGTTATGCTCCATTATCTAAACACAGTTGAAAGTGGTTTTCTGACCCACCCCCCCATCCTCCATGTAGTTTTACATATATTAGAAGTAAAACTGGTTTTTCCATCTGTAACCCAGTAACTGCAACACACTAGGCTGTTGTCCAGCCCATCAAGCCCAGTTACTAAGAAGGCTGGCCAGTGTTAAAACACGGAAATGCTTCTCAGGAATGCAGTGCAGCATTATAAAACCTTCTTTGCTTACATGTGCTTATTCTTAATGATACAGCATAGTCTTTCATCTTGAGTGAATTCAACTTGTTTATCCATATTGATTGCTTGTTTGGTGTTGAGATATGAAAATGTCAAGAAAAAAATTACATGGTAACTGATAGACCTGCTGTATCAATCACCCCACCTTCATTCTCAGATGTTCCTTGTTTCAAGCCAGCAGATGGTAAAAAAAATGCCCTGTGTTGGCAGACCTACACATTCTCACCACGAGGAAGTAAGTCAAGACACAAAAAGAGTGACTATCACCAGACTTTTCATCCTCAGAAAGCACTCAGTAAGAAACACATAAAGCACAAATGGACTATTTTCTTTACCTGCCCATTCCAACACGTCAGACTTTTTCCCCACTATATGCGTGCAAAACTCCACTGGGAAAGCAAGAAGAGAAACAAGTTGAAACTGAGAACTAATGAATTTACCTAAGATGAGTCCACTGGTGCATATTAAATCCTTTAAGTGGGTGCAGCGTCCAGCTCTGAAAGTAGCCAAACTGCTAACTGCTGAAGACCAGAAGGGTATACCAATGGAAAGATCGCTCTGTACATATTCTGATACTTATTTCCCCTCTTTAACCAGCTACTATTGACCATCATTTGAGACAGGGCACAGGACCTGATGAATTTTCAATTTAACTCAAATGATGTACTTAGATTTTTAATACTAAGATCTCAAATCATAAAAAGCAGATAAAATGGCTTTATACCAGCCATTATAAGACTTTTATTCTAATGGTTGAGTTTCAATCACCTTTAGTTTTGCATAGGCAGCCCAGAGAAATTGAGTCAATATACCTGTATGTACATAACATGATTTATTGTCTTCTCACTAGAGACATCAAGTGTAACCTTAGGTTGATGCTTTATTGATTCAATATCTATCATGTGAAGGATATAAAATCTGGTTTCCTACTTTTAAGACCAGTAGTCCACAAATGTGCAAACTTCCTTTCCAGCACCTGAACTGTGTATTGTGGCCACAGAGTAATGACAATGGCTAGAGTCCGGTAACTTTAACTTAGAAATCAAAATCCTGATCAAAGCATGCAGAAATGCAGAAATTAACAGTATGGATATAGGAATTTCACCCATTCAAAGGAACTCAGGGGAAAAATGGAGCCTGCTCCATTAAAGTCAAGCCTGCTCATCACTACTCAGTTATCATTGTGAATATGGCACAACACATACCTAATGCACTTATAAAATATTTCTCATCCATCTAGCTACTTGTTTCAAAAGATTTCAACATTTAAAGAAATCTAGGCAGAACATCTAAACAACAACAAACTATGCACATTAGGCACTTCGAAGGTAGCAAAGTCATGGCAGAGATGAATGAAATAACTTTATCAAAAGCTACATAGAGGAAAAAAACTTGCCTCCAAGAAGCCATAAATCCAGTCCCGATTCTTGTCTTCTCATCCTTCTTTATGTTTATCTGGCTAGAAGGGAGAAAAAACCTAAAACCTGATTTTTCAGAAGGCCTAGTAGCAAACCTCAACACCAGCAGAAAAAAACAGTGTAATTTATAGAGTTGAAAGAAAATGCAAACTAGGTCATTCATGGTATGAACTAGGCAAACGCTACTATATGCAAAAAGTAGATCATATCATTTAAATAAATAAATAAATATAGCACAACTCTACTTTTAAAGCATTGGTTTAAAAACAAGCTGTTCAATTTTACAACTGATAAGACTTCAAACAAGTCATCTGTGGTCATACATAAGCAACCACCCTTCGACCCTGCTGGTGTTCTTA
Organism: Leptosomus discolor; assembly: GCF_034619465.1. Lineage (NCBI taxonomy): Eukaryota > Metazoa > Chordata > Aves > Leptosomiformes > Leptosomidae > Leptosomus > Leptosomus discolor. Next base: position 54,928,872 of record NC_141398.1, on the reverse strand, counting down.
TTCCTTCCAAGGCATGGGCAGGAAATAACGCAAGGAAGGGAAAAAACCTAAACTATGTTGTAGAAAGAATAAACAAAGTAGGCAAAGAACATGTACGCTCTGTGCAAAAAACATTCACTGGTTAGCTGATATAACACATTTTTCTTCTTACTCTAAAAGTGCCAGGAACTTCTGCATGGAAACACTGAGAAAACACGGCAATAAATACCAGAGAAATCTACAGACAGTGCACCAGCTGCTTTCAAGTATAGTAAGAAAAATATTTATTGTTCTTCCCTCCCTTTCCAGTCTGCTCAAGTAAATGGGCATTGAGATCCAGCTAAGTAGATATTTAACTGTGTGCGACAGGAGCCACTCTTTCTGGGTATTTCCAGATCCCTCAGATGTGCAGTGTGTAAAATATTGCACTTGTGTGGCCAGTCATTGCAAAAGGAATTACACAGAAAACAGCTCTTTTGCCATCATAAGAAGGGAGGGAACAGGGAAGATGAATTCTCCATGTTCCTATAGATAAGAGAAACTACTAGGCAAAAGTGAAAAGAAAAGCTAATTACTGGGGCAAGCTCTGCAGATAGGAAACTGCTTTACTACATGTCAGAGAGATCCACCAGCTCTCTCGGAACAGGAAAACCACTGCTAGAGCAACAGATTTTCTAAGTTAATGGCCAAGGACTATATAAAAAGCAAGTGACTATCATATTCAGATTAAATGAGATGGTGCATGCAACAGTTTTCCAGTTGAAAGGACGGATTAGTAGAATTGCAACAATTTTTTTAAGCAATTATCTTAAAAAAAAAAAAATAAAAACAAGCTACCAGACCACATTTTTCAGTCTCTTTAATATCATAAAAATAACATGAAAATAAGAATGCTACTTACACTTCTTTAGCCTTTCCAATAAAAATGTATTTAGCTGCTTTACAAACTTTTACTGTCAAAACAGTCACTGAAATTAAAATGATAAATTAAGTAATTCCAGTAACTATATAAATCAGCACAAAGGAAAAAAAAACCCACCCTGAAATACTCCAGTCTACGTAAATTCCCAATTTGCATGGCTGGAGTACGATGTTCATTGCAACTACCCAGCCTGTAATAAGGACCTGGGGTCTGGCATAACCAGACTGTCGAAATGAGACTATCCTTTTCTCAATTTACAATTACAGAAACAAAACATATAAATATTAAAAGATCTCATCTCATAAGACGCTAAATTCCTAGTGACTTTTAAATAAACTGTTAAGGGAATTCAGCTTGTTTTACAAGTGAAACCTAGCAGGTTGCTTAGGGTCACAACCTCATTTAGTGACAAAACAAGAGTTAAAATTCTGGAAATCCTGGTTTCCAGTCCTAGGCTCAGCTTGTACACAAGCTTATCTCAGCTTAGGTTTTACAACATAGGCAAATACCTTTATCACACGGAAGAACAAAAAAGCAAGTTCAGTGTTCAGATAAACTGTATTGAGCTAATAACAAATAAATCAATTTTGAGGTTTTTAGCTCCTTTATCAATAGCACTCTTACAGATAGAGAACTTTCTAACAAGAAGCTTTGACTGCGGACTATACAATTCCAACATTTTTTTTTTTTCAAGAGTGTGCCAGATTATGCTTACAGGTATAAAACCAGCATAAATTCACTTCCTCTGTATTTACATTGGTATAGCTAAAATCTCTTTCTTAGGTCAATAAAACAGGTTGAACGAAAAATAGAATTTAAAAGTTACAATAAAAAGATATTATTTTCCCATAAAAATGTGGTGATACATGTCAAAGTACTAAAACTGAGGGTAAAGACAGAAAAGTATTATTCTGAAATCAGAGGGACTAACTAGAATAACTTTCTATGAAAGGCAAGTTAGTATATCGGAATTGATCCCTGCTATGAAGCTAGAAATCTGAAAATTACTTTTTACTGGAAACTCCTTTTTCTAGTTCCAGACCACTGATGACATATCTAGTTGTCACAGTCTTCAGTACCCTGTGCAGTCTCCCCTGCAGCCTCCACCCATGTACCCTCTTCCCTTGTGGTCCAGGAGCTCCAACCATGCTCCTGACGATTTGGTCCTTCTGTCCTTACTTGAGCTGTATCGTAGGTGTACCTGTCTCGATCCCTGTTTTCCAGATGGAGCTTGGACCTCCGTTGAAGCCTCATCTACAGCCCTGTCTCTAGGCCCACCTCCTACTGCTCCTGCCTCGATGCCCTGGACGGATCCTGGACGTGAGTCACCCTCTTACTTACTCCAGAACTGTCCGGGGAACTCGTTATCACCACCCTGCTCAGAAGATGCTGTAAGACTGAGCCCTGGTGGGTGCCCTGGGCTGCTGGCTCACGCTTCCTCATGAAGCAAACCTGCTCTTGCTGCGCTGTGGCAGTAGCATTGGTATATCTTCCAAACATTAACATAATACATTGCCAATGTCCCTCTTCCTCAGCAAAAACCTTCTATGGATCTTGGTGTTCTTTACTGGCCGTTGTATTCTTCCACTGTTTTTCAAGAATTCCCAGTTCTTCTAGGAGTCAGATTTCTGATATAATTCATTCTATCATCCCAACACGAAATAAAAACACATCTTCATTTCCATCCACACTGAGACCAATTCAGATTTATTAAGGCTTCCTTGATATTCAGTGATGTCTTATAAGCACTAAATCATCATGAAAGCTACATAAGCAAGAGCCTGCAATCCTAAAAAATACCCCCAAACCAATCAAACAAGAAGTCCTCTGAGAAGTATACATCCCCCATAAAGCACAAAGCTTTCTAGAGTTCCCCAGAATGAGCATTGTACATCTACTGCTCCTCCTTTCCTCTTTGGGTGATCAATCACACCTGGCAACAAGAAGAAATGGAAACACATTCTGATCTCTGGGCTTCTGGGATGGCTAGAAAACCCACAGAGCCTCACCTCTCATACAAAAGCAAAACAATAACAATGAGAATGAGCTTCAGCTTCATAAGCTTTTAGGATCTTCACTCTTTAAGTGCTGGCCTTAACTTGGACTTGGACTCCTTACATGCTACCGCTGTATAACATGCTCCATAACCAGCACAAGACAAGGACTATTGTCTACATTTAAAGACAAAACACAGACATAGACATATTTTTATTCATTATTCAACAACATAATAAAGAAATGAAGTTCTGAAACACTTTCTTTGGTCCTCTCAGGAAAAATGCCATACATCATTACTTCTACTTTTCATACTCAATATTTTAAGAAACTGTGCAATTTTGTTTGAAAATAAAGTATTAAATATGAGGGCAAAGAGGTTATTCACTGTCTCACAGTGTAATTGTCACCGAAGCAACCTGAGAGATGTTTGTGTTTGTAGATGGTTTATCACACAGACTAATTCGAGGTTAAAAAAGCAAAAAGAACAGCAATAGAAGAGTGTGTTTGTGTTTTCAAAACTTGGCCACAGTGGACATTCACACCTGTCAATTCCATGACATCTGGGGGAATTTTAAGCCCTGCAAACCAGGCTGAACTTGTTCTGAGAAAAAACTCTTGGCAACGTAGATAGCCTACTCCATGTCACACATCCATAAGCCTGCTTAGCAGAGACTGAATAACTTTGCATAGCCTATGGGTCTGTTCTGGCCTGACTCCTCTGGCAGCATAGCATGAGCAGTTTACTGAGGGTTTTACTTATCTCCATTACAGTAAGAATACTTGAAGGATAACCCAGCAAATGACGAACAGAGGACATACAGCATATGCAACATTCACTTTTGTAGAACTTCAAATGCTCCAATGACCTTTTGATAAATCAGCAACACAAGGGCATTACTATTGAACAGTACTTACTACAACACTTACTCCCCTCCAGTGTAAAAATCTGTATTTAAGCTTTCCTGTGAGATGGCTCAAAGTATTGGGCACATTTTACATTTTTTTTTGTACTTAAGAGCACAATCCTTTCAAACCTTCTCTGCAAGGAAGCGGAATTAGTTCCTGCTGTATCACAGAACTTAGAAACTATTTTAAAGGATACTTCCATCACACCACAATCAGTCACAAGTGCTCAAAAGCCTTGTAAGTGTAAGACATTTTTTGAAAATTGCTAATAGATTTTGTGCTTTGTGGTATAACTAACACAGGATGTAAAATTGCCAAAAATATCAGTCAGACATATTTTAAGTACTTCAGGAGGCAGCCCAGCAAAGCTGTTGATCCATCAAAAGATCAAACTGAAAGATCACACTGAAAGCATCCTCCAGTTTACACAATTGTAAATCGAAGGCACGAGCCATACAACAAACGCAATCTAGATAGTAGATAATGACTGATTTGGAGTGAAAGAGCACTGATAACTCTGTGCTAGATAAAAGTGAAAGCTCTCAGAAAATGCACCGAGAAAGGGGTCAAAGGAAATTTGATATGTAGCAGCCTTAGTCCCTACCTGATCTACCATAACTAAACTAACTAAACTAAACCCACACTGCACTTTTGCAAATTAATATATCAAACAGAAATCTTTAGTAATTTTTCCCCACACCAAATAATCAAGTTTACTCTATATAATTGAGAAGAAAGCCATTCAAAGAGATTCTGGAGTTTAATGAATGGCAAAAAGAGGGGGATAGTAACATTTTAATCTGTTTGACCATGCAAATGGTATTGAATCTGATAATGTTCACGAGAGGTCTACTGAGGGACTTGCATCCTGCATGAATTATACCCAAGGCTCTTAAGTTCATTTGAATGCAATAATACCTAACCTAAATCACAGAAAAGTAATATACTGTTATTGTACTTTCAAATGTATACTATAGCACAATGCACAAACAGAAGAGTAGTTCATTTATATCATGTAGATTCATTAAAAATAAAATCACCTCCTAAGTCTGTGTGTGTTGATTTTTGAGTTGCAAACATTCCTAGTTCCCATGTGTAGGAAAGGAATCATTTTATACTTAGGTGTATTCAAGGCTTTGAACTTGATATACATGTAATATTAGAGAAGGAAAATAAAAATATAATGAAAGATTCTCTATTTCATGTGTTAGAAAACAATATGTTTTCCTCATTAAACTCTTAGATATAAATTCTATAAACCATGAAATTACCTTTGAGCCCTTATTGAAATAACCAGTTCACAAATAAATGATCCATGCAAGAAGAAAAGCGAAGATTAAAACAATAAGAAGAAGTTGTATTTTTGTATCATCAGTCAAAAAAAACCCAGAAAAAATCCCAAAAAACAATTACTAGTATAGACTTATGCAACAGAGATTCTACTTGAACAGGTAATCCTGAATGATTTAATTCAGCCATATTCTGAGACAGCCATTAGTCATATTTTCCAATATTACGAGGAATTAACTTTCACAAGAAATCAAGGCTAATTCAGTCTAGGGAAACACTTGCATAACTTTTGTTCCATCAGAGTTCTACCAACAGACGTGTTTGTCCATCCTGTTGCAGCATCAGTACCTGAACAATTAAACACATTCATTCTGTCTCCGTGTGCATCCTCCGCAGTTGTCCATTTCAGTTCTGCAAAAGAGGCTCAGTTTTTCCTTTAGAGAGCAGAACGTTATGAGGAGAGTTACAAGGCTGACTTCCCTGAAGACTGTCAGGCCAATTTTCCAAAAAGTAGCAAGCTCATGGGAGTGATCCTACCAAAACAGAGGCAGATTTGCTTAACTGGGAAAGAGCCAGCCGGTGGGATTTGGTGGCCTCCATCACAGATCACCATCAACAGCTTTCCCCTCAAAACCACCTACTATTCCCAAGGATGTCACTCTACAAGAAATGTTCTCCTTTTCTACCACAGTCTTCACCAGTCCTGCCCCAGTTTTCTCTGTCTCATGTCATTGCAAAGTGTGGATTTTCCTCACAAGTCCCTCACATCAACAAAGCAGCCATAACTCAGTTCTTTTTCTGGTGCCTTTACACGGCATTTCGCTACTTTGGGCATTTTGCTGCAGTCGGGTACTGTTTCATTAGGCTCGGTGGGCTTCCCAGGTGCGCAACCCCACTTGGTAGGATGATCTTGAACCCTTCTGCCCAGCAAAAGCAGGCGCCTGCCTTCTCACTGTAAACACATCTTGTTGTCAAACTACAGGGATTAGAGAGAAGTCCAGATCTGAGGAGACCTTAGTTAACCTATATAAAACTGACAACAACCCACCATTTATCCAATATGCTATACTGCAATTAAATAGGTTTTTAGGAGGGTTCTTCCTTTTTTCTTAAAGTGTCTTTCAAAGCATTTTACCAGCACCATGAGGAAGACCAGATTCATTTTAGAGATATGGAAACTCAGGAACAGAAAGATTAGATTACTGTATTAAATTCATTTGTTTTTCAAGGGAAAAATTGCAGGCTCTCTGAGGACAGAAACACAAATAAGAAGGCCATGTCCTAAATGTCTTCAAATCTAAATTTTTTTTTTAAATACAGGCAAAAGATAAGAAAATGTTTAGCATGTGAATATACGAACAGAGAGACCTCTTCGTAATTAAGTCTACTTAGATGCACACAAGTCTAAGTGGCTGGATGGATTACATCCAAGAGTACTGAAAGAGCTGGCAGATGTGCTCACCAAGCCTCTTTCCATCATCTGCAGGAACTCCTGGTTAACTGGGGAACTCCCAGTGGACTGGAGAAGAGCAAATGTAACACCCATCTTCAAGAAAGGCCAAAAGGAGGATCTGGGAAACTACAGACCTGTCAGTCTGACTACGGTTCCAGGGAAGGTCATAGAGCAGATCATCTTGAGCACCATCACGAGTCACCTACAGAACAACCGGGTGATCAGGCCCAGTCAGCATGGGTTTATGAAAGGCAGGTCCTGCTTAACAAACCTCATCTTATTCTATGACAAGATGACTTGCCTGATGGATGAGCAAAAGGCTGTGGATATTGTTTACTTCGACCTCTGTAAAGGCTTTGACACTGTTTCCCATGGAATTCTAATGAAGAAACTGGCTGCTCATGGCTTGGATGAGCATACGCTCTGCTGGGTAAAACACTGGCTGGACAGCCGGGCCCAGAGAGTGATGATCAATGGGGTTAAATCCAGCTGGCAGCTGCTCACAAGTGGTGTTCCACAGGGGTCAGTACTAGGGCCGCGTCTGTTTAACGTATTTATCAATGATCTCGATGAAGGAATAGAATACACCCTCAGTAAGTCTGCAGACAACACCAAGTTAGGTGGGAGTGTCAGTCTGCTTGAGGGTAGGCAGGCTCTACAGAGGGACTTGGACAAGCTGGATCAAGGGGCCCAGGCCAACTGTATGAGCTTCAACAAGGCAAAGTGCTGGGTCCTGCACTTGGGTCACAACAACCCCATGCAACGCTACAGGTTTGGGGATTAGTGGCTGGAAAGCTGCCTGGCAGAAAAGGACCTGGGGCTGCTGGCTGACAAGCGGCTGAATATGAGTCAGCAATGTGCCCAGGTGGCCAAAAAAGCCAATGGCATCCTGGCTTGTATTAGGAATAGTGTGGCCAGCAGGGGTAGTGGGGTGATCGTCCCCCTGTACTCGGCATTGGTGAGGCCACACCTCGAGTTCAGTTTCGGGCACCTTAATACAAGAAAGACATTGAGGTGCTGGAAAGAGTGCAGAGAAGGGCAACAAAGCTGGTGAAAGGCCCAGAGAATAAATCTTGTGGAGTGCAGCTGAGGGAACTGGGGCTATTTAGTGCTAAGAAAAGGAGGCTGAGGGAAGACCTTATGGTTCTCTGAGCAATGTGAACTACCTGAGAGCGCACCAGGGTAGGTTTAGGCTAGACATTAGGAAAAAAATTTTCAGTGAAAGGGTTGTCAGACATTGAAATAGGCTGCCCAGGGAGGTGGCTGAGTCACCATCCCTTAATGTGTTTAAAGGTTGTTTAGATGTGGTAGATGGGAGATATGGTTTAGGGGTGTACTTGGTAGAGTAGGGTTGGTGGTTGGACTTGATGATCTCAAGGGTATTTTCCAACCTGAATGATTCTTTAACTCTATGATTCTATGTATTATGATACAGAAAGAGGGAAAAACTACCGAGGTAGAAAAACATAACAAGGAAAGGACCGGAGTAAGCCAAGGTTGGAGCTCAATGCCAGCCGGCACAAATGACAAAATGCTGGAAGTGAACAGAAAGCAGGCTGATTGCACCATCAGTGGCAGAGCTGGTACTGCTTCTTGCTTCCTGCTGTGCCAGCTTCAGCCTCTGGCTGACCCCTCCATTCAGCTACTTTCCCCAAAAAAACATGTGCTTGAGAAAGGCTATGCTGCAGGTCCCTGGGGAGCCTCTCAGGCACAGATTCGAGTCCATGGAGCATTATAGAAGAGAAGTCATTATGCTTCACTCGATTAAAACAAGGGGCTGCAAGCATAATTGCTGCTATTTTTTAGAGCTGCAGGGTATCATCCACACAAAACAATGGTGATTCTTCAGGTAATCGAGTGCCAAAGCTTTTAAGTCAAAACCAGCACTATTTACTTACCCTACAATAATAACAACTCTTGAGCAAAACTAGACTGTGACTTCTGCTTGGAAGTTGAAAAAAAAAAAAACAAAACCAAACAAAAACAGGAAATTATGCACCACAAATCCATCAGACTGCACCCATAATTCCATTAGCACTCTAAGAGTTTAACGTCTAACTTGTTCTGTATTCACTATGTACGCAATCTATTGCCTTTTCTTTAAAGTGCAGTAGGAAATACAAATCTCACATTTTGGACTTAAAATATCAAAAGTGGAGAAGCTTCCAATTCTTTATTTCATCTGGAAGTCTTTGATAGAAAGGCAAACTAGGATTCTTGAAAATTTACTTAATAAAAATAATAGTGACTCCTATTTCTTTTCAGTAATACTGAAAGTTTAGACACATAATTTCAGGATGACAGGAAATTTTAAGATGGAATTATAAATCCCTAAAACCAAGGGCCTATGTATTGAACACAGTGGCAAACTCTTAAACAGACTGGTGTTACTAGATGTGCTTTAATACATCTGCCTTTTAAACTCTGCAGAGACACTTCCAATAAAACGAGCTACAAGATAGCTCCAGCCATAAAGACAGAAATTTGAGTTAGCACATATCAGCAGCCTGCAGTGGGCAAATGTTCAAACACATTACGGATTTAATATAATTATAATTGTTGAACATCTTCAACCAATTAACCACAAATATTCTGTTTATCTGAGATGATGCCAAAAATTGTGAGCTGCAGTCAAAATAACATGATACTGTAGTCCTCCTGCAAAGAACAGCGCTAAATCAAAAGAAAAAACATATGGAAAAAGCCAAAGCAAATATCTTATCTGATATTTTATTAATTGTCAAATACCATATTTAAAAAATTTTTCTCTTACAGATATAAACTGCCACATATATTTATTTGATAAATTCACATTTAAAAAGTTCATGTCACCTACTAAAAACAAGGGCTTCAGAAGAACTTCCTGTGCATGTTTCTTTTATGTCCAGCCCTCAGACATGAAGAATCCGCAAAGCACAAAAATAATGCAAATAACGGAAACACCAGTTAAAAGTTGCCATGCCTTTAGCATTAAGAACAAAATTATTTTGTTGCATGCTTTTCTGCCTCAGCTCCAAAAAACCAAAAATATTTTAAACAACCAGATCAGCTCCATCTTGTGAGGAAAAAAATAAACCACTACAATTTGTCTTTAAGAAAGAATTATTAAAAACCCCCGTTGTACAACTCCTGTTTAGACAATCTGCAATGCTGCAAAAGCACTTTTTTCAACTGTGCCCCCTAAATAATTAAGCTGTTCCTTTTACTATACTTCCCATATTACAGAAGTCATTTTCCTACAACAAATCAATAACTCATTCCTTATGTCAGTCATTTTTCTCCATTTAACTGAATGGACTTAAGTCCAACACTGAAAGTTAGATTACCTTTGAATTATGTGTGTGATTTAAAATTCAAAGTACTACACTAAGGAGCTTTTTAGAGTGACCACTCTACAGCCTCTTCATATAGACAATCCCTTACAGACCCTCCTGACAGATTTAAAGCAGAACAGCAACTGTGAAACAGTTAAAAATGTGAACATTAACAGGAAACGGCCGTCACAGACCAGAGTCAACACTTTCCTTTATTTACAGAATTAAAAAGCCAAGCAATGTGTGACAAGTACAAAATATCCCCAAAATCCCCCATTCTTTCAGATTAAGTAATAATTGCATCCGATGGTATAATTTAATCATACAGTTCAAGCAGCTTCAAGTGACCTTTTTTTGCGGATACTATCAATTAAAAATTCAGTCCCACTATTAAAATATTTGAAAACTCTACTTATTTCCTAAATAATGGAATAAAAGCTAAGAACGAAGAAAATGAAATACTGAAATATCAACCTCTTAACATTTTGATGAGCATGTAAGAGAGTATCTTAACATCAGCATGTAGTTTAGTCACAGGTTAAGGGAAACACTGGTACATTTTACATAAATTTATAGCATAAAATGTGTTCTTATTAGAAATAAATCACTGACAAGAGAATCACTGATATAGACAAGAAAAAAGATAATACATGGAAAATCCCCTAATAAAAATGTTCATACTTTGTGCAAATTGTAATAAATTTGATAATATGAAGGAAAAAAAAATTCTAGAGGCAATCTTCAAGCGCAAGCCTGGGTGGGAAGCTTGTATCAATTTAATTAACTGTCCTTTCTCAAAAGAATAAAATAATTTCATCTGTCCTATATTAAAGGTACGGATTTGGCCACAATGCATTGTCATCTGTTAGCTGTCTATTAATCTAAAGCACAAGTTATTGTGACATTGTATCGTCCAGAAGCAATAACCATTATTTCACTAACTCAGCTACACTCCATTTTAAGCTTTTCATAAAAAAAAGTTCATAGCTGGGTTCGTACCTCTGATGTTTAACACCAGTAACTAATGCAGCCGGGCACCCCCTATTGCCATGCCTGCCTAGCGTTATCAAAGGTGAAAATTTTTGGTTTGAAAAAACTGATGGCTTTTATTTTCACTCAGCTTTATCTTATTGTTAGTTTTGAGTTCCCACTCCCTCCCCTAAAATGAGCAATATAGGTAAGCACTTTGTGCCAAGATCTCTGATCTAGGGATACCTACAGCCAGTCAAATCACAATTATTTTTCACGTTAGCGGATCCTTACAATTAATCACTGGTTCCTAAGATGATATAACTGTAAAAGCCGCAAAAAGGTATTTTTTTAAATGCAGAAATTCTCACTTTTCAGCCTTAGCACCATCTCATCAGACTCTGAACCTCAGCATTACCTGAAGCAATTAGAAGAAACCAAAGTAGCACAAGCAGTGTTAGGTAATGCTTTATCTTCAGCATTCTGGAAGCTCAGCAAGACTTCCATTCCAAGCTGCTCTCCACTCCATTTCGGCTCAGCACCCTGAATCTGTTCTTTACCAGCTGCTGATGTTCCTTGTATTAAACTGAGAATTTGTGATAAAAGCAAAACTTCCCGCTGTGTGTTAGCTTTGCATGAGAGCACTCGATCCTAAGTTGTGATGCTCTTTGGATGCTTTTTTTGTAAATATTTTTCATTTCAGGTAAACATGGGGCAGGAGGTGGGGGAGGAAATCAATAAATTAATTACAATTATTAAAAGCAAAATTAATACATTGTACAGTTTTGCTAACACAACATTATTTACAGTAATGTTTTACTGAAGGGACCATATATTATTTCCTGATTGTTTATCAGAAAACTGCTTAACTTTGATTTTTTTACATAAGGAAGCAGAAAGAGAAAACAGCACGACGAGTCAGAATGAGCCTGTTAATTTTGTTACAAATTTGTTTTTGATGGGGAGATCCTTGTTATAAAACTCATGCACTTGTAGTATCATAAATCGATCAACTTACGAAAAACTAAGATTAAACAAAATTTTAACCATTACTGGCTGAATTATAAACACGTTATAAGGTCCATTCTTTATACAGCAGGACTGTAATTCCTCTGCATGTAGAGTTTTCACGAGATCAAAATATTATTTAGCTTTAAATCAAAAGATCTGTTATTTTAGTTAAGTCTAACAATACTAGAAAGTAAAATTCCTCATCTGGGGCTGTAATATTTGCTGAAAAAAACCTACTTCAAAACATTAATCAAATTTTTCGCCTACTGGGCAGCCATATGGTAAAGCAGCATGTGAATCTCACAAACTTGCTGATCTTCTGTAACTGGGTGCTATTAATTACGCTTGCTGCATCCATCTCTTAGATTTTCGCTTTGTGAAAAAAGTATTTATTGCAACAGCTTTTACAAAACAAGGGAATGAAAATCACAATTGATTAATGAGCTGAATGGAAATATTTCCGTTAGCAGGTTTTTAGAATGAATAAGGATTAATATCATGGGTAAAAATGAACCCTACTTGTGTTCCCACTCCCCACCCCCCCTCGCCTTTTTATTTGGGGGGGAGGAGGTGCATTAGCTAGAGGAGGGTCTGACATGCATTATTTACTGCATCAGCTTTAGGTGACAAACAATCAGGTTTAAATAAATACCTTAATACTATAAAGGCTGGGGACTTCATGTGTTTTAGTGCTAAATACCTTAGTATAAATCGAATTGTTTCACAACTGCAAATCGTATTTGGTTTGGGGTTTGGGTTTGTTTTTATTTTTCAAATATATCTGAGAGTTTTCCTGAAATCCAGAAAACAAACAATTCAGAATGATAGTCTCCATTTTGTCTTTAATTTCTCAGGCCACAGTGCTGAGGCTGTTTTGGGATCTCAGCCATAAATCTAGTTAATCATAAATTATAGCTAGAATATAATCCTTGACTCTACAGCCTTGTGTGCCAGGGAAATGGACTCTCAGGAATTACTGAAAGAAGATTGTAGGGGTTGGCCGGAAAAGCTAGCAAATAAGTTAAAATTGTGTTAGTTCACATACAAAAATCCCAGCCTGAGGAAAGGCGATGTGATACAATTAGCCGCTGTACACGACCAGAGCAGCAGAAGTCATGGCACACCTGTGAAGATTTGCCATATCATATCTTCAAGTTAGAAAGGATGATTTTTCTTGCTCTAATCTTCACATTAGTCCTATCCTAGAAAAAGGTGAGGATTAGTTCTTGAGAGGGACCGATGTCTCTATCAAAAACATAAAAAACAGACTCACTCCTTGTTTTCACCCAGTGTAAAAGAATGAGACAGACTGAAAAAACAAAGCAGCTCTAGCCCAACATATTCTGCATATACGATTCATCTCCTCAGACTCAAGAAAAAGAACAACTGGGAAGTGAAACACCACGAATATTCAAATAATGTTAAGAAATTATTATTATCCTGAATAGTTACCCCTCAAATAACTGTACTGGCAGCTTACTGCAAGTGGAAGGAAGGGAAACCAGTCTCTTGAATATAGATCCAGGACCTGCTAGAGTTACAGACCCACTCAAATAGAGCAGCTTCATGTGGAAGGAGACAAAGAAACCTTTGCAATAAGATAGATTGCTAAATGATTTAAAATATCACATATTTCACAGACTCTTGAAACACAATAGCCAGATATGCAAAACAGTCACTCCTATCCTGTCAAGCCACGTTCTTGAACTATGGTGTAAATTCCCTTGCCTCCCTAAATTTCTTAGCTTACAGAAATTTAAGCAGGTAATAATCAAAATGGTAAAATATATAATTACCAGCTACTTCAAACTACATGGCCACCCACTGGATGACATTTCATTCATCCTAATGTGTATGTACATACAAAGAAAGAACAGGAGGGGAAAAAATCAAGTAACTTGAAGAGCTAAATCACCAAGAGAAGTTTTGTATTAAGACAAAAGTTAAACAGAAGGAAACTATATTTAAAAAAAAAAAAAAAAGAAATGCTACTCTGAGCATGATTCTTGTTATAGAATAGGAACTATAGAAATTATGGCAGTCTCTGAGCCTTATTACTCCTTTTTTTTATCTTATGTCATCCCAACCCTAACACAAATTACTATCTTTATAAGCAGAGTGAACAATAATAAGACAATTCTTGTGATTAAAAAGCTTGCAAGCTCTACACGTTTAGAAGAAAAAAGGCATTTTAAAAATTAGTATGAAACCTTTTAAACAAGTTTTAATTGGTGACCCAAAATGTATGCCATAACTTTTCATCACCTCTTGGGTGATCTCTAAACCTCTCCCGCATACATTGACTGTCTGCTTAAAAGTTTAAAGAGCTAACAAAATGTTTTAACGAGATACAAATCTCAGAGATCATTAATCAATATGTTCAATGTTATTTGTGATAATTCATCATGACATGATATTAATGGGTTACTGTACCCTTCAGAGGTGAGATTAATGCAAATGAGCAGCCACAATTAACTTTACTGCTCCCAACTCACAGGAATGGACAGATGATTATAAATGACAACTATATGTCAATTACAATATCCAATAAAGTGAGGCTTAGAGTGCAATCTATCTACTTTTATAGTTCTTGCTTGACATAGCTGAATTTAGCTCAACCCACTGTTGTCACAGTGTAACCACTGCTTTGCAGGAGGGGTCAAACTTTCAATTTTCTGTTTCTTCGGAAGGAATTCAAATTGTGCATCTAAATGCATTGTCTGAAGAAAGCAAGCTGCAGGAAACCAAGAACAGATGTTGCTTTCTTCATCAGCTGAAGAAAATTGTATCTGTTCTCAAATTGCAACAGCAAGGCCACAAAGAAAATAATCTGTCCTGCTGCGTAATATATTTACTCAATTAAAAAAAGACCCAACATATTAATACAGCAATTGGAAGGAATTTACATTTAGTAAACTGCTTTGTCACACACAAGATGCTAAGTCCACTCAGGTTAAAGATGATGAGGGAGATGTAGACTGGGATGTACATTTTTGTATACAAACAGATACTGTATGATCACCTCTAGAGCACCAATGTTTCTGTAGCAAAAAGATAAAACTTCACAGGAAAAAAAGCAAAATCCCTGGTGACATCAAAGGAACTAGAAACAACAACTTTAGACGTTCATAAATTAAACAACTGGCCAGATTGAGTAAATTCTGAAAACATGATGGGTACAAAATCACAAAGATACCTCTGTAAACAACATATTTATGAAAAACATGGAAATCGGCTCTGATAACATGTCCAGATTCCAGGCTTACTACCCTCCACCAGAAAAAAAAAGTCTGCATTGATGATAACAAGTGAAACATTGTTCAAAGCATTGTAGGAAGCCATAGAGAGAAACACTGTAAACCAGGGATTTCCTGCCCTATTGTTAAGGATGAGCCTCGGTGCAATAACAAATATCAGTGCTATGTTTTACACTTACTCACTAAGCTTACTCAATGGGCCACCTGCAGGTATGACTTTAGCTCTTCCACACACCTGTAAACTTCAGCACATACTCAGTTTCTGTGTATCAGATACATATGATTTCCAGAATAAGTTAAACTTGCAAAGTGTTTTGGGATAAATCAAGAGTGCTTGAGACAACAGTGGAAAAACTTATCCCAGTTGTGCTAGTTCCCTACTAAGCACCCAGTTTTCTTCGGGCAAAGTAACTTACAGGAAGCCTCTTGCTTTCTGTATCACGTCCTCAATATAAGGCATTTGAAATATATTTTAGCTACAGTTAAAAGAAAAATATTGAAAAGTTATTTGTGATTTCATTTTTGAATTATCTTCTCTTTCCTTATATACCCATCTGAAAAACAGTGCTAGCTTTTGTGACTTCTGCTTTGCTTTAAGTAGCACCTAATTCTGCAATGCAAGTCGCAGCCTAGAGACCCACAGAAATCGAGGAAGAAGACAGTGGAGGGGCAGGGTGCAGAAATACCTCACAACATGCATCGGCAGCTCCACGTGGAAAGTATTCAGCTGGTGGGGGTTTTGGCTAAGTAATCTTCTAGGCACCCTTCAGCCAGTTACATTAGCATATCGCTAAATTTTCCTCATGCAGACAGTAAGATCATGTAACTATTTTCATATCTCAGTACTTTGCTGAAGGACAGCAGGAGAGTTTCTGATTTTCTTTAAAGCTATGTTTTCTAAAGCATCTCTCTCCCCCACCTCATTTTGCTTAATCTAATCATCAAGAAAAACGGTTTTCAACTGAATAAAACTGCTGACACCATTATCATCATTTTCAACGTGGGGAAATAGGAGAAATTCTTTACTGCTTCCAATATGGATGATAATACACATTTTTGTGACAATATTTTGTCAAAGTCCTGACATATTCCGAAAAAAATGTGCTTTTGAGAAGAAACAGTTTCCATGCTGACCTCTAAAAAACTGAAGTGTATGACCACCCCTTAAAATAACTTTATGACAATTAGCCTGAGCTAATATTTTAACTAAAAGCAGTATGCCCTATACATCCTCAGCAATCCCAGATTCATCAGCAGAAATAAAGTTTATTCCAAAATAATAACACACTACTTTAAGCACAGACAAATACCAGATAAATTCATAATTTAAACTATGTTCATAAAAGATGAGGATTTCGTTTCAGATGTTTTGGTTTTAACTAATTAATCAACAAATTTGAGTTGGTTAAATAAAACCTTTTCCAACGCCTCCTATTTAATTGCAGTTTGGCACCAACAAATATATATCAAAATTATAGTATCTCCCTTGACAGGAAGCTCCTTGCTTCCACACACAGTTATGGCTCTCTGCAGAGTAACCAAGAACTGCTGACAACCTTGAACACTGCTACAACAATATTACTATACTTGGCAGAGAAGTACCCTTGCGGCAAGAGAAAAGCTGTAATTTTGACTGTCACTTCACATTACACTAGATATTATTTCACTGTATACACACACACTCTCACAAACTCTTAATAGACTACGGTTTTCTCACTGCCCAGCTCTTGTATTATAAATGACAATATAATAGTTGACCTACCAGTAGGATCACTAATAAAGCTAACATTTAACATCACTGAAAATTTTCTTTCAAAATACGACTATCATAAATTTTCTTGTCCTAGTAATCTCAAATGTCTTAGCAGCTTAACGTTATTTAATACATTTTATTATTATTTTCAAAAGAAATAAAATATTTGAAAACAAAGAGAGATTATAATTCGGCTGAAATTTGAGAATATGCTCTTAAATGTCTGCAGAATTGCTGGTGTCTTAAACATTAATACCTCCATCCACAAGCTGATTTGGTAAGGAAGTGATTAGTATACTCAAAAAAAAACCCAACGAAACCCTCTTTCTAGATTTCCAACAATAACATAAGTATAAAGGTAACAATATGTGATAAATAACAGAGAGTCAGAAGTACTGCTAAGTTACAGACTTCCTCTTTGGGCCCAATTCTGTATCTAGGAAAAAGAGTATTGGAGCATTTAACAGAAAAAATAATTAACTTTGAGCACACAAGTACACAGCACTGAGCCTCTACTTTAAAATTTTAAGAAGTACACACCATTCTGCTTTGAAGAGGTTTTGTAACCTTATAAAAAGCATATATGGTTCTTTTAAATCAGATCCAATTCTAGAACTATAAATAAGAGTTTACACCAAACTTCACCTCTTTAGTTTTTATTTTATATGCTGCATATGTAAAATACATAGGCTGCCTAGCGATTTTTATAAAAATTGCAGGTTTATATTCAGAATTTGCAGTTGCACTGTGCATTAACAAAAGAATCTCGGTAAAATATGGCTACGATGAGTCGCTATTGATAAATCTAACTTTCTAGAAGTCAAGTGCTATGGTTTGGAATGCTCTCATATCTATTCACTATACTACAAGCAACTCCTACGGATTTGTTAAATGTAAAACAATATTTAATTAAGCAAATCGGATTTAAATAGATCAAAATGGCACTCGGAAAGGCCCATAATTCTGATTTTACTGTCGCTCAGGCATATTTTGCTTCTATCCTTGTGTTAGTGATAGCGTGTTTCAAATGCATTTAGAAAGACACCATCCCACTTGCGTTGTTTAGATAAGGAAGCATCACTGAACCTCTTTGCCCTTCTCCAATAAAATGTATCAAAAATTTCAGCACTGTCTGCTGACCGCACCACATTTAACAAGATTCGCAAATGAACCCAGAGTAAGTTTCCCACTGTGACACATTAATAATAAGTTCCTTATCCCATCTATCCCAAGCCATGAATATGTAATGTTATAAAATGAGTCCTTTTCACACAACAGAACCTCAGACGTGAATAAATAAAAACTATCCATCACAAGCCTGTGAAAAATTAATGAGAGTTCTGAGACATAGAAAAAATTGGTTACCGAGATGATAAGGTCCAGTATGTAAAAACTACGTTCCTCACCGGCTGTAAATTTTATTTTAAAACTTTACAAAAAGAGTTAAAAAAAAAAAAAAAAAAAGAAAAGTCTTTCTATAGCACATTTACCATAAGAAACAGAAAAGGACAAAATGCTTTAATGGTGACACATATTTCTAAGTAATCCAGACAGCATTCAGCATCAGCAAGTGGATCAAATACTGTCATAACAGGGAGTTACATTTCCAGTTACAGCAAAGTTGTAACCTTAGATATTGAGAAACAGAATTCCTGTTCCATTTCTTTTCCCTTTGGAATGGAAATTCCTGATGAAATAAGGCAGTATATCTCCCTAAACTTCATTTACTTGGATAAAAGAATAATGCATAGAAATAAATTTTCATTCATGTGAGTGTCTCTTTACCGTACCAGTGAAGGCTTTAATCTCTCAATACGCATTAATCTGTTTTGCAACATGAAGAGAAATAAGAAAAAAAAAAAAATTTCAAAAAAGTCGGGCTGCCACTATGTTAAATTAATGCATTTTCCTAATCTTGCCCAAAAGACCATGTTGATGTGTGAGGAGTACGAGTGCTGTGCCACAGCAGCTCATTCTGACAGCCCTACTCAGAATGCATCACCAAGAAATACTGGAACTTTGTCTGCAGACAGGGAAATGAGCAGATAAAAAACAAGAGGTACAGCCTAAGTCCTTGAAAATTTTTTTCCCAAGACAGGCAGCACTTCTTAAACTGTTCTACCAATGGACTACAGAAAAAGATTGTATGATCTACAGTCCATTTTGTGAGGTGTTAGCCATTTTGGTACCCAGCAGCTACAATGAATATGTCTTGTGATACCAAAGCAGGTTGCTTGTTTTTCTCCAAAATCTGTCTCTGCTCAGTTAGCTCTCTCCCATGAACTAAGCTTCTCTCTTTTATATCCCACCATCATTCCCACACCTAGAATCTATAAGTTCCTCCACGTTTGGCCTCCCAAACTATGAACTGTTTCTTCTTTGCTTCTTAATTCTGAGAAATAAAAAAGTGTTTAGCTCCTCTTTGTTTACTTCAGTGATCATTTTCTGTTAATATATCCTGTGCTATAACAGTGGACACCTGTGAACATGCTGGACAAAGGTAAGGTTTCTCCTTTCCCAGTTGGTGCTTGTGTATGAAGCGGTGAGATCAGCAAGCGCATTACTGACCCTTTCCTTAGTTAACAGGACAGGAAACCATAATGAAAAAAGACAGTAGCAGAGCCCTACTCCCTCCCCAGTGTACAGATTAGATTTCTCTATCAAGGAGTAGCTTCATCACATAAAAACCTGATCGAGCAGGATGTTTTATTCTTGCTTTCTTGAAAGCGGTTATGTCTGAAAGGATGGCCTCCAGAGTGCTGTCAGAGGTGTCTATCTGCAAAATAAATTACCTTTTGAAGTCTTCACTGAGAGTGATTGAGTGACTGTGAAGAATTATTTATTAGTCTTAAAATGCCAGTGGATACAGTTAAGGAACTATTTTTCCTACAAAACCATCATGGTCTCAAAGAAGAAAGGAAAATATGGCACAATCCCCTTGGACTGCCAGTTTTATTTGAGGGAGGAGTAATCTCCTCTACAAGGCTCAACAAGAGCTCAGTCCCTGTTCAAAATTTGTACGTTTCCAGACAGATGCCCTAACTCTCTTTTGGTGTGCTCTTGGTCACCTTCGTCATGTTGTCATGACCATTTGTCTTTCCACTATTTAATGTTACAAATGCCGTAACCCCGTCGGGGGGGGCGGGCAGAAATAGTTTCAAAAAAACAACCAAACAAAAATAAAAAACAAACCACAAACCAAACCCCCTAGCAGTCTCATTACCATAAAGTTTTTCTTACCATGATAAAAAAACCTGCAGCCAAATAATTTCTATTACAGCCCTGCCTTCTTGTGCACTGTTTTTGGGAGCAACACCTAACAGACATTATTAGTTAACTCCTCTGTTTTAGAATATCTGACATTTAAGTCCTTTGGTTTGCATTCACAACTAAGGAGTCTCCTCCATTTTCAAGAAATTGTCTTGTTAAAGTTTTTCTCTCCCCTTTTTACTCATGAAATTTCACAATCTCTCAAATATGTCCACAAGACTACTTATAAGACCTTGCTGCTTAAACAGGTATTAGATTTCCAACTGTGCCAATACAGCTGAAGATTTCTTACTTAAATACCCTTATTGCAGGCTGACCTTTCTTAACTTGATACATGTATTTTGCAGGGGAAGAGCCTTCAGGTCCATAATCAGTTCAGCCATATGCCCACCACACCTATACAGGCACGCATGGCAAAAGCCTGCTAAATACCTTTGACATATATTATTACTACACCTCGAGGTCAACCTACACATCAACTCCAGTGAAGAAAGGCCAGCTGAGGGTTGATTAGTTTTCAGACATATTTTAACCTTTACAATATCCATCACCATATATGAGGAAAAGACATTGAAATATGCTTTTTATAGTGAGGGAAAAAAATAACAGACACCACTGTTTATTCTTGGGTTCTCTAAGTCACAACAGACAGCAGCGAAGGACAACCAGAAAGGATTTCAATATGCTATTTCCATCTGAAGAGTAGCAGCCCCTGTAATGCACTTCCTAGGCTGCTGCTGCATCAATGTTGCTCTATATTTTCATGCGATCTATATTTTCACTTGCTTGGCACCACAGTGGTTGCAACTGGCAGGGCAATAGATGAGTGGGCAAAGTATGAAATTAAAAGATCTTCTTGCATAGTGCTGACCGCGCAAAATCTCAGCCAATAACAGTGAAACCCCAGAATGTTTATTTTTAAACTAGGGCAATATACCATTAGTTCTCAAGTTTAATTCAATTGATTTTCAAGCAAACAACAATAAAATTAACCCATAGATAGGACAATCTTTCAGTGATGGATGAGCGTGCTATAGCGAACACCAAATCTCACACAATGAATTCTGTGCCGTCACACAACACCCCCGTGGGACGGCCAGGCAGATCTGGAAAAAAGTGATTCTGGGGCCAAAAGGAGTTCCCCGCCTCATCACCTCAGCAAAGATGGATTCCACGACCTTCTGAGAAAAGCCTATATATAATTTTTGCTGAGTAGGCCCCTCAGTTAACAGCAGAATCCAATTTGTAATTTAGCCTTAAATGCACACTCCACAAAAAGCTATCAGGTAAGAAAAAACCTGGCATGTAGATAAAAATGCTTTTTGTCATACGTAAGTAAAAATAATACTATGGCATTTCTCAAATTAGCCATTTGAAGTGCACATACACTGAAAAAGTTTCAACTTATAAGCATTTATTTTGTTTTTACATCTTACGGACCAAGAAAATATTTATGAAAAGAATAATAAATAATTAATTTTACTGGCTGCAAGCTGGGATTCTTTCCTGGTTAAACTATATGCAGTGAAATGGCATTTAAATTATATGAGAGAATTGATTCAAATGGCTTCCATTAGCAATTTGGCAGGCTGCTGTGAATTGCTCCTAATCAATTTTAAATAATGCTATCCTATCTGTGAATAGACGCATCCTCATGTTAAACATCTCCACGTTGCAGAACTGTAAATCAGTGGGTAAAATACAAATTTTTTCATATCTTCTTACAACTCATTGTGTTTAACAATGTACCATCAGTGAAACTAATGCAGAATAAAATAACTGCATGTGTCCTCAGAGAAGTGTTCTAGGCTCTAAAGGTTTTCTCTTTTATCTTATGTTAATGAATATTTCAGACTAATGTTGTTCTAGGCCATTTTACGGCACAATCATATCTTAATTTTGCTTGAGATTTTATCAAACAAGAATATTTAAATCCATTTGAGCTGTAAATAGTCAGCATACATGTGGCATAACCATTTGAAGCAGGTGTGTTTGTATGATGAGAATTTCTATTAAAAATAATGAAAACTGCAAAAATGTCAGCAGACTTGCAGAATTTTCCGCTTGTTGTCTCTGGTTGCTATTTAGAGGAGACATTTACAATTTCAGACCAAACTTTTTTCTGCAAAATCTCTGTACAGTATGAGAGACAAATTCTACTTGTGACAATCTAGCATCTGCTTTTAGCACAAAGGACACACTTTTATGGTGGGCATAAGAAGACAGATACAGAAATTAAACCACAGCAGTTCAGACCACACATTGTTCAGATAAGCCTGTAAATAGATTTATAAAAATATGAAGTGTGAAATACCTTAAATTGGCAACAAAATCTAACCTATAATTTCAATATAATTTTTCAGTTTGACTTCACATGCCACGCAAAGAAAAGTGGCTGGTTTAGATCCTGCAAAATTATGAGTTGTGAACTCAATAACACAGTTTCAGATGGTCACAATCTTCATTGGTGTGACACGTCTGCCAAAGTAGGTACTGTATGTGAGTCAGTAGGTGTGTGTGTGTCTGTCTCTCTTGGAACAGAATCTCAAAAAAGCTTGTCCTGGTGGTACTCATCCTGGTATTCAGAAAGTGTCTTTCCTTAGCCTGACGTCCTTGTAATGTCCAGCTCTTAATGGATCATGTTTGATATCAAGTCTTTTAAAGGAAAAAAAAAATACATTTGTCTTATACACAGATGATTGAGCCGTGGTTCAGCAAGCTGTTTAAATACAAGAAACAATTAACACACTAATGGTAGCAAGAACATTATAATAAGACAAAACTAACAAAATAAAATGGAATCAGTTCAGAAAGCACTGTTTAAATGTGACCTGGTTATATTTCAAATCATCTTCCTCAAAACGGAAAAGCATATAATAAACTCGTAAACCAGTGAAAAAGCAGATTCAAAACCAGTAAAAAAGCAGAATCAAAAATAGACAAGGTATTCACATTTTGTGGGCTGGGGAGACCTGGGGAAAGAGAACATGAAGTGCTTTTTGAACATGAAGAGAACAGTTCTTTAACAGACTGTGACTGCTAAAGTAAATCAAAGATTTACTTTACAAAGCAGTAAACATGGTGATGAGGAACCACTTCCAAAAGACTGTAAAGCAGAGTGCTGTAAGTAAATAAAGCCATCCCACACACTTCCACTGTTCAGTTCCGAACATTAAAGCACAGCTTTCAAGAACAGAAAAGTTAGCACAAGTTATGGTACAGGATGCCTTTGCTTATTTATATTCTAACACCCCCTTCTCTGACTCTTCCAAAAGGAAGTGTGGAAAAATAGAGGATGAACAGGAAGATGGACCTACACAGGCAATCAGCTGATATTAAGTAATGCTTAATTCTGCTACGTTCCTCTTTTAACAGAATACACAATTTGGTCAGTGAAGAGATGCTATTATGTACTGAGGTTTAGAAATGTGTATTATATACCTATAATGCTCAAATTCTACAGCACCTACACAAGAGAACGTGATGGCTTCCCAGGTAACTGCAAGCATGCATGCCTTTGAAGGAAAGCGGCCCCCTTCCAAGTCCAAGGCTGAAAAGATATAGATGTTACAGCAGGCCAGAAGTCTGGAGATGAAAGGGGCTATAGATAGATACGGCTATCTCCTCTGAGAACTAAAAAACGCCACACCTAACGTACAAATAAACCTGACTTAAAATCAGAATGTAGGTATTACTATACTGTAACATTTTCATCAGCTAATCTCATCCCCAAATCACGCTTAAAGTACTCAGGAGACAAGGGGTCTGTGCTCATTTCTCTCCTCTACCTGAGGACATTAATATAAGCTGCACAACTCACAGGAACCTATCCTGACCACTCAGCTATAGGTCATTCTGCACGTGGCAATACTTCAGCTCTCTTGCTGAAGTTTAGCTAATGAGGGGGAGAAATAATTTTTTTAAAAAGTACAGATAAAAGATAGTACACACAAAGCAGTTTATTTCCAAACCTCCTTTGCTCTGACCCTGCAATGAGTAGCAACAACAGTTCTTAGCTTTCTGTTAGGGCTTGAGATGTATAGAGCATGGTGTCCACCTCTGTTGGCAGAGATCACTCAGCACTTGGAAGTAGATGCTGGTAATAACAGTAATAACACGCGTGCCACTGCTGGTGTCCAAATGAGAGCTGGAGAGTGGCTTTCTGCTCAACAAGAGTCAGAAAAATTTGTCTTTGGCACTACAAGTGTTTCTAGATTTCACTTAAACCAGGCAGCAGATAAAACAGTCTAGCCACTTATAAAAAGGAGATGACCTCCACTGCTTCCTCTGCATTCAGTTGAAAAAAAAAAAAGGAAAATTTCTTCTTTGTTCTTTCAGTTTGTATAGCCATATTCCTAAGCTAGCTTTAACCTGTTTTTCAAATCAGTAACTATAGAGTCTCAGTGCATCAATGTAAGCTACCCACCCAAACCTTCCAGTGTCCCATGCAAGTTCCACAGCCTCCACTGGACCCCACACTGCTATGCATACATGACGTAAGCCCCTCTTCAATTCCATTTAAAACTAGTTGAAGTACGCTCCCGTTGCATGCACTCACGCTTTATACCATGAACAGAGCTTAAGAGCTCAGCAGTGGCATCTGCAGAGCCACAACAGCCACCACATGCTACTGCGTTGGAGCCACATGCAGGTTTATTTTATCTTTTAAAATATGACATCCCTGAAATACTTTCCCTTCTTATATCTTCCACAATAGAAACTTCAAATCTACTGGTCACGTATTAATTGTAGCGATTGTTATATGAATACACAGCTATCACCTACTCCCAAAAATCCTTTTATCTGACAGCAGGGATGATACTGTATCATTTTACTGTAAATTAAGATGACAGCTTCTTAGTTAGCATAGCGTGAATATTCAAGACGATAGTACTTATAAGAAAAGTAAGTTTAATGCAGCTTCAACTATATTGAACAGAATATTTACAGCAGTACATTTTCAAAAGCATTCTTCTTCTTGATATAGTAAAAATTCTAATACCAAGAACATCTAGATCAGATCAGCAGGTGCCAACTTTGAAATACAGACCTCTTTCCATGACAAAAGCAAAGACACTGCAAAAAGACTGCCCCACTCTTGCTTTCCTTGTGAAATATACAGAAATCAGACCCTCCCCAAAACAGAAGTTGAAAATGCTTTCTGATGTGAGAAACTCCATATGAAATTCTGTCTTGCAAAAGACTTTTGTGGTATGTTAACTACTTCAAAACAGAGGTCTATGGAGAAAAGTATTAATACAACCTACAGAGGAAATAATTAACACAACCTTAATGCTAAACAATCTTTGAACTCAGCACATTTGGACAAGATTACTTATCAAAAAATTACTGTTCTTATTTCTGTTGGTTGCTAAACAAGGTAATACAGTAATACTTACCACAACAGTATTATGCAATGATCCAGTTTTAATACACACCAGCATTCAAGAAATTAGATACAGCAAAAATCTCCCATGACTACTTAAATTTTAATCACTTTTTTATTGTTATATTGCAGGAGTCAAGAGTAGAGTAAACAACGTTCTTAACCCCACTGGGCTTAAGCAGGTACTCCTTACAGAAACGCGAAGATGTTAGCAATTTGTACTGTTCAGAGACGCTAAAAAAGTCTGACGTCATCCAATGCCCCCTTGTATCATTAAAAGATTCTCATACAGCTCATTCACTGTCAGTTCAGATATCTTAAATCCATCAATAGTATTGGAAAAAAACAGCTAAATTACCAAAACAACCTTTCAACAAATCTTTGAACAACTTCTTAGAAAAACAGTTTGTTCAAAGATTTTTCAGAAACCTGGACAAGACCAAAAAAAGAAAAAAGCTTACAAAAATCACATTGTCTAAGCTTGCTAAAGTAATCTTGGATTTCTATTGAGAATGAGTGCTATAAAATAAACTGTATTATTTGGCTGGCTTAGTAGGACAGATAATAAATAACTCTTCCATGTCTTCATCAAATATTTTTTATGAACAGGTTTGTATCTATCCCAGAAATAAAATCCTGGAGGTTCAAAATCACAGATTTCTACACCGGTAATGTCCATGTGCTTGTCCAATTTCCTCCTCAAACACAAAACCATACACATGTACCTTGAACCTCTTGCTGTCGGTACAAACTGCAGAGGTATGCCATGGGTATATCTGCTCTTGAACACAACTTCGTAGTGCTGATGCATGCAAGGTCGCTCAGATGTAACTCAAACCTAGTGCTGGACCCACTATTGCTTCTAATGCACAACAGTTTTCTCACCATCGTTACTCGACAGATTAGGGAAAACATCCCAAAATATCTCAGCACAAAGAGTACCTACATATAGGCAGAAGCAGGTGCAATGAAGACAGAAGACACTGTATCCAAAGGAAGATAACTCAGTACTCAGAGTCAGCCACCATCAAGCTTGATACCAATAGGCATGCCTCAGAAGTGTTCTCTAGGACAAGTTACTAAAGGAGACAAAGCTAGAACATTTCTAAAAAATCTGGAATATATTTAATATCTTATTTAGAAGGCAAAAAACCTATATAAACTTTCATACTGTCTCCTTTTGGCAGGCTTCAGACAACTCCCCACAGCATCTAATTTAGGTATTGTAAATCCCCCGTAACTTAGGGCACTTTTCCATCACCAAGCTATATCACCTATCAGACATCCTTATGGCACTTTGAATAAACTGTGTAAACAAACACTATCAAAAGTTTTCGACCTTCACTACCTCTATTTTTCTATCCTGACCTCCCCTATCACTGGTAATGCATTCATCAGTTTAGAAAACAAAGAAGAAACAGGTACAAAGGCAAGACCTTTTCTGTTCTTAAAGTGCCTGATAAATATAAATATCAGCTTTACATACACGGCTCATGACATCTTAAAGTGTATTTAATAGCTTAAAAAAACCTCCTCTAAATGGCTTTAGTCATTTACTGTAAATGTCCACTACAGGTCACATGCTCATCAGATGGAGTACATTTAGCGTGTATTTATGGGCTTGCTGTTGCTTTTCAAAACAAAAAGATATAAATCTTAATACTCTCAGTTCTAATGTATGGATACAAGCCATTAATCACTCTGACAAACATATGTAGGCTGTAACCCTGTGTATGCTTTAAGAATAGAAAGCAGACAAATACAGCTTACACCTTCAGGTACATCTGTACTCTCCCTAACCCTCATCATTTGAAATTTGGTAAAGAAGTTATGAGATGTGCTCTTGTTTCTGTAAATATCATAGATCAAGTTAGATAGCCACCTGCAGGCTGCCATCTTCAAAGGATTTTTGGTTTGCTGTGATTTTTGAATGAGCCAAAGCAGACAGTGAACATTCCACCACGAACTGTCAAATTCTTCACACAATTCAAGGACTCTTCATTTTTCTTTTTTATTTAACCTTACAAACAGAAAAGGACATTTAAAAGAACAGTGTGTAACTGCCAGTCTTAGAGATCCTAATTCTGTTTCTGCTAAAATCATTGCCAAACTCCCATTGATTTCAGCAATCACAAAAGAGCCATTTCATAAACAACTACTTCATGTTTTATGAGTTTGGCTTTCTTCTCTGATTCTGCTACTAGAAATATTCCTATTCTAAGAAAATGCAACAGACAGGTTTAATTCAAGACGTTTACATACTATTAAAAGGAAGTCTACCAAATCCTGCACATTCATTTTCAGACGAGAGCATTACGTAAGTCTGCACTTCTCAACTTCAAACTTCAGTAGTGGAAAATAATATTTGATGCAGTTGATGGGTTAGTTGAAAAAAGTTTGTAAGCAGTCAAAAGGAATTGTCTGATCAGAAGATAAAATTAAATTGCAACCAAGCTGTTTACAATTCTGGAAAAAGTCTAAACAACAGAAACTAAAACCAATCTGACTGTGAGAGAAAGGGATGGGCAAATGACAAATATTTTTTCCCCTCTTGAAGGTAAGGAAAGGAGGGAGAATCTATAGGAAGAAAAACACATCTTCAAATATCACATCCAAGTTTTCTCTACACAGAGAAAAATGGACAATCTTCCCATTCCTGCCTTTTTTGCTCTAATCCTGCTTACACAACCTCTCCTTACATCTTTCAACGTATTACTCCTATTCCATGATGGTTTTTTGCTTCCCCATGACTGACCCTCTGTACTCTTTCATGTCAGCCTCTACTCTTTCAACAGTTTCCTATTCATTCTCTTTGTTTAAATACCTCTTTAAGTCCCACTTCTTTCACAGAGCCTCCCAAGCTGATTTCCTTACAGGCAAAGCCCTGTACTCTAGCATTTACCCACTCACACAACCTGGACTGTGAGTTCAGATGAGGGTTCTGACTTCTCAAAGCCTTGCAAACCAATGTGGCCAAAAGATCTGAAACATGTGCCTCATGTTGAGCAGCTCTGTTTATACTAAACACTTCCATAAACTGCTGATATCCAAAGCTATGGAGCAACCAATCCTTCCAATGACTACCAAAGAGCTCTGATTCTACTATGGATTTTGTTGTCAGGGACTTAGGGTATTTTAATATGAAAATCTCTTTGTTCCTATTCTCATTTATCATTGTCTACTTCAACGGGCCTGTAGTTTTACGCTCTAGCATTATTCAGTATGTCAGATAGGGAGGACAAGGGACAAAACAAATAAGAAATATTTGTCAGATTAACAGACAAAAAATGGAGGAGAGAAAGATAAGCTATGTCAGGAAAGACTACCGAAACAGAAGAAATGGCACAGAACAATAGATCAGACGGAGATGAGAGTCAAGCCAGACAGCCATCAATGGAGTGCATTTGGCATTGTCTCCAAGGAGTGGAACAATGTGCTGCAATGCAAGGGTAAGGTTATTTTGCCTTGAAGGCCAGATTTTAATCTGCAATGCAACATATATTGTCAGGTAGCTTAAGTTTTGCTGTTATCTATATTATGCCTGAATTAAAAGTGAGGAAGAGATACCTATACTAATAAAATAATACCCAAGATGCTGGGAAAGGAAATAGAAAAAAAAATTTAGAGTACATCGAGTACAAGCATTATGTTTTTAAACTTGATCTATAGCTACAACTTTGAAACAAATTATGAAATTAAGGTTTCTGAAACCCATTTGCTTAGAGATGATGGCACACAAGACACCAAAAAACAATTTGTCTGCATTCCCGCAGAAAATATAAGCAACATCAACAGCCTTTGTACATTTAAAAACAAAACCCATCCCCTCTTAAAAGTCATAAATAGTACCACGTAGGATTCTTACTAATACTGCAACTACCCTTATTGCCCTAGTTCAAAGAGGTAGTACCAACAAAATATTCTCCCCTGAGTCAAACCTTTCCAAAGGTATTCACTTAAAATTATCTACATTATAACCATTAACCTCGGAGCTCAGCACAGCTGCAATTCCTGATCCAGCCAATGACTTGAAAGATTAAAATATAATTTCTAAAAAAAAAAGCCAACAAACCACCATGTTCTAAGATATATTATAAAGACCTTTGTAAAGATTTTATATTGATACTGGGGGACAAAAAAAAAAATCTCCATAAACAGTACCTCAAACATGATGACCTAAATTACTTTAAAAGTTTAGAATCTTTTGCTTTGAAAATGAACAATACAATGTTCAGTACAATAAAGAACAGAATTCAAAGGAACATTTCATGCTAAACGCTTTGCCTACAAATGGATTTGTGCTCTATTTTTACTGGAACTTCGTAGTGTTTTGTGAAAACACTAATAAAAATGTTCATTATAGCTTAGGAAATGTGTGGAAAGAGATGTCTTTAACCAAAGCAACACTTGGTCCGTGTTAACCTAATATCTATTTAGACCACACACAGTGGTTAATATTTGCCAAAGAATGTAGCTTTTTACAGCAACCAGGTCAAAAAGACAGTATATCAACTTTCAATTAAGTTAAAAATAATGCAGAAATGTTTAAGTTAGATCTCTAAGACCTCGTCAGCTTTTAATTTAAACGGCTGCTGGGAACAGTATACAAAATCATACTTTATGAAGTTTTAAATCTAGGGTCATCTTTCATAACAAATAATCCAATAAAAATGAAGTTAACCTCAGAATGAATAATTTCAACTACAATAAAGGAAAAAGTAGTTTACAGACACAAGCTAAAATACTGAAACTTTGCATACCTTTGAAACTTAACAAGCAGATTTATAAAAGAACTGGGTCTCATCCATCTACCATCTTACCGGCCACAAGAAGCTATCAGATTTTCATCACTGAAGTTGGAGCAATTATTGGGCCCCAACTCTACAGAACACAGTAATGTCTTTCATCACAAAAAGCAGCCAACTCAGATTTGTGCTCACAGGATGAGAAGTTATTTTGGTTTTTTATTTATTCTTTTTTAAAAATACTTTCTTCTCCACAGCACCCTTACTTCCTATAATCTGCACATCCATTATGACACTATACAAATAGACATACACATTTTCTACTAAACACTAATATTATTTAAAGTTCATAGTATATTTTTATGAACATTTGACAGGTTTCTGACAAGACAGGAGGAACATTTCCTCGCCCACACAATCCCACGATTGTCTCAGAAGGAAAGAATCACAAAAGAAAACAAAAATGAAATTTGTTTTAGACAGGTGTTTTCTTTTTAGGTTTTTCTTTAATATGTGATTAAAACTTCAATTAAAATAAAACTTTGGACCAGAAACAAATTCAAAACATTCCATGATTCTTCAAAAGAAAACCAATTCTCTTAATACCATCTTTTCAGGTTAAATTCATAGGGGAAGAAGAAAAATTGCTTGCAATAAAGAACAAGTTAAATGTTCAAGTGGGAGTCAGATGAGTAACTAGCTGGGCCTCACAGAGTCACCCACCCTGCTACTAACACAACTTCTCTACCATGACACAGGCTGCCATGACATTCCTCAAATTTTCAAATCCTGCCTGCACAAGCTATGACAGAGATCCTGAAACAAAAATAAATATATCATATATAATTAAAGACTATATCCATATATCCACAGAAGCAGAGTTCTCACTCTCTAATGCCTAAGGAAGAATTCAAAAATATGACACTGCCTTGGGATCCTCTCCTACTTTACCAAGTTTCAAGCTCAGGACATTCAGAGTCAGAGGTAGCACCTTGGTGTTTAACAAATTGTATTAAATTTCCTTTCATTAACCTGACTAACTTAATCTTAAATCCATGCAAATTTCAGCAGTCATGAAGTCTAGAAAGTTTCTGCTATTTCCTTCTGCAGGAGTGTTCAAATACAACTGTGAATGATAAAATTAATTTGAACTGGTTTTATATGTGAAAGAAAAAGCACTCTGATAAAATCATCCATAACAATTAAAAAAAAGGCACAAGAAAATCTGAGTTGCACCATGAAAGTGATCCGATTTACTAATTTAAAATACAGAAGCCTAAGTCTTCAGAGAGTGAAATTCTATCAACTTAAACAGAAAAGTCAATAAAAATGTTTTATAAATCTGAGCAGAAGCTTTAGGATTTGACTCATTACTGCTACTCATTCTCAATTTTCAAACTTTTCTCAGGTATTCACATATTAACAAACAGATCCTCACCACAACTGATGTTATTTGCAGATTCAAAAATTTAAGTGCAGCTGCAGAAGACAATATACTTTTTTAAACAGAGGAGCAAAACAAAACATGTCTCATGAGTAACTTTTAATCTGCCAACAAATCAATTACAGAGAGCTTCTGTAAAAAGCATCTGAAAATCTGCTTCCAGTCAACACAACTTAGCCATCTGGTTCCCACAGATATCTGCCAGGAATTTGCAAAATCAAAACAACAGTGATTACACAAAAATATTCAAAATTTAATTTAAGCTTGCCAATCACTTTTTTAGTGCTTCACATGCACGTGGAAAGAATCCTCCACTCACCTCTTTGAAGTTAATGACATGTTTAAACCCCCCTAGAAAAATGACTAAAACTACATTTAGCAGATTTGGTTTATACTAGTTTTGTCAACGTCACTGCAAAGTGGAGGGACGCAGATACCACACGACTACGTGGTCTTCATATGTTCTTCAGTTAAAACACAATGGGTACTTTCCTTCAGTAATTATTTTAGTAGCAGTTTCACTTGCTTTAAAACAGAGTAGTTAGAGTGATACTTCTACTTTAACTGTTTTAATAATGCTGGATGAATACAATTTTGGACAACATCAGAGGTGTCAGTTTACCTACTGATAGCTATTTATTATGCTTCTGTTCACCAACTGTTCCATCACACTTGTTGCCAGTAGCCCAAGTCTATTCTAGATGCTATATGTGCAATCAACTATTATAATATTCCTTCTCTTTTTTTTTTTTTTTTTCTTTTTCTTTTCAGTATCCCAAACAGCCAGACTGTAAAAATTCACACTGTTTAATGACTACTAATACCAAGTTAATCTTGCAAGATGTCACTCATCATCTGGTCCTTTTTCACTAAGCACAATGAAGGATGCTGATCACCACACGAGAGATACCAACCTTAGACAGACGTACAAATAATCCTTTCACATTGGGAATAGTGCTGTAATTTTATCTATCTATACTTTTAAACCAGGAAAAAGTGTTCAGAAAAATCCCAGAAACAGTTTTCTGTTTCTCATTGGAAGGCTTACAGTGAATTACAATACAAGGTGTAAATACTTCTCTTTTTAAAATTATCAGATAGAGTCTTTCATTCCATGCTTAAAAAATAGGCTAATAAAATAAGGGAAGAAATGAGAAGCATATAGATTACTCAGCTGCCAAAGTCTCATCATTCCCATAACATCAAATTCCTTTAATTTCTGTTGCAATCTTCTAATACAAGTATATAATTCTATATGCAGCTTGAAATACAGGAACCTCAGGCATTACTTCTCTTATCAGAACCAGATTTTAAGGTACTTTAGAGCCCACAATTTTATTAAATTTAGAAGTACATTTTTTTCAAAAAAGTTTTTTCTCATGGCTTTTGATTTAAACAATAATGTTTAAAAGAATTTAAATAAACTACTTGCATCCCATTTAAAGATATAGTAAAGCCTAAACGTTATCTTTCATTGTAGAAGAAAACAGACATGTAAAATACTCTAGCATATTAGGAAACTAAATAAATAGCAAAATTGAATTAATATTTCTAAATTTTTAATTCTGATCAAAGTGAAACATGAGCACTCCTGTAACACACACCAATAATTCTATACCCCAAAACAGTGTACATTAAAGCACAGAAAGCTATGATGCTCTAATCACAGTTCAGAATGGATATTAAATTACTTTTGAGACACTGGCTTAAAAAAATCAAAAGATGCTATGGATAAATCCAAGCAGAAACCAGGATGACTAGAGAAGTAAGCTTTTGTTTGTCTCCTTTTAAACCTTTCCCACAGGATGTCACTACTGCTCCATGTCAGTAGGGAGTGTGACCCATGGACGTGCGGTAGGTCGGTAATCTATTCTCCACGAGACAGATATTTAGGTTTATCTTCTATTTCTGTAAATAAGATAACAACAAAGACTTATCCCTGTCAGATGCCATATTACAAGCCCAAATATTTGCTGACCTATAGATGAATTAAAATCTGTTACAGTCCTTCCAGCTTGGAAAACTAGAACACAAACAAACCTGGAAATAGTGAAGTTAATGTCAGTATATTGTGTATATTTAAGTAGCACACACTCCAACCGAAGACATTAAAGAATTCTCTTCCTTAAATTCCTACATTTTCACCCTTTAGGGCTATGTAATTTATTTTCCAGATATTCATGCCATTGGATAGACTTTTTTCTAACAAAATAGTGACATCTCGTGGTGACACTCAGAAATCCAAGCTCAAGCAAATCACATTTCTTCTGCATGAAACAGATAACAAACCTACCACTCTTTAAAAGCTACAGTCCAAACCCTACCAGCTTCTGGCGCTGTAGTCATGAAAGTCTCTGTAGTCTCTGTAAGAGGTGGCATTCAACAGAGATCCCGTATCAATCGAGACGTTACAGTCATCCCTTCAGAGATAAGAGGTCTCCACATTTCCCAGCCTTCAGTCAACCTCCCCACCACTACTTTTGTTTGGCAGTCAAATATATAAGTTGTAGGTTTGGCAGTAACTTCTCAGGGTCACACATTTCTAGCAAAAATCTTTGCAAGAAAACCAAAATCAACGAGAATAAAGATTTTCTAAAATACAATGGGCCAAATTAGCCTTAGCATACGAAGACATGGAAGTGAACTCAGACAAAACCAGATTTAATCAACATACTTTTAATTATACTTTCAATGCTAACTGTTCAAAAAGTGGGTTTCTCAGTGTTTCTGTTCTGTTTAGTCAGTACTTTATGCAGATGGATACTATTTTTCAAAGGTTTTCTTGGAATTTATTTGTTATTGCAAATATATTTGCCTTAGTATGGTAAAGTAAGAATGTTCTTATTGTTGATAGTTCAAAAAAAAAGTTAAAGTAGGGCTGTTTGTTTGGGGTTTTCCAGCATTTTATAGTAAATACTTTCTTGTTACGAAAATGATGTGAATGTTTTGTACCGTCCTTTTGCCTGTTAGTGCCGCTTAATGGATAGTGACACTTAATGAACAACGTATTTGTAACATGCTGTACCCGAAACAAGGTGTCATCAGCAGAAATCAGAAAAGAAAATTTCCCATTCTGCCATTACCATATATGCAATGTAACAATAATGAAGACCAGGTGCACACATGTGTGAGTTATTTTATACAAGAACAGCAAAACTGTCACTGTGGTCAGCAGTCTGTGAAGAATATAAACTAGAAAAATTACAATGTTGCAGAGGAAAACCCCCTAAAGTAATTACTGAAGTTTATTTAGCAGAATATGCACCTTTGCTACTCTTAAGGTATTAGTGCTACAGTTTGCATTACCCAATATTTTAAATAACCTGCCATCTTCAGGCTCTCAGTTTAAGCCAATTATGCTAGCTTTTATTGTGCTGAAGTCTGATTAAAGCCAACAGGAAAATATCCCATGTCAAAAACCCACTGATCCCAGATACAATACCTCAGTTGTTCTGCTCTACGTGTTCCAAAATAGCCATTCAAAATGATGCACAATGGGTCCATTGCTCTAAGATACAGAAATCAATTTCCACTCACAAAATGATGGATGCAATAACACATCTGCAACTTTTCTGAGAAAATTCTGAATCTTGCAATACATAATGATTTTTCATGGTTGCAAGGCAGAGGTTAAAACTGAGATGAATCAAAATCCATAAGGCAAATGATTACACCTTTCTTTTAAAAAGCCTTAAGATATTAAAGACTATCTGATAATCTTTTGGCGCCTGACTCTTGGCATGGGCAGCTCTTTTGCCTAAACTGTGCAAGTAGCTATGTAACAAGGAAGATTAGAAATATTGAAAAGGTCAACAACCCAAAACATGCTGTTATTACAGAATAATATATTCTGAGATTTGGCTAAGAGCTCTATCAACAACAAAATTTAATGTCTTTCTTTTTCACTGGAATAATCATCTTTCTCCAAGAGTAAATAACTTTTATTGTTTCTTTAACTGCTCACTGTATGTATTGTTAATAGTGCTGCAACACTGTAATGTCAGTAAAATACTGTAAAACTGCTACTGGAAATAAGCTTTCTGAACTCCTGGCACACTTCAAATGACTGAAGGGATTAGCTTGTTGCCCTACAGTTTTCCACATATTTTCACACACCTTGCTATGGTTTAATCATCACTAACTATCAAAAACTCATATTCAGTCCAATGGGTCTAAAACCAACCAGATCCGGAGTTTTTAAAAAGCGTCAGGAATTTGCAAGGCCAACTCTCTTTGAGGTGCCCAAGGAATCGATCAACCTCATTAGCAAAAAAGGAAAAATAAAAGCACAGATGTAAACTTATGATGTCAGCACAGGAAAGGAAAACATGACAAAACCAGCTGTAAAAATAGTCGCAAAAAGAAGAGCGGTCATACAGGAGTTAAAAAAACCTGCACAAATTACAAAGCATATTATGGCTTCTCATTTCAGGCGTGATACCACAAATCTTAATCATGCAAAGAACCGCTTTGTTTCCTCATCAAAAGACAGGGAACTAGAGGGAAGTTTTAGCTCATTTAACTCATTGTTAATGACAGTGCAAGATTTCTTTCATCAAAATAATTTAAAGTAATGTATTCATTCCTTTATATCTAATTAAAAATATCCTGGAGGGCAAATCCAGAAAAACCCACAGTCACCTTGGTAAAGATGGTTAGGTTAGGTCTCCAAATGCAAACCCCATAGGCTGCTGAATACAGGATGAGAGACGGGATGGAGAAAGTCTGTGCACAAAAATCTGCACCAACTCGCCACAGAAAACAGCTCTGCCAAGACTGTTGTTTTTCAGTGTGTGGGACTTGGCAATAAGAGTAAAGGTGGAAATCACGATTATTCAAATCCCCTGATCATTTCCATTCTCTACAAGTTGGCATGGGAAGAGAATGAAAGAAAAATTACAAGTAATTCCATTGCTGTTCACCACTGGAAGAAAAAGAAATGTTTTCCAACGCCACATAGCACCTCACGAGTCCGATCCAGTGACTGAATAACTGAAATGGACGTGACTTGAATCAGACTTCAAAGACACAGTTGAACTACTTGAAATGCAATCTTGATTCTCCAGCTTTTTACAGACCAGAATGGTCCTTTAACAAATTAGCAATATGAAGAGAACAGGTTATGCTTAAATAAAGCAGAAGTCACAGAGAAAAAAAAGTCAATTAAATACCAAATTGTTTAATTTCTCAAACAAAGTAAATACAACAGAAGATTGAATATTTACTTTTTCTTAAAAAAAAAAAAAAAAAAAAGAGTGAACCTGAAAAATCATTCTCCAGATGGCAAAGTTTTCACTATATTCTTACAAACAAAACTTTACTTTTTGGTAACAAATTTCTTAAGACTTACAGGCACTAGATTTATACAATTAAACAGATGAAGTAGCTTGACTAGTTTAAAATACAAATATGCATACTGCTAGGCTTGCATATACACCATTTCCAGGCGTTTTGTGGGTGCCTGTCAGGAAGTCTCTACACTTATGTTTATATTGGCCAATGACTTGACCATGTTGGCAAGACGACCACCTTCCTGGCGGCTCTGAGCTGTGAGTAAGTGTAGATGTACTGTGAAATAATACTCTAATGAGTAGGTTATGCAGATTAAACTAGAGGAAGGATTGGAAAGCAGGATTGAAATCATCATCACCACCAT
The DNA here is from genome assembly GCF_034619465.1 of Leptosomus discolor. NCBI lineage: Eukaryota > Metazoa > Chordata > Aves > Leptosomiformes > Leptosomidae > Leptosomus > Leptosomus discolor. The sequence goes on along the minus strand of NC_141398.1, from coordinate 54,891,519 downwards.
CAGATACACTTTGAGATGTAGATCACAAAATAATAAGTTTTGTGTTCAAGTAATGAAAGCATCAAATAAACAGCTTGGTTACTACAGCTTATGGAAAGGTATTATTAGATATCTTAAATTGCCAATCTATTTTCATCTGGTTTACATACTGTTCCAAAAATGTGACATTTTAATACAATTGTTATCCCATTTTTTTTCTTCCAGCACCTCTAGAGCTTTATTATCTTTTATCAAAGCAGCTGTAATATTCGTAAGGACAACAGCATTCACCTCACTGCTTTCTCCTTCAAGAAAGATTATTGCCTCTATTACCTGTCCTGCGTTTTGTCCACCATTTTATGGATTCAATCCATGGTCTTCTGAAGCCCTGATTATTCTACCCTGGCATAAGTCATGCACAATCTCATAAGTACAACACACTATGATGCATCACTGATATAAAACAGAGCTACTACATTTCAAAGGCTTTTGTTTCTTTTTATTTCCAGCTGATATCAACCAACAACTGCACCTACCCATGGGTATCATTTTCTGCTTTTGCGAGTAGCAATACAGAAATAAATAACAGATTTTTAGAATTTGTATTACAAAACTGACCACAGGACATTTCTTCTTACATATGACCATTTTTTCTGCACATAGATCTAGAAGACAGTCCCAGAAGCAGTTACATGTATTATAAAGTATTGCTTTAAATATATCATTCTTCAGACTGTATACATTTTAAAAGGTAAATGAAAGGGTAAATGAAAATTTATGTACTTGTGTACTAGAAAAATATCAAGAGAAAGCTGGAATAAAATAAGGCTTATCAAAAAAATATAATTTTCTACAATTTACTTGCTTTTGAAAGTTACAAACCAATACCTGGTTTTCCAACTATATTCTAAAAAACTATAGCCAGTATCAAATAACTGTTTTGACCTTATCTGTCCTTTCTACATTATTAAGGACATTTATTTGCCAGCTTCTCCATCTTCCTCCACTCCTTTCAGCTCCAGACATTATTACTTGCCCACATTCCTAACTGTGAATGCCTCATTATCCTCCCACTTGGGGTAATACAGCCCCAATATTTACCTTGCACTGTACAGTCCCAGTAGCTCAGAGGCTGAGAGCTGGAGTAACCAGGGAGAGTAGGATATAAGAAAGTGTCCTTGAGTAGAGCAGCCGTGCTCCTTTCCTACTTCGTAAGTGGGTCTGTTAACTTAAAATTTACCAGCAGTTACCTAAATCATAAGCAGAAACCCAAGTGTCAATCTACAGCCACAGCTCCAGATACAACCATAGAGTAACAATCAAAAAAACGGTAACTTTCTCCTTCATATGTTCTCTCTATAAAATATTATATCAATCAGAGGCACATACTGTCTCAGTTCATTATTAAATTTTAAGCGACTTATTTCACAATAAAGTTTCTCAGGAACCCTAATACAGTTTTTTGTTTCTTTGCTTAAGGTAGTGCATAACATATCCTATTTCAATAAAACTCAAAAAAACCTGAACCGATTTTCAAGATATAAAGAACCTTAAGCAGATTTAAAATGCTTTAACAAAGGTGTTTTGAGAGGGGGGGAAGGTTACCTACAGTTTGTCTACTCTTAATTCTATGTTTACACTAAATACACTAGATAAGTATAAACCAGCACTCAGGATACTGCCTCATCCACCAGATGACTTCTGAATCACACAGATAAAGAACAAGTCCATGCTGCTGACCAGGATCACGATCAGCAATATTACTTTTCGCAGTATTACAGTTCCATTGCTTTTGCATCAGTGAAACTCACCCTCTTAAAACATAAACAAACTGCTCATTCGCAAAAGTGAGATTCACCGAGTTAAAAAATTAAGTTGTACAGATCAGAAATGTAATCATGGGAGACAAGCTCTGAGAGTTTTTCAATCACTGTGGGGCTGCATCAATTTAAAGTCATGTTACATTAAAGAGAAAAACGTCTGGGAAAGTCTCCCAGTTGTCACTTTAGATTAGATTTGTTGTTGTTATCAGACTGTGCATTTTGTAGGCTTTTTTACATTTTAAAGATATTGCCTCATGCAGCTACACAGTGCATAAAGAAATATGTAACATACAATCTTTTAATCAGATTGCCTAGAGATTAGGAGCTTGCACAAATTAACTGGTAGTCTAAAAAGAACCAAACATGCATGCACATCTTCTCGAAGCCTATTAACATTTAAACTTTAACTACCCTAGAGTCACAGGGAAGCCACCCACCTTAACTCTTCCTCACAGAAAGGTCAACAAGAAGTTTCAGTTCTTCCAAGAACAAAACAGAACACATTATGGAGACCTGATGTTGCTGGTCATCTCAGTTGCATTTTTTTGTCGCCTAAGTAAATTTTCAACTCACGTAACCTACTCTATTTCTATTACAATCATTCTCCAAATTAGGCCCTCATATCAGACAACTGCACACTATGCAGAAGATACAAGACTTAACTACATAAAAACAAAATGGAAGAATTTTAGTTCATTTCTGCGCAATTTCAGGTTGACCTCCGATTTACTGCATTTAGCAGAGCTTCAGACAATTCTCTTAATTACTCTGATTGTCCTGTAAAGGGTTCTTGACCATTTCTATATTCACATTGTAAAATACTGTCTCACGCAGACAAGTGTAGCAAAATCACTGAAATTCACTGGACATTACTGTTTCAAGCAAATATTCAAAACAATATTCATAAGGCATAATGATTTTTACTTGAATTGCATAAAAGCACATCAGATATTAAAATTATAGCTTCTAATATGATGTAGGGTTTTTCTTACACAGCTTTTAAGTCTAATATTTCAGTAATTGTAATCTTTCTGAAAAACAAAGTTAGTAGCACGTAAATCTAAGTTCAAATATTTTCAGGATGCTCTTTAAATCAAATACACACCTTTGATCTAGACCTTAACCTTTTGAAATCTGAAAGACAAAATACCAGAGTGTTTATAATGTGCCGTACCTCCCTTCTTGCAATTTTCTACACGCTAAGAAACATTCTAGGACTTCACTAAGGGAAAACAAATAAAAAATTGAAAACTGCAACAGTAAATTGACAGCATAAAAGCAACATCCATACTGACTTCAGCAACATCAGCTCACCAGTGTGAGTAGCTACGGGATAAAATCTGTTTAAATACCATTCACCTTCCTAATCATCTGTCACGTCTGCAGAAAGTTTGGCCATAGAACCCCAGATTAGTGAAGCAAAGTCAGTTACTTACACATAGCGGATTTTGCTCTTCTATTTGTTTTTGGAGTCACAAGACTTTTACGGGTTTTTTTACTGTGAGACTTCAGTATCATGGGGAAATAAAGTCTTGAAGCCATCCATGTTTTCACACTAGTGAAGACTGTCTTCCTATGTACAACTGGAATGAAACTCTCTTCTACTATGCAGTATTTGAGTGTCAGCAAAAAAAAGCCAGTTCCAGTCTTCTCAGGTGCCAAGATGGGTCAGACTAAACCCAACCTCTAAGAGAAGACAATGCACCAGCAACTTAATGGCATTTTGAAGTTTTCCACTTACTTGAGGCCTACCACACTTGAGGAAAAGTCCAGAGACTGACATCTAAAAATAATTAACAAATTTCAGACTCAATATGGTTTTTCTGAAGCTGGACTTTTAAGCCTTGTAAGGACCACCAAAAGTAAGAAGAAACTTATCCCGAAGTGTGACGGCTGTAACAAGCTGTGTCTTAGAATAGTACATCTTTAATCTAACACCATAGACCTAAATCTGTTCTGGTTCTACAAATGCCTCTAGTTATTTCAGTTTTATCAGTGAAGAAAATGAAATAAAAAGTATTTCATACTTAACACCAAACAGACCATGTTATCCCAGAAGACGTGCTTAAATAATTTAGCTGTTAAAAGAATCTTTAACTATAAATGTACTAAATTCCAGCGCAAAAGATTAACTACAAAAGAAATTAACACTGCCTTAGGAAAGAGAGATAACATTTTTCTAAAGCATTTCTAAAGCTTTTTGATATGCTATTTTTTAGAATTATATCTGGAGAGAACTAATATTTTTAAATGAGATTTTCAGAGCTGCTCAAATTGCAAAGTAACATTTGTGCAAGTTCAAGAATTCTGTGGAACCTGTTTTGTACCCATTAAAAAAATAAAACAGTACACAATCTTTACCCATTTAAAGAATGAATACCAAGCAATCAGAATTTATCAATAAAAAGATATTCAAATAACATTCACCTAAAAAAATGTTGCTCCTGGGTCTATCAACAGTTTTGCCACAATATATCAAAGCAAAATAACATTTTCTCCCCTCAACAACTTAAAAGTTTCCAGGGCTTTATCACCAGTCGAAGCAGTCTGTTTGCATTCTCCAATACAAACTGACAATCTAGTGATACAGTACATTAAAAATTCTCTGTAGTATTGACTGCCTGAAGCTGATGCTCCCTTGCTAAATGCAGTGCAGTTCAATTAACAGCTCTTCAATATACAATTTAATTTTTCTTTCATCTTGATCCACAGCTGAGCTTGAAATGAGGAATGCTGGAATAGATGTACTTTAAATATTGAGGCAAGTCTTTATAAATAAATCTATCAAACTTGTAATGATTTCTGTTACAACAGGAACAAACAGATGAACCTGAATGTGTGGGACTTTCAGGTTTGTGCAGTTTTCCTCAGCCTTACAGGGCTGTGGATTGCTGGTGCAGGGGAAGGCTCCAAATACTCCCCCAAGGACTGGAAGAGCTTTTCACTTACTGCATCATTCTTAGGAAGCAGAGGAACACTTTTCTGCTGCCGCTTTATAAAGTAAAGCCTTTCACATGTAAAAATCCAGTTTACCACTAATGTCACCAGAACTGACTCCAGAAGTTTTAATATTTCTCTCATTATTTAAAAAAGTAAACAGTGAAGTGCATCTCACCTGTTTCCATTACCAAATCTGCACTCAACTAGGAGACAACCAATTCTGGATTGAAAAGTAAATATTTAATGCATAAATACTACCCTGGATGCCTTTTTTCTCCCTGCAGTGTGAATGTACATAGTACACTTTAAATTTTCTCTAGGTAGTCATGCCATTTCACAAGAAAATGTAAGGTTAATTTAACCAGGACAGAATGAAATATTGCATTTCAAAGTTACTCTAAGTGGGACACTGCTGAAGGAAGCTATTAATATCTCTTACAGTGTGCATGCTCAAGGAAACATTGTGAATCAGCTCATTTCTCACAGGTATACTACACAGCTTTCAAAATGGTAGGATTTACTACTGTTCATCAGAAAGGAAAACACTCTACTTTAAGCTAGAGGCATTTTCTACTCTTTAAACATATTCACAAAAACAAACTTGACAACACTTACTGCCTTAGGTAGTAGAGAAGCATACTGACATGGAAGGCTACCAATCAGCATGAGATGAGTTGCAAGGCAAGAGAGGCTTCACCGAGTGAACATAAGCAGCGCCAGAAGAACAGTAATCAGTTTCAGATGAATTCAGTCAAATTGCCTTTTCTCAATTTCTACATCAATGCATAGTGAAATACACAGGTTTACCTCATTTGTGTCCACATTTATAATGGTATTAGCTGAGACGATGAGATTTTATTTTTAATTGTTATACTTCTTTCTTCTTCATGTATTTTTAATCATCTTATATACATTATCACTTTGAATGCTGAAAAAATCTTTATAACATTAACCAGCCTCATTATTGTCACCATTTCTTTTTTCTCTGTATTTCTAGTCCTACATCTAAAAAAATAGTATCTCAGTACTGTATTTTAAATTGTCACAGAAGTAACATTCAGCATTTACAGTAATTAACTCATCATTACTTCGAATAACTCCACTAATTGGTATGCTCTACAAACCTGCAACACTGCAGAATTAAAAATAAACATCACAAAGATATAATTCACAACTAATCTATACTTACAATTAAAGTTATTTTCAAGATTTATTTCATTCTATTATTTTTTATTAGCTACAGCAGACAGTAAATGGGGTGTACCACGTTCTGCTTTGCAAACACCTAGATTATAAAACATTTATTTGTGTGTAATTATAATTACACAAATTAATTAGAAATGAGTACATACATTCATGTCTTTGTTTGTAACCATAACATGTTAAACATGACTACATTAAGGAGCAGTTCCTAAAAATTAGAAGGTAGTATAACGAAGTAAAATTTTAAAGCTCTCTCACACAAGGCATAAATGTCACCCCGGCACAGAGCCACAAATTAAATTCTCCCAATGTCCTATTTTGAGGTTGCAGGCAGTGCTTCTACACAGCAGATTAGCAATTCTGTGAGAACCCTTAACACCCAACGTACCATGGCAGAACACGAGTCCAGTGTGAAATCTTCCCTGAACTGGGTCCTGCACTTTCTTCCCCATTCCCACCTATTCTCAACGGTTCTCTGATGTCTTAAGAGCCTAAAGTCCCTTCAGTTCTGCCCACTGACTGGATATTTACCCTTTCATAAAGTTCAGTGCTTACAGGAACCTAATTATCCTAAGGATCTTTTATCCTTTTTAAAAATTTGCTTCTAAACACTCTATGGGACCAAAAGTTATTAGACAAGGAAAGGCAGACACAGTGACTGAGCATGCCTTGGTTCCCTGGGAAATCAGACTAGAGATGACTCTCCAGAAAGCAAGGAAATGAACAGTCATTTGTATGTTTTCTTTTAAAACCAAACAGAAGGAGTGTTTATTCATTTGCTGAGACCAGGTCCGTACCTGCTGCACTTTCCTATCAGTGTCTAATACTACAGCTGTACTGCTATAGCATTTCCAGTATGCATAAAGCTTGCATCAGCAAGATCCTTGAATTCCAGTTGCACCTTGGCAAAATACGAGATATTAAGAGTAAGCTTTTTTTAGCAATTTAATTCCATCTTCCTAAAGAGCATCTATCAATACAACTAAGCTGGATCAGATAAACCTCACCAGTCTACGATGTCATCAAGAATTCGTAGCGTAAAACTCATCTAAGATCTCCTTTGAAGGTGCCTAAGATGGTGTGTTTAGGACCCTTAAGTACAGAGAGCAATTTGTCATCACAACGAACAAATATTCAAGGCCTGAGACCTAAAGATGTTTCAGTTAAAACCAAAGTACAATCAGATCACAATACATCCCTTATAAGAATTAGGGAATACCAAAAGACCAGGACTACCTTACAAATTACTTGGCTGTCATCTGTGTATTAGGAAGGATTTAGAGGACCTGAAAGAGGCATCTACAAAGTACAAGTCTAAGGTAAAGACATCCTGATTTATTTTCTTCCTCAAAATAACAACAGTTTTGGTAAGCACACTCATGAAAATACAAAAGTAATTAGTTATGTATTTTATGGTAATTTTCCCTCTATATATTAGTATCAGCTATCCAAGATTTATTTAAGTGGTTCAAGGTTTGTTTTGCATGGCTCCAGCAAAAACAAGCTAACAAAAGTACCCCAAACATTCCTATTGTTACATTAATACAATACTTCTATTTGATAAGCAAAGTTTATTGCTGAAGTTAATGCTGTATCTCAGTGACCTCAAATGAAATATGGGAAAGAACAAGTTTAGCACACTATTGCTTATTTTTTAGCACATTATTGCTTATTTTTATATACTGAGTAATAAAGCTGCAGCTGCAAAATGATGCACTGAGTATCTTTATTGGTATCAAATTAATAGCGGTTTAGTGCAAAACCCAGAACATTTAGATTGTGTTTTCAATGTAATATTTCATTATGAGCATCCCCTCATCAATACAGTGCTATTGAAGGAACAAGAGTTGCTGTTTAGAAAACACAAAGAAAGTGTTTACCTGCTCACTGTAGGGGTAGAATTATATCTAAATCACTCTGGTTCAGAGTCACAAGTAAAAATCAAAATTAATTTTTAACAGGACAAATTGCATTCAGAAGTAATGCATGCTTTCCCCTCTAGCACAACTGGGAAAGAACATACATGAAGTGCTTCCTTCCAAGACATAAACCAGAAAGGAGCAAAATAAAGATTTTTAAACTACTTTGCTTCATAATGAAAGGGTAGTTATATTTCATGTGCACTCCCTCAACACAGCTCTAATAAATCTCAGCAACACAGTTCCAGATGAAAGAAAAAAAAAGAGAAGAGAAGAGAAAGGAAGAGGAGAGGAAAGGGAGAGGAAAGGGAGAGGAAAGGAAAGGGAGAGGAAAGGAAAGGGAGAGGAAAGGAAAGGGAGAGGAAAGGAAAGGGAGAGGAAAAGGAAAAGGAAAAGGAAAAGGAAAAGGAAAAGGAAAAGGAAAAGGAAAAGGAAAAGGAAAAGGAAAAGGAAAAGGAAAAGGAAAAGGAAAAGGAAAAGGAAAAGGAAAAGGAAAAGGAAAAGGAAAAGGAAAAGGAAAAGGAAAAGGAAAAGGGAAAAGGAAAAGGAAAAGGAAAAGGAAAAGGAAAAGGAAAAGGAAAGGAAAGGAAAGGAAAGGAAAGGAAAGGAAAGGAAAGGAAAGGAAAGGAAAGGAAAGGAAAGGAAAGGAAAGGAAAGGAAAGGAAAGGAAAGGAAAGGAAAGGAAAGGAAAGGAAAGGAAAGGAAAGGAAAGGAAAGGAAAGGAAAGGAAAGGAAAGGAAAGGAAAAGAAACAAGCACAGGAGAGTACAATCACCTTTCCATGTTTGACATCAAATAACACAAATTACGGCAGATATCGGCAGATACATCAACGCTTGCAAATTAAGTGTGGACAAATGGCTGCAGACATAAAGTTCTGCCCCTTAAAAACAACCTTCACGCATACAGATATTTAGGGTCTGGTTCAAAACTCTTCAAGGCAAAAGAAAATTAGTGTTTTGAGTGGGATTTGGAAACAGACCTTTTAATGAGTAAGACAAATATACATTCTTTTGAACAGCAGCATGTTGTTATACCTTAGGTTTACAGCCTCTTCCTAAATTAAGCATCATATATATTTTCAGCACAATGGTCTCATGTCTATTTACCCTAATGCCTTAATCAACTGAGTTAAATAAGCAGATAATAAATCATTGTAGTCATAGGAAAATAAGAATGTCTGGGACACACCAAAAGATTCAAGGACTGGTTGAATCATGACCATTTTGGACCCCACTTCAACCACTTTCTCCTTGGACACATGATAAAACAATAGTTGTCACGCATTGCTAAAATGGAGACTTTCAAAGAAAGCAGTGTAATTTTTCACAGCTAGCACACACAAAGTGAGATAAAAAATAAAGTTACAGGCTATTAAGAGACGTCCAGGGGATCAAGCAAAGTCCAGTACTCTTCTGTCCCCAACTCACCACCTCCAAAGATAACTATCAGGATAAATGGGAACTAAAGGATGAGGAGAAATTAAAAAGGACAGTAAATTAAGCAAAAAAGAATGATGCTTTGGCTTCACAGTAATAAAAGTTTTAGAAATATCATTGACAACCAAACAAATTAATAGAAACTTTTGAGCACTCTACATAGCAAGTCTACTTTCTATGCATCTTCTGTATTCCTGTTGAACTCCATCTATGCTTGGTTTACGTCATTTATACTGCTCTGTAGTAATATAAGCCAGATAATTACCTTCTGGTTTATAAGCTATTGTGGACCATGAAACAAGTCAGTGCTTCTTTTGATGCTCTCACATTAGCCCTTTATCACTGTAAAAATCTGTAACTGATTTTTTTTCTTTTTTTTTTTTTCAATGCATAACAATTTGGCAGAGTCATACAGCACCATGCTGGAGTTCCTATTTTCCCACCCTACTGTATTCAGTGTTACAGCAGAACTGATACAGACCTTAACATTTTGGTCTTTATCAGAAAGTACCCTTTAAACATTATCACACTGTCACAGCACTGCAGATAGATGCAGTACAGTTTCAGAAGTACTGATACATGCAGTATCAGTACAGTACAGATACACGCAGTACAGTTTCATTCTCTACGTTTTCTTCCCCATACTAAGCTCAACCAAGAAAAGTTCCTCTGCTTCAAAAGACTCATTTAACATAACGACAGACTGGTTACATGCCTAAGAAAAATACGTCTTAATGAACCAATTCTTCACATCACAGACTGTGTGACCCATCAAACCAAACTCTTTGGGATCTGAAAACATTATAACTCCAAAAGCATGAATGCTGAGACATCTCTTTGGTTTAGTTTTAATTTCTGAGCAATTTTTAGAGTAAAGGCCCCTTTCACAATCATAAGTGACACAGAAAACCAAGAATACGACACATACATAGCAACAAGCATGCATTGCACTTAACAAATCAAACTACATTGTACTATGAAGCATTCAGTTTCTTCAGAGTTGAAAGACCTACGACCACTCAATTACTGCCAGCTAACTTACTGTTTACAATGAATACTAACAGATATTCCATCCTGTTCATTTCTGATAATGAAATAAACCAATAAAGTTGTGGGTTTTACTGTGAAAAATCAATTACATGGAAATGCATGAGATCTTGAATGTAAGCATTAGTTTTGTGCTTACTTTTAATAAAATTAAAGCAAAGAACCGATTTGGGTACAAAAATGACCCACCACATTTCACCATGACTTTCACAAAAATTATCACAGTACACATTAAACCATTAGCGAGACACATCGCTGCCTGTGGTTTTAAAATGCAGAGAATGAAACGCATTGCAGAAGCAAAAGAGGACCAATAATATAATTACAACCCGGTGCCTGTGCAGCCTGAGTTAATGCCGTTATTTGACATTGCAAGGCTATGCCTTCTCCCATGAGCCCCGCTGGAGACAAGGTTCACTCTAATTGGTTCCAAAGCACAACACTACCAACAACAGCCTTCCTCCGGCCCAGGAATGGTAATTTCCCCATGACTGTAAAGAGTGTTTGCAAACAATACAAACACGGTAATAAGAGGCTAGGTGGGTAATTAATGTGGTTACAAAGCAGCTTATTTGCATTTTTATTTAAAACTGCCTTCTTTAAAAAGCAGCTCAGATTTCTTTTTGCAAAAGGAGCCTTGGTTAAGGAATAGAGCAGTAATTACTCTCTTTAGGGGTTCTTTCATACATCCTTTAGGGAATTAGAATGAAAAGATAAGCAGAATTATAAAGGGAATCATGTAAAATATGAAATGCACTATAAACACTTAGTACTGTATTTACCATAAGCTAAGCTTGTCTTCTTCATTAATGGAATATATTACAAGCTTATGTTACAATCAGAATAATTGTGAAGATAGTTTAAAAAAAAAAAAATTATATCCAGCCACTTTAATTCCCCCTCTCCTCTCCCAGAACCGACAACCAGAAACCCAGGGTTAGCAGAACTCAGTTTATGTAAGAACACATCTACCTGGACTATGGTAAGTAAGTTTTCAATGTCAACAACACTAAATAGTTCTAGAAAATAGATTCTGAGAGAGAAAAAGATCAAACTTACACTAGTACATGAAAAGTATCAGTGAAAACCAAACCTGTCTGCACCCTCTAAGCTAAACCCAAGTCAATGCACAAAGGCTACGGGTTTATTTTAAAGACAGACATCTACAGACAGGTTTGTAATACTGTTAAGCAAACAGTATTTCCTAGTGCCATTTAATCGAAGACTATGCATGAAGGGCAGTTTTAAAGGGGTTATTCTAGTTTTTGTTTCTGTTTGGAGGGTTAATTGTTAATTTGTCAAAAAAATTTGTTAAAAGGCTGCTTTTAAGTAGTACTGTTAGAAAGCTTGGTAGGGATTTTGTGACTCATATTTCCAGATTAAGAACAGCAGGGCTGAGCTAAAGAAACAAATCACCTCAACATTTCTGTGTATAAAATGCTACTGACTGGAGGAAAAAAGTTAAGGAATGGTATGATACTGCAACTTCTTTCAAATTACATTTTAGTTTTATTTGGGTTTTTTTATTTAATATGTGCAGCAGACATTGTAAGGTGAAGAGAATTCTGAGAGCAGAAGTAATTTAGTCAACTCAAAAAGAGCTTTGTCTTTACTGGAGGAAATCATGGCAAACTCACTATGTTAAAAACTTGGCAGTCTCATAGCTATGAGAGTGTTCTGTTGGTTTCTATCAGCTGTCTGCAGAATCATGAATTCATACATTAGCACAAAATTCCAATGCAGCCTAGAAATCCAAAATTAAGACAGGACATCCTTGTCTCTAAACTGGAGAGACTTCCATTTGACAGATGGACTACTCGGTAGACAAGGAATTGTCTGGATGGTCACACTCAAAGAGTCCCGGTCAACGGCTCGATGTCCGAGTGGAGACCAGTGAGGAGTGGCGTTCCTCAACGGTCAGTATTGGGACCGGTGCTGTTTAACATCTTTGTCAGTGACATAGTGGGACTGAGCACACCCTCAGTAAGTTTGCCAACACCACCAAGCTATGCAGTGTGGTCAACACGCTGGAGGGAAGGGAGGCCATCCAGAGGGACCTGGACAGGCTGGAGAGGTGGGCCCATGTGAACCTCAGAAAGTTCAACAAGGCCAAGTGCAAGATCCTGCACATGGGTCGGGGCAATCCCAAACACAGATACAGGCTGGGTGATGAGTGGATTGAGAGCCGCCCTGAGGAGAGGGACTTGGGGGTGCTGGTTGACAAGAAGCTCAACATGAGCCAGCAATGTGAGCCCGCAGCCCAGGCAGCCAACCGTATCCTGGGCTGCATCAAAAGTACGGCCAGCAGGTCAAGGGAGGTGATTCTCCCCCTATACCTCCACCCTCCTGAGACCCCACCTGCAGTGCCAAGTCCAGCTCTGGGGCCCCCAGCATAAGAAAGACATGGACCTGCTCAAGAGGCTCCAGAGGAGGCCATGAAGATGCTCAGGGGGCTGGAGATCCTCCCCTGTGAGGACGGGCTGAGAGAGTTGGGGTTGTTCAGCCTGGAGAAGAGAAGGCTCCGGGGAGACCTTACAGCGGCCTTGCAGTGCTGAAAGGGGGCTACAGGAAAGGTGGGGAGGGACTCTGGATCAGGGAGGGCAGTGACAGGATGAGGGGTAACAGTTTCAAACTGAAAGAGGGGAGATTTAGATGAGATATCAGGAGGAAATTCTTCCCTGTGAGGGTGGTGAGGCACTGGCACAAGTTGCCCAGAGAAGCTGTGGCTGCCCCCTCCCTGGCAGTGTTCAAGGCCAGGCTGGATGGGGCTGGGAGCAACCTGGTTGGTGGGAGGTGTCCCTGCCCATGGCAGGGGGGTTGGAACAAGATAATCTTTATGGGCCCTTCCAACCCAAACCATCTTATGAACATAGGGTAAACTGTACCTTCCCAGACCACTTATTCACCACCTTATTGAAGCATAGTTTTGGGAACAATTAATCTCTTGGACAAGGCACAAAACCAAAAGGAGATAAAGCAACCAAACTACCACCAAAAATTATTTTTTGATTGATTTTTTTTTTCCCAAAAAAATGAAAAACATTCTCGTTCTTTTCCTCCACAGTTAATAAACTCTGGCCATCCTGAAGCAAAGAACATTTACAGACTAAATGATAGTCACCGTCATGACAAAAAGTCTGTAACTGGCACATCAGCAGGGTCTTGTGGAACGCAAATCTCTGAAAGTCTGTACCCCTGTAGGATATTTTTTTATTTTTTCCCCCCTAAGCAGTGCTCACATACTTCTTGCAGTGACAAACCCTTTCTTTCTCTGGCATCCTGACTTGTGCTAGGGATGGATGAAACAGGCAGTACAACCACAGAAGCTCTTCCTTGATTTGATGAGGCTACAGTGAACTGCAAGATCAGAATGGCTTCCAAACAGCAATGGACACCCCACTTGAAGGATACCACAGCCTTTTCCCTAGTATTGACATAAAAACAATCTTCACTTATTCATTCTTCTTAAGTACCAATATCTCTCCTAGATATAAAGGCAATCTGTTGCACGGCTCTTTTCCTTCACCAGCATCCAGTTTTTCATTATTAGTAGAATTCTTTCTGCTTGCCTTATCCATGTTTATGAAGAGTCCCAATTTATTTCAACATGCCTCATTCTATGGGTTTTCCTCATATCTGAGAAAAATATGAAGGAAACCAGAGATTTCTGCCTTTGACAGTGTAGATCCTTCATTCATATTACCAGACTTTTTTTTTAAATGCTATCCTACACAAGTAAAAATTCCACAGTGCTAAAGCTCTTCAAATTCCCTTGCTGGACATTACTAAACTTTCTCCTGTCTTTCTTACCTATATTATCACCATTAAAAAGTAATCTCTACTTAAAGACATGCCAACAACATAAACCAGAAACTTAAAAACAAAATAAAAAACCAACACCACAAAATGTTTATGTTCATTTCCTTAACCCTCATTTATTAAATAAGAGCTGAGTTCCAAGAACACTTAGTACTAAATTCTTTGCTTGCTACCACTACAATTGAAGTCACTGTGACTATGCAGGGTAGTGAGCATAAAGTATCATCAAAAGTAAATGTCTGTAGAGTCCAGAATTGAAAAGCCTTGGGCAGGGCCCTAAGCTATTTTTGCCACGCATTTCTCCTGTAAACTGTCACATACATACATAGAATTAATATTCATGATCTTTGCTTTATGTAACCAAAATGCCATATTTCACTGAGTACAGTATACCAAAGATTGAAAAGGACTACTAGTCAGTTTTTAAGTAGATAAAAGCTAAAACACAACCACATTTTTAAGTAGTATTTTCCTTTTTATCCACTTTCCCATTTAGCATTCACTTTATTTTGAATCCCAGCTATCAGTTGAACCAGAATAAAAATATTTTTGAGAAACATATTCAGAAATAAAACATACCTCAAATTAATTAAACATGTTTAATTTATCCCTGTTTACTGGAAATATAAGCCATATGAGGTCCTAAATGCTTGGAAAATGCCCACCAAATCCTCTAAAGCCTCCTGCACTCACTCACACTGACTGGCTTTATATTTCATAGATGTAATTACTTTAAAATGTCAATGTATTTATCTTGTAATAAAAAACTATCTTCAGTACAGTAACAGTGCAGAGTTAACTACAGATGAAGATGTAGGTATGAAACAGTTCAGCTGTAGCCATTACATCAATTCTCTAACTAAATGATATCAGTATTCAGAAGGATGCCTAGCCCTGAAAGTTAGGGGCTTAACACATCTGCTATATAATTCAGACTCTGTTTTACAGTGGTTTCATTACTAACCATAAAAACTGTAACAGTGGAACTGTATAAACAAACTGAACAGTGTTTTTACTGTAAAACATGAACGTAATATAAATATTTGCCTTTCCCTTTTCTCAGAATCTGTAATGATAGCAAATTCATGCCATATGTTTATAGTGTACAAAAAAACAGAACTCAACAATTCATCCATGTAAATGTGGTTAAACTGTTTAATGTTTTTAACTTTGGGGAGGGGGGGGTTAAGTACAAATTTCCTTGCAAATCATTAAACAGCCTCTTGCTCTTGTCAGTGGCTACATTCACTGATTCACAGCTGGTTTTAGAGACAAATCTGGCAGAGATGAGCCTGGCAATCAATAGCTCTGACAGGTTGAGACACGTCCATGTGGATAGTTAGCGTTGCAATAAACAAGCCTGCAAACTGAAAGGAACTGCCACCTCAGAATGTGTCAGAAGACTTCAAAATACAAAAGAAACTGCTTTCCAGCTTCCTAACAGAGTGTATTAGCCGACTGTATTACATTTAGTTTTCCTTAGTGCTGTGAATGCATCCTACTACTGCTTAAAAATGACGTCTACCATTCTTCAACAACTCACTGTCCATCTGTATTTGGAAAATAACTTCACAGCACCCTTCACTCTCTTCAGGTGTCTCAGCTGAGCAGATTACTCACAGGAACTTACTGAATGCTTGAACAGTATGGCCAAAGGCTGGTCATACTTTCATACTGGTCTCAAATCAGTTGTTACTAGCACCAGTACTGATTAAGGCTTATACTATCAATTCTTCACTAGTAACATAAGGCCCGATTCCATTGCAATTACAGTTAATTAAAAGATCCCTTCACTTCAGAAAGATCTGGATCACACCCTTAAAAAGAAAAAAGCATTATACTCAGCAGTGGCAATAATGCTTTAGTTCGAGAGTCTATGGCTGCAAGTGAGACAAGCTGACGCAGAATTTTTTTTATTTCATTACCAGTTCACTTAACACAAGATGCTGCCTCTTCCTGCAAGGCCTTTTCCCCATAGCAAGGTTTGTATAACTACTTTTATCTTGATTCTTCAGCATGGTCACTATTCAGAGCACTGGAAGATGAAATATGTCTATACATTGCAGACTTTTATAACTATATATTACAGCCAACAATACATAGTTTTAGAATACCATGCTTTGAAACAATACAATTCTTTATTACAAAATAACAACACAATATTGGAAATAATTTTTTCACAGAAATGTATGTGCTCTACCAGTACAATATGCTGAAATACTTTCTATTTTGAAGAAGGGGTTTTTTT
Organism: Leptosomus discolor; assembly: GCF_034619465.1. NCBI lineage: Eukaryota > Metazoa > Chordata > Aves > Leptosomiformes > Leptosomidae > Leptosomus > Leptosomus discolor. The sequence goes on along the minus strand of NC_141398.1, from coordinate 54,875,103 downwards.
AAGAGCTTTTATTTAGCATCGCTTTGAAACTGTTTAATTCAGTACTAACAGCCTGTGGCTTCATTCAGCATTTACCACATCTCCAAACCCTTCTTTTATGCATTCTTCAGTTTCTTCCATAAATGAAAATCTGCCACTAATCATGAGGAGATGTCCTTCCTGAATTATTCATGTAAGTTAATTCTAAAAACAATTTATTGTGCTGGTTCTAATGTAGTCTTACATAGTCTTGGTATGGAAAACCTGTATTAATAGTCTGATCAATTTACAGAAAAAGCTCATAAAATTAACATCCAATAGATAGAAAAGGAAATTTTACCTTCTGTATCAAGATTAGCATCCATTAGTATCAAGAGACTAAGACAGAAGACTATTTTAGAGCGCTACTCTGTATTTCACACATACATACAAGAAGTCATAAACAAAGGACGCCAGAGGAGTCGAAACACTACATGGGAAGTCAGTCCCCATTCCCTGAGGAGGAGCCACCTATAGTTGACACACGGAAACCGCTGCCCATGTTCTGTGTAAATGTATCCAGTTTGCTTCTCATCTTTCTGCGCTTTGCAACATTACAGTTGGAACACAAAGACTCGCTTATTGGGTTTTAATTTCATTCAGTTACTTAATCAGCAAGAATATAAATCACTCCATAGGTGGAGAATACTTTGGGGGAAAAGAATAGAGCAAGGAGTCATGTTTATTTTGTTGGTTTTCTTCATAGCCATTCTCTCTTCTCTTGTCACATCTCTACCTCATAAGTTTCTACATATAAAGCAAACCCAAATTTTCTTTTTACAGTTTAATCTAATCTTTGATGTAGCTGTAGGCTTAACACTGAGGAATAATTACAAAAGAAACATTATACTTTTTATGAAATATTAAACTTACAATTTATCTTTTAATATCTACTTCAAAGACTATTTGTCAGGAATAAATAAATGAGAGCTTCTTGGCAAGAAAAGCTGTGAGTTATGAAATATTTTATTCATTCATATTCTTAAGTATTTTTTTGAGAATACCACTAACATCTGGGGCTACACAGTCTTATCCAAACGTTCTGCTCATACTCAATTAGAAAATTATATCAATAATAATGTAAAATAAATTACCTAGCTTCTCTTCCTGGAGCATAGATTTCAATGTTTGTCAGAGCAACTATGTGTACAAACAGCACTGTAGTGTTTTTCATTAAGCCTTAAAGTCAATTAAGCTACGAATTGGAACAATCATTCCTCCTTTGCAAAGTATTGATATTTTTTCTTGGCTGCTTTCAGGCCTTTTCACTACTCAAGGAGAGATTTATGTTTGACAATTTCTTTCTGATTAAAATGAATCATAACTCTAGAATTCTAATTTCCTCTTTTCCGAGCAAGAAATTATCAAACACTTTTAAATTGATAGTGAACGTCATCATGCATGAACAACATTCATTTTCGAGATATCAAATGTAAAGCTACACTGATCTCTCTTTTTATCTGCTTCTTTTACATACTTTCTCTTCCTTTCTCTCTCTCTCTCTCTGTATGTATATAAAACATTAGATTGTATTGATATAATCAACTATACCTCTCTATAAAAATATTTGACGGACTAGCTAGACCAGTCGCATTAAAACTTGTCATGATGTTTTACATATGGCAATTACCCTCTATTTGCAATATTAGCAAAATTCTACTCTAGTTTAGAAAGAAAGTAACTGGAACAGCGCAGGTTGCAAACATACGTCAGTTACCTAAAGTAACTAGCAAGTTTGTACAGGTAATCCCTACTCAAATGGCTCAAACTCTCTATAAAACAGCTCTTCAGACAAAGGGTTAAAAACAAGGTTTTCTAGATTTGTCTCCAACAGCCAATTAAGATCAGTTTGAGTTTGTTTTTTAAACATAATGGCAGCTGATCTAAATAAAAATAATAATAAAAAAAAAAAATCTTATTTTCTCCCATTATTCCTCCTCTTTCCTCTCAAACTTAAACACCGGATTCTCCCAAGCCATTTAGCCATCCCATTTTCTCCTTATAGACCTGAAACTGGGGTTTTTGCCTAATAACTTAAAAGTACAGCAGGCCCAAAGAGCAGCTGCCTTTCTGCAGGCACTCAGTTTATGGCATTCCAGACAAGGATGTCACAAATAGACTCACTAAGGGAACAAGCTGGATGGTTTTCCTAACTACTGTTACATACGCTGTACTGTATTTTTAAATGCTGCATTACAGTAGATTTGATTTGGGGTTTTTTTGTTTTGCTGTGGTTTGGCAGTGGTGGTGGTTGGGTTTTTTTTTTCTAAGAATTACATTTTTTTCCATATATATTTCAGGCTTTAGTTATTGCAGACCATCAATTAGATAATTGTATCAACACTTGAAATAATAACAGTTGTTTCTTTATACATTGTTAATTAATTTGTCTTCTTGCCAAGTAAGCAGAATTCCCTTTTGCATCAGACAATAAGAATGAAAAAGGAAATATTCTGTGTCCAACATGTAAACCTTGAGTACTAAAGCACACTGTCCCAAAGAAAAACCAGCACAGGATACACATTGAATTTGGTAATATACATGTTATTATAGAAATACAAATTTTATTACCAACGCAGTACACCTATGACATGTAAACACACTAGAATTCAATATGGCAAAGATTTTTTTAGTTATAAAAGTATAGTTCATGCAGATTAGAAGACAATGGGGTTTGGACATTCAGTTGAAGAGTAGGAACATATTTACCAAATTTCCACCCCTCAAAATATTGGAGGAAGACGGTATTTACAATGCAGCCCAGAGACTTAATCTTAAAAATTTACAAGAAAACATAAAAGAAGGAGGTAGCACTATTGTTGCCCAAAACACTACCTGAGTAACATGAACAAGAGGCTTTGTAAGGCTGCATCCTAAATAGCTGTATTTTTAAAAAAAATTGGTTCCAATTTGAAAAGTAAACCAATTTTCTTTGAATAATTTTGCTTTCCCTGGGAACAACTGAGACAAAATACTGTGGTTGCTTTGAAGCTCTTTACAGCAGGATAGCTGCAGTTACACATTGACAATTCATCTGAACCATGTGCAAAGGTTGTTGACTTTTTTCTTGCACTCTTTCATTTTAGGAAAGAACTTTCAATTAATAACTTCCTGCTCCATAGTTACACCTATAAGCTAAAAATTAATATTTTACATCAATATTTTAATATTAGTATCAATCAATCAAATTAATCTTTGTCTCTTCGTTTTCAGTAACAGACTTCAGGGTACGTTTTTTGTTTGTTTTCCTGAAGATTGCTTACAATTTGATGTAAATTTTAAGCATCTTGTAATTCATCAACTAATTCTCTCCTGGTTACACACTCCAAGTAATTAAAGTTCAGTAATAACTTATTCTTTCTGCTCCAGCACCTGCATTTCATTTGTTTATTTTCCCAGAGTCATAAATCTGAGGGACTGTCAAAGTGCCATAATATTAGTGCAATAATCAAAGTTAATTAGTCCCTCTCAATAAACAACAACAAAGCCATTACAAAGATGCATTGAAGGTTTTCCAGCTACCCAGTTTACAGATGAGATTCTTTTCTGAACAATTAGAATTTGAAAACTGTTAGTGAATAAATATAGTGTTTCTGAAGTAATTTGACCTTCCATGATCTTCATTCAACTAACAATTCATTAACTTTTGGTGAGATAATATAGGTATTAAGACAAGTACTCCTGAACTCCCATTGCCTTCAAAGTGCTCAGAGATATGTTCACAATTAATTGGGTAATTGGATACTTTTTAAAATAAAAGGTACTCAATACTGCCTTATTTTAGTTACACAAAAACATATATAGTGCCATATTTAGCTGGACTGGGACTACTAAAGTCAAAAGACAGAATATCACCAAACCCATTTCTATTGAAAGAGAATGGGCAGATGAACTTTAAGCAACACACACTATGCTCCTGTTAGAATTCTCTTGGAACGCCACACTATTGAAATAACAAACAAAAAGAGAGCTTTAATGTGAAGTATTGAAGGGGAAAGGAAGATATTTTTCCCTCCAATCCTTTACTGCAAATCATTACTATCATCTGGGAAAGAGAAATAGCCTAGATCCAAACTGTTTCTTGAAGAAACTTGTGGTTACAAAAATTAGCAATATTACAAGCATTGCTTATTTGGAAATACTTACTTGTAAATAAGTATTGTTTGTTTTGCACTAATAAATATTATAATTATCTGTAGATTACTTATGTGTAAATATTAATACTACTGAGTGCTCTCCCATATCATTTGGGAGCAGTTGAAACATTTTCAGCGCTTGGGAAACAAAGCTAAACCATTCATCACTAATTTTAGTAGGAAACTAATAAAATTCCAAGAATCTAATCCTGCAGTTTATTATTCAAGTAAAGTGTAAAGGACTGTGTCAACAGATTATCTCCTGGAAGTCAGCAGTCATAGCAAGCTGAGACAAAAGTAGCCTGCAATCCTTGCTAGCAAGTAAATGATTGTGGGAGGAATAAATTAAGAACACTGAATAAATTTTATAAGGGCCTTAGAAGAAAAAAAAAAAAAAGAAGAGGGGGAAGTTAGGATTCAAAGAGAAACAAGAGAATAAACATTACTGAAGATCTGGTATTTGCATGACAAAATGGAAGAAAAATAAAAGAGGGAAGAAATGGGAAGGAAAAAAACCATTGAGACAGACTGCCCGGCAGCAGTGCTGTTGGGCCTGATGGACTAGGAAAGAAAAGGAAGGAAACATTCTTGATCTTGAAAAGTGTTAAGAATGACCCTCTGAAATCCCTCCTAGTATAAAAACTATAGGCAAAATAGTGGCTGCCTCTACCATCCGAGAGTGTACATTCTCCTTCAGTCAGTTACTCACTTCGGTTCTGGAAATGCCCTGTCCTATGAACTATGAAACACACCTCACTGGTTCTTTCCCACATTTTCGCCCTTACAAAGCATGTATGTAACATGGATAACTGCATGTCAAGCCTTGCCGTCCAGTATGGTCATATGAAATAAAAAATCTCTATCACTGATATACCAGTGACTGAACAAGGTATTACAAAATGAGACAAATGTCTTCCTTATTACATTGCCATGCAAGAATCTATCTATTTAACCGCTTGTACTGCACAGAAGACTTCACATCTTGAAAAACACAGCTCAGTGTTGGACACTGTACACACTTACCCATTCCACAAGAATGCGTTGTACAGCATCGTTGCCTCTTGATGTATTTCTGCAGGCCAGGATAACATGTGCCCCATGCAGTGCAAGAGACTTTGCCGTTTCAAAACCTATGATAAAACATTTTCCTAGTCAGAAATAAATATCAGTAACAAAACAGAGCTATAAAGTTACCTGAAAAGGTGGGCCACGCACTTAAGTACACTAACACTACCTGCAGTCTGATTACCTGTTTGATAGGCACCCAGACCCAGCTTTTAAGAGCGAGCAACATATGAAAAAAGGTAGACGCCTCAATTTGAGCAGGTCTTTGGAATAACAATTGTACATATCTTGTGCAAAATAGACTTGGGATCTTCAAAAAGCAGACTCAATTTCTCTGCCTTGGTGTCTTCAGCTGTTAGAAGAGCAAGATTATACTTCTCCTTATTTGTGTGACTGTGAAGAACGAGGCATATGGTGAGACTGCAGAACTATGCCTGACAACATCCCACTGAAAGTAACAGAGTATTCTAAAACTGAGCTCTGAGCATTTTAGATGCATAGTTAGCCTTCAATTCATCGATCTGAGGACCACCTCTGGCAAGGGGATCATCCAATGGGATGCGTGAGGGAATAAGAATCAAAATCACGTGGAGACCACCCTATCTGTAGAACACTGCTGCACAAACCAGGGACTAGAGAAATATCCAAGTGTTAAACTATTCCCAGGAGGGGGTCATCAAACTCATTCTTAGAAAACGAGATCCTACCTAAGGAGATCTGTAATCTACATGTATGTTTTATTATCCACACACTTTACAATCTTTGCCAAAATTTTCCTTAAATTATAGGTGTAAAATCAACTCATTTTTTGTCCCATGACCAACTGATACATGGAAAACAATTTTTCACAATTGTTCTCATTATGAATAATCAATCAAATGCCAGGCAGCTTCAACATACTGCTTATAGTATCATGGGACTAAACAGGTCACTGGATGTACCAGATGATACAGAGGAAAAATAATCCATGAAAAATTCCCACTCACTGATACAACTTAATCTGCAAGCACATTCTTTCTAAGCCTGAAACCTGCAAGCACATTCTTTCTAAGCCTGAAACAAGTGGACAAGACAGCCTACACTGCTGCAATCAAAGCGCAGCATGAACCTATATCCCCAGGTTTTTTTATTTCATCCATAGAACAAAGTTTCATAGTGAATTTCTAAACAACCGTACACAACCTGTTAATCACTTCTTCCTCATTCTGAATTTAGGCAATTCATGCCTCCTTTCTAAAAGTAGACTTCAGATTAATTTCACTTTGTTAATTTGGGACTGTACGGCAATTCAGGAAGATCAGCTGAAATGATGAAACTGCCCAGCAAAAGCCACATCTCTTTCTACCTTTAACATCATCCACAAGCTTTGTAACCGTACTCTGTTTCATTGTACAATTCATTAATGTAAAGCTGCGTAGAAGTTGGTCCAGGGTAAATTTCATTTAATTTAAAAAATTTGTGGTAATTTACACTGGGAGATGATGAGTTCTTGAGAGTGGGGAATGCCCATGAAGTGCAGAGAACTGAGCCAGACACTGAGTTTCTCTCAGAGGTGAGCTACTACATATTTGTGATGTATTCAATAGTATCACTGGCCGCCCATCTCTATGGAGAACTGTAACAACGACAGAAATTTCCATCTAGCTGAAGGAAGCATAACATAACTTAATGAGTTCCAATTAGACAAGCTTAAACTAGAAAATGAAAAAGCAAAACTGAAACGCCCAGCAATTTGAATATGTGAAGAAGTCAAAGAGAAGAGGTATTTGTTTTAGGTTTATGACATTTAAAGCATGTTCATGTTTTCCTTTTAAAAGTTGTTTACCAAAAAGCCTATTAAGATGGGCTGTCTCACTTCCAAAACACCCTGGAGCAACAAAATTCAGTTACAGCACAAGACATAACTTACATTATAGAAACAGACACCAAGACAAATTTATACCATTTTCTGCAATCACATACTTACAGTATTTAAGTTCAAGCAATTTTCTTGTATCTCTTTTAAAGCCATTCACTGTACCAAGCAACTTTAATTACCTGGGTAATTCATTGCATGCACATGAGTTCAGCTACAGCATATGCAAAGATCTCCCCTGTTCCTAATTCCACTTTAAGCATATTTAACTAGAATTTTTCATGTAACTAATGTAAGACATGTTGTACCAGATTACTATGAGCTACCTGTATGCTTCTTGTTTTGCACAAAAAATACACTTATTTTGACCAGCTTACCATATTGTTAAAAACTAGCTGGAATGTCTGAGAATACGGTTTTTCTACTCTTATACAAAGGTCTAGAGCTGACGGTCAGTTTAATCAGCTAAGCATGATGGTGTTTTGCTAACTCTCCCATGTCACACTGTGCAAAATAATACATTCCATGCCATTCTCTGTTACAGCTAATAACTTCTCATAAACTAAACTGAGAAAGATTAAAATTTAACCAAGTTATATGCTGCAAAATTAGTTAATTTTAATACTACCTTGATTTTTCCCAGCAAACTTGGAGATCAGCGTTCAACACTCCTCTTTAGGACATACTTGGTCTTTTCTGGGCTACCAAAGGATGATTCTTCACCTTAGGCAGACCTGCATCTTTCCATGAAATTATGCGCTTAAAAAAACCTCTTTTCAGAGGATTTTTAAGCACCAGTCCATCCTTCCATTCAAAATACTGCCACAAGTTCAAGTGCTGATGTGTCTGCCCATTAGACATTTTAAACTACTAATTCATGAGCACACTTGCACTGTATTTAGGACAGTTAGATTTATGTAAAAGCAGGAAAATAAATCCAGGTACCCCAAACCACATAAAGGTTCCAATTCACCTACTGAGTTACTGGCTAGGTAGGGATTGTACAGAACTAGTACTACTTGGTCTTCCTATCACTCTGTGTGGAGCATAAGTCACAAAGCATCTTTTCAGGCTATCTACCAGATGAAACATACCAAGAACGGGAGGTAACACAATGTCCTCTTCATAGAGCATAGGTTTAAGTATGATCTACCTACCAACTTGCTCACTCTTGAGACTGCAGTACTTATATATATGTCCTTAAAATAAATACTCATAGACCTGAAAACCCTCATTAAGCAGTACAATTAAGCACGTTTACAGTTTTAAGAAACAACTGTGCAGGAGCTTAGAAGACTTCAACTTCTAATGAAACACCTGTTACAAGCACCTCAGTGTTAAAGTCCTTTTACAGCTTTAGCTCTTTGTTTCTTCTGCAAAAATTAATGCTTCTTTCCTCCCCCAGTGTCACATACCTTAATCTGGTAAGGAAAAGCTTCTAGCAGGGTGGAAAACTTTTTTTTTTAAACAGATTCACTGTGTGAAACAAAGTGTGCCAACAACATTTACTCTTCAGCAAAACGTCGCTATGTTTTCAATATACAGTAAATTTGAAAACTTCAGCCTAACACAGGGATTGAGTACTTGAAGTACAGAACTATTTAAACCCTGTAAAGAAAAACCTTGCCTATCTATAAAAAGTACATGGAATCAAAATCCACACTGAGTTTAGTTTCATACACCAAAGTTAAACCACAAACACCATAAACACCTAAACAACAGTAAAATCTTAAAAAAAAAAAAGTCACAGTATGGTTAAATAGAAAGACAAATCTAAATTAATACATTAAGGACGTGCACAATTAAGGAACCAGAGCAACCTTAATTATACCCACATGAGCAACTCCGTGCACTTCAAAAGAACCAGATTTCTTTAAAAATCTGAGACTACAGCCACCAACGTGCTCTCTTAGCGTCACACAGCCCTTTCACAACAAATGAACATTAACAGCAATGACACTGGTTTCTTTTCCAGGAAAAAAATCATATCCTCCATTGGGGAAGCTTCCCTGCAGCACTAGGGTTTCACATCCGCAGAGGGATTTAACCCAGGTAAAACAAACAGCACAGCCTACTGCCGACAAGAACTATTGCCATTTATGTCCCGCCTGCCTGCAGCGGCTGGCAAAGGGCGTACCCCAGCCTCACTGCATTATCGTTCTATGCTTCAGTTTTCAGACTTAAAAGTAGGCAGCTCAAAAAAAGCTGCAAAACTTGAATGTTTTCTTACAGAAAAATCACACATTATATACTAATTGTGGCTTTTTAATGTAGGAACATTAGAAAAACAGCACAGGACAATATATGTGAGCATCGAGGACAGCCAATTACAAAGAATAAGACAGATACTTCACCCAAATGCTACAGAAGAACAACATGCTTAAATAACGTACACTTTGGGAAAGCAATCATTGTATTATATATTATTTAAATATACAATGTTGAGCAAGTGGACCAAAATAAATCTTCAGTGAGTGCCCTGAAAATCTCAAGAGCCAAGACTGTTCTGAGACCGACTACTCTTGCTGCTGTTGCTCTAGCTGAATGAGCTCTAATCTGACACTCAAAAGTGAAAATCCTGTTTAAGAATAAGACATACATGAGGATAAACATTATGGCACAGCTCTCTACAGCAGCAGCTAACCTAAAGGACTGGTAGCAGAACTAACAAGGCAGCTACAAGTGCATGGGATTTGCTACAGACATTTAAAACCCTTCAGCCCTTTACTTACAGCATACTTTCCATAAACACTCAGAAACTGGTACTCTGTTTCCTCCTTCTACGATGATTATTCAAGCCAATACTCTCACATCCTTGTCTATCTGCAGTCAACTACTATCACTGAATTTTGGGAGGGATTTTCTATTAATGATCTCAATTAACGAGCAGTTAGCATCGCTCAATTAATGACAACTAAGTTGTGTCAACATACACCAGATGAGTATATGGCTCTGTCAAACAGCGCAACCTCCTCTATAAACCAGAGAAAGGGATTCAGTGAGTGGAAAAGTAATCCAGCGATTTCTTGTTTAAACAAAGTAGACGGCATACAGTCCGTTTATCACTGGGGGACATTTTGTAAAGAATTTGCATCAAGCATTTAGATGTTTTAAAACATTCCTTTATTTCAAATAGAAGAAAGTTGGAATACACAAATGCAAAAACATTTCAGACAAAGGCAAGTTTTCTTCAGCTCCTCTATCTTCTCCCAAACACTCCAGGATACCTTGGATCTGTCCTTCACAACACATTTGAAACACAGTGATGCTACCTCTCTTTGCAACAGCTTAGTCCCCACGTAAAAGCCTACAGGGCTTGTTGACATTTAGTTTCTTCAAAATTATTTCTTCTTTTCTCCCCACCGATAGAAGAGCTCTGGAGGCCCTGAGATTCTAAAACATCTTCACATGTGCTTGAGTCATGATTTAAAGTTGTCGTGAGTCCAGCCTTCCTTGAGCCCTATGTCACTGGCAGTTTGAATGGAAACTAAAAGTGAGCGCAGAGAAAACCTTCTTCCCTTCCACCACAGTAAACATAGCAAGATCCAGTGAGGGAACAAAAGTGTTCTGTGGAATTGGAAGTGAAAAGTACTAGCCTGCTTGTGTTAGAGATTTCCGGCCTTTCACACACTGATGGATTACCTATGGACCGTAGAACAGCAGAAACCAGCTCGGATTTTGTAAGCACGAATGTATTAAACGAATAAAAGCATGTGTTACTTTCACAGCTGTGTTCAGGTTTTTCTTTTTCCCTCACTACATTATTTTCAAGCTTTCATGCTGCTTTCTAAATTGCAGCAAGCATCTATTGGGTTCTCATAAACAGACAGATGCTCCATTTGCAGGGGGAAGTGAGTTAATTTCCAGAATAGATCTGGGGTTTTTTGGAAATATTTCTATTTTAATATAAAATGGGTAAGAGACTTGCACAAAACCATTCTTTGATAAACTAGTAGCTGGAAGAGCAATTTCTTTTCCATATATGGCATTATGATATTGCAAGTAAAAATCCAACTGCCAATGAATAGGAAGTTTTTTATCTGTATAATTTGGTTCTTCCTGGGAAGGATCAACAACTTTATATAATCTTCATAAAGTAAAAGCAACAGCTTTTGAAATTAATTCTGCAATTCAGAAAATACAAAACCTTAATTAAAGTACTCTTGGCACCAAATGTAAATGAAAAAAAAAAAATACTTTCTGGCCTCTTTCACTCCAGGGCAGTATAGCCACTAGTTCAGGAGTTCACATTTAAACTCTGTCAGTGTACAAAACATACAGGTTAAGAGAATTCCTTCCTCCAGGCAGAAGCAATATAAAGGAGAATGTAAAAAGAAGGATGCTGTTGTCTTCTGGTTTTGGTCTTGCTTTAAGTTCATTCCAGAAAAATAAAAAAAAAAAAAAAACACCACCAAACCCACAACCAACCACAATTCTTAAGACACTTCCTCTTGAACTGAGCATAGGCCAGTATGTAGCACTTCAATCTTACTTTGGTTTAAGACCTTTGGGAGAAGAAAAATATTCTCACTGTTTGGCCACTGTGTTTCTACAATAACAACCCAACACCTTACCTAGAAAACCTATGGCATGCACAGAACCAGCAGAGTTTTGGCCGTTCCAAGCCATCAAACAACAGAGGCCAGTATATATGCATTTTTTAAACCCTTAACACTCTGGTAAGGCACAATAATTTTTACTCAATCATCATAAAGTTCATCTGCAGCACCCAATCATCCAAGTCATATTTGATTTTTTTTTTTTTATTGCAGAAGTAATAAAAGTATCACAAAAGTATTTTTCCGGGTTGTTACTCCTTTCAAATACCCTTTGCTTTGAAAACAAAACTGTACATTTTTCCTGGATCAGGGGTAACTGAAGTTTTAGCTAATGAGGAAGGAAATGAGAAAAGGCTTAAGCAGAACCCTGACACAATATACAATCCTATTACTTTTTTTTTTTTTAATGCAACATGTAATCTACATGAAATGCAATTTAACTCCAGTTTTACTACAGAGGAAAGTTGTGAAAAGGTTAAACACTCAGGAACTTGCAACAAATCATTATAATCCAAAGTAGACTCTCATCCCAACTGCTGCATCTCAGCAAACAGACTAGGCGTTTTTTGATTTTGGGGACCCAAGAGAACTACATATAAAAGGAAGAGAGACTTGTCTCTTAGACATCACTAGATTTATTTCAAGTTGGAAGACCTAAACAGCAGTGACAGTGAATCAGACCATCTTATTCAACACTCACATAAGCTTCTTTTCAGGTTGAAACACTGCAACAGTGACATGTGATTTAGAGAAGAATCTTCTGCAACTAAGATCGTAGTTGCCTGGGCTGGTGGTTTAAGGGTACAACCTCCAATAGAACTTCCACACGGAGTGATGGCAGCCATATGCAAAACTTCACAGTGACAGAGCCCAAAAAGCACCGTGCATTCTGTGTCAGGACTGCACGGCAACAATCACTCTGCTTCAAAACGGATATTTAGGACAAAATCTTAAAGATGCATTAGTCAAGTTGCTCCAAATGCAAGTTTTCAAGCAAATAAAGCACCAAGGTGTTTTTAAGAGACTAAATTTAAATTGAGCAATCGGCATGAAATACTAATGCTGCCTTTGTTTCTGTGTGTTTGCAGGCCCATAGTAACGACACATACTGATATTTTTCATTGAAAAGTTTGATGTATATGAAAGATACATCCTGCCTCTCCCTTTGTGTATAAATTGGACAAATGTGTTGTTCTTGGAGCCACGAACCACAGAAAAAGCCAACTAAAACGAACCACAATGACTAACGCATTGGTTCTGTTTTCCATCTAATCAACTTAAAAATATGCACTCATTGCACTTCTTTGCAATATACTGTTCTGGGCAAGCCAAAGTCATTCTTTCAATAAGTGCATTGCCATTGTCACTAACAAAACTCAAATACTTTGTTTCATCTGAAGGGAGCACAACAATAAAAAAAATATGAAAACACATCCTTAAATTGATGGGATTACAAAGATCTGCGATTCATTGTTCCTGTAAAAAATTAGAAGTACATCATTTGAGGCAAAGAAAGCTAAATTCATAACTGAAGATGCTGCAAGCAAACAAAACCATAGAACAGTGCCTATGTCAGGCACGTAGATTACAAATACGCTGCGACTAAGAGCCACAAAGTTGCAGTCAATCTGGTACCTGCTCTAGTTGTACTGTCCAAAGGCACCCACCATCTCACTTTATAACGCAATTAGACAGGACAGGAACAAAGCTTGGTCTTTAGTCCTTTCAGCTCTGTTAAAACCCAACAGTGATCATTATCTCAGCTACCCAAAGGCACAACCTAGCAGCAGGTTCAAACCCACATTTCCTATCCTTTATGTTGCAGAGGTGCAACTATCCAATATAAATACTGCAATAACAGCCAAGGGTTCCAGTCTGGAATGAAGCCTATTGTGAGATGCAGCACATTAAATATAGACCCAAGATACTCATGCCCCATGACAAGACCTTGTTTTAGTTGTGTGAAGGCAATTCCCACCAACCATTAAATGTCTGCCCCTAAAATACATGAAGACAACTGCCCTGAAAAACTGTGGTTTGAAATCAGTTAGATACTCTTTCAAGAAGCTTAATAAAAACACACGGGGAGAATCAAAACTGAAATTTAATACTTAACTGCACAGATCATCCCAATCAATATTTTTTTTCAGTTGCTAGGTCATGTAAATGCAAACAGGTCCTGCAGGCGCCTGAATAGATGAACAGTGGCCAGTGATTAGAGCAAAGGGAAGAGAAGGAGAATCAGAGATAAGAGCTGAATATTCAGTGAAAACTCAGTTTTATCTTTCATATCTACTCCTTGCAGTACATGTAGATCAGTGACCAAAAATCCTAGTCAAAAACAATTCAGACATTCAAAATTCTTCCATTTCAGCTAATCCCAAAGCTCTGTTTAAATAATATACACTCCTTTAATGGGGGGGAGGGAAGTCAGCCTTCATGTTTCATCTTTCCCTCCCTTCTTCATCTACTAAATGATAGGATAATGCTTCTACCAAATTCCAAACAAATTCTTCCTGAATATTTCTTAAAGTGTTTTGTATCAGTCCAAAGGACATCATCAGAGCGGCATTTTACCAATACTAAAATCACTCGCAGAAATTAACACAACTAGTCATATCTTAGCATCACACGGGCAACAGAAGATTATTCTTTCTATTCTCAGTGTTTCTTCAAGCATAGAATAAATCCATGTTTTCTTTTGATTGTTTTTTAAAACAACAGTGTGGCTTCTCGCAAGCAAGTCGGCTAGTTTTCCTAACACAAACCAATTATTCTATTTAAAAAATATATCAGAATTTAGATTTAGCTTTATAATTTAATGTGTAAGAAGAATTTATTAGAAAGTTTATTTGTTTGCATATAATTTTTTCCTTTAATAGATATTCAGATAGACATCTGAATACACAGCAACTCAGCACACAACTTCACATTTTCTAGACAAAAATAACCTTTCCACCAAAAAGTGCATTTACATGTATTATTATCAAGTTAAAAAAAAAAGATATTACATTTTAAAAGAAACCTGAACTAGCAACTTTGTCTCAAAATGAGGAGAACTTATTTTAGTGCGACTCATACCCCTAATTTTAGTAAAAAACCTGAATTACTCTATTCAGAATTACATATGTTTATATTCATAAGGGACAAAAAAATATTTTGTTAGACTACAGTTATGTTAATGCACTCCTATTTTTAGTGCAAAATAAACACTTCCAAAATAAACATTTAACTGAAATCTAGAGTAGCGGAAAACAATAAATCTGCCCGCAATGTAAATCAACAAACCAGCATCTCAATGAAATCTAGATCAGATCTGAGTAGTCAAATTTGACATGACATTTAGGACACACTATTTCCCAGCAAGCAATCATTCCTGAATGTTTACTCACTACAGGATAAGTGATCAGGTTTTTTGTTTATTTGTTTAAACAAAGCCATTTTATTTATAAGTACCATTACTTGAATACATCAAGGAAATAAATAACATTTTTGTGCATGCTACTGTAGCTTCATCACTATTTTATAGCAAAACTAAAGACAAGCAGTGGCAATAAAACTCACAATAATCACACGCATGCACCAAAAAAAAAGAATCATTCAGGATTTAACTAACATCAGCAGCAAGTATCAAAGGCCAATGATAAAGAGACTCCAGTTGCCGGTTAATCCACACACCCTTGAAGGGTTTGTGTTTTGAGAAGTGCCAGCGCTAAGAGCATTCATAACGAGGTTTATAAAAAGTCTGATCAGATACTCAAGTATCAATTAGGTTTTGAAAGCTGTTTTGAGGGGCATCTATTTTTTTTTTCCAACTTATTCCCAAAATTTTGGGGCTTCTCCCCCCTTATTGTTGCTATTTTTAACACACCTTCTTCGACAAGCTTACTCAAGTGACCAGAAAAAAGCCCAGAGGATTTAAAATTTATCTTCAACTGTCTCTCTCATGCCTTTTTTTTTTTTAAAAAGCAGATATTTAAAAAAAAAAAAAAATCCAAGTTCAGAGAAAAGGGGTTGGCAAACTCTCCTTCTCTAAAGCTGCTCCTTGCATCAGCAGTAGCTTTAGGCAACACAACAGCTTTTCCCACCAAAGCAAAAATTAAGAAAAAAGCCAGAACTACTCTAGTTTCTTTTCAAGTACACTTCTGTTCTTCTGTAAGCCAACAGTATCATAGGTTTCTGTACTGCTGAGCTGAGCCCTAATTAAACATAACAAAAAAAATTAGTTGCATGTTTTGAATCTCCTTTTGGCAAGTACAACAGTGCAATGTTAATAAAAGAAGTAAATTTAATAAAGAGGAATACTTCATCCAAGGCAGAATAATTAAAAGACATACTGTGCTGTCAGCTAAAGTGCTAGATCCTCCAAGTTTTAATCCGTAAGTTATTTCATGAGAAATATTCAGTGTTATGTAAAGATACTGAGAAAGTACTACAACACAAACTGGGCCAAATTTTTTTCTTAAAACAAACTTGATATTTATTTGTATCAGTTACACAAACAGCAAAAGATTTTTAAATGTATACTAGACATTTTACAGATAAATAATAAAACAAGGTTCCGTCCTAAACAGTTCACAATTCAGGTTACAAAACTACATGTCTTAGAGAATCAAACATACACAGCTAGGTCCTGGTTCTAAAGAGCTCATAGTTTGTGTCATGGGGGAAAGGAATAGATGAACAGACCAAAAATTAAAACATCACTATTTGATTTCTGGCAGTCACTACCCACCTCTGTCTTTGGGCAACACGAGATAATACAATTTGTTTAGTTAAGCAGCAGCAGAAAATTTTAATACAAGAGTCATTTCAGGATGCTGTGAAAAGAACTGAACACGGGGAAGATGCAGTTCATCCTTCTTTCTAGTGCAAGCAAATAAAAACAACAGATAAGAGACAGCTAGTAAAGGGCAAGATAATAAGACACGGAGGCTTGGGAATTTATACAGTCCTGGGTTACCTCCTTAAATTATAGTTTTTCTGGATTAGATCGTATTCAGGACGGGTACCAACCTCCCAGGTTCAAAACTGGCAAACCTTTTGGGTGTACTTTAAACTACGAAGGAAAGAGGGAGATGGGAAGCTGTTATGTAACTCAAATGATCCATCATGTGGTTCCGACATACAAAGTAAGGCAGGAGATGGAGTTCTGAAACAAAAGATGAAGAATAAGAACAGTATTAACAAAACGTGTCTATACACAAAAGCAAGGAGAATGGAAAACAAGCAAGAATTAGAAGTCATTAAATTATAATGTAAGGCCATGGGCAAAAAAAAAAAATAAAAAATCAAAGACCTCTTTGCCACACTTTCAAGAACGGCACAAAAACATATCATGCATCTTCTCACACCAAAACTACTGTATATTTTTATTAGATGGCATTTTTAAGGTCTCCCTGCTAACAGCTAGAATACCAGCAACCCACCCAAGAGCTCAACGACAACAATCTTCTAAAGCAAATGACCAATTACAGCTGCAGGTTCTATACCAATTTTTTTCATCTTCCAAGAAGCTAGACCTCGTCAGTTTGGGGAAGTGGATGCTAAATCCAAAAATACATACGCCTACAAAACTTTACATCAGTAAACCAGGAAAAACTGCCAGGTAAACAAGCATACTAAACATTTTCTAAAGCCTACCGTTTTCGTGACGATATTGCACTCCAAAATCTTGAGTCACAAGTTGCAACTTTACGATGAATTAGGCAGAAAGCATTACTTCTGATAGTCAGAATCCAGTGTTGAACAGTTCACTCAAGGTCACACGGAACTCAGGCTGTACAACTCCTGATCTCATATGCAGTATGCCTTGTCCATGACAAGTTCCCCAGTCAAATGATCACATCTTACTTTGTGTGTAAAAAGTCTAGTAAGTGGTATTTATTCATCAAGTTACAT
Organism: Leptosomus discolor; assembly: GCF_034619465.1. Classification (NCBI taxonomy): domain Eukaryota; kingdom Metazoa; phylum Chordata; class Aves; order Leptosomiformes; family Leptosomidae; genus Leptosomus; species Leptosomus discolor. The sequence goes on along the minus strand of NC_141398.1, from coordinate 54,857,569 downwards.
TCTAGATACATAACTTTGTTTTTTGTGACAGACAAGTGTTTGAAGTACCAGATACAGAGTCAGGAAGTCTAGGTCTCTATTCCTTTGACCGCAGATTAGATTCAGAAACAGACACAGTAAGGTATCTTCTCACAGATCACAACCTTCAATCACTCAGGATGCCAAAGCGTGCTGCCTAGTAGGTCATGCACATTTTTATGTAATCTTCATCACCTATCTTAGTAAGGCACAAAATAGTCCAAATTTACCTTCAGAGTTAAAAATCCTTCAACAACAGTGAGATTTATACCCCTCAGCAACTGCTCGCAGCTGGACACAGACCCAAACAAATAAAGCACACTCTGGAAAAGCTTTCTTTACACATTTCTAGTTGCCATATTTTCTGCTCTTAATATATCTTAATTATTCCTTCTGCTAAAGAACTAGAATAGTTTTCAGAGAAGCATGTTTCTTGTCCTGTGATAGAACAATCCAACTCCCACTTTAAATTAGATTATGGACATGGAATCAACCTGTAAATTTAGGTCAGTTACTGCAGCTATATGCTGCTTCATAAGTAAAATAAGACTAATCACACATTTCTCAAAATCTTAAGCAGCAGAGTTAATGTCTGCAACATACAAATGTATAGAAGCGAGAACGGCTGCTCATGCTTGCCAACAGGAGAAGAGGAACATAACAAGAACCTCTCACAGTTCCTGGATCTCTGAATACACAATATAATATTGTTTTCTTCAATTTGGTTGTGTTAGAGGAAAATTAGAGATCCGTCTCTCAAACTTTTAAACAAACAGTGAATTTTTGCACAAAGGCAGCCGTTTGACTAATCATCACCAGAGGAAAATGCCCCGCAAGTTTTATGAACTTGAGTTTAGATATCAAAAATAAAGGAAATCCAACCAGACAATGTGCTGATAAAGCTGCTTGGAAAATAATAAATAATGAGAAGGCAACAGACATACCTTCTACAAAGATAACATAACCTGGAAAAAAAGAAAAATTCCTAAGCAACACTCATTTTTCTGAATGCCAAGTCACAGTGCATTTAAGAGATTTAAATAAATATATCCAACACTGAACTGTGACAGTTCCTTGTTCACACTAATATTATTACCATCAAGAAAGTACGATAACAACCAGAAAACCTAACTTGACTAGTTTTTTAGTATAAAGGAAACACTTACTATGAATAGGAACTTAGAAACAGTGACCAAGGTAACTGTACTTAAATGAAGGAGAGGAAACGTAACGCATACTACTGAAGCAACAGATAAAGTACTAAAAGCCACCGTGTAGAACTACAGCAAGAAATCAAAACCAACTAGATGTTACAGGAATGGAAAACCTGAGGTTATATAGCTGAACAGAAGGCTACAAACATCTCATCTATTAAAACAAAAAGCCTATAGAAGAAACGGAAAAAGGAGAAAGGAAAAAAAACAAAACCACTTTCACTCGCAGAAGAAAAATAAAAACAACAGGAAGGCACAAGACTCAGTGTGTGGTCAATAACAGAGCTAAGAACTGAAAATATCATTAAATAAAAAAAAACACATGGAAGACAAAACTACTTTTGGTTTTGATGGTCTCCACTTGAGAATTATTAAAAGAACATGACATTTGATGTATTTATTTTCTTAAGTCACACACCATCTTTTAGAAAGGTTTGTGTATCATAAGCTTTAGGATGAATAGAAGATCAGTTTCTTTCTCACAGTACTATAATTTAGGTAAAATTCTGGCCTCACTAATTCTGAAGTTAGCAGCAAGACCCCTGTTTATCAGATCAGGATTTTGACCTTAACCTTCCTGAGTTCTTACCTGCCTCCTTTCACTTCCTTCTTGGTAGGGATTTACTGTTTCAGACTTGAGTTTCAAAACCTTATAAATCCTTGACACAATCAAGCACGAGGAGTTTGAAAGGGACGCAAGATACTGAAATCATTTCTTCTTGTGACCCTACTGCTTAGCACAGTTACAGTCACTAAGAAATTTTCTGCTGGTAAGCCAAAAATGTCATGTCCATTAGGGTACATCTTTAGGCTGTAAATAGAGTTGACAGTAGCTAGAAAAGTCACAAGATGTCTCAGAAGATACTGTCATCAGAAAACAGTATACATTTATCAGCCTCTTCTCTCCCCACCATCTAAAAAGCACTCCAAAAGAATACAAACGTACAGCTGAAACTATTCACACAACTCCTGCAGCACAATTAGCTTTCAAGACACGAAGATACAAGACGATGCAGAGAAGTAAGTTCTGTGTTGCAGCGAGATAGACTGAATCACGCAAAAAGTCTTTTCATTTCTGGACTACGAAATATTTGTAAAATAATGAGAAAAACCTCTGTGAAATTAAGTATTTCAAAAGTCAGAAAGCAATCAAGTTACATTGCGGCCCATTGAAAAGCCTTTTTAACTCTTAGATGACAGATGAGAAAGTAAATACCACAGATGAAGGCTCCTGTTCTACAAGTGTAACTTCCGTGTAAAAGGAGAACCACAAAGTACAAAGCAGGCATACAGCTCAATCCCATCCTTTGTGAAAAGATTCTATTATAAGCAGTAATCATTATTGAACCTTTTAGCCCAGATGTAATTTCTTACACGTTACAACAATTTTCACATGCATTGTGAATTTCAGCCAAGGCTGATGAAGTTCAATAACTTGGCTAACCAACCATGTGTACTACTCATTACAGAAGTAATAAATAGATTCATCAAAATGGACATGAAAAAGCAGTATGAACATCTGACACCATTTTCAGCTTATTCAATAAGAAAAATAAATCACAGAAGTCCAAGAGGACCTTTTAATATTTACAATACGTAACAAGTAGACAGTTGGAGCCTTACGTAAAGCAGAGCAATATTAGTATTCCACAATATTAAGCCAGAGTTAAAACAGAGTGATGGCACTCATGGAAAACTCAATCACTATGACCTACCATAAATTTTCAGAATACAGCACTGTAAATTAAAGAGAATCCTCTTCTATTAACATTATTCAAAGTTTGAAAATAATAGCTTTTAGTAGTTTTTTAACTGCTGAAAATACATCAGAACTAATCCCTGACTGACAGCTACTAACATCCTGCAACAGAATGGGCTAAAAGTTCCACCCCACAGGCACGTTCCCATCCATAAACTATGCTTTTCTACACCAATTACCCAGATCATGTACTCTGGCCAAAAACACACTTGCAAGGTCCAGGCTCTCCCGGCAGAGCACTGTACTCCCAGTCTCCAAAAACACTGGTACAACAAAATTCATACCTGCTAGAAAGTGTTGAACATCCATAAAAAAAAATACTTGGAAAAAATTAGCCAAGTGTTAAGTCTGTTTTTTTAATGTGTGTTTAAGTAAGAAGCAAACAACAAAACTTCTATAGACACTAACATTTTTATGGTAAGGCTAATCACGTGGTTTAAGATAATCCATGCCGAGTTTGGTGCACAGCACAGGGATCACAGGACTTAAAAAAACTCAGCCTTCACTTTTTCAGGATTACTTTTCCCATGAATTCTTCATTAAGCAAGCTGGTTTCCCTCAAGAGAATAAGTCAGTCAGTTGAAGTCGGAGCAACAACACGGAACTAAAATACATAGCTGCATATGGAACACCAAACTGTATTAGGCTGAAGGATGATTATTTTTTCCCCTCTCACCCAACCACATTTTAAAAGGCCTTAAAACCAAACCTTCATTGCCACTGTTTTGCTGGTGAAGGAAGGCAAGACAGCAGCCCCTAAACACCACAATTGTGCTGGCAGAAGACCCTCCTGTAAAAATTACATCTGCAAAGTAATGTTTTTATTGGGTAGCTTATTTTTCTCATGAGTTGCTATTTTATTCTACCAGGACAAAGCATATACACACTGGCTGCACCAGGCCAGACACGCTTTTCTATTAATATACTATGCTGCTTGTAATAGTGAAACGTGTGATACATGGAAGAGAGAATTCACCAAAAAATTAAAATACACATCAAGAAACAACTCTTTCATGCTTTTAAAAGCCCAATAAATACAAAAGTACCCATGAAAACAATCTCAGGGACAGCTAGGACTTGGCCAAGAAAAATAATCCAAGGTGATATATTGCTGATCTTTCTGTCTGCCTCACAATAAATAAGCTTTGAACCCAAGCCTCCGTAAATAACATCCACTTCAGTTCTCCACACATGAACCACTTCCAGTGTGTATGAAAACATACAACTGTGCAAAGGCTATAATAGTTCGTTCACCACAAGTTATGCTGGTTTAGCAAGAACTGGAGATGTATCTCCTTAACAAAACCCCAGCATTTCCCTTCTCTCTGCACCACAGAGCTAGAACAGAATCACGTACAGAAATTCTTCTTAACAGAAACAAGACATTTGAACTTATTAATCCACAGACATTTGTGCATTTAGGAACACTGATTTTCACTAAATGGGGAAAAGATCCACATAGTAGGAAAAGGCCATTCAAGAAGTAGTGTCACAAGCTTGCTCCCCCATGTCACATCCCTTTTTTCTGCTCTCATACGAAAATGGATGCAAATAATGGACAACTACTGGAAAGCAAACACCTTGCTATTTATTCATCATAATAAAACACACAAAATACACTTAGAAATCTTCTGGAAAAGTTAACATATAAATAGAATTGAGAAAAATAACAATACAGACCAAAACCAGACAGGCATATTTTCTCTTGAAGATTAATATTTCCAAAACAAACTATTCAACAAGAACAGGCTGGTTTTTTTCAAGGCTGACAAAATTCAGGCATTACAGCATAAGAAAAATTCCAAAACCATACAAGAAATCATAAAGTGAATCTGAAACCAAGACTATCTTTAGCAGTTCCTTTGTAGAAGTCCTGCCTGTTATACAACCTTTAAATACTATTTCATCACAAAACAGACAAGGAAAATTAGAAAATAAAGTTGGTGCTTTCAAATAAAAATCTGCACATTTTTCAAGGAAAATTTTCAAGGAAAGTCTGCAATCTAACTCAAAAATAGAGCTGAACAATTCCTTACTGACAGATTCAGGCAAACATCTGTGGGCGTAGACCACCAAACTCCATGCAATACAGTGAAAGACAAACAAACATATTTAATACCTTCATAATTCAGACTAATACTATTAAAATGAAAGTCCTCAATGACAGTTGTAAGGGACTGTTTCATTCCTCCCATACGATCTGAGTTTGACTCAAATAAGACCAGGTCTAATTAGGATTCAGCAAACGTTACCTTCTTTGTGAAGGCCAACAAAGCCAGCCTCAGTAAAAATGCTATGTTGCTGACAAATAATCTCAGTAACCTCTACAACTAGAAGGGTAGCCCATATTCACAAAATTCTCTTCTCTTCAGGTACAAGGCAGCGGATTTTTGATTTCTCAAGAAGGGTTTTTTTCATCATACTTTTCCTGTGTCTCCATCGCCAACAGATCTAGAGCATAGCAGTGAAAGCTAGCCAGCATCTATTAGAGACCTTCAATGATCTTCACAAGAAATTTAGATAAGCTTTAAAAGTTTAATTTTGCTCGGTTTATGAGTAATAGCTCACGTAGCCATTACTCAATTAGCATAAGAAATGCAACAAAGTTAACCACATCTGCCCCTATCAAGGCTCTGGAGGAAGATTCTGCTTTTCAACTACAAGAAGGATTCAGAACAACACTAATAGAGGAAGTGCTCAAACACTATGTCACAACATACAGAAACAACATACAGAAACAACAGCTCAGAAATTAGGAATTCGGAAATGCTGAAGCTATGCAGTATGTCACGCCCCCAATAAAACAAACTTCCCTTAGCTTCTGTCAGTATGAAGTACAAAAGCACAGAGTGAAGCACAGCAGTCTGGCCATGTGTACTGTGTCATTTACGTACAGGTTTATCAAAGGAGTATGAAAAATAAGTAAACAGAAAGAAATAAAAAGCTAACAAAAACAACTTTTTTAATACAATAAAATTATGACAGAAAAACAAATACCTTGGGATCGTTTTGAACTAATGTAAGCACTGTACGCTTACTGAAAAGAGAGATTCCTGGCTTTCCAATAGTTCAAAGCTCTCTTTCCACCCTGACAGTATCAGATCTTAGATGCTATGGGTCCCAGAATTAACACAATTAATCCCACATTCCAGACTACTGAAATTTTACTGTTTTTTTCCAGCAACAGAGACAGAAAAGTTTCTAGTATTTTCACTAGTATTTTGGGAACAGAATGATTTAAGAAGGGTAGACATTCTACATTGTTCACAGATGTAAAGTGTTCAAATAATGTCCCATATGAGAGAGATTTCTGAATTAGGTGCAGGTGATACAGTGAAAAGCAGATGATAAATTGCAGAGCTTCGTAATTTGTATTTATCACAAAAGCACCACCATGTGTGAACAAAATCTAATCATCTACATGTTACCACGATGATTAATACTAAGTAAATTATCAAGTTACACGTTGTCAAAATGTTACCTTCTATAGTTCCACAATGTTCAGTTATGTTTGTGTATATATACAAACCCTCACGGCAATTAACTGTGACATTTGATACTGGGAATACAGCTCATTAAATACACAATGCATTTCCAAAAGCTGCATAGGCTCTATTCTGATAGTTGAGTTGAAATCAGAGTTTTAGCTCTAAGTCTCTTCCCCGGGTTTCATATACCTGATCCTCAAGTATCGGCTACATTTGGTTAAGGGAATGCAAATCAGCCATGGGCGTAACATAAATCAACTCAAAAGGAAAGAATGGAAGAATGTAGCTGTTAACTGCATTTTAGTAGTTAAAAGTAGTAAGTTGCTTTGCATTTCCTCGGTTTGTAAAACAACACATTTTAATAAAACTTGTTGTCATCTGCTAAAATTTACTGATCATTTTTAGTTGCAACTTAACCACACTCTCAGAGTTGAAAAACATAAGTGATATGCCACAATCTAACTTGTACAAGTTTTACAATAACCATTTTTTATTACTATGTCAAGCTAGCTTTCCACACTTAAAATACGATACACCAACAGAGTCACCCGGAGGAAAAAAGCTATGAGAGAGAGGAACAAAACAGAAAAACTTCTGTTTATCATTTATAAATTAAAGGCCCAGTTATTCAACAAAACAGCTTTTTAAATCATAAAGCAGATGTTTAATTGTGATAACTTATAAGCACATTTCCCAACCCTTCGCATCAGTATGACAAGAGTTGCTAATCCTGAAGTTCCACACAAGAAATAAAAGACATACAGTAACTTCCCACACCAAAACTACATGCAGACTGTAAGCTCACTGGAGCAGGGACTCGCCTTTTAAGTACTGATTAAAAGTACCTAGTATACACCTTTCCTCCTGGCTAAGGCCTCTATATTGCATAACAAAAAAAGTTGCAGGAAAAAAGAGAATACCATTGAACAAACATTAACTGACAATTATTTTAAAGAAATAATCTAAAACATTTCCACAATTACAAAATTACATACTCTACTCTGGCAAAACATAATCAAGAAAAGCAATATAGCAAGCCACATTATGACTAAAGCTTCTGGATTTTCTTCAGTATTTCAAAAAAAATGAAGCTGCTCAAAGCCAAAAGTGGTTTTCATCATCTTGAGATAATTTGGGCTTGTTCCGGGCATCCCTTACAAAAGCAGTTAACAGATTTCTTTTGACCTTCCTATAGCAGAAAGATTAGAATTGCAATTTGACCAACAGTTTGGTTATGATTATCAATACAGTTCTGTGATAAGGTCTTGGGAAAGCATGAAGAAAAACACTCCTTTGAAATCTGCCTGACTGCACAGAACAACACATTTTTCCCTTCCATAATACGCTGCAATACCACTTACATTTCGCTACTCATGCATACTCCAGCAGTCACAATAGGTTAGTTGCAACTGCACCCAATACAGAAAACAGAACCCATTGGAGTTTCAAGGTCATATAGCTGTGTGAATCTTAAAAACAGACAGCAATATTTACACAAGTCAGAGAAAATCACTTGAGCTACACAACTGTCTCCCTGATGTTAAAACCAAGTAATATTTTTTTTTAAATTTGTTTGATTTGAAGAGACTGCTTACACATGCAGTTGAAAATACCACATCTCTCTATAAAATTAAACCTAGATGAGCAGCTGACATGCTTTTTAAAATTCTGAATTCTAGCCCTAATAATTAAGAACACAAACAACAAAATTACAAGAGTATTCACTAAAAACAGGAAAAAAGCACCAGGTCTCTTTTGTTCAGGATTTTCAAAGAGCAACACAGCCCTCTAGTGGAAAAATTAGAAAGTATGACTTTCTTCATACAAGAAGCATGCTAGGGAAGTATTTTCTCTGTAACCTAACTGACGTTGAGACCTCTAAAACTGAACGACAGACAAAATTGCACACTATCTTCAGTTCCTCAGTGGAGTAAGACTTACTGACTTCAAGAGCATAAACTGACAATTGACACTACTCAAGTTTAAATGTACATAGAACAATAAGTATTTAAAACCAGAAGGACTGATACAAGACTAAACTGTTCAGTAAGTCAGTCTTACTTCTTTTTACTACATCAGCTTTACCATGACCAAAAGTTACCCCAACTTCTGACGTGACACTCAAGAGTAAAATTTTATTTAGCCTAAAAAAAAGAGGAGAAAAAAAATCCAAAGAATATCTGGACTGCACTGTCAGAAAAAAAAAAATCCACAATAAAAAAAAAACATTTTACTAATGAACTCTTATCTCTTATCTGCTATGATCTCTTTTATTATCTCTTTATCTCTCTTTTTCTCCAAGAACGAAATCATTCATTAACCAAGTTGTTAATGAAAGTTAATGAAGTGTTTATAAATCTAATTGTTTAAGTACATTTCCCCCCCCCCCCCCCCCTTTTTGCAGCAATTTTATGGACTCAGTTAAGAAAGTGGGTATGTAATCTAGGAAATTCTCACAGACCATATTCCTCATCAGTAACAAAAAGAAGAACCACAGAGCAGGCAGTCTCCCCATTCCACAGACACATTAAGAGAAGTAAATGTCACTTCACTGCCATTAAAGAAGCCAGTACATGTGATACCACTAAAACTCTACCACTGCTGGAGTCATCCGAAGTATTGCCTCAGTAATTAAGCGAGCATCTCTATTTTTTCAGAAGATGTGGAGATTTTTCAAATTTAAGGAGAAAAAAAAAATATTTCTGGCAAGCTACATTGGGCTTCCTGTACTAGATTTTCAAATAAAGCCAATTAACACATAATTCCATATTTTTAACTTTGCTATCTTAAGGCGGTGCACACAGACAAATAAAAAAATAACTGCTATGTTTACCCATCTTTGAAGGGATTCTCAGTATTTTCCGAACTTCACCTTGAGCATCCAGCAATGCGGCAACTGAAAATGCATTTTCTGCATTCTGATAGACTGCAGTCTACCAACTCGGACCCTGATCCTCATTCTACCCATCTTGAAATGAAAAAGTTCTCAATATACCAATATCATAAAGCTAGTTTCAAATATACCACTGAAACTAATTTTGACAATGAGTGATATCTTTTTTCCTTACATTAGTAAGTACAAATGCTCAACAAGTAATCCACTGTTTTTCATTCACTTTCTACTTAATGGACAGCAATATTTCCTTGCAAGTATTTACACTTACCTCCTAAAGAAAGTATGTCAGTGTTCTGAAAAGACAGTAATTGTTTACTCCTCAAAATATTCAGGGAAGGAAATATTAGCTCGAAAACACACAAAGAGTTTAGAAGGAGTATCTACAATACAAAGTGGAATACAGCACTGAAATCCTAAAATAACTGTGGAATAAGCTCCAAAACTGGTAAGACTCTGCTTGAGCTAGCTAATTAGTATCTCCACATGGAGTGCCAAAGAATTGTATAGACATACCAAAGCTCACAGGGATCTCTACACTGAAATCCATTACATGACACCGCCACGTTCAAAGCAATTTGCCGAGACTCACAAAGCATGGCTAAGAGTTAAGCTAAGACTGACACGTTTCAACGACTTGGACAACAGAGTTTCAACAGGACTTCAAATTACATCAATTATGTCCAAATTAATTGGACAAGAACACTATTAGCCAACCCTGAAGGGGGAGCGTTCCCTTTACACAACACCAAGGAGTTTGAACCTTGTTTTTCTCCGTCAAACAGGTCAATCGTAAGTCAGAACCAGCACAAGCCCAGCTCAGATTATATTTTCTCTCAGAAGCCTTTAGAGCAAGGAAAAAAAAAAAAAACATAGATTACACAACAAGCATAAACCCTAGAATTGCTGTCTCCTTAATCCATGCTCTATGGCAACTGGTAAGTAGTGTCAGACACAAAGCCTAGGACTATAGTCGTATTAAACACAGGAGTTTTGAGTTATATAGGCCATAACACCCCCTAAAACATATATCTGCTACATCACCTGCATAGTTTTGGACTCCTTATACCCTAACTTCACATAGCAGCACAAGCCCAAGGCTTATTTCACTTATGCTCTCACTGATCTTGGCATGCTTCTGACCAGGGGCGACATCCTGCCCTCACCTACTAACAGAAACCAAGGAAGTATATACGTGCATGTGTATCTATATCTGTGCATATATGCCACAAGCAAAGAAGATCTGGTGCAAGGACGTGCCCGCTTACTTGTGATCAATCCAGACTAAAAACTAAGGGAGAAACACAGGGAAAAATTCTTGACAAAAGCATCATACATCTTGGATTACTCTTTTGCCGTATATGTAACACTTTCAGCTCATTCAGCAAATCCGAATTGTAGCTCTTCTCCTGCTGAAGGCAAATCATTTGCACCCAGGTAACTCTTAAATGTTCTGAGACTGTACAGTTGCCTACAAACCAAATTCTACCATTAGATGCCATGTAAAGACATGCTGTACTAAGAACCTGAAATGTAAACCTTCCTAGAAAACACAAATTCCTCATTGATACAAGTAAGTACAACACTTGCTGCCCTTGCAATACCAATCTGTAGTAGCATATCATGCAATGACAGCAGGACATGTGCTGTTAATGCCTAAACTGCAAGCTACAATAGAACTCTAAATTCTTCATCTGACTCCTGTGGGATAACACTCCCTTAAATAATTAAGGGGTAAAGACCAAGAGAATTTAGTGATAACTCCTGCTATTAATTCATTTTCTAGAATATCTCCAAGGTTTTCCAACATCCTCACAAATCCATTTTAAGTGAAGATCCTGCACTAAAAAATAATTTTCATAAGGACTCTTTCAATATTGATGTAATCCCACCATAAAGAAAAATGCAAACCACAAAAGGGAACAAAAGATTAACAGTTAACTAGGATTTAGGTAGATCCCCTCACAGAATCACAGAATGGTAGGGGTTGGAAGGAACCTCTGGAGATCCTCCAGCCCAACCCCTCCTGCTAAAGCAGGTTCACCCAGAGCAGCTTGCACAGGTGGGCTCTGAATGTCTCCAGAGAAGGAGACTCCACAGCCTCTCTGGGCAGCCTATTCCAGTGCTCTGCCACCCCCAATGTAAAGAAGTTTTCCCATATTGAGGCAGAACCTCCTGTGCTCCAGTTTGTGCCCATTGCCCCTTGTCCTGTCACTGGGCACCCCTCAAAAGAGCCTGGCCCCATCCTCTTGACACCCACCCTTTAGATATTTATGAACATCTCAGTCTCCCTTTCTCCAGCCTAAACAGCCCCAGGTCTCTCAGCCTTTCCTCATAGCAGAGATGCTCCAGTCCCCTCATCACCTTCGCAGCTCTCTGCTGGACTCTCTCCAGCAGTTCCCTGTCTCTCTTGAACCAGGGAGCCCAGAACTGGACACAGAACTCCAGAGGTGGCCTCATTTACACAAAAAAATCAAATGTAACACCAAACCACACCAATGTTGTAATATTTGTGGAGAAGCCACAAATTTAAGCCACAGAAAAAGACATCCTGTGCAGGTTGCTGAGTGAACTTCAAACAGCCTAGCAAATTAAGTTGGAGACTAAATCCTGTCTTCTGAGAAGAAAGGCAAAGCCCCTAAGCACGAAAGCTTCATTATAAAATGAAACAAAAGCAGCTAATTAGAATCTCTCAAATACTCACCCGCTATAGAAGTGATGCTATAATACCTGATTTTGATACCTAAACAAGCTGAATGTCTGAAAGGATTTACGAACTTGCTAGAAAATACAACTAACAGGGATTTAAAAAACTTTTTTTTTTGCCCTAAAGGAGCATCAAATACGACACTCTCACGCAAGTTCATCATCAAGCTGACGTGAAAAATATCTTCAGAGATAAAGATTCCACAGCCTCCTTGGAAAATCTTTACCTGAGTTTTTTGCTGCCATTAGAAAGTTTTTCTGAATACTTTATCTGAACTCCCCTGCAGCCATACAAACCTTACTCCTTGTTCTACCCACCAAGATCACAAAAACAAACAAAAAAAAAAGCACTACACCACTTCCCTTCCCTTTCACAGCAATCATTTGTAGAGTTACATAATGTAAAATCCCTCCATCACTACTTTTCTGGACAAAAATCAATTGTTTCAGAACTTGATATCTTTTCTGTAGCTCTCCTCTAAGCGCCAAATACTCCACGCTTTTTTAAAAAGCAGCACAGAAACCTGAACAAAGTTTCCTAACTAGAGGTTTTATATGGAAATAATGCAAAACAAGTCTGAAATACCAAAAGCACAGATATTTAAACAACGACGTAGCCTCTAAGATAAAGATTGCCATATTTCACCTCATATGTGCTGTTAACCTACCTATTCCTGAATTTGCTCCCGTGATAATAACCACTTTCCCGCTCAAGTCACGACCCTGGAGTATTTCCATTGCAGTACTGTTGCCATCATATTTTTGCCTAGTAGTAGGTTTCACTGGATTATCTTCAACTGTAAAGGCCAGCCTTGGGTCAAGGTAGGTAGTCCTTTTGTTTATGTGGCTGCAAAAGAACACAAAAATTCAACCGCTTAGACCCTTCCGTATTCTGTATTTAGATTTTAAATTTATTTCAACCACTGTTGTGTACAATTCCAGTGGATTATTTAAATACCTAAAAGTCAAATTATTTTTTCAGTTTTGTTAAATGGATCCAAATCACTTTTTTCATTAAGTATTTTTCCAATTGTGACAGTGTCCATTAATATTTGTATTCACATACTTCACAACGCCATTCTGAACTTCATGTGAACCCCTGCACAGAAAGCAGAATTTTGTCAATGGAAAAATCTCACTATATTAGGGAAGAACACGTTCTCTTAGGCGCTCTATAAAAGTGGCCAGCACTACACCCTTGAAAAAAACCACCAATGAGAAATGTAGCTCAGCACTTTTTTCTCAAACAACTGAAACCAAATAGCTTCACATCAGCTCAGCAAATGGCACAACCTGGATCAGGCTCACCTTTCTAAAAAAAGAGTTTTAGTTTTCTTCAGACAATTATCAGAAAGAGACACTAAGCAACAACTTTCAGTCTTCAGCCCTTAGTCATAGGGCAGAGAGGCTATACTTACTATTTTGATCTGTGAATATTCTTCATTCTGCCAAGTCAGTTAAAGATAAACTACCCCACTTTGGCCCTGGCATTGAAAAACATACAAAAGGAAATGTTCCCATAAATCTCTTTCCAGTTCTGTGAACTTTCGCCTCCCTTACCTTTCTAAAAGCCTTTGCTAGCTCAATCCCTGTCCTCTTGTCTTTCTGTGCTTTACATGGCAAGTGAGCCAGAGCTGCAACAATTTTGTTTTCATCTTGTATGTTTATAGCCCCACTGCAATGTTAACAATCAGCCATGAAGTTCTGGATGTGATTTTAAAGTTACACATACAGAGTTTATCCATAAAGGTACACAAACAAAATGGGCCTACACAAACATTGCCTAAGGGTCAGCACACGTTTTGATACACGGACAGGCAAGTCACTTCAATCTGCCGCCCAAGCTAGTATTTCTGTGCACGTGGAAGAACTCAGAAAGCTACAAATGGGTGTTTAGACACTGCCACAACTGTAATATCTGCGTATGGATTCTGAAGTTGTACTTATTAATTTCTTTGTCTTTCCAGCTGATACTGTCACAGTATCATAACTCAAAAAGGCTACCCAACATGAAACACAGTCGTCCTACTTGCCCATATTCTACGTTTTGACATACTTACTCTACAAAATAGACCTGTCCATTTTCATCTGTCTCCTGCTCCCATCCATACGGCAGACCTAGGAAACACATAAAACATTATCTTTTTTTCTGGCATTAGAGTACACTCAGATTTGAAATTTAAGCAATTTCTCAGACAAATGTGGCAAAATTCTGCATTATTTATGTAGGTAAAGCAGCTACCTGCTGCACTTGAATATTGGAACTTGAAAGAAGGATTGCTTCCCTAATCACATACAATTGCTCTCTAATGAAAGTATAATATACAGAAGACCTAGTACAACTGTAATGATTAGCATAGTAAGTCTAAAGATAATATAAAAATGCTTTATAAAGACTATTTCATGTTCTAGCACAAAGGGGCAAAATGCAATCATGCTTCCTAGTACATACAGATGTCTATACCGCAGACAGTTTAGTACCTATCCCTGATAAACAGCAAAAACATTGAACTAAATGTAGGAAAAGTTACATGGAACACATACCGAAAGCTGGAAGATCAGAACCCTCAAGTGGGTATGGGATACATTAAATCGAACCTAAATGATTCTATGGTTCATACATGAAGTTGGAAGGACAGAAAAAACAACAAAAATGACATATTTTTACAAAATAAATTCTTACATAAAGGATCCAATGGAACAGCATTCCCAGTATTTCTAATCCTGGCTGAAGAGTACTCAATTATAATTCAAGCAGCTCAAAATCTACTGAAAACATCCCAGTTATAGTCACATTACCAGTGCCAAAAGAAATACGGCTTGCCAACAGCACAGTACTCCTAGGTACGCCATATAGAAGCTTCTGGGAAAATCTAATTTGAGGCACTGAGCCAAGGTCCTTAAGAAGTCATATACCTCTGGAAATGTCCTGCAATATTGGCTGTCTTCTGTTCTGGCACAAACATTCAATTTGGTTAGGGAAAACAAGCAAAAAGAAAACTAATGGGACTTCCTTTTGTGCCACTGATATTCTTTAATCAAATGCATTCTTTAAAGAATGTAATTCAATTTTATTGGATTAAATATAATCTGATGGACACCAGAATATCAGAACCCAATCGGCAAATCCCAGTCTTTGACTATATGCCTTACAAGGCACAGTAAAACAATCCCTTTACCTTGGAACTAGCACTTCAGCTTTACGGAGGAAAAGAAAGGCATAAAACTGCAAAACGATCACTTCACACAGACACAATCACATTAGGTAAAACCCCACTGAAATCAGCTGTATTTTGCAAGCTCAGTTTGCCCAGGTAATTAGTATCAACCAGAAGATCAAGATGAGATCTTGTTCCTGCACAAACCCCAACTGATGTTTGTAACATGACTCCAGCTCATTACAAAAGCTTAACACAAACCTCCTGCAACACGTTTCCTCTTCCCAGACTTAGGATGTTCCCACTGTGTTTTTTCTTCCAGGTGGCTGTAGGAAAAGAAAAGGTTAAGTTTTTTTTAAATTGTCTAATAATTTTTCTGATATAATCCAAAAATTTTATTTACATACAGTAAATAGAATTTAACTACTTTATTTTTTACATACAGTTCAGAAAACGGCTTGTCTTGCTCAAAAAAAGAAAAGAAACATGACAATGCCTTGTTTAAGAAAGGTCAGAACTGCCATTAGAAATGATTGGGCTTCCATACTGACACGGTTCTAAAGGAAAGCAACTAACCAGAGAGCATAGGAGTCTACAAAAATTCAAGTAAATGTTTGACTTCCAATCTAAGTTTCGTTGCTTATGAGGAGAAGAAAGAAAACCCAAAAGTCATTAAAGAACAACATTAACAGACTCAGAAAATTCCTCAAAACATGGTGATCTTTGGCAGGAAAAGAAAGAAGCAAGAAAAGAATTTATCAAAAACTAGTATAAATAATATCAGAAAGTTTTCAAATGATGAAAGCAACCCTCTAAAACTCTTGTCTAATAACATTGATTTGCAGGCTATAAGGTAAATAAGTCTGGATTTCTACAGGAGCCGTTGCAGCTTTGGACAGATAAGTATATCCAAAGGCCTTTACTAGCAGACTAATTATTTAATATGGGTAATAATAGTATCACATCTCTTCTTCTAGTTCAGAGATTTTACTCACTGAAATCATTATAACAGGATTAATATACTCTATCATAAGGTTTTCTGCACTACAGACTAATAAGAAAAGTGGTGTGCACATAAACAAGGTCTTACAACACCGAAATTGATGAAATCAGGTTGGATATTAAAATCTTACCTTTCATTAAGTATTTTAATATAAAAACTTGGTTGTTATTTTAAGAGTCAGGCAGGGATTACTTGAAAGAGTGTCCAAACTGATAGCTGTCCAAGTATGAAATAAAGACTGGCAGCATTATTGAATAACATACACAATCATTACACTACAGATCTAGTACCAACAGCAATTCACACATAATATAAGCAACTTTTCCTTCTTACAATAATCACACAGTTAGTACACCGTGACAGGACACTGTATGACAAGAATCACAGCTGGTGGTCTGAGACTAAATAAGTATGTCTGCGTGACCTGCAGTAATACTTGAACTTCAGGACATTCACACACTAAAGACTCAAGATCCTGAGTGACTCCTGTCCGATGTGAGATACACAACCAAGTTACCATACTTGACAAACAAACGCATGCCCACCAAGCTTCAGTAGCTGCCTGTGTGCATACCTAACTCATCACAAAGACTTTTAAAAGTCTTAAACCAAAGTAACCACACTCCAGCTAAGTCTAAAGTTCATATTGTTGATGAGGTTTAAAAACAAGTTTCCAGAATGGAGGTATCACAGATATAGAACTTATATTAAAGGCAGCAGCAGTGCAACACCTCTTCACATCAAATATTTTTTCAGACACACTGGGCAAGATTTTCAGCCAGTAAAGATACAGTAATGTAATGTCATTAAATTAAATCAGTTAAGTTTCACAACAGTTAAAAACCAGACCTACTGAAAT
The DNA here is from genome assembly GCF_034619465.1 of Leptosomus discolor. Taxonomy (NCBI): domain Eukaryota; kingdom Metazoa; phylum Chordata; class Aves; order Leptosomiformes; family Leptosomidae; genus Leptosomus; species Leptosomus discolor. The sequence goes on along the minus strand of NC_141398.1, from coordinate 54,840,471 downwards.
AATTGTTTGTGTAAAAATCATGCTTAGCAGTATCTTATTATTTTGTAGGTTTGCTACTTTCACCAAGTGTTTCTTTCCTGAAAGAGCTTTTCAAGTCAAAGGAAATATACAGAAGCTGGACCTAAGAAAAACAAACATCTAGAGAGAATCTGCAGTGTTTACAAAACAAGTGCAGATAAACTACAGCATTCTGTCCGGTGTTTGTAAAGCAGAACTTGGGAGGAAGATGCCAGCACACCAGAGGTGAGGATGCACTATACTTTTCCCTTTTGTGGAAGGGAATAAATCTTGCAGCTTTAAACAGACTGAAACAGATTCCAAGATCAGCATGGCTAGAGAAACCACAAGAGAGGAGAAAATACATAAATATATATTCCACTGAGTTAGTTAGCCCTGTAGCACATCCCCTTTTGTAACGAGCGAGGATACAATCATTCTCTGCGTGGCACAAGCAGATGGTGCTAAATGCAAATTTTTATCTCTTGTCAAAGCTGTGGTATACTGAAGAGCTGAGGGAGAGCATTTATAGTTTTTAACTTCCATCGTACCTCTCACTCCTCTACTGCCACAAGAAGGAAAACTAAAACAATTACAAGATGGTGCAAGGCTCAGCTGCCCCTAGGTCTAACGATTACCCACAGACCCGCGAGGTGTACTGCAAGAGCTGCCCGACGGCCCACCGCCCCACCCCGGAGGGTCCAGAGCTGCCCCAGCACCCCTCCCACAAGCGCAGGAGGCTGCGGCTCTGCCCGGCGGCGCTCAGCACCGCCCAGACCCGCTCCCCGCCCCCGCGGAGCGCAGCGCGGGGAGGCCGCCGCCGCCGCCAGAGCCCAGCCCGAGCTGGGCGCTCCCGGGAGTCAGGAGGGCACTGTACGCGGAAACGGAGTCACACGGAGACCGCTCCCGCCACCGAGCCCGGCCCCGGCCGCCCCACGGCGGCAGCTCGCCCCCGTGGTAAAGGGCGGGAAATGGCGGCTCCTGCCCCCTCCCCCGCCCCGCGCTGAGGGGCAGCATCCGCGGAGCCGCCGCTGCTGCCCCACGGCGAAGAGAGGGTGGTCAGGGGGCTCCAGGCGCGCTCCTCCCCGTCCCTTACTTCGCGTAGTAAACCCAGCCGTCCTTGGTGGTGCGCTCCTCCCAGCCCGGCGGCAGCTCCTCCTCGCTGTCCGTGTCCTCCAGCCCCGCGTACTTCAGCGCCGCCATTGGGACGGGCGCTCCGCGCAGCCCCGCGCTGCCGCCGCCGCCAGCCAGCGGGCGCGCGCCACACCGCCCCTTCCGGCCGGCCCAGCCAATGGCGCGGCGCGGCGGCCCGGGGGCACCATGGGAAGTGTAGTCCGGCGCCGCGGGGCAGTGGAAGGGGTGCGAGGCGTTGCCCTTAGCCCGCGGCTGAGCTGCCCCCTCGCCCTCAGCTCTGTGGGCTTCGCCTGGGCCGCTGAGTTTTTGACCCCTGAGCGGCCTCGGACGGAGTTAGGATCGTCACGGGTGGCACAAGAACCTCAGATTTTGAGGGCATTAACTGTTTCCAGCCCGCTGTTTTTCAGAGACTGGCGTGAATACCACGAGGCCCCGGAAAGCAATGAAAAACGAACAGGTCTTTGAGCTTTTCGCCATTAGTTGTCACCTCCTGATCTCTGGGACGAGATCTCCCGTCGTGGCCGTGTTAGTCAGCGCTCCTCCGTGCCGCTTTGCTCGGTGGGGAAGGCCCGGCTGGGAGAAGTGCCGGGAGCCGCCTCACCCCCCGGCTGCACAGGCCCCTCGGCCAAGCCGGTGCCACCGGGCGACGCCGGTACAGCCGCCCGCAGAGACCGAAGCGTTCCAGGTCAGTGAGCTGGCAGCAGCCTGCGGTGACTCCTGTCCCGGCAGCTGCAGCCAGGCAGGGCACCTGGCGGCGGGGGGAGGTGAAGCCGGACCGTGCCTGCTGCCGGTACCCGGCTGACATGGCCTACCCGCCCTGGCCTGCCTCGGTGCTTTGGGTCCCGTGCCCGTCTGCTGGCGTAGTCATAGCTGTTTATATAGCCAAACCCAGCTGTCAGCGTTTGTAACAGCGTCTTCCCACGGTAGTCCTGTGGCAGGTGCTTTAAACACACACATAAAAAGCCGAACGCAGTGTCGGACAGAGACTGTAATCGCTGAGGCCTGCACCAGGTGGCAGTGCAACCCCACAAGTGCAGAGGAGTGCTCTGCCTCCTCTGGGTAGCATTTTTATGCACTGTTTGAGACACTGACCTATATGGCTCACTCCCCACTAATGGCACGCGTATCTGTCTAGAAAAAGCAGCCTGAACTTTCTTCTGCCCTGCTGCTCCCATCACTTTGCAGGTTCCCCTGAGGAATTACACATACTAAATTACATCCTCCTGCTGCAAATAACAACTCATGCATCACCAAAAGCCAGTTTTCATGCAGGTATTATTGGGACTATTAAAAAAGTCTACGACCATACTCTCTTGGGCAAACATATGGGAAGGGAACCTTCAGTGACATGTTCGCTTCTGGTCCAGGAAGCTTCTGAAATACTTCATAGGTGACTGAGTGGAGAGATGTGCCAGGTCTCAAGAAATTTTTAAGTCAATATTTGAAGTATAGAAAAAGAGTATTAATCTAGCAGTTGTCCTTCAGGAAAAGGTAGTTGTTAGTTTTCTTCCTATTGAGGTCTGTTAGTATTCAGCATCCAGCATCCCATGAATTGCATTCAGTGGGAATGTGGAAATTATTTGTCCGACAGTTGTCCTATCCCAGCCATCTGTATTGTATAAAGTATGCGTTATGTCCTAAATGTAAACGGCAGCATTACAGTATTTCAGTGCTAAAGGTGTACAGTGAACTTTAGGTTAAAAAAAGAAATAGAATCTTAAAACTAGGCATATATGTATGTGTGTATACCCATTAAATAGAACCACTGCCTTTCAGTTAAAAAATATTTATTGAATGAAAAAGCAAAGGCTTTGTTTGGTAGAGCAAGGTGAATATTAAAAAATTGTTTTGAAGTCCTTGGTACATGAGTGATATGATACCACAGATGTCCTGTGGATTTATATTGTTTTCTGTGCAATTTCAGTTACTACAAAAATGTTTAAGAGGTCAGAGAATTCCTTTGCCATCTTTTCCAGCTTTTTCTTTTCACATCAATTGCCTACATGTCTTACCTACATAATCCAAATTACCTCAAGAAACGTCATGTGGTCACGGGAGATTTAGGTATGATTTCAGTGGGGGTCCATGCAAGTTCAGGTCTTTGTCCATCTGTATTAAATGGCAGATTTAGTTCTGTTAGGTTTCTCAAGTGGCAGAAAGCAATGGCCATGATTTCTGTAAAAGCAGGACCGTACCTTTAGTACACAGGTTGAGGCCTGCAACAGTTTTACCACAAATTAAGATACTTTTTCAGATCCTAAAATGACAGGAGTAACACAGCCTTCCTTCTTATCACTTCTTCTTCATCAGCTCTGTGTTAGGAAACAAAGAAATTTTATATAAATTGACTGAGTGTACACACTTATCTTTGAGGTATGCAATATGTGCATTGCTCTGGTTGGGTTTTGGGGTTTGGTTTTGTTGGGGTTTTTTTTGTAATAGCAGTTGTGTAAAGTTACTATCCATTTTCTTGCACTGCAGAAGAAGGATGGGTCTTGTTATTACAGTGATCTCAGTCATCATGTTCATTCAGGCAGGGCAGTAAATAATCCATTCTGCTTAAAATCTTCTGTCACTTGCTTTCAGAGTCATATTTCAGCAAATAGTTCCTCAGAGATATCATTCTGAGCCAGTGCTGCAGCAATCCTGTAAATTAATTCTTCTGAAGATTCTGAGACTTGCAGACTGAGGTTAATTCCACAGCCTGCCAGAAAGTGGATAAAATAAAACAAGAAGACATTTAGAAATGGTTGTTGATTTCACAATAACATAAATGTCAATAGAATCTTAATCTCATTTTCTGTTAGCCTTTCTTTAAACCACCAAAATCAAATGTATTTGTCTAGCCTCTGCATGAACAACACTGACAAAAAATTTGGTCATATAATTATACTGGCAAGCCTAAGGCAGCAAAAACTTATCATTTCCTTAACATTAGCCACAAGCTTATCTGCTTTGCTGAATCATGGCCGTTGTCTGTCAAAGACCTGAGTACTGATGTATCTGACAAGGATTTGGGCACTGAGAGTTATCTGGACAAGAGAAAAATAATTGTGACATATTGCCAAAGCATCCAGATGACACAGCAAAAGGTTGACTCACCCTTTTGATAGACCATGTGTCTATTTGTTAGAAATCACGATTCAGGAATATGACAAAAATCTGAACAGCCCACAGAAAATAATTTTTCAGCAGCTGCCAAAACACATTTGCATAGGCTACAGCTGTTTCTTTTCAGGTGAAAATTCTGCCTCAGTGACTCATGCCTTTCTCACCTCAGCATTAGACTGAAGCAGTGTGTCTGCAGAAGGCTATGATTTTAATCCACTGGGACATGATAAATGAATATTTGAGCTACTGCCTAGTGTGAATGTGCCATGTCCTTCAAGTGATCAAATTAATATCTTTTTTGATTGAGTTAAACTCAGCTTTCCATAAAAAAGTTTACAAGCTCACTTTTGATTTTCTTTTAAGTGATGAAAACTGTTTGAACTTTTCAAATCCCTGAGGTTTTACCTGTCCTGGTTTGTCTGGGGTAGAATCACAGGCCAGCCATGCTGGACAGGCTGGTGGCAGTTTGGAGTCAGCCAGGGCAGCAAACCATACCTTTGTTGGTACCGGTGGTGTTTCATTAATCTGCTTTCACTTCAGCCCAAGGGTCTTCTCTCGTTTTCCTGATTCCCCTTCCTGGCTGGTGAGGGGTCAGTGGGTGACAGAACAACTGTTATAGTTTAGCCCCAGGTACAGGCTAAATGTAGACATTACCTAAGTTTATTTTTAGAAATATCAAGAATTTTATCCTCCTTCCTTATGTATAATAACATTATTTTCAACATAATTTCAAAGTTAAAAGGATTCAAATAGGCCTTGTTGTTGATGATGATCTGGTTTTCTCTGAAAACAGAGAGAAACAGCATAAACAATATTTTGCATATGAAATCTATCTATGAAACCTCTGTGGAGACTGCAGAGTTGGAATCCCCATCATAAGAGTTTCTGTGTCCAGGTTTTTTTATTATATTTCCAGAGAAAAAAATATACTAGTGAAATGAAAAAAAAATGTGGAATACCATTGTGTCTTGAAATGCTTGTGGCATCAGTTAGCTCTGATAGGCCTCTGAATATTGTAAAGTCTGCCTTTTATATTTAATTTAATATTAATTTGTTAAGAACATGCATGGTATAGAAGTTAGTGTGCAGGCTCATATTAGATGTCCTTACCTGCAAATTTTGATATGTTACGAATAGAAATATTAAATTTGTTCGACATGATTAAAAAAATAATGATAGGAAATTATATTTAACAGTTTTTAGTATAAATGCTAAAAAAGACAAGATTTTATCTTTTTATTCATCATTCAGGTAAGAACTTCCTGTCACTCTCCAGAAGCAAACCTTGCCCACTGCCAAAAAGTAAAAGTCAAATACTCCCAAAGATGAGCCAATGTTCAGCCAAGCTTTCAGCCTATGTATATGTTATTTCAAGGGCTCAGGTTTTTGTCTTATACACCAGTGATTTCCCATGCTATTTATTTCTTTCTAAGCTTTAGGTACCCTTAGCCTTGAGTGCTCCGGTTCCACCAGCGGTGGCACTCAAAGGGACAAACACACTGATAATAAAGCATTTCCATTCTTGCATGTTGCATGATCAAGAAGTTTCTTTTTTCCCATATCATTCATAAAAGCCTGTAAGATAAATTCCAAACTTACCAGTGTCAAAATTCATCATTCTGGCAACTTCTTCTGGAAAGACATTGACCCCTCATTGAAGGCAGTTGCAAACCTCCTGTGAGACACCCTATCTCAGTTAGTCTCCTGGTCCGCTGTGTGTGACGCAAAGTCGGTCCATTCACCCTGGGTTCTGTATCCATCTTGGAGGCATTGAAAGATTGACGGAATATTCTTCACAAGCTGGTTTAAAAAAAAAGAGCAAACGATAGTCAAGCCTCCCTAGGTACAAAACCCATATTTGAACATCCAAAGAAGTATTTACTCACACCTACTAAGTAATTGTTCATCTTCCAGGCTGCAAAATTGGACACTGATAAGCTAGGGAAAAAAAAATGAAGGCAGCTATCTAAACTCCTGTAAACATTTGGCTTTAATTGCTTTGCACAGACAAGAAAGTGAGGTAAATAAATTAGTAAAGAACAGATTAATGGGAAATCTTATACCTCAGTGCGATGAACACTTTTATTCACTCTTGATTTTGCAGTCTCTCTCTGAGTTCAAGGATACTAGTCACACATCTAAAATGAAACATGGAAATGTTTGCAACATCAGACCTGGAGGGTACAGGAGAATGTCTGGTTCATTTTTTCATTATTAGTCCAGCTCCTACTTGAGGCAATGGTGAGAAAGCTAGAATATGCATGTGCATCAGTACTGGCAATGGAAGAAGAAGGGGAATTACCAGTATATTTTAAAACAAAGATGAGGTTTGATATTTGATCACAGACATGAAAAAGATGAAGTTTTCATTCTAAGACATTTGAAAACGTTCAGATGATTTGTCTATAATTAACTTGGGAGAAGTCAAAGAGGTGAAGCATAACTAAAAGAAAATAGAAAAATTTTTATAACTGTTTATAAATATTAATCACCAGTACCCTTTCTTAATCAAATTAGCTATCACTTCTGATTAATCTCATCTTTAATGAGCTTCTTGACACTCATAACAATGGATGCAGTCCGTGCACAATGAATACAGTTCAAACACACTTGTTTAGACTCTAGCATTTTTCTTAGACAAATTGTTGTTTCCTAAAAATTATTCTCTCCTAAAATTATTTCATCTCAATAGCCCATTGTAAGTAACTGCGTGCCCCTTTCCTTGATCGAGCAGTTTAGTGGCCAGGACTGCCTTACGTATAAAAGCAACTCATTAGAAGAAGTACTGAGCACTGATTACATGCCATTCCTATACAGCACTGTGAAAGAAAAGGTATTCTTTAAATACAGGATCAAGATGATCAAATGGAAAAGACTTTATCTCGCTGAACAAAGCATTCTAATCCATATCAAACTGCCAAGAAATATAGAACTGCTACAAAGAAAAACTGTATTTCTTATAAATTTTACCAAAATATTATAGTGACTTTTTTTTTGTTCATAGGCTGGCTGCTGGATTATGTCAAGGAAAAACAGAACTAATATGTCAGAGAAGTTAGAGCAATATGAGCTGCAGTAAACTGACTTTGGAAATACTCTGAAAAATCTTGAGCTGATTCTGACCTGGCTTAAACTATTGATGACTGACATAGTGACATTTTGCTTGTGAGATTTGAATCTAGCTTATATTTTAAAGGGACTTTAGTGTGTAATATGTTTGTAGAGAGAAGTATCATAAGTCCTTCTACACCCCCCTCTCAGCTACCTTTGGATGACCGTACACTGTTTGTTTATCTGTCAGAAATCTTGCTTTCGTTTCCTTCTCTCTCTGAATCTCTAACGGTCATCCCAGTGAAGCACATCACGTCTGGCTTGCAGTAACTTTATTTCCTTGGTAAGGCTGTGGGAATTCTTCCTCAGTGTGTGTTACATACAGCCCTGTAACAGCATTTCAAGCTGTCTGACAGAACTTGATTTTAAAGATGCTTCGTCAGCCGGTTCAGGATATCAATATGCTTGGCCTGAGTGATCCTGTACCTCTCAGAAAAACATCCACGAATGCAGGGGAAAGGGACCAACTATCTAAATTCAGCTGGATTTCCTTCATATTGCACATGACCTTCTGCAAAAAACTTAGCATGCAAGTCTTGGTGTAAGGCCACCTGTAAAAAAAAAAAAAACATGGCAAAACAATTCTTAGGGCATGTGTGGGTTATGACCGGCTAGCCAGTAGGTTTAGGCACAGTAGAAAAAGGCTCCTCATACAAGGCTTACTGGGTGTAAGAAGGGGTGAAGAGGAGCCTGGCAGCACAGGCTAGTAACAAACACCTTGGTTTTGAAAAATGTCTGTGTCAATCCTTAGTCCTGTTTCTTTATTTGAAGGCAGATGTCTCACAGAGATGAAAATGTGCCCTGTAGAGCCAGCTTTGTCATCTAAATAAAATAAATTAAACAGCATGAGGCCTAATGCATGTCCCTGAGGCATTTCACTGGCTGCTTCTCCTCAGTGGTCTGTTATCTTCTGTTTATGGTCCTTCAGCCAGTTTCTGTTCTGCCTGAAAATCAATTTGAATTCAGTAAAAGGCTAGCAGTACATTCATTTACATTCCTGACATCTACTGATTCAGTAACAATAAAGCAGTCACAGTTGCTTAATCTACTAACTTAGTGTTAAGATGATCTAATGAGAACAAAAGCATTTACGGAAGTGCAAATTAATGGATGCATTGGATTTTGTTTCAGATGTTCCATAATGACCTGGAAAACACAGTGCATTTCACTGAATGGTATGTCCCTATTGGAGGAAAAATTTCAAATGGCTGAAATCTCATGTTAGCACCAAGTAGCTGGATTTTCAAAACAGCTTAAGTTATTGAGTGTTGAATGTTGTTGAACCTTGGGTCTTGAGTCTGAATGTACTCTTAAAAACCTGGTCATGGGCTCCCTTGGAAGTCTACCTTTTATTGTACAAGATGTTTGAATTAAGGTATTCACCTTTCCTTACTGAATGAGAATATATGTTCTGTGGTTTTGAAGAGGGACCAAAGTGAAAGTTACTTCCAAAAATAGTCCGTGCTTGTGCAGCCTCTAAAAATGAAAAATAGATCTTTAAAGAGTAATGGTTAACAATGTGCCCTCATTACTCATGTTTAAATTGCTTTTCTTGGCATGAAACATTTCTATCCTGGACCCTCTATTCTGTAGTTGGAGAGAATCCAGCGTTTTAAGTCTCTGATCAAACTCTCAAAACTCCTCACAATTAATCTATCTTTGGTGGTAAAATGAAACTCTCAAAATGTGTTAATAAAAATCTTCAAACACACACTTCCGTATCACTAAGCGAGACACAAGACTCTAATGGAGATCTTCTGCTACAAATATTCGACAAGTGTTTGGAATACTCAAATGTAGCATATGACAGTGTTAAAAAGCAGATCTCAGTCCTCTCAGCTAAAGATCATATTCCTGAATGTTTTTCACATTATTCATTACCTTCTAACAACAAGTGCGATTCCTTTGGGAGCAGAGCTTGATAACATACTGTTTAACTTTTTCCTCAAAGTCAATTGTACCTTGATCTTACAAAAGAATGCGAGGACCTGTCCTAGTTCCTGACACAAGAGGGGGAGCAGAGATGCCTGTGTAGTATACATACCACTGTCGGGCAAGAAGGAGGGAAGAAGCACAAGTAAGAGAAGCAGAGGTTCTTAGCTTACCAAGGTACTTCCAGCAAAGTTTACTATATCATGACAAAAAGGTAGTATTAAAATCACATTTTGATCCTGCCTGGTTGACATGGCAGCTAAGGAAGGCTTGTGAAACCGTCACAGATTATGGCAGTTGGTGTGCTCTCGCTTTCTCAGGGCTGAGTTTAAAGACAAAAGGTGCACCTGTAGCATCTCAGGCAGACAGTTGTCAGCAGAGCTTCTCAGCTCCATGCTTACTAAAAGGAAAGTCATGTCTAGCTGTCTCAGGACGTGTAACTTAGAGGACTTGTCTCTGTAGACATACCGTATTCATTCTGTCCTGAAAAATATCTGTTCTCCTCAGCTGTGTTGGAGAGGATATCTTGTACAATTGCTACCAGGCAAAGCTCATCAGAGAACTTTTCTTTTGTTTGGTACTTTTCTCCCTGCCCCCCTTCCCTGCATCCAATCTCTCTTTCTTCTTCCTTCCAAGAAAATAAAATATTAAAAAAAAAAAACCAACTCAATTTTCTGCTTAGTTTTTCATCATTTTTCCCCTCCTGGTTTTTTGGTTTGACCACAAAACCAGACAACCTATTATTCACCCAGCTCTACTAATGAGCTCCTTTCTCAGAGTTTTTGTACCCTGCATAATGAAGAACATCTGCATCTTGTGTAAAGCTTGACATTTCCCTGCCTATTCACCAATGGCCTTTTTCTCTTTTCTTTCAATGACTGAATGGATTAACACTGCAATACTACTAATGCAATGCATGGGAAAGGAAACTGGCAGAGTCTCCAGAACATTCTATTCTTCTCACCTTCTCTTAATATTTCAGTAGAATTACCCAATTCATATGGTAATCATTTCCTTCTAATCAATGTTTCATATGTAACCTTCCTTATTCACTTCTACTTATTCCTATTTGCCAAGAAAGCTGAATGAGACTATTGGGCGTATCTGTCTTTCATGACATTGAGAACAGATTAATAATGCTGGCAGCATGCTAACAAAAAGATGTTTTTCATTAATTAACACTTATAAATAGTTAAAGGTTACAGAGTGCTTAATGCATGCCTTAATAAACAGCTATTACATGGACCAGCCAACCAATAAATTGCTTATAACTATAAAAGCTCTGCTGATGTGCTTAGAGTACTTCTCAACCTTTCTGAAAACAAAGGGCCACCTACTATCCTGGAAAAATTGCTGTCTGCCTAGTCCATGTGGAAATAGACTGCTTTGTGCATCGCTGCCATAATGTGTTTCAGATGAATTTATTCTGGTTTATTCATATCAACATATCCCTTTTTATTTTTTCTTGATGGTTTGGTCATGTGCATGGGATTGTTTGTGAGACCAATTTTTTGGAAGAGAGAGAGACCATTTTGCAGGATACCTTGTGATGTCTGGCAAACCATCAGTGATCCAGGGAGGCATAGTGATGTATGGCACACACTGCTCATATAAGGTGCTATTAGCAGTTTCTTTATTAACTCTTACTAGAAGCATACTCATGATCTTACATTCCAGTCATTAACACTACTGAACAGCTGCGTACACATCCCCCCCCCCATAAAGTTTATATTTCCTAGGAAACCATCTGGTTTTAATTTAACACAAGTAGGATATCGGGTTTCAGTGGGACATCTAATGAAGAATGAAAAATCTGAATTTAAAAATTTGAAAAAAGGCAACAAAACTTGTCTTCTGGTGGATAAGGACTACATTAAGTCTCCCAGTGTCCCTGCTATGTCAGCAAGATCCAGTGGGTGTTATTAATTGCCATACATTAGTAAAAATATTGTAGGAAAAATTATAGTGCTGTGCAGACAAAAGTTTGGGAAGATTCATATGCTTGTGAAATCCCTATGAGACCACTGCCTTCCATTTATCACAGTGTCTCTATAGCAGAGTATACAAAAGAAAGCCGAAGTTGTTTTCTTTGTTACCTGTTTCTGATCTCAAAAGCTGAGTTTTCTCCATATGCATTCCAAGATTCCACAATGTAATCTGGGTTGATCCCAAGAACTGAACTGGACTCTCCGCAAGATCCATCCACTACCACGAGTTTTTTTGGCCAGTCTCAAAATAAATGCTTCTTCACAGAATCACCTGAAAAATAATTTTTTCAAAAGGATATTCATACGTGATTATTTTACATTTGCTAGGGAAAATGCATGAAGTAGTTCACGTTCTTTAGATGGGTATACCAGCAAAACAGCCGCTGAAAATTTGGTCCTATGTCAGTTAACCTCATTAGGAATAAGTTACAAAAAAACATAAACAAAAACATTAGACCTCGTTTGAGAAATCCCTTGTCCAGACTAAACACACCTGCCAATTCTTTAGAAAGTTCTCAAACTACTGTGGCAGTATAAGTAAAATTTTTCACCTCATAATACTTTGAACTAGTTATGTATGTTCCATTTTATAGACATGGGATGCAGCCTAGGATATTAAGCAGTTAAAATTTAATTTCATTTAAAGCAGTGGAGAAATTCCTCTGAGGTCTTTGCATAAAATTAGTACCAAAGTTTTCAGGAACTGGAGACTAAACAATGTTCACATAATTGTCTTTACACAACAGATTTTATGAAATGTAGGATTTATGGTGGCCAAAGGGCTTCTTAGCAATGCCTTTCAACTACCTTTTTTAATGTTCCAAAATGGTTACAGTGATTCTTAGTGAGCAATATTCTCAGCAAATGTGGTGTTTTAGTCAGCAAAAGAACATACTAGATGGTTGCAGGTAATACATATGATGATTAACAATAAGAACAGGTTGATAATGTCAATAACTCCAGAGCCAACATAAAGTTAGGCATGAGTAAACATCTTTGAAGATAATGTTTGAACCTCTGACCTTGGTGCTTGGAACAGAGGAAGCTGTTTCTCATCTAGTGTACCGTCATAATTATGCCTAGAGACTACAAGACTACACGGTCTTTGTGTAGTCTTTGCATTAGCCATATGTTTATAGGAGATTGTTTAACTTTACATATGAAATAGGAACAGAAGTAGTTTTCTCTTCTTTCCATTTCTCTAACCACTTAAAATTGTAACATTATAGATATACAATACATATTTGAACCAAAACAGGTATCTCTGTCTTCAGCAGACTGCAGTGAAATTAACTGAAATAGTGCCTTCTCAAACTTGGATGGGTTTCCTAAAATAAATTCACCTGCAGTAGCCATGTTTTCACTTCGTCATATTGTTCCCTGCTTAATTAGATACTAGCCACGGTTTGTTTCATGCTTTTAATCTTGATATTTTTCATATTGCTTTAGCTAGCTTAGACTGATTGCTCAGCTAAGTATATGAGATAATTAGTTTAACAGCATGTTAGATTTATAGAACAGTTCAACAGTAACTCATTATTGGCTACACCAATCATGTAGTGCACACTGACATAATTACTGTAGACATCCTGGAGTAAATATGAAATGAAATATTTATCAATTGAGTACTTGGCATAGCATTACCTGACCCAAGAATCAAAGATGAAGTTAATTTGATATGGGCTTTTTCATAGCAGGGAAATTCAGGGTCTCTGTCAGAGAACAGGGTAGTTCTGGCAGGAACAGCCCTTTCCCTTCTCACTCTCCCAGCTGCCATCTTTGTTATCTGGCACCCAGATCCTTCAGCCTGGTCCCTGTGCCACTCCCGCACATGCGCACGCGACTGCTGTGCTCGGGCTGGAGGTATACATTTGTTGTCATTCATCACACACCCCAGATCTGACCCTTGGGAATAAAGATAACGTAGTGGGTGAGATACTGGTCCAGGAGATTTCCTTTTCTTTCCCTTGCTCAACAATTGTTTATTTCAATCCTTAATTTCTTAATGCTTCAGCTTCTGCTTTGTAAAATGGGGATAATAATCTTCCTTTTGTCTGTCTAGACTGTACATTTTTTGAACAGGCACTTTGTTTTACCATGTACGCAAGAAGGCCTTGAACACAGGACAAGCTAGTATTTTAAGTTAGAATAAGTAAGTCTGATTGCAGATAGGGAAGAATTAAACAAATCAGTCATCTTTTGAAAAGGGCTAGTTCTGCAGCTGCTGGGCACTTCTGTTTAAAGCTGATTCTGCCCTAAGAAAACTGCTTGCTTTTTTAATGCTTACCCCTTTCCTCTCAAGAGTGCCACGACTCCTTTTTCTCCTCCTTCTCTTACTCTTTTTGCGCTCCATTCCTCCAAAAGCAGACAGCAGGACTAGCAGGGATACATTTTCCTACCAACATGTTTAATACATAGTAAACGTCTTATTGTCTAGACAGAAACTGTGATCCAAACACATTTCAACCGATTTTCTAGAGGTCTTGAACATTTCACAGGAAAGCAACACCCCTGATGTTGCACACTAATCCCAGCTCAACAAAAACATCGGCAAAAGTTACCCTAAAAACTTAAAGAAAATTTCCTAAAATCCTACGTATTTCAAACAGTAAGAAAATGTTTTTGCCAGCGGGCGCCGCGTAGGAGGTGCAGCCCCCGCCGGGGCGCAGCGGCTGGAGGATAGAGACCGGAGGGAGGCTGGGGGCCGAGGGGAGCAGCCCCGCCCCCAGCCGGGCCCAGGGACCATCCCCGCTCCGCGGACCCCCCTCTGCAGAGCCGCCAGGGCGGGCGGCTCCCCCGCCGCCCCCTCCCCGCCGCGGTGCTCGGCGCGGGCCGCGGCGAGAGGCGCCCCCCGCCCGCCGGCCGCCCGCTGCGCGCCGGCTCCGCGGCAGCTTCAGCACCGGGCGCGGCGGACAGCGCCCCGCGCAGCGCCGCCCCGGGAGGCCGCGGGGCCGCGCCCGCCCCCGGGGCCGCGCCCGCCCCCAGCGCCGCCGCCGCTGGCGGGGCCGCGGCGAGAGGCGCCCCTGCCGGAGCCGTCCCGGCGCCCAGCCCCGGCGCCTCGGCGCGGCCGCGTCTCGGTCTCCGCTGACCTCGGGGACAGATAAAAGTGTCTCGTAAAGAAAAGAGCGCAGCTACGAGCGGGCCGGCCGTGGCGGAGCTCTGCGTTTCGCGGACCGGCAGGTCCCGGTGGCTCGGGGTGCGGCTGGGCGCCCCGGGAGCCGCCGTCGGGCGGGCGGTGAGTGCTGTCTGCGTGCACGGGGGAAGCGGGAAAGCAGCAGGGAAAGAGCTCCTCCGGCACGCAGCAGCTTCCCCGCAAAGGGCCTTGTTCTTGCCCACCGACAGTTCCCTCCGCGTCCTGGCGGAGCAGGCAGGAGAGCCGCTCCACGGCGGAGGTTTCTGAGCAGGGACCAGCGAGGGACAGCGGTGGTGCGGCAGGTGGCATCGGTATTTAAGGCAGCCAGCACTCACGGGCGCTGCTATGATGGAAGACGAAATCTCTTGCTGCAGAGACACGCTCTTAGCCCGCTGAGATTGACGCCTCTTTGGGGCTGGGAAACAACAGGAAAAGTATAAGGGTTTTCTCTGCTCCTTTCCTTCTTGAGCTGATGTCTGCATGTACTAGTTTAAACACCTCCAGGAATGAAACTGGGGCGATAGCCAGTAAAAACTGAGGAGGAATTACAAGTTCCTCTTTTGACCCAAAGTCTGTTGAAGTAAATTGAAAAACAATGCTTTTCCTTCAGTAGTTTGCAGATCAGGCCTTTGCACCATGAATGGGCTGAAGGATTTCACTAGTGAATACATCTCCAAAGCAGTCACCGCAAAAACTTAGTTCTGCTTCTGTGTTTCGTTCACTGGGAGGGGAAAATCCACTGTTACTGAAGAAGAAATGAGTCTTTTCATTTACAGTCGATTTCCTGAAAAGGCAAAAGGACCTGGCCACACCGTGTTTTGAACAGCCGTCTTCTGCAGGAGCGCTTGAGGATTGTACTGTAACATTCATGTACCAAGAGTTCAATTTCAACAGGACTCTTTTGTTTCACTTTAAAGAACTTTGGATTATGTCTTAATAATGCAACATTAGGAGGTTTCTGCTCCGTTTTACCTAAGGATGTACATTTTATTTTTACAAAATTAGTACCATGTCATGGGCAAATAAAGTAGTGCTTTAGTAGAACAAAAATAAATGTCTCTGTGCTACTGAGGAGATTGATTAACCCTGGAAAAGCTATTTTTTCATTGTATGTGTTTAAATTAAAGAGAGATATTACTTTAATTTCAAATGGTTTATTAATTGCTAGCAGCTCTCATAGCTGTGATACAGTATAGAGAAAAGACAGCTCATTTAAAAGTCCATAATTTACTTTAACAACTAAACCACCTTTGAAGACTTGTCCCTGCTGTGCTGCTGCTTTTCTTTTTAACTACACCTATATTCATCTTTGGCTGTCCTGACAGAAGGGATCTATGTTCGTGGAATTTTCCACTTTGCTTCTGCCTAAGCATAGAAGAATAAATCAGGGTGCTTCAGTACATGTACCATGTTCCCATGTTTTAGGTCTGAATATATCTTATCTTATAGGCGGCCTAACCAAATGTGCCATCTGCAGGCGTCTGGCCCTGCCATACCAGTAACAGGCTTTATTCACTACCAAAGAAAGTTTTTAAACTTCTTTTTCTACTTAGTTAACTGCAAGTATGAGTCAAAGTAATACTCTGAATGTCATAGAATGGTTTTCTCAAGAAAAAATGCAAGTGTTACAAGTTTGCTCAAACTAGATTATTTACATTCAGACCCCTGTACTATAAATCCTCCTGTTTTCTGCACATGCAGCGCAAAGAAGCAACACCTTGCATGCACCCCAGCCTCTGGGCTATTCCTCTCTAGCAAGGGAGAGTTTGGTGATCTGTACCCTCATCTTAGGTGCAGCTGAAGGAGGAGAAAGAGGCGACCTGGCACAGTGCTGTACTGTGTCCCTCTTGTTTCTCTGAGCCTATAAATAGCTGCAACCTGAGAGAGCAAAGATATCTTTAAAATACTCTCAAGCCATCCTCTCATGCCTAAAACTTCTCTGGGGGGAGGAGTGAAGTATCAAGACCATCACTTCAGGGGAGTTATCTTTTGTTTAGACAACACTGAGATTGGTGTTATATATTTATCAGTGCAATAAATTCTTTCTAAGGTACCCATCATTTAGTTTCCAAGACCTAGTACCGCTTTTATCCTGCTCTAAAGTGATCCACAAGATGGAATTTAACAAGCAAAGAGAAACTAAGGAGGCTTTTTAGGACAAAGTCTATTAAAAAACTCCTATATAGTAAGTAGAAAATCAATAAAGAAGGAAATATTTCCAAACTTTGAGGAGTAATTGCAGGCCACAGAGGAGAAGAAATAAACAGAAAAAGAACTAGAGTTCCTTTAAAGAATAAAGTATGCATAGTTAAGCCTTACTTTTTTTTTTTTTTTTTTTTTTTTCCCCAGAAAATAGTGCCAGAACTGTTAGATGTTTAGCTAAGCCTACATGGGCCAAATTCTGCCTGGATTTGTAAGCAGTCATCCAGCTGTTAGGACAAACACAAACAATCTAAGATTGTGCATCACATTTTTAGTTTAGAATGTGACCTTTGACAGCCTACCTGCAAGTTACTTGGTCACCAGTAAGGCTAGTCCAATTCGTGGCAGATATTCCTTTTTCATGTGTTGATAGTGATCAGTAAGAGGATTTGGCACTCCTTGAAGCGGATTGTTTACCTCTTTCCAAAGGCAGAGGGGCAAGGCTTGTAGTACTGAGAAAATTCCTGTGCAGTTCAGATGAGGTACAGCAAAACCCGTATAGTACTTTTGTTCTGCATAGCACGTTTCTCCGCAGAGAGGCTGCGAGGTGGGAAGCAACATGCCTGTGATGCAAGCAAACAGAAAGCTTGTATACAGGTGGTGGCTGTGCGTGCATCCTCCATCTGTGTCCTGTGCTCAGTAGCCTCCTGCTCCCAGTGGGCTGATCCAGCTCCTGCTGAAGGCTTTGAGCTCACCTAGGTATGCATATGCCTGGTCTGCTGAGTGCAGAAAGGTGCTTCCAGCTGGGATGCAGAAATTTTATCTGGGATTACATCCTCCAAACCCCTATTTTGGAGTCTAGTACAAGATGACTTTCTCCTTTTATAAACACCCCTACGGTGGGAGGAACACAGCTTTCCTGATAGCACAGCCATCTGTGAGATGTAGCACAACTGAAGCCAGACCAAACGATACTGGGCATAGATCATGTGTAATGAAGGATGAAAGAGTTTCCCCTTCTGACAACCTCTTGTAACTACCAGCTCTTATACTAGAAAGAAATTACTGCTAAAACACATAGCAAGGCAGAAGCAAAGAAATAGGAACACTGCAAGGGACGACCTCTTGCTCTAATAAGAGATGAGTTGCCTAGGGATGGGGGAGAACGGTGCCCTAACCCTGTGCTGCCCTGTGTGGTAACTTGACTGTGAACATCTTCTGTTATCGAGTCGTAAAGGCTGTGGAGGGAACTCACTCACTTGGGTGCCCACAGCTAGCTTTGCATTCCTTTAGTGCAGGAAGGTGGATGAATGAGACCTCCCTGGGTGAGACAAAGGTGGAGGGAAATCCATGGGCACATCAGGTGCAAGGCAGAAGGACAAAAAAAAAGTATGAAATAAGTGGAGAGAAGAATCAGATATTATTTAGCCTGTTGTGATGCTGCAATGAAAGGAGTGGCTTTAGGTTTTTTTCTATGTTGTTATATCATATATTCGGGGTGCCATTCCTGAGGTTTTTATCACAATGACTGCTTGGTCTGTCAAGATAGAGTCCGTGAAACAGTTTGCATTAAAAAAAAAATAAATTAAAAAAAATTTACTGACTAAAATGAAAATTTGCTAATATTTGTCACAAAAAATAAAAAGAATATAGGTTTAGCAGCTGAATGTCAAGCACTTTTGAAAATTAGTATAAGGTCTTTATTATTTCTTTTTATTTTCTATTTTCTTGCAAAGATGCTAGTACATGTTTGGACATGTTACATTGGACCTTTTTCCTTTAGTAAGCAACTAGAAGCAGTATTTGTAACAACAATCACACTGAAGTGGCATTTCAAACTTTGTGAACTCTGCATTCTCCTGTTATACCACTAGGTGTGAGTGTTGGAGCTTTTTCTGCTGTAATGTGTATAAAAGTTGCTGTCGTGTTTCCTATTGAATTCCCAGTCAGCCAAGCAATTCCTGACGGAACTGTGATGACTATCCAGTGTGCAAATGGGAAATCACTAAGTGACTGCCCACTCCATGATACAGCACCCATCTACAGAGCAGAATACCCCAGCTGCATGCAAAACTCCAGCTCTTGCGTCCCTTTTGCCAGCTGTACCTGTGTGTACGGCGGAGCAGGGATCCCTGGTGCACAGTTTTGTGTGACTTTTGCAGAGATGAGGAACCCAGAGTTGGAATGTGAAGGCAAAACATCACTGGGAGACATCAGAGGACTTCAGAAACCCATTGTGGGAGGCTGGTGTAGAGAAGGGAGCCAGATCAGTTGGAATGGAAAAGATGGACAATACCACATGTTCATCAGGAGAGAGGAAGGGCAGGGAGCAAAGGTCTGGGGACGAGAACTGGTGCAGCGGTGGGTCGGAGCAGGCCCACCAGGCAGCAAACAGTCATCCTCACTCTGAGCTCACTTCGCACAGGCATATTCAGTCATTGAGAGGAAAGATAGTGGCAGTTAATGTGACAGTACGAAGTTTGTCTCCCCGCTATGTTTCTGCCTTGTTTTCTGTCTGTCTTGCTCCCATTGCAGGCATTTCTGGAGGAGTATCTTATCCTCCTACCATCTCCTCTCCAACTCTATCCACCTGAGTTTTCCTCCATCATTTTTCCTGTTTACTTTATGTCCCTTTGTTATTTCTTAACTAAGCATTCTGCGGGGAATCTTCCAGTTGATCACTGATTTCTGCATGGTGGGGTTTGTCTTTGTGCAGTAAATCACTACTAAACAAATAGTTATTTCTGCCTCTGGTGTCTGTATCCGCTGGTTGACAAACATCCACCAATAATATCAGTAAATGTATTCAATTCCTGTGTCCATCTTTAGAAGCTTGGCTGAAACAGATTAAAGAGGACATAAATGTATAAACTCTTCAAAGATAAACAAGTCCTGGAATTTGTGGTGAATTTTCAACTTGACTGTAGCTGTAGGGACATGCTGAGAGACTGACCTAATTCAGACAAGCCAGAGGTAAAGAAACCATACAAAATTGCTGCAGACTTTTAATCATGTTAGAAGGTAGGTAAAAGGAATATTGATCCCAATCTTAGCAAAGATCGGTAGACATTGAAAGAAAATTGGGGATATTTGGGAGGTTTTGCTTCCTTATTTTAACTCAGGAGCTAAGTGAGGGAATTCAGAATCAGGCCTATTTTACAAATACATTATGTGGTGAAAAATGAAATTAGTTACAACATGATACAATGGTGCGTTGAACAGTTGCGTCTCATACAGCACTTAGACGAACAGGGATCCAAATTTTGTCCTGTGACATGTGGGTACACTAGTAACAAAAAAAGAGTATAGTATAATGTGCCCCTTTTGAATCCTCAAGAAAACTGTGGGAAAGAACGGCCTTCACATGGATGCACAAGCTGTCAAAATTACTGCTACAATTAAATACCAGTAATCAACAATTTATTGCAATATTTAAGAAAATCTTGCACAACTAAAAGATAAAAAGTAGGAATTAGCCTCCAAGCAGCAATATATTTAAATAATTAAATTATATTCCTTTACACAAGAGAGAAACTGCTATTTGTAACATGAAGGAAAATCTTTATTGTAGGATTAAGAACAGCAAAAAATAACCGGCGCATTTTACTTCATTTTCAAATGTCAGGTGTTAAATTGGGGAAATTTGTGTGTTACCAAATGAGCCGTGGTTTGGCCCCACTCTTTTGTGCCAATCAGGCATGTTCCCTGCCATGTGGAGAGAGGAGAATGCGCAGTGATGTTTTGCCCAGAAAGGGGATCCTTCCTCTCTGCTAATGCTTTCAGGCAGTGTTAGTGTCTGAATTATAAAGCCTCTTTCTGATCCTGCAGGAGAGAAGGCTTTTGCACATCTATTAAGGCATTACATAGTAGAGGTATGATCTAGTCCCAGGTTAGTTTCTTCTATGGAAATGTTCAAAATTAAATCTAATATTTAACCATAATTGAGACATTTAGAAGCAAACACGTTTAGACTAACTGATGTTTTAGAACATCTACTTCCCCCATTTTCTAGTAGTGTATCGCTTTCGGTTCTATGTAGTTTAAAAATTAACATCAGATATTTCTGTTTCGTTTGACTCTCTTAACCCATAGGTAAAACTCTTGGTCACAGATCCATCCTGTTAAACTCTGTAAGGATGATGGCCTTTTTTCACAGGAGCTCACATATAATCCCAAAGCCCCTCTGAACTGAAAGGATCCCTACACATCGTATTGGCATATGTCACCATACAGCAATCTTTTGTAAACTTTCAATAAATTCTTTAGACTTCTGAGTTCAAGTAACTACTGTCCTATCATGGAGATACAAAGTACAGAAATAGGAGGAGAATTCCAGCAACCTGAACATCAGGCTGAAATAATATGCCAAAATATGATACTATGTAGGTCAAAACATAATATATATTCCTGTACATAATGAGAGCACTCACTAAACATAACATTTTTAGCATCTGAATAGAAAATAAATTAATAGAGAAAACTTCTGTTTCAGGAAAGAGTGAGTACAATGCAGGAGATGGATATTTTTAACTCACCACTTTTGTATATGTAATTATGGGATCAGAAATTCACAAATATATCTTTTGGCAGTACGGCAGACTTCATCCACCCACTTGCCTTGTGATGACTGAGAAAAAAAGACACAGTTTTCACGCTTCCCACCATTTGGTTGGGCACGATCCCAATTGAAGTACTGTAGAGCCATGCCATTGACATCAACAAATTTCCCTTCGTTTATCATGTCATTGATACCCAACCAGAACTCAGACACTCTAGGCATAATTTTCTTGCCGTAATCTCGAAGAGTATTTGTTTCATCATTATTTCTTGGGATAGCCAGCGTCCCTCCCTTAGCTATGCAGTCTTCGTTGGCTTCATGAAAATGTTTGGTGCCTTCTGATATGAGGTAGCACTTCTTAAGGGCCTTTGTCCCACGAAGACAGACTGTGAATAGACATTGGTTTGCATGTTCAGTAAAAGCTTGGGCTATAGCTTTGAATAATATTTCCTAAAATGATAATTTTGTAAAGGTATGTTGGGAATTAAGCAGACAAGTCCCTCAGCAAGTGAAAGGCTCTCGCCTCCACAGAGTGAGCCTGAAGTAGCAGTAAGACCAGACCTTCCTGCTATTCTTCCTGTTTACTAGGACCTTGTGTGCAGCCAGCTTGTTAGCGTGCCTTTGGGAAGTCTGAACAGACTGCTCACAGGCACTCTGCAAAACACCTTGGACTACAAGGGATGGCCAAAAGCAGAGCGTGCCCTTATAGCTGCTCCACAGAAGAGGCACTTAAGAGGAAGGACAGACGTAGCTGTGATCTTTACATCATAAAGTGCTTTGGAGAATCTTTCCTGTGTTTATGCTGATAAACCTCAGGCATGATCTTGAGCCCCAGATTCCCTCCAGCAACGTAATTCTCTCAAGGATTTTTTTATTTTGCTGTTACAGAATGCTAAAATATAACTGAGGCCTGTTGTCGGTGTATCTTATGTCTTCTTTTAGCAAATAGTCCTGCTTTCACACATTTTTACCGTATTTAATCAGTCTTAAAACTGGTGGAATGGATGAGGTATGGATGTTTGTACTGTTGGCAGAGGTGAGTTGGTCATCAGGAAATCTATACTTGGCTTTATAGTAAAGCGACAGATCTAGAGGTCTTTTCATATTTAAGTGCCAAAGAAAAATAAAGTTTTATGCATTAACTAAGTCTAGTGCCTAGCAAACAAAGGCAGGACAGAAAAGTGCTATTTTAAATGTGTCCTGCTCACCTGAAAAATATTTATTTGAAATTCGTAATGCAAATCTCTGATAAAAGTATATTTCCACCTGCAGAAGACTTTCACACATTTGCCTCTTTAGTTCTTAATTTCTGGTCTTTCCAGCAAAATCTATCCCTTCAAACTCTAAAATCAAATGAAGTAAAGTGACTTAAATCTGTAAACACTTTTTTAAAGTGTGCAGTTATTACTGAGCTTGCATGACAATCTGAACCAAATAATCTAAACATTTGCATTTATAAATCTGTTTGCGTTTACTTCTACTGGAACATATTGGGGAAGTCTTGATGTAAAGTCCAAATGTACTAGAACATTAATTTGGCATATGCTCTGTCACTGGAATTGCCTTGCAGAACCGCTGTCAGAGTCCTTCCAGCCCAAGGCCTGTGTGGGCAGACTTGCAGCAGTGAATCCTGGAACTTTGTTTTCCAGTTCTCCTAATGCAGATACGTGAAAAGCTGATTCTCCCAAGAAAAATACTTACAAGAAGAGAACACTCTTTGAAAGAGTTTTCCTTCTGAAATGAGGAAGGTAGCAAAGGCCTTGAATAATCTCCTGTAACAGCTATTTTTAGACTTCTGCATGTGACTACTTCCAGATTATCTCATTTATTGCTTAAACGCATCTTGTACTTATGTTAGAAATATGTCATGAAACAATGAACATCTTCTGTCCTGATGTTTTTTATAATCTGTTTCTAATTCCTGTCGTCTGTTCTTATAAAAAAAGTAATTATATATCTGATCAACAGGATATGGAAATCCACTTTGGACCATATCCCATATGTCTCAGTTTTTTAGTATTTCCAGTTGTAGTATTCATTGCATTCCTTAGCTGCTTTTTCAGGGTCATCATCTTATATTAGGGCTTATCCTTCAAATTTTGTCCTTTCCAAGTGCTAATGGCCAAAGTAATGAATGTATTTGCTAAATGTTGAATTCTTTAACAAATTTATATTTGTGGGAAAGATCAGAGAGATCTTATCTGCTTGAAGAGTGCTGCAGTAATGATGGAGACTGGACCTCTTTAGGGAGAAAGTATGTGCTGCTAAATGGCGTGTAGCAACATTTCACAGTGTGCAGAAAGGAGACCTAGGAAATTCAAGCAAATGAAGAAATCAGACTGTAATGTGTGTCTTGGAAATGTCCATAAGCTAAAAAAGAAACTCCTTTTTCAAGTATCATAAGTCCATTAATAAACAGCCAGAACTACAAAGGTGATAGGTCTCTGCCAAATTTGGAATCCAGTTGAACGCTGTGGGTTCTGAATTTAGAATATAGCTCAAAATAAGTTTTGAGGATAGAAAATCTCCTGTCTCTGGTTTCATTTCTAAGCCACTGCATGCTTACTCTCAAGCTCCTTCTGGAAGCAATACAAGAATTACTTTTAAACAAGAGTTACTTGTCTAGCACAGGCTCCCTCTTTTAAGAAACTTCTAGTCTTCTTATAAGAAATCTAAAATAAATATATTTTGTAAAGCTCAAAAAGCTCTATGTAACCAAAGATGTAAAACAGGACAACCCAGGTATTACCATCCCTAAGGAAAATATGTTCTGTTTCATGTGCATGACGTCATTTCCTCTGCAGTGTCCTCTTGTATGTGTTTAAATGCCAAGTTTTGTGTCAACAGCTGTGAAAAAGCACAACTGTCTAGTAGGTGCATGTGTATTTACCCTTCATATTTCATTTGGAAATTTCCATCTGGCTATTTAAATCCTTAAGGGACTCTGCACATTGATACAGGATATTTCTGAACTCACGGTGGGTGTTACCTGAAGTTTTATGGCCACATTGGGATGTCACAAACTGCATGCTTTAAAAAGACTCAGTCCTTTTAGCTTCCTTTGGGGGTGTTCTCAGCCTTTTCCATGAATATATTTGCCTTGATAGTTAGTCCATATTCGTATCAAAGCTGGGGACCTAACTCATTGACCATCTAAACTCCCAAACCCAGCAACTGTCATTGTGTTGTCTGATTATACTTGAAATCACAGCTTGGGGTTGTGCACAGCAAAGACAAAAATAGTTCTTGCTCTCGATTAATTCTTGCTCTTAGTGAAGAATCGTCACTTGTACACCGTTAGTTCAGACTTGATTTTCCTTGAATGCTTCCTTCAACATTTGTGTCGCCATGACAGCTATGGCATACCATGGTTGTAAGGAGCTGTATTTCTCAGTCACAGACCGCCCCCATTAAAGAGAAGGGTGGGAGTGAAGGAGAGAGGAAAGGCAGTGATAGCTTTTGGAAGCCATTGACCAGTGTAAGCTGCTTTACCTGTCTGAAGTGCTTGCATTTCTTTCAGAGCATTTACTTCTCGCCACAATTTGTCAATCTGGGTCTTTAGGTCATCTTTTTCTTAAATAAAAGAAATACAGAGAAATGAACAGATGTGCATGAAAAAAAAACCAACTTTAAAAATTGTATGTTAAAAGCTGTTTCAAATATCATAGGTTTCTACATTGCTGAGGTATGTTTTGATTTCTTTTGAAGATTTTTCCTTGAAAGGATTCCTGTAGGATTCCTACAAAGAACAGGAGGAACTCACCTTCACCATTCTCCCTCATAGTTTAAATCTCATTTTCAGTTGAACTGTATCCTAGTAACTGTTTGAAAACCATGGATTGTTGCAGCTAATTGTTATTTGTGTGCCAGTATCTAATTTACAGCAAAATTTGCCTGTTTACTTTTGAACCTGTACACCGGCGTATATATATACGACATACAAATAACAGTAAGACACAAGTTGTGTTCATTCAAAGAAACGTTATTTCTGTGAGCATGAAAGTTTCATACAACGCTTGTTTTAACACAGTGAGGAACCACTGATATTATCCAACTTCACAGCCTGAATGCATTGCAGACAACCTTGCTGAGCTGCAGCTGCCCCTCTCCGGGAGGAGACTTCCTCTCTCCATCAGCACAGAGAGGGCCTGGTGACTTGAGTCACACAAATTCAGTTTGAATCACTATTTTGTAGCACTTACAAAAGCACCAAGAAGATGGTGGGACAAGAAAAGAAGTTAATTGGCACATAACTATTTTCGTATCCTCTTTTCCATTCTTTTTTCTTAATCGTTATAATATTCCACCACCATCAAATAACTAGCAGGCGTGTTTCCATTGCACAAGATGACAATTTGATTGCAGCAGTAACCAGACCTTCCAGAAGCCACAGTCATGAACATGAGGAATAAATAAGCCCTTTCACACGTAGCAGAACTAACAAAACCACAGTTCCTATAGATCTGTGCTACATCACCTAATCCTCCAGCTGCTCCCCAGAAATCTCATCTCTTTATATTCCCTACTGCCTGTGGGGATAACCCCAGCTGTCCTTCGTGACTCCCTGGTTCCCCTAGGCAGGACTCCCAGTTCCTCAATCCATGCTCCTCCCTGAGATTCTTCCCAGTTCGCAGTAGCCTCTCCATGTCCCCTGCCTGCTTCAAAAGAGGCAAAAAGCAGAACAAGCTGAGGTCCTTGTAGAACCTTTTCATAGTAGGACACCAATGCTGATTTTTTTATTATTATTTTCTTTTAACTCTCATTCTGATTTTCATAAAATATTGGGAAACTTATCCTCAGGAGCTCCATTCTTCTGCCAAATTGTTTCAAGTTCAAAAGTAGTGGAAGGCTGACAAACAAATGTGCTGGCAAAATGAGTGTATGAGCAGCCTGTCCTTAGGTCACCAAGCTAAACGGAGATTCAAAAGGAGAAGGGTGTATATATAACTGTGTAGCTCCAGAGCACTGTAATCATGTTGTACAATGACTTTATCAAAGCTGTGGTTTTTCCATTGGCTAGGAGTTTAAATATTTGCCATTAGTGTAACCTCTATCGTACCCTCTTCTGTTAGAAATAGGTCTTTAAATTAAATACATGGACACTTCCAAACAACATTCAGTGGTTTTTATTTGCTCTGTAAGCTTTGCTCCGGGAATTCATGCTTTATCTTTTTCTAATTCTTTTTCATTAGTTTGACTTGCCATTTCACAGTGCTTGTCACACAGGTAAAGTGATATTCTGCAAATATTAGACAGGCATCCTGTTAAAATTAAGAAATGGTACAAAAATCTGAACAATAACCCTTGGAGACCCAATATTTTATTTAGCTCTTTTCCACCATATGTACACAAATTTCCTTTCTTCTGATCTCAGTCCATATAACTACGTAACTAAGAATGACCAGACAGAGTCCTCTCTCAGCTGTACCTAGGAGTCCTAATTAATGTTGACAGGGATGAACAGGCATAATAGAGCAATATATTTACAACTGTTATACACCTCTATTTCCATAACTCATTCTACCACCTTATTATTAGCTTTGCTAACTCACATAAAAATATTTTAAAGGCAGACACAGTATAGACTCAATTGTCCTTTGTTAACAAGCATTTCTATAGTGTCCTTGTTCATGCAACATTATTTAAGTGCCTAGTAAACTTGAATAGTCTATAGGCTTCTACCCCTCCTCCCGGTTAAAACCCAGTACCTTTCACTCTACGTTTGCTGTGCTTCCTGGCTTTGAATTTGGAAGCCTGGCTGATGGTCTGATCCAGCAGGAGTATGGTTATGAGTAGAAAAATCACAAGTCCCGTTTGTGCCATGTCTTTTCTGAAGAACTTAGCAAGAAGCTTCAAGAGATTCTCTTTAGCAGCTCTGAGAGCTAGTCACATAGGCACATCTAAGTGGGGACCGACTGAGGTCAGTTTTATAAAAGTGTAGTGACAGGGTTGGCTGTGCTCCTTGCTTACGAAATGTGTTTAATACTTAAGCCGGCTGTAGCATAAGGCACCCCCTTGTTCTCACATCTCATCTGAAATTCTTATTTCCAATTTGAGTTCAGCTGGGACAGGTTGGTTTTACAGAGGCTGCACCAGCACTGAACAGTGCACTGATTGCCACTAACGAGCACCGTTTCTCCTGTTTTAACTTCAAAGGCAGAAGGTATGGAAAAGCAGGTGGGCTCTCAAAAACACCTTGTGCAATGCCAGCCTCAAGGAGGGGTAGCCAAAAGATTTCTACAAATACAATAGGCTCACCCAGTACGGCTCTGACCCAGGCTGGTTAAGTCAGGACAGCGGTCATGAACTTATTTACGTTGAAATAAAAAAAAAGAATTTACTTATTCCTGAGTAAGTGCAAACATTGCAGCTATGCACACACACAAATATGTATATGCACTAAGATCACATCATGTGAGAAGTGCATTTATTAATTTATGAAAAGCTAACAAATACCTAATAGATATGACCACATTTCTGATTAAGAACAGCATGCGCTGTCAGCAGGGTCTAGTCAGGTGAACAAAGGATAGTGATACTCTTCCAAACATTCTCAAGTCCTGGTCAGAGGTAGACCGTATCTGAGATCTCTCAGAAAAGCACAAGATGCTCAAAGCAGGACACTGTCTCTCTAGACTCCAGAAAGCTCTCTGCATTTGGATCTCTTTCATTTGCCCTTGGGCTCTGTTGGGTTTTGTGGGGCTGCCTTTTAATTGGGATTGCTATAAGTAGTAGAACCTCTCACTGATTTTGGTGGACAAATGAAATTGTCACAATAATGTGCTCATCCATCACACTTCTTTTTTTTTTTTTTTCTTTTCTTTTTTTTTCCTCCAGTAAGAGAGGGTTTATTTAAAATGTTGACCCTGAAGCCGTCACTGTGTGATGGGGCGCTGGCAGATGCAGTTCATGCCCCTGAGAGCTGTTGTTCCAGACATCTCTTGGCCATCTCTGCCTTGGTTACTTTCTGCTCATGTTGCCAGATTTTTTCAGCACTAACAGCAAGAGACTTACAGCTTTATTAAATGAAAGCTGAGATTTAGGGACGTGTTGTTATACCACATGAATGCATACTGGCTTTTTCCAACCCCCACATACAGCCTGAAAGCACTTCAGTATTTATAACATAAAACCCACCTACACCATCTGTTTTGGATACACTTAAACAACTAGCTGTATTCTAATAATCTGTAAGTAGTAAGTCTCTATTAATCATTAGTTAATAAACTTTTCATAAATGCATCCTAAGATGATAAAACTTAGTTTCAGTGGTCCTGCTTCAGAATATTGAATTGTCTTACATTGTGTAGGGAAACCTCTGGATCAACAACGCTGAGTCCTCAGTGCTATTACAGAGCACAGCACTAACAAGAGATGGTTATCACAGGGTCCCACCCACCCAGGGCTGTCTAACAAATCACCCACACAGCTGCACATTTCAGGACACAGTTAAATGTGGAAAAGGCCGTCATTCCAACTAGCACACCAGAAACTGAAATGTGAGCTGTCAGAGAGGAAAACAAGGAGCTTTGCAACGGTCTAGTTCAAGATTTAATCTGTCATTTAGAACTCACCCTAAGTTCAGGGTTGATCCATATTTTATCCCAGTAATATTGGGGCATCAATATAAGTTAATTAAGGGCAGACAGCTGAATCAATAACTACCTCCAGTTAGTTTTTCACTTAGTCCCTTCTCAGGGGTTGAGGAATTACACATGAAGCTGATCCTGAAGCACTGCAGCTTGTAGCCTGACATAGTAAACTAGTGTTAATTTTGGGTTACCTCGGTAAGGGAGCTGTAAACCCCTGGAGCTGTTTCACGTGGTGCTTAGCTGTCCTACAGGCTCTGAGAGAGGCAGGACCTGCAGCTGAGGTCAGCAAGCATTTTAGTGTGCGTGTTTAAGGACTCGATACCAGAATGTATTTGGTTTTGCTCCTAAGAACTTGAGTTTTCTAACACAGGCTTTCTTTTCTTCCTGAAATGAGTGCGACAGAAAAAGATTTGTACTCTACTGAGGCAAGCACACAACTTGGTAGAAAGGGAGGTATAAAGAAAACACAGATTGAGAATTCTGAGAGTCCTTGGCCAACAGCCTGCGTAAAAACCTGTGCTTCTTGGAGTATGCCATGTTATGTCCTTTTAAGAACAGACTGAAACTCTGTTTTGAAAGCTTCATCCCCCTCGTTCAGTAGTCTCTTTGAACATTTTAGCAGTCTGCAAGTAACTCAGCTTGACTTCACTCCTAAAACCTGAATCACAAAGCTGTCCTTGCAGCTGCTGTGAGCGACCACAAGGGTACAGGGGCTTGTTTGTCTAGAATTTGTCTGGAGTACCTGAGAAATAGGTTTCACACTTATGTCTAATATATAGCAACTGAGGAAGCAAGTTTAACTTCTTGTATACAGTGTGTGGGCAGGAGAGTCAGAGAAAAGTCAAAATATGTTGCTGAGAACACATAAACTCCCAGCGCTACTGTGAGGAAGCAGGAAATGGAACCACGTAGGAGGCCTAGAGCCTCACTGAAGTGAGTACCTGGCCTGCGTATGGTGTGAACCCAGCATTACAATGTCATTTAGAGTTGCAATTTTTCTTTTACTAGCGTGGTTATAGTAATATAATACAGCCCAGAGAGTGATAATACAGCCCTATATGCCTATGTGTAGGTGTAATTTTTCCTGGGAAAAATTATTGCTCTTTCCATATCTGAATGTGCTATACAAGTATAAATAGCCTCATACATTTATAGCTGCATCCAGACTAGGATGGGATTACACTTTTTTTTTTTTACACCAGTATAGCAGAACTTCTGCGTACAAAGACGTAGTTTCTCTTGCAGTGCTTAGTTCACTTCAAAGTGAAGCGTTTTGTTTGATAAGAAACATCTTGCAAAAGCCATAGCTGCTGTACTGTGCAGGCATCTGGTTTTACGGCTCCCGTCTCGCCACCTCATTCTGTGTGCTTTCAGACAACTGAACTGTTCAGAGCACAAGCATCCTTCGGTAAAAGGCTTACTTCACTTTCTCCACAGAGGCTCTTCAAGGTCTATTCCCCTTGGAGACAGTTCTACCTTTATATGCTCCTGTAAACTGACTCAGAAAAACTCTTCATACAGTTATTTTTTCCTCTCCATTCTCAACCATCACTGGGTTTGTGGAAAGAACATGCAATTGGGCACAGAGTATGAGAAGCCAGTGTGAGATGAGGACTGGATGCTGGGCCAAGACCCTGAAATAGGTCTGGCTGCACAAGCCATTTCATGTTGTGTGGAGT
Source organism: Leptosomus discolor (assembly GCF_034619465.1). Taxonomy (NCBI): domain Eukaryota; kingdom Metazoa; phylum Chordata; class Aves; order Leptosomiformes; family Leptosomidae; genus Leptosomus; species Leptosomus discolor. The sequence continues at coordinate 54,810,094 of NC_141398.1, read as the reverse complement.
AAGATCCTATGTAGGGAGATCATGTCCTTTACTTATCTCTTGAGTTAGTAGAGCTACAAATGAAACACTAGGTGTAAAAAATACCTTTGAAGAAAATGAATGCTTCAGTCTGTTGAAAAGTGAACTGCTGACATCTCGCTAGTAGACTGGCTGTGTTTTACTGAGACCCACGGTCCCCTCCACGCTTCAGAGCTAGTTGTGTTGTGCCATGTTTGACCAAAAGTGAAACTGATGGGCTGTATCTGCTACTGAAATCAGAGCAAACTTTTTTTTTTTTTCTTTTGCAGTGTTGCAGTTGTGGAAAATCCAGCTCAGCATAGGATTTGAGAAAAAAAAACCCTTGTGTGTGGGTAACTATTTGCCCCTTCTACTCAGTGTATAAAGAGAAAATGAAAACTGATCAGAGCTGCTGCCAGGCTAAGGAGTTTCAAGTGGGACAACCTGAAGAGCCAGTATAGACAACAAAAGTAGATAACACAAAGGTTAGTAAAAGTTTTATCACCTCCCATGCATCAGTTTTTATGACTATCTTGTGTGGTAAATGGGATCTGCTGGTTGAGTTTCATTTGTTTCAATTAAATGTAACAAATTTTGCAAATTCTGCTATTCATGCATTATGTCGTGCTTGGAAAATTACTGCATGCTTGGTTTCTTTGGCCTTGAAAATCTTGCGAAGTCTTTCTTAAGGATTTGATCTCAGTCCAACCAGGTATGAGGTGGGATCATGGCTGACATCCCAACACCAAAGTTATTTTGGGGAGATTTGTACAAACAAACTGTGTGTTTAGAAAAGGGAAGGGCTAACCTTATGGTATGTGAGGTTCTGTGAAAATTATTAATGATATTTGGGGGTTTTGGAATCAGTTCAATTGTTTCCTCTCATGCTCATTTGCTCTTTTGAAAGGAAATTTTCTGGCTACAAGTAATCTGCTCTGTCTATTAGAATTAAAGGAGGTTCCAAGTTTATTGCAAAACCAGGCTGCCCGCCGCTGACCTGCACTGAAGGTCACTGAGTGTTGAAATGAGGTAGTTCATGTCTTCTTTAGATATGTGGTGCTGCTATCCCAAATGCATGCCTCATCTTGGCACTGTGGCACTGATAATAGGACTGATGGATAAACAGGCTTCTTGAGGTTACCTTCTTACAATGTTGAGTTATCTACAAGAAACGGCACAGTTGCCAAATCCTTTTTACTTCAGACCTTTAGCTGCAGAAATAAGTATGTGCTGAGTGTTTTGCTGACTGTCATTCCTATTTCTTTAGGCAGGAAGGACCCCAAAGGAACAGCTATTGATTTAGAGATAAATGTTTTGAAGGCTATATGAAATGTGCAAAGAAAGCAAACCATAATCCCCCTCAAAACAAAGACTTTTTACAGATCAGCTGGCTCTGTGTCATCTCTAAAGATAAAGGACTTTAGGAGAAAGTTTAAAGCAGTTTCTTTGCGGTCCAGATGCAAATAGAAGAGTTGAATGGGGTCTTTTAAAATGCTGCTCCCGCTGACTTGGCAAAGTTTCCACGTTGGGAATTACCGGCAGCAGCTCAGTTTGTTTAGCCCTTGGGATGTGTGTGAGAATGTGTCTCTCCTTCTCTTCTGTAAACACAAATTACCTGTTGTGCTAATTTTTCTCCTGTAGTGTATGCTGCCTTTTTTCCTTCCTGGAAATGATCTGAAAACATCCTGAGCATTTAATTTCTCCCTTTAAATATTTTATATTTGATCATCATATCTCCCTAATATGAGGTTTTCCAGCTTCACATTAACATGATCTTATTAGGTTCTGCTCATCCTTACCTGTGCCAGACAAAACGATTTGGACAAAGCCTTGATTTAGGCCCGGTGGAACTCTGCAGGCAGTCTGAATTGCACATTCACAGGTTCACAGCAGGTTACTGACAGTGCAGCTTTGCATACTGCCAGGAGGGCAGGCCAGAATGAGGATTACGTTTTGGCTTGTGAGGATGTTTGTAGGATTTTCCTACACCAGATGGAAAATCAGACCTTCTCAGGAGTGTGATCATGTCTTCCTTTGGTGGCTGCACTTCACCGAGAACTCAAAGCTTCTGCTCAAGGGCTGAGGCCTTCTGCTTTGCCAACCCAGAAACTCAAGTTCCCACCTCACGCATGGCCGTATGACCTTTGAGGTCCCTAACTCCTGCGCCATGGCCCTTGTACAGAGGTGCTCTCAGAGACACTCCAGTGCTGCCGCTCCTACCCAGCCGGTGTGGCTGCCCCCTGACAAGGAGATGCTTCAGCTGGGGGCTGCCAGCCTGGCTCGGGGCAAGAAGCCAAACCACGGCTCTGCAGTTCAAGGCTGTCACAGGACCTGCAAACAGCTGACCCTGTTTTACCGTGTCTTAGAAGCAGCACAACCCCCATGCACAGGCATAATCAGCTCATGCACCAGCCCCCAGGGCTGGAAACATGTGATGTAGTCCAAATAAAACACCATTCTTTAAAATGTAAGGGAAGTTTCTAGCTGCCTGGTCAGGAAGGAAAGTACTACCTTGGGAGATGTCTGCTTGTCTCTGCAGGCAAACTCAAGCAGTGAGAAGTGGGAAGTGGCCCTGCCTTGCTGGACGGCAGAGACAATGACTGCAATAAGCCCTATCGCCATGCACTATGCATGTCCTTGCCCCCATGATGGGATGAAAGTGCAAACCACACATCACCTACTGGGAGATGCTCACACAAGGATGCTGAGTGGGGAAAAGAAAAAATAACCTGTATCCGTGCCATTTTCGCCATTTTCGCCAACAGCCCTACAAGTCTATTGAGAAGTAACATTTGTTCCTGGGGTTGCTGCCCTCTCGTGAACGGTCAGCAGTATAGCAACCCCTCCCATCTTCAGCTCTCCTAGCCTTAAGGCTGTGTTTTGATGACACACAGATGAGTTGTATGCTGTTACTGTATTAGAAATCGCTGCAAAGGCTGTCCCTAAAATTTTCCTGATTACAACACAGAAATCTATGAGGGCTTTTCTGAAGTCTTGATTGCCTTTCCCTGCTGAATTCTAGCTTGGGCAGAAAGAACCATGAGGAGGTAGCACAGCATCCACCTTTCCTGTTAGCAGCTGTCTTTAAGGATTTGAAATCATTCCGTGTCATGGGTGGGTATTGTAGCCAGACTAGCATGGCCTCCAGTGCAGACTAGCAAAACGTATATTTACCTATCTTTTCTGATGTGTTCTGTAGCCTGTTTGCTAATAGCACTCAAGCATAAAGCCAGCTTGTTAATGTCTATATAAAATGCACTCACTGCACTGTCTATGGCGCAGACAGACCCTGGCTTAGATACTGGCAATATTTAATGAGTAGGATTAGTCCATTTCAGAAACTGCAGGACGTTCCAACTCCTGCACTACATGTTTGGGAGAACCCCAGAATTTTTAAATTAAAAGCTGAAGGAATCAGCAAGATGGTGGCTGCAGTTATACCTGAGAGACAGGACTCATCTGCATTTTAGGGAGATTTCAGAAGCTAGGATTATGGGTCTGAACATAGCAACCTTCAGAACCAAAGGAATTCACATTATAACTAGCTAAAAGTGGCTGTTGGTCATGAAAAGGGAGATACAAATCCTCACTTCTCGTCTTCTTTCTTCCCGAAAAACGAGATTCCTCTGGTTGAGTTGGGGGATGCTGTAAGACGTGTATGTCTCTGTGCACTGCTTGGGCTATGTGTGAACCTCACGTCACACTCCTGGATCACTGTCCATCTTCCACAGTGTTTCCAGCCCACTGCAGCATCCTCTCCGTGCACCACGACCTCACAAACCAGGTGCAGCCCAAGAACCTGAGCTGTGGATTTATAGTGTGAGATTAAGCAGCTGGGATGTGCAAGTGGCAGGGCCACACACCCTGACAAAATACACCGTGTTCTGGGAAGCTCTTTAAAGAGAACTTGGAGTCACAACATGATTTGTAGGCAAGATGTTTGTAAAAAAGATTTGTAAGTAAAGATGGAAAGAGAGATTTATGTGATCCCTATATACAACTGCAAAGGCAGCAGATGCTTACATCCATCCAAAGCCTGAAACCTGGCCCAAACTTTAGCCCCAGCACATGATGCCACATACTGTGTGTGTATGTCTGTGCGTGACCTCACACATCAGGGAAGAAGGGAGTTCAAAGACTGCATTCAGACTTGAAGCTTTTTGAAACTGAAATTTGATTCCTTAGTGGCAACTAGAACAGCAGGAATAAACAGGCTAGTTATTGAAATATTTTAAAATAATGCTTTCAAATGGAAGATGTTCAGGCATTTGCCAAGTAATTTAGACACTGTGTAAATAATAGCTTCACGGAATTTTTAATTATTTCATTATTCATTCTGTCATGTACATTCTTACTGCAGTTTATTCTCATTTCCAGCAGATGTCTTACGTGTCCTAGGAATGATTAGGAGAGCTCTGATTTTATATTGCTTATCCATCAAAGTAAAAGAGAAAAGACCAGGCTCTCCTCTGTGTTCTGTAAATCCACTTTGTTGTATGGCCTTGCACCAGTGTTAACCAGTAGAGGATCAGTCTCAGTCTGATTATACATTTTCTAGATGCTTTATTACTGAAGGAAGAGCAGTTGCAGACAGACACCCGTCAGATCAAGTAGGTTTGTACAATTGGTGTTTCAAAAGGAATGGGAGGTCATTTGTCCTGGCTTTGTCATCGTGAAATAGTGCTATAGGCTCTGCCTGGATTAAATCAGCTTCATATAACAAGGTGACATGATTGCACAAGTCCATGGACATCTGACTGATTAAATTGGCTGATTAATCTTCTGAAGATCTTTGAGTCTCAGGATCACAGGTGTTTGATACCACTTCATTGCAGTGGGAGAACAAGGTGGGATCTGCCGGGATTTGCCGTTCACTGCCCATGTTCGATGCCTCTCCAGCCATAGGACAAACCTTCTTTGCCTTTCTCGCACCCCTCCCTGCAGGGCCAGGTTCCCTGCTGACATGGAGGCCTGCAGCTACCATGGACCTGCCAAGTCTTACGCGTTACCTTGCTCCGTGCCTCTCCTGCGGCAGCACTGGCAGCTGCACTCAGCTGCAGCGCAGCGCAGGCAGGCGCAGGCTCAGGCTGCAGCCATGGGCCCTGGTTCCTCCCCTCTTACATGTGCCAGGCAATCAAATAGCAGAGGGAGCTGCTTTTTTATGGCTTTAGCAAGCCCTGTGCTCTCCTTTGCTCGCCAGACTTGCGTGTTACTGGAAGGCTCTCAGCCCACAGACATGGGGAAAGGGAAGTTCCTGTCAGTTAAAGTCTCACTAACGGCAACAGAGTTTTGCCCGCAGAAGGCCAACACCCTTTGCTCCTTCTCTCATAACTAATGGCAAAATTGTCAATGGCCATCTCCCCGGGATGGGAGGATGTAAAGAAAAGCGATGCCAGGACACCAAAGCTGGATACATACAGCGAGCCAGTCCTATTTGGGCAGCACTAGATCTGAGCTAGTCCAGCCTACTGATGTGGCACGACTGCTCCCAGATATGAGCTGGCAGGCTGGCACAGGGCCTCATACTGTTACACAGACTTAACAGCTTGGGTCTACAGCAGTTTGAGGGCTTGGCACTGAACACTGCCGCTTGATGAAGACGCTCCCCAGGTTGCAAGCAGTGAATGGTCTCTATCAAGGCAGTCCCTTCTCAAGGGATCTTATGTGACCAGGAAACAGAAGAGCTGTTCTAAAGAAAGGCTAGCAAAGTGACCTCTCAGCACAGAACCTGTAAGTCAAGCGCTTGCTTTGCATAAGCCAGGCTTCTTGTACGACCTGGCACTTGATGCAGGAGCTTGGCTGGCCGTTGCATGCTGCTGCTGACAGAGCAGAGCGCTGCACGTCCCCTGGGGCAGCAGCAGCAGCACAGCTGCAAATGCAGAGGAGCGGCTGTGTTCTCTACGCATGGGCTTTCCATCTTCATTTACTTGCTCCAGCTGCTCCATAAAACCAGTATAAACCAATCCTCAAGAAAGATAATTTGGTTTGGTAATGTATATAGTGTATTTTAATATGGATAATTGACTAAGGATTAAAAAAAGAATCCTGTGGGGTTTTCCCCATGTAGTAAGTTACAACATGGAAATAAATATTACTCCCTGAATTTTTAATACTGCAGCTGTGATTAGGTTCATTTAGAGGACCAATCAGCTTGATGCTGTCCCTATCAAAGCCAGCGGTAAAACTCCTGTGAGATTCCAATTTGAGTTAACCATCTTAATGGGAATAAGGAAGGAAGCTTGCAACAAATATCCTTTTATTATCCTGTTTTGCTGGATGATTAGCAAACAGAACACTGTAATAACTTTATACATGACTGACATGTCGAACAAAACACAGATCAAAAGTCTCATATGAATCATATTATGTATGCTTTATTAAATTAACCTACAATGCCAGGGAATGTGCTGCAAGAAAGACAATACTGAAAGGAGAGTAACATTTAATGGGCTATGTGTGAAGAATTGGTTAGAGCAAGTGTCATGCAGCAGAGCTAATGGCATCTAATACCTTTAAGTGAGCAGTTGCAGACTGATCATTCGAGGGACAACTTAAAGATAATTTTTTCTGCAAATCTTCTGAGTCTCTGAGTGCTGCCTCTTTCCAGTGACACTGCATTAACACACACCACCAATGTGCGGGTCCAACATCACATCACCTAGCAATCAGACTGCATCATGGCACTCATTTTTACAGCTCATTATGCAACACCATTTCCCATCTGATCCTCAGACGGAGCAACCCCAGCTCCACCCATGAAGTCAGGCTGAGCCAGACAGACGGATCTGCAGTCTCATCCGAACCCAGGCATCACTTTTTGGAAAAGGCTGGTTTGGGGATCTGGGGTTGCTCCTTTCGCTGTGATGCCCTACCAGAGGCAATTAACTCAGATACGCATGGAGAGGATGATCAAGAAAACAGTAGAAAACGTTTATAATGGCCACAGTCAGTGGTGCTTCAGGCTCTGAGCTATCCTACTTGATGGAAAAACAAGCAAAATTTAGACTACTGCCCCTCCACTGAATGTGTTTCTATGGAGCTTTGCTGACAGGGTCTCAGCTGAGGGCATTCAGCATAAGGTTCTGTGCACCTCCTTTGCTTTGGAGCAGGCATGATTTGAGACACAGCTTTCAGCCATGAAGGCAAAACTTCCAGCTCAGCTGCTAAATTTAATCAGGATTCCTTCAGTAAGTAGAGAATTAAATGCCAGAGATCCATAAATCCTTAAACCAAATGGCAGTATTATGGCATTGGACAAGTCACTTAATTTCCTTTTTCCTGTCTACAATAGAAATAGTCCAGGAACTCCAAGGGATGCTTTTTTACAACCAATGGGATACTTGGTGAGTCACAGGAGACTTGGTTCGATTTTTCTATGTTTTATTTTTACAGTGGAAAAATATTCCTAATATAAAATGCAGACACTGGAACGAAAAAAACAGCAGCAGAGAAACAGAAAAATAATCTGCCAAAGCAAACTGACTTAGAAAAGAAAAACACTTATCATCTCTCTTCTGCGTTAGCAACAAAAGAAATGTTTTCTCCTGGAAGCCTCTGGAAAACATCACTGATCTGACACATCCTCCAGGCCATACAATGCCTGTATCACCAGAAGACACCCCAGTCACCATTCAGCTAACTTCACTCACCAGCCTTTACAAATATTGTTTGGTTATTACCTGGCCAGCCCGAGGGCTAGCCATTTCAGGGAAAGCACAGAAATCCTTATCATAAATAATGCATCTAGCATATCTGCCATCTCACTCTGTTCTTCCAGGGCAGCTAAGATGCTGCATCGTTTGCTGCTGCACTATGTAGCGAAACACATCTCTCCATGTGGGAAATGTATTTACAAAGATTACCCAGCAGAAGAGCACAAATGATTTGTACTGGAACCTGCAGCTTATCAGGAAAATGATGTTTGGCAGGGACACAGCCAATGTCTGGCAGAACGTAGCACATCGCCAGTCCTGGCAGTTGCAGAGGCAGAGCTGCTTCCAGCAGGGCCACAGGTAGCAGGAGACTGATGGCAGCCGGGCCTTGGACTTGGGACCAGCAGAGAGCCCGTGTGCCTGGCGGGCACGGCAGCTTGCAGGAGCAAGTACTTCACAGCTGTAGCTCTAAGAGCAAACCTGCTCCCAGAGAAGTGCTCACCTCCCAGTCCCCAGCCCCTCAGTCCTCACAGAAGTTTTCCCTTCACTATTTTTCCCGTTTCTTCCACGGCTAATTGTAGCATCTCAGCATGGTCACTAAGCAAGGGGGAAAAAAAGCTTTTCCAGACAGATCAAAGCCTTCCTCATCTCAGAAGGAAACCAAGCACACCCCCACACCTGCAGCCCTCCCTCAGCCACAGACCCCATCCACCCAAACCACAGCCCTCTTCCCTTTTTATAGCTGGCAGCTGCTGCTCCTAAACTAACAAGTGCCAGTGGCATCTCTTAGCCTACCCGTTTAATCCCTGGCTGCCCAGTTTGCAACTTTGTTTAGTGGTGTCTGTGCCAGCATTAAACATCATGAGGGTTCAGAAGCTGCAAGATTAAAGAGTCTTCTCTTGTCTTGTTAGATTGTGTTTTAGTTCAGTCAGTTTTAAAGCTTTTACCAGCAGGCTGTTCCTTTCTAAATGAAAGCTGATCTTACATGCTGGCAGGTGTTAGAGTTTTTAAGACAGGCCAATCACTATGAAGGCTGTCAATGCTTGTTCCTGGCCTTTTCTTCTCATCTCGCCCAAAATGCCTGCGGTTTCTGTATGTGAGAAGAAAGGTTCCCATATGTGAAGGGTTAATCTACCTGTGTTAAGTCTGCTATGAGTTTGTCTGTCACTCTCTGTGGGGGATGAAAGTGGACATGACCCAGTATTCTTCAGGAGGTAAAAAATTAATTTTCCTGAAGCGCTACCAGAGAACAACCATGATTATTGAGTATTGCAGGGATTCTAGCCACCCTGCAGAGAAAGGCTTGGACCTTCACATCAAATCTGGTCAGAGGTGGGGGAGCTGTTAGAGTAGCTCCAAGGAGGACACTGACTTCAGCAACAGCAGTGGCAGTGTCAGGCATCCCTTTATATACTAAAAAGCAGCAACTTTTGAACCTTCCCTTTTTCGGCTTTATGCAGGCCTGTCTGGCTGGGGTAGGAAGCAACGGTGCAGCTGCCCCGTTTACCTCCCAGGTTTCTGCTGACGGGCTGCTCTGCAGCCTGGCGAACATGCACGGCTCCATGCAGAGAGACGGGAGCTAAACTGAACTCTGAGAACTGACACTTTCCCTGAAGTGACTCGGGTTTCCAGTGATGTGGTAAAAGAGACAGCAAGACCAGAAAGTCTTAGAGATTGCCACAGAGGAGTGCAACAGTCTGGGCAGGGACTAAACCCCACACCTGTAACAAACCACCCCACAGCCTCCTTTTCAAGCATACAAATGAATCAACAGATAACATGCTGCAAATTCTACTCACTTCTTACTCCTGGGCAGAGACATACATGATTCATTTATCTTCATATATTCATCCTCTAACTCTTCACCATCTGCACTGTTCTCACAGCACCTTCCAGTTTCTGCACAGCATACTGGTGGTGAGATGCCCAACATGGCATTGTTACAAATAGCAAAGATCAAGGCGGTGTTCAGAAACCCACACCTTGTGCTGCAGAGGCAGTGGACAGAGATAGGCCAGGTAAACATGAAAGGAATGGCTTAGTTAGGATCAACTGAACGCAATCAATCAGCACGACAGCTCAGGCTGAGGAGATAAAGCTACATTTGCATTTATACTCAAGCCTGTTCTCTGAAAGGAGAACATTAGGATGTTTGCCTACATGGTACAAATTACTTGGAAAAAAAGGTGCCTTGATGCAGACAGCAATTATAGCGTGTTGATTGTTTTGGCTCTTTCCGCAGTGAAACAAAACACTAGTCACACCAAGGGACTTAGGTGCTGCCAGGGGGAGAAACTCCAGCATGGCGGTGCTGGTGGATGAAAAATTGAATATGATCCAGCAGTGTGCGCTCACAGCCCAGAAAGCCAATGGCATCCTGGGCTGCATCACAAGGAGCGTGGCCAGCAGGGCGAGGGAGGGGATTCTCCCCCTCTGCTCTGCTCTGGCCAGACCCCACCTGCAGTGCTGTGACCAGCTCTGGGGCCCCCAGTGTAAGACAGACATGGACCTGCTGGAGTGGGTCCAGAGGAGGCCACGGAGATGCTCAGGGGGCTGGAGCACCTCCCCTGTGAGGACAGGCTGAGAGAGTTGGGGTTGTTCAGCCTGGAGAAGAGAAGGCTCCAGGGAGACCTTACAGCGGCCTTGCAGTGCTGAAAGGGGGCTACAGGAAAGGTGGGGAGGGACTCTGGATCAGGGAGGGCAGTGACAGGACGAGGGGTAACGGTTTCAAACTGAAAGAGGGGAGATTTAGATGAGATATCAGGAGGAAATTCTTCCCTGTGAGGGTGGTGAGACACTGGCACAGGCTGCCCAGGGAAGCTGTGGCTGCCCCCTCCCTGGCAGTGCTCAAGGCCAGGCTGGATGGGGCTGGGAGCAACCTGGTCTGGTGGGAGGTGTCCCTGCCCATGGCAGGGGGGTGGAACTAGGTGATCTTTAAGGTCCCTTCCAACCCAAACCGTTCTCTGATTCTTTAGGAGCTGGAGGTTTTAAGTGTGGTGTGTGCTGGCAATCACAGCCATACTAGAAGAATCTTTTCTGACAAAAACCAACCAGGATTAAACACTAAGCTCACAGAAAATGAGAGGAGAAGCACAAAATTGAGGGTGAGGTGAGACCCAGGGACACGCAGTATCCTGGGATGATTTTTGCATTTTATCTGGCCAGATGCCACACAAAGGCAGCCTGCTGCATCCCTGATTGCCTGGTAGCAGCCTGTGTGTGTTCGATTGTATGACAGTTGAGTATAGATGGCCCAGTGGGAAAGCTGGTAAAAGGCAGAGCTTTATTAGTAATCACAGAGAGTTTGCAAAAGGCTATGGCTGTTTGCTTTCAGCCTTATCCTGACCCTGTGATTAGGGATGCACTGATCATTATTTGCTCATTAAGACTTGAAGACAGAGGGCAGAAATTTGCTCTCCTCCTCTTCACAATCAGCAAGTGTTCATATGAGTTTTTAGATTACAGAGCAGACCCACTAACTACTGAAGTGAGATTTTCCAGGGACATTACAGGCTTTAGAACATGTCCTGCATGACTGGAATGAACAAAAGCTAACACTTCCTTTTTGTTTAGGTACGAAACTGAAGTTCATTGAACCATTTCTTCCTTTAATGCAATGAGACCTTTAAGTACAGGCTTGAGATGACCTGCAAGGTTTGGTAACTGTAATTGGTTCTTTGAAAGAAAAGGTGTAAGCCTCCTGGCAGCCCTGAGTTAAGACCAAGACACAGGGAGAGTGCGATTTTAGATTCAATCGTGTCCTCCTGCTTTCTCTTAGCTAATTTGGGGGTGGCAGTTTTGGATCCTATTTTAAAATTAGTCCCTCAGAGTATCTTCATTTCTGAAAGGAACTGTGTCTCTGACGGTAACCTGTGTGTCAATCCATCTCCCCGTGCAATCTGAGTGCTAAAATTCCGGAAAGTAGTTTCTATCCTTATCAAAACACACTTCCCTGAACAATTCATGAATGGTACTTGGATAATGTGTTGAATTTCTTAAGACTGTAATATTCAACATTTTATATCTAAACTTTCAATGTTGTGTAAAGTAGCACGCTTTGCCACTTTAATAACCTCGATGTACTCTTTAATAAAAAAATATTCTTTGTATTTGCCTCAGTGATTAAAACGGAAAATAAAACCTCAAATTGTCTCTTAACCAATTCCAAGTCAGTTCCCTAATGTGACCATAATATTAGAATAAAACATGTAAGCCAAGGATAATGCTATGCTCAATATTTTATTTATATTTTTATGTAAACATAATTTGCTTTGTAGGCACAATATAACAAAAGCTCTAAAGCAACAAATACAATTAAACAGTGTTTCAGTTCACTTCAGTCAGGCTTAAGTTAAAGAGAAGCTTTCACAGTTCCTTTAAGGCAAATTGAGAAATAATTTGTTTCACTTGAAGAAACTATCCAATTGTCTTAAGAGTTGTTTAAACAACACTGTCAGTAGTAAGCACAAACCTTCATTTCTACTACAGTGAGACTTGGTCAGTAACAAGTCTCAGCATCATCACTTTGGATAGCATGCCCTCTACCACTTCCGACGCGATACTACTGTTTGTCGTATTCTAAAAGGTACTTAGGGCTCGTGGGCCAAATCCTGCTAGCACAAATCCTGCTTCCAGAACAGATACTTGAAAAATTTCCATTCATTTCAGTAGTAGCCTTCACATATGCCATATTAATACCAGTAAAACACAGAGTAGTTTAGCTTGCTCATCTCTGTTGCACTTAGGTAGATCCAGAAGTATTCCATTGTACTCCCTGCAATTACCTGATACTCTGCTGATCAGAAAATGGCCCTAAAATTGGTATGAACTAGCATGTTTGCCTTGCTAACAAAACCAGAACGAACTAGCCAAATTATTTCATTTGGTTGTTGTCCCTGTGGTGTCTGTGGCCACGACCAAGACCACCCATCTTTATTTGTCTTGAAGGGTCATTTAATTGTAGAGCCAACCATACTGCGGGTTATAACAGAAGAACGGACTTGCTATTCTGCTTGCCCTACTAATTTAAGGCCTTGAGAATGCCACTTTACTGCCAGCTCAAAGGTCACCAGCAATATTGCTCACTTTGGCGTCAAATCAAAGTTCCTAGTTATGTTAAGGTTTGTTGCAGGACAACATCATTACACTAACTGCAAAACAAAACTGGGCATGTTTCCTACCGTTGTCAGCTTATGAGTCATGAAAACCTAATGGCTTTTTTTAAAAGCCCAACTGGCAAGCCCAACCCATGGAAAACTCTCACTGAACATGTATTTTTTCTGTGGATAAAATCCCTGTTTGGGCCCAATATGGCACTGGAAGTGTAGGCAAAGTCCAGCTTGAAAAGAAAATCGACTATAGTGGAGTTCTGCATCAACATCTAGAGAAAACTGAAGTTCCGGTTCAATTAATATTTCAAAAGCTTTTTTGGCATTTTTCTCCAGAGCTATTTCTTCTCATTATTTTTTAATTTGTCTAAGCCAAGGGAAACTTCTTCAGAATGAACATTTTGCACAATTATCTGGTATTAGAACAGCAACTTCATGAGTACAGTGTAAAAAGATGGACATTAATAATCAGGCAGCAAGATGAAAAAAACAGAAAAAACAAGAAAGAATCTTCTAAAACCACACATAAAAGTCATCCAGACCCACAAGTCCTTTCACATTGAGAAAAGCCCGAGAAGCCCTCCTGCTCCACTTTTCTCTATTAGTTTTTAACTTCTGTCGCTATAGGACTCTTGTAGATTTAGGTGAACAACTAGCCATGCTTGGGGAAATACTTTCTTTTGAAAAAAACACATTAATTTAAAGATATATGGCATTACACAAGGTCTCTGACACTCCTTTAGCATTTCTACTGTAGGTGATTGCAGTAATTTTAAAAGAATTGTTTTAACAAGACAATTGAGGACCTGAGTAGCTGCTGCTTGGACAGGTGAAAGACATGGAAAAAATACTTACTTTTGCCATGTTTAGATATAGTTTCCACTAGTGGGAGGTAGATAAGACTAGCTGGTCTTTGAATACTTGATCCTGCAAATAATTACAACCGTAACTGTACATATGGAAGAGACCTTTTGATAGAACTACTCACCTAGATGAAGTTATCCCTGTCCATAATTTCTGATGGGATTAAGGCCTAAAACTCATTTTTAACAGGGTTAACTTCTGTAGCAGTTCAGCTCCAGCTTGATAGTCGATCAACACATTAGCGATTTCAAAGCAGTAAACTTCATCCACATACTGATGAGTGATCCTTACCAATACGATTGAAAAAATGAAATTTAAAATTGGTTTGGATTTTGGACACAGCTGAGTCAATGTGTCCTTAGCAGAAGATGTTGATCTGTCAATAACAGTGCTAATTGCTACAGGCAATTAAAGTTCTGGGTCTAAAAAGAGCCGCTCACTGACCTTTTCTTTGCCTGCAACGCACAGCCTGATAGCTCAGATCAAAAGGAAAGCATGATAGCTGGCACTCTGAATGAAGTGTTGTATTACTGGTCCTGATGACTAATGTGATTGATTAGTATTGTATAAAGTCTCTCAATTAATGATTTCTTGCACAATTTCAGATGCCACAATTCTCAACGAGTTGGGTGTTTTTAAAATGAAGACAGGATTGCTTACAAAATGATAAAGCATGAGTAATGAAAATGGAATCTCATCTTTTTTGAAACTTTTATCTGTGGTTCATAAAAGGAAAACTATTTTTACACTGAAAATCCACAAAATCCTCCCTCCAGTTACTAAAATCTTCCAGACAGCAAGTGGGGAATTTTTTTTGTTACTGTTTCCAACTTGCAAAAAAAGCCCAACCCCCCCCATAACTTTATGCAAAATGTTGGAATTCGCATGAGAAAGATGCCCATCTAAAATTACACAGTAAGTTAATAAGGCTTTTAAACCGGGACAGAAAAATCCATGGGACTCCTACAGGGAAACTGGGTACTACACAGGAATGTCATAATACTGCACTGGATGGGAATGGCACTTGAGTTCAAAACAACAATGATCAACAGCTCATAGCTCAGCTGACTGCAGACAAATACAACACACACTGTACTACAGCATTTGTTCACTGATGCACAGAATAGATTTCCCAGCCTTGTTCCCTTCTACTTCATCAATCTTTCTGCTTCACCACCTCTGGCTGTTACTGGATGAATGGCATGCGCTCTTTATTCTCATTGTCCCCTTCATGGTCTTCTTCCTCTTCTCCAGCCTCACTCGTCTCTGTGCTGTCGTTGGCCATCTGCAGGATGAAAGATGACGGACATCAGAGCACCCTTCATGTTGTTTTAGTCATTCTTATTTCAGTGTGATTCATTTGATAAAGTGACTTTAAAATTGAAAGAAGATGTGGTTGCAGCATAGAAATAACTCTGTCTCTGCAAAACTTTGTTGGCACTACAGCACCTCCAGCTAAAACTGTAAGCTGGTCCCTCATGGCTGACAGCCGAGTGACGCAATGGAAAGCTGCTTTGTGGGACAGTTGCACAAGCGGGCTCTGACCTGCGCACTTGGAGCAAACTGCCACTAGGGCTCTCAGATAGGAAATACGATTGTGTAGGGAGCTGACCGAATGTGTGAGACCTCTGCTTTACAACTCCTTCGGTATCTGCTCTTCCAGAAACAGGTAACACTGTTCTTCAACACCAACTAATGGATGGGATCTGGTCCCACATGAGGCACAGTGTCATGAAAACTCAGAGAGCAAGAGGTTTTATATAAAAAAAAACTCAGAGTTTTTATATAAAAACCAATGAAATTTTATAGAGTGGATATGTAGATGCTGGCAGAATATACCCATGACAAAGTGCAAATGTTGGATCATACAGGAGTGGGGAGAAACCACATTTCTGTATTTTATTGAAGATGCCTGCGGGCAACGGCAGAAATTTGTAGTTCAGGACATTATTTAAGGAGCACATCGTGTTTTTTCACATGGGAATATTTATTACAAGCTGTGTAAAGATGCAAGGGTCTCTTGTACTTCACCGTCTCAGACTTGTCTCTGGAGGCACCACAAGAGCCTGGTTAACTGGACGGGGGATAGCGTTAACAGCGTAGATTAGTATCACTGAACTCTGTGCTACACCAACATCACCTCTCTTAGGACGCAAGAGGATTCTTGTTCTAGCGTATAACTATTTCAAAACCAACTAACCAAGGGACCCATTTACTTTTAAAGATAAATTCTCTCTTTGATTACTAGCCTCTGCTGAAAATAAAAATCAAAATCTCAAACACAACCTGATTTTAATGGAGAAAAGCAATGCTCTAAAGTTACCCGTAATTTTTAATTAACACCCACTGGTGAAAGTGTATCAGATTTATTCTCACTTCTAAGCAATGGCTATTGTGAATATACAGCATCAAGAGAACAGATGGAATAAGTGTATTACTGTTGTGCTGTGGATTCTCATTTACAGTTTTAAGATGCAATTCAGCTACAAAATAATGCCCAGTTTCCGTACATGAGGTCCCAAAAGCCTCCCTTTCCCTTGCAGCGATTTTGTATGAGATCTGGGGCCAATTTTAGAGTAAGTGCGAGTAAGAGCTTAACTGTAATTCCAGGTTATCTTCTGCTCTTTTGAAACAGGAGAGATACCAGATCTGAGAACAAACTTCATACATCAGTACTGATATGAAGTCAGTTTTTCATTACCTTCTTTACTGCTCTTACCCACATCGCCAGTGAACATTTAGGTGTGAGCCTGACTCTCATTCACTACTGCTCTCTGTGATGTTTCAGTACTATGTTAAGTGCTCCAAATCCAGGGCCAGAGCTCCATCACAACTATCTTCCTTCAGAACATTTCCAGAAGGAAGTGTTTAGATATTATACTTCCCGTAGTATAAAAAAAGTAAAAGAAATTCCTACCAAAGGTACACTCTGACTTTTGTGTGGGAATCAGAAAGCACTTCTGTGTTTGTACACTGAAGTAACAGACTGTGTCTTTTTCTGTTCAAACCACTTACTAATACAGGAATTTTGTATTTTGTGAAAGGTCTATTTGTTTTCCATGACAGGGACAGAAATAGATGTGGCAGTTTTACCCTGACCTAAGACTTGCAGACATATTTTTGGAAAGGCAGATAGCCATTCAGCATAGAAGAGTAACTGCTAGGACTCTAGGAATTACAATTGTATTTCACTTTGGGTTAAATATATAAATTATGCTTACTGGTTGTACTTAGGTGCTACAGATTTAGAAGAAAACAGTACCAAAAAATTGTTAAGGGACATGCCTCCAGCAGTCACTACCATGCTTCAACTCGTGTGACTGCACACCATGCTTTGCACTCACCAGGGGAGTGGGCGCTTTCTCCACATCCAGAATTAGCTTTCCTATATTTCCTCGGTCATGGATTCTCTGCATGGCCTCCTTCACCTGAAAGAAAGATAACCCACTGGTAATTTTCAGGCACACACGAAGAGAAGACTGAATTCCTTCCTTCCAAAACCAGCAACACATTTAAGGAGTGCTATGTGCAAGGCCATTCGATCAGCTGCCGGAAACAAAATTCGTTAGTGAATTTGTAAGGCCTGATTTTTGCACCGTGTTCACCGAAATGGGCAATGAAGCTCGATGGCCGTTTCTGAGCAGCGTAACACGTACGCACTGAATGCAACACGAAGGTAATGGTTAGCTGAGGTGCGGAGAGAAATGCAGGCTCAGGGAGTCCATCCTTACAGGTTGTTCATTATGTTTTCTCCTCACAGAATATTTACCAAGAAACCTCATTGTCACTGAAAGTGTGAAATGGTTTTTTAATTGACCTATGGTATTTTTCAATTAATTTCTTTCACGTTCCTATAGAGGGAATGCCATATCCAGGCAGTGGCTGTACTTAATGCAATATCATGGTTCTCACTGCATACGTATTTATTTCCTCCTTTTCTCCAATTTTTTTTTCTTTTTATTTTTTAAATTTTAAATAAATATTGTCCTACAGGTACCACTAAGGCTAGACATTTAACAGCTGGCTGCCATTAGCACATGTGAGAAGGGAACAAAAACCTCCTCTTACTAGTGCACTGGAGAGGAGCTTATTTTGATGTATGAAGTGTCAGAACTCATGAGAGCTCAGTGTTGATGAATCAAAATCGTGTGTGTGTTGCACTGCATGTTCAATACGCAGCATGCAGACCACTATTAAATCACGGAAAACTGGAAGATGTCAAGAGTTTCCTCACTTTCATGGTGGGAAACTTCAGGAACTGAAAATGCACACACAAAGGCCGTTTCATATCCTCATCACACTATTTTTTGCCGGCATAACAGGGCACGTTGAGACAAGAAAGAGTTTTACGTTAATAGGATCTACCATCTGTGACATAGTTTTATTGAATATTTTAAGAATAATGGCACAGAAGTTTGAAACAATATGCTGACTTGGGAACAGGTGGGTCCCACAGTACGCTTAAAAACCTGAATTGGGGTTCAGGCACCTGAGACAATTACTGAATGTCTAATACAGAAGGAGGTATGAGATTTTTAAAGATGCTAAGTGAATACAGCTTTCAACTTCCAATTACATTTAATGGATGCTGGGCACAAAATGTCTTTACCATCTGCTGCCCTTATTTTGAAAACCGACTGCAGTGAACTCAATATTACAATCTTAATTTTGCAAAGTGGTTCCCTCAATTAGTAAACACCAGACTTAAAAAAAAAAAAAATCTGTTAGAACAAGAAAAATCGCACTGCAAACCACAATGAGTTCCTAACTTGGGGCATAATTATAAATTAACCTTGGAAAATGCACTTGTATGAATCCCACTGGATAGAATGTTGATGTCTAAATGTAGTCCACAAAATCACAATAATTTTTATGAAGTTACCTCACAGTATGAACACCACCTAACCCTCCTGTACAACTTGTTCTGCACGATGGACAATATTCCTTTAAGAAAATCCAACAGAGACTCCGAAGAAGCAGCAGCTGTATTATTTTTTATGACTCTTATTAGCCAAATCAAGCCTTCAGGAGTGTATAGCACCACATAAATAACCCACATAGATGTGACAAATTTGGAGGAATCAGCAAACACACTTGCTCATCCACTGAAATTTATTACCAGAACATCACGTGGAAAGCAGGGCATGCAACATTTATTTTCATTTGTACCTTATCATATTTAGGAAGGCAAATTTGAGAAAATGTGCTTTCCCTGCATTTTTCACATGCACAGTATCAAATTTAAGACTCTGGAGTAAAGTTCAGGAGTTGTTTCCAGGACACTTCTAAGTAGCTTGCAAATGCAAACAGCAGGCAGAGGCAAAGGGAACAATAAAACTTATAACAATAATAGTGGCGATGGAATCCAGATAGAGCTATTAAAATATATAAAAAAATTGGAAAGAAGTTTGATGAGCTGATGAAACATCTGTATATTTTAGCACCATTTGCAACTCAACCTACCCAGTGAGTCAAATTCCGTACTAGCGCAATGATGCCGTTCAGGACGCTGTGTCTGAGTTAAGAGACCATGAGCTATTTTATAAATGAGTAATTTTTATGTTTATGGCTGCTAACAGTCCACTTATTCAACCAAGACTGCAATTACTTGTTTCCCAAGGTGCCTGAATATTAAAACCATTCCCTCTTATACTATAGAGGGCAGAGAGCATTAAAAATCTCCTTTGCTATGCCAGTATGGTTAAAGCTCAAGTTGTTCCATGCAGACTATGTAAAAGCATTCACTTTTTCATGTAAAAATCTAAGTGCTGCGTATCACCTGCCTTTTGCAGAGCATGCTACGGAGCTTCTGCGGAGTCTCTGCCTGAGTGTTTGCACGTTACCCATGAAGACAGTGAATCACTCCACAGTGGGTTAAAAGCAGACCCAGGCTTAACTGGTAGTACAGCGAGGCATGTGGAAATCCTGTAAGTTACTGGAGGTTCTCTCAAGTGCTTGAAGTTCGATTCAAAATAAATATCCCTTCCAGCAGCAAGGATCAAAAGGGCTTCCCTCCTCTTACAGAACTGTGTCCCTAAATCACTTTTCACAAATTATTCTCTATTGGTTGCTATTGGCATTCGTCAGCTCAAATCCAAGTAAATGGACCCGACACACTTTTGTTTATACGGACGAGTTAATTTAATTTCTTCTTGTGCAGTACCATCAGCAGAGGGCTCTTGGACTGGAAATAGTGCAAAGGAGTGTTTACTAAAATAAAGATTTTCCACCGAAATAAAGGATAAAAATTCTGCTGGCCTTTGTTTGCTTGCAGGATAGCTCAGCCCTTAGAGGGGCTGCATCTGAACTAATGCTGAACTACAGATGTCAGCCTTGGGAGCCCCAAAATTGACACGATATGTACCACAGAGCTCTGCACTGGAATCAGAACTATTTTTACACATTAGTGGCAAACTAGTTACTGAAAAACAACAGACCCAGAATGTTGCACAACCGTGCACCATCTGATGAATCCAGCAGAGGCACGCTAGGCAGCAGTAGAGGAAAATGATTAAGAGCAAAGGAGAAATAAAAGGAATCCCAAGTTTGCCTTTTTGCTCAAGCACACTTGCATTAACTCGTATTTTAGTTTGACATACTGGTTTTAAGCATACTCTACAGGAGAATCATCTTCCCCTCTCTGTTCAGTCTAGTGGAAAATGATGACAAACACAGGAAAAGGACCTTTCTAACTCAGTTTGAAGCAATTTGCATTGGCTTTAGGGAAACCGCTTTTATAATTCGAGAAACTATTTTGAACAAGTGTATTTCTCCCATCCCTTTCAGCTCTACAAATGGTACAGTCATGGATATTTATCACATATCCTCATTCAAGTGTTTTTCAGCAATGACAGTGAACTGGAAATTAAGACGACCTATGCAGTAACGAGGCCATCTGTGACAGAAAAGACATGGTCTGGGAAGACAAAACCAAGGTACCTCAAGGTCCTTTACAAGTCAGGCTTACCATGCCCTGCAAGAAATATTCAAATTCTCATTTTCCATCATAACTCCCCAAGTGCTGCAGATTTTCTGAGTCTTCTACGAGCTCCTTCCTCATACCACTCTGCTGGACCCAAGCAGAGAGGCAAGGAATATAAAATACATAGAACTTAACTGGCAAAGTACCGAACCATTGCGCTGTGTCAGCTTTACAGGCAAAATTAAGCAGCTTTAACGTTTCTTAGAGATTTTTAATCGTGTCACAGAAATGTTTAACACACGCTTGCCCATTTAAAAAGGTGATATGCTACCAATAGCACCAACAGAATTCTTCAAAGAAGTCAGGATAAAAAAAATCACAAAGCTGGCAAAGGCCTGTTGTGAAAAAGCCTATTCAAGTATGTTCTCCTGAGGGGATGTTATGGTCAGGATCTCAGAGCTCCTCTTGGGTCAGAGCCACTTCTGTCCATCTGTATTGTGCATCGTACTGAGAAGAGCACAAAGTACTGTCAGTAGACCTTGGCAGGAGAGTAAGGGCAGAAGCGCCTTCAAGTTACTGGTCAGAGAACGTTCTAGAAGAGGTTTCACGACAGCTGTATCCTCTGGAAGTACACAGTTCGACAGCTGTACTGAATCCTCACCAACACTGCCACAGTGTCTCTCTTGGGGTACTCTGCAAAAGTATCAAGCACTTTGGGTATTGTGCCTGCTTTAAAATTTCTTGTTCTGCTTCAAACAGGCTCGTCTTCGCCAGCCTCAAACCTTTTCAAAATCAAGCCAAGGCACTTCCCTTAACCACCAATGGTAATTTTCAGAATATTGTTTAATACTTTCATCTCCTACCAGACTAGGTTTGCTGTCTTCAAAAACAAGCTGTAACAACAAGGCCTCCCTGTAACATTTTCTATACAGCTAAGCATTGCAAAAAGTATTTTTAAAAGTCTGCATACAAACTAAAACAGAAAAGCAAAGAAAAATCAAGTTGACCAGGCACACCGGGTTCAAGATTCAAGGGGCAGATATCTGCCTTGTCTTCCCACTTTCAAACATCTGAGCTCTACAGGCTTTCAAAGACAATGCAGGTAATGGTATACAGTGAAGAACAGGATTTTGGAAATTCTAATGATGAATAAGTCTGAAATTCCACGTGGATCTAACAGATTTTTAAAACCTGGATTGAGAAAGCTCAATACTTGTTCCTCCCCATGAGAACTTTTGACAATAACTGGCTGTGCCAATAGCTGTTTGCAAATTCAGAAATGAGGCCACGCTTGGGGTAATGGCATGCAACATTCTGCTCAACCTTCCTTCACTGCTTAAAAAATTAAAATTATTGAAGATTATAATCCTGTCCAGTTCGTACAAGAGCAACACAAAGAGATCAACAGGAAAATCTCAGCACATCTCAGGACAATGCCCGGACTAGACAGGTGTCTGCATTTTGGGGTATTCTATTTGTGTGTTTGGGGTGTTTATTTCTGAGCTTTGTGACGGGGAAAAGAGAATATAACGAGAGCCATAAATTATTCTCCCGTACTGAGTAGCCCACCAGTGTATGCACTGGAAACGTGCTATGATCTTACTGTAGTCATTCTGTCAGTAGTGAGCTGATAGCAATTCTAATTTAAAATAAAGTACGAGGTTGCATAAAAAAACATAAAAGAGAAAAACAAATATTATTTCCGTTTCTTACTAGCATTTCTAAAATAGTAAAGTACTAATAGTAAAGTAGTAATACAGCAACTGAGAAACCAGCTTTTAGGAATCACATTATATCCAGAAATTACTTAGATCAGTTTAATGAAGTGCTCTGTCAGCACTCCTGACTAATTTGCAATATATTTCTATGTGAGAAATATATGTAAAAAAAGCACAGAAGTAAGCATGTTATTACCACTCAGACCAGAAAAAAGATCTTCATACTAAAATTAGAAATAGCAGCCACAACACTTTTTTTTTACTCAAAAAGTTTCTGCAAATCTAAAATCATTAAAAACAAGGTATATTCCAAACAGAGCAAGTAACATCATATGCTGTCAGACGATGACATTACATTTGGATATCTGCAGCAGCTTCTGATTATACTGGTTTTCCATGGCTTTTGATGGGAGGGTGTAAATAAAGTGACTAAAAGACTTTTTTTTTCCTGAAATGCGTTTTGTATGCCTTAGTACTAGGGGTTTTTTCTTGGATTTTTCTTGTCTGTTTTTAGCACTATGTTCTCCTCAGGTGAAATTAGGAACTGGGACAGAATTCTCGTCCGGCTTTTCATCAGAAGTCATTCATTTCAGGTCTCCACCCCTACTGCTCTGGTAGTCATGGCACTGATCCTTCAATTTGCTGAAGCTTGCAACTGAAGTGAGGCAAAGTGAGGAGTGCAGTGCCGTACAGAACACAGCTTATGGTTTAACCTTGTATCCCCATTACAAAACAAGCTTCAACACTGTACTGAGATCACGATTCCTTTGGAAAGTTCCTGAACAGCGATGTTTTCCTGGACAGAAGTCTGACCCTTTACAAATAATATATGCCTGAAACAATTATGCTCCAACTTCGTATTGCTACAGTCAAGCCTCCATTTATTTACCCATTTTACTTCAAACCAATTTGTTGGCTGTTCTGCATTTGAAATCAAGAGCCAACAGTAATCTCTACTGAGGTATTCATAAATGCTTGCTGACATTCAGTTGTCTCTGGAACGTCACTTTGTTGTTAGAATACAGCAATAGCAGTCTACTGCTTTATAAATATAGGAAAAGTTAAATGGAAGAATGTATTACTAATTATCTGTTGCACCATTTCACAGTGTGAGAGACAAATGCAGCCTGCCTAAAAAACAGAGTCTATTTTCAAGCATCAGGGTATTATTTTAAACATAATGATCCATTTCTGCATTTGGCTCTTATAAGGAACAAATCTCAGGAGTAAAACAAGAGAGACGGCAAAGTTGGAACACTAAACCGCGTGCTATGCCAATATAACACACTGGGGGCTTTAGGCCCATGTTAGTAATATGGATGTTTAGTAGAGAGAAACAATGAAGGCAACATGCCATGGAAAAACTTCCTAGTGGAAATGTGAAATACAATGCTTTCATCATCCTATATGAAGCTATTCAGCTCATTAATATAATGAATTTTACCTTTTTTTTTTTTTTTGTAAAGTTATACTTTACTTCAGAAAAGAAAAAAAGGAATTGAAAGACACTGGTGCAATGAAGAGTAAATATTCTTTTAACACCATGAGGTTGAATGCAGTTTGTTGCACAAACTGCCATCTACAGATTACAGATTCATTTTTGCAGACAATTTCTTTACCCACTCACCCTCAGCTAAGGCAGGTTTATTGGACAGTGGCAGAGGACTGTGTACTTTCTTTTCTTGGGCCCCTCGGGTGATAATAGGTTTCCCCAAGGTATATGGAAGGATTTCTGCTTACAATAAAGGAATCCTTCATTCCCCTTTTTGGTTAATTAGGCCGTAGTACAAAAGGCTGAAGAATCTTATACTAAGGTTACACATTTAATCCAAGCCAGAAGTGAAATTACTTCAATTATCTCAATTTAATCTGTCAAACTCATCAATCATTCTAGCACTGTATCATCACGTGTTGTCAAAAAGGTGATCAGCACCCAAATAAAGGGAATGTCCCTCACCTCCAGATGGGCACAGTGGAACAGCATCAATTTAGTTTATGATCTACAATCGTAATTTTCCCTCTCATTAGTTCCACACCTTTAGGTTCAATATTGCTGTTTATTTTCACACATCTCCAAGAATCACCTTTTGTCCTCTGTTCACACATTGAAAACATCTAAGCCTTCCAGCATGTCAAGGCTGTTTTCCTCTAGCCAGGAAATAATCCCCTCATCCATTGTAACTTGCACTGCAAAGATCACCCCAAAATCTTACTTTTCCAGCAATGTCCCTTCCCTCTTCAGTCCTTCAGCTGATTCTTCAGACTAAAAGCGAAGATGTAAGCAGCAACATTTACCCTCTGCATCCGGCCATCAACCCAAGTCTTCTCTGCCCACACCACCTCCTACGAGCACTTTTACCCAGCATTATTTTAAGCACCCGCACGATTTTTCCTGTGCTACATTTACACACAAGAGAGAGTCCAACAAAGGCACCTCCAAAGTGGTGCTTCAGTGACTCTTTACAGTAATTCCCCAAATGGCAATGTCACTACACCCGCCAAATTCTTCTTAAGTCTTTTTTAGTGTGTATATGGGAGGCTGAAAACAGCTGATTATTTGAGACATAGCTGCCACAGTCATGTCACAGTTACCCCATGCTCCCTCACTTACTGGCTCATGCCACATGATGCCCTTGGATAGTTTTTCAAGCAGGGACGGTGTCTTCTTAGGGGTGTGTATTTCATGTCAACAGAACCCCCAAGCCAAGCCTGCTGTAGAACACAGAAATAGGGACAGCACCTTTTAACCATCTGTCATTGTACAGCCAATTTCATAGATAAGAGGTGGAACAAAGCATTTTGCAACAGCAAAATACCTCTATCCTAAAGCTCTCTTACTTCTGTTCTCCAAAGAATATGGGGAAGAATGAGGGGGCACCCACTCAGCCTGCTTAACCACCACAAACACAATCATGCCTTTTCTCAAAAGTTTTGTTGGTTTGTTTGTTTTAACTGTATTGCCAATAAAAGAACTTTCAAGTTCAGGAGAGAGAGAAATAGCAGTAACGTGGAGGCCAAATACAAGAAATGCAGAAACTAGCCAAGGGATTCAGATCATTGTCTAAGTGTACAGGCATATGTTAGAATTAAAGGTAGAAGCTTTGGTTCAGAAATAGATGGAAAAGACAAAGAAATGTTAGATTGTCTCATGGGATCTTTCCAACACTCAGCATGGTCTTTGTTTTGGTATTGTTGGGCAGAACAGGTCCAAAATCTACTTCGCAGTGCTACTGTGAGGTTCAGTAGACACTGGAATGGAAAGCCCACAGCATGACAGCTACTTTCTAAGGAGAATTTGTAATATTCTATGTACCCAAACAAATTTCACTCCCTGTTCCAAACTTCACTCCCTGTTCCACTGGTGTAACTTCCCTGAGATCACTAGGTTGCATGTGAACGACCAGGTATTGGGTGATGATAAAGGTCTCGGTTGATAAAGGAACACTAGCAGAGTTCAATAGGCTTCAATTACCCAACCTTACGTTCTGCAAACGAATATTACCCTTCAAACATAGTTTTCACACAGGACCTCTCCTCCAACCGTGGGACAGCATGAACTTTCCATTAGAACTCAGTATTTTCCTTACGAAAGCCGAGAGAGCTTTCTCCTGTCGCCCTTGCCGTAGCCCTCTATATGCAGCTAAACCAACAAAAAGCTTAACTTCTGCATTACTGCCGTGCAGGCGCGCTCTGACAGAGAGAAGAGCTGTCTGCAAGAGCATTCCTTACCAATAATTAATTCCTCTCTTGCTCACTGCTGTGTGCCTGAGAAGCCTGCAACTGCATCATGTCTGCAAAATCACATGGACAGGATCTCCATGGTGACAGTGTCATGCGGTATGCAAACATCAGCTAGCTAGTCAAGGTTACTTTGGCAACCCAAGTGTCACAGGTAATGATCCACATCTTGTTCAGATTTATGAAAGAATAATCTGAATTAAAAACTTGCCCGTTTTTCATTCTAAGGCTGGTTCTGTTCTGTTGCTGTTCATAACAGACACTATTTCCACGAGCTCAGAGCTATCGCCATTAGAGTTACAAACACTAATATCAATAATATTTATTTAAGCATCATTTGTACGCAGTAATGAAGAAAAAGATGCATATTGCAGTCTATTCTAGCTGAGACGCCGCATAAGCAAAGCTTTAACAGTACAGCTTTCCTTAGTGCTGTAAGGCAACATGATTTTTATTATCAGACTGACTGCTGTGATCTATTACAAAGCTGTGCTGTCTTTAATACGAATTGGGAGCTGCATTGTAATTGCAGATGCTCCTCTCAGACCAGGAAAAGAGTTTTCTTTCATGTCATTGGCATATATGGCTTTTAAAAGTGAACAGAGCACTCCAGATGAAGAAGAATCATGTAGTCTGTCTTCTGGATCATGTCTGTTCATTCAGCTTTGGTCTATGGAAGGGAGGAAACTCAAGAACCAAGGATAACACGTTTCTTAACTGGCTGGCAGCTCTGAGGGAAGTGAACTGGTTTACCGCTCCATGCAGTTTTTGCCAGGGCATTAGGGCACGGGAAGTACAGACAAATGTCCCTTTCAGGCTACATTTGTCACAGCCCTGTTAACGTGGCTTAGGCTAAGAGAAGGGACAGGACACGGGTCCCCCGGATACCCTGGGACACACGGTGAGCCGTCCCTGGGCTCCTTTGTGCTAATGACTGTGTCCTTCTACTCTCAAAAGTGACATCTGCCAAAATTCAGTCCTATTGTTTGCTGGTATATTTCCTCCTCTCTAACCTTGAAATGTCTCCCTCATGTTTATGCAATATGATTTAGTGGAGTAATATTTCACTGGGAAACCTG
Source organism: Leptosomus discolor (assembly GCF_034619465.1). Classification (NCBI taxonomy): domain Eukaryota; kingdom Metazoa; phylum Chordata; class Aves; order Leptosomiformes; family Leptosomidae; genus Leptosomus; species Leptosomus discolor. The sequence continues at coordinate 54,783,016 of NC_141398.1, read as the reverse complement.
CAGAGGTTTGTTTAAAGCTTTTCTTTTTTTTTTTAAATGACTTTGCAATACTTCCCTTTCTCAGGCTAAGGCTTCTGTACAAGCTTTTGTAGAGAAGCTGTCTGCTGTGTGATTACTGACGACCACCCTACCACAGAGAGTTATTTGGACAAAACCATCCTTTTGCCAGCAGGGACTATTTCCCTTGGGAGCAACAGAGTAACCTGTATTGACCACAACACACTTCCATGTGAACGATCTGCATTCACGATAGGAGTATTTTCCTCACACTGTGTAGCAGAATAGCTAGCAAAAAAGCGCTTCTACTATTTAATTAACCTAACTGCTGGGAAAACACCTTCCAATTAACTGTTTGCATGGGAGCTGGGTATATGGGAGGCTGGCAAATCCACATCTGCTAACGGTCTGGACTATCCTCTGCTTCCCAGGCTGATTCTTCTCTCTTACCTACACCATTAATTCTAAAGAGACCTCTCAAACGCTGTTCTCCTGGAGACTGAGGGTACGGAGCATCTTGCAAGACAGATGGAAAAGAAGCATAATATTTACAGGATTTTGAATAGGCTCTATTCCTGCCCGTGGTGAATACAGCCAGCTCTTAACATGCAGAAATCAAGCACTGAGCATATGGAAGAAGACACAGCAAACTCAGGGTATCTGAGTCCCAGTTTTCATAAACACCTACTGAAAAAAAAAAAAAGTGCATGAGGAAAACACGGGTACAATCAAAATCAACTGCTAAAGTGTTAAAAAGTTAGCATTGTTAGGAAGGATTTTGAGCTGAGTTTTTTAGACACAGGAGCAGGAAAATAACTTGGGTCATGGAGTCTGTTTCCTTGCTGTGAAGCTAACATGTCTTATCACCCTGCTAGCATCCATCTGAAACCAAAAATGATTTTATCCAACTCACCCGTTTATGCTCTGTTATGCTGAACTTTTGCACCAGTGGCTTTGTCTGCATACATACAAATAGAAAGTACTTTTTAAATCCCTTTCATTCCTCCATTGCTATTCACAGCTGCAAACAGCAGCTCTGGCCTCTATTCCCTTCTGCTGCCTGTCAGCGAGGAGAGACCTTTTCTCTGGAATACCTTTTAGCCTCACTGTAAGTTGCCATGGCAGCAAGACTAAAACCAGACCCGAGATGAGAAAAATGTCACAGGAATAAAAACTGATGCTACAGGCAAATTCTGACTCTGAGTCCTCCCTCAGCTGCTGAAGATACCTGTTAAGTTATACATCTTTTAGATGGAGAGCTGCAGCTGCGGAACTGTGCTGTTTTCACTCTTTCCTTATTCCTATAAGCTCCTGCTCACGTCAATGAGTATTTGTTTTGCCTCAGTAAAATTCAAAGAAAAAGAGATTTAAAGCCTTGTAATTACAGAATAACTTAGCCAAATCTTGCCGGCTTTTACTTATGAAGTCAACAGGGATAAAGCAGAAAAAAGGCAGAACCAACATCGGATTAAATATTTAGAAGTACTAAACAGCAGTGCCTAGATTATCAATTTGCTGGGAGGCTTCCTACATGGTAAAAGAGCAGAAAAGACCCCGAAGTTTCATACATCAACACAGAGAATTCCAGCAAGTTAGGACAGCTCAGGGGTATTCAGCACTTTTACAGTTAAAGACGAGCACTTTGGTTGTAAGTGCAGTGCTATAGAAAGAACATCTCTGTAAGACTATGTGTATTTTCTTAGAAAAACCTGCACAGAGTGAGAAGGAAAGTTATTTTTGATTTCAACTGGCACAGCACAGCTTTTCTCATTATCACTTGTTATTAACATAAGCTTGTAGAAAAAGGGAATTTTTTGTGCATTAATATGGGAAATAATTACCTTACTACTTTCAAAGTCAAGGGTTGTTTCTGAAGGGTAGAGATTTGGTGAAGAAATCCCTGGAACATGCTCAAGTAGAAAAGCCACATCTTATGAATCAGGACGAGGCTTTAAGGATGCTGTGCTGGAATTTCTTTCAAAGCAGCAATAAAGCCAGAACTCCTGGACCCAAATCTTCTGCAGCAGTCTGTCCAGTCAAGAGCACAATACAGTCGCATCGACTCTACACTGAGGTTACCCAGTCTGAAGACGAGCACAGTGTTGCATGGCAGGGATACAGAACTATTGCGATAAAGCTAAAAAGTTCCTCAAATTCACTGACCGAAAGGATCACACTTCTGGTTCCCACTGTATCCCTGTGAGCCAACGGCTCCCAGCTGCTGTCTGAGTCTTTGGCATTGCTGGTCGAAATTATAATAGCAATGTCCCAATTTATACTGGGAAGCCGGCTTTAAGCCATGAGTAGAGGAGCTCAGAACTCATCACATTTAAGGTACTTTTCTCCATTCTGAGCAATAACGCATCTTATACTAAGCTGCAGCCACTGTGCACACAGGGGTGCCCCGGACACCTTGAGGTATTTGAAAGTGTAGTGGTTCAGATTCCACTCCAGTGAGTCTGGTTTGGTCTGCAGCAGCAGACTGGGTGAAATTCCTTTGGCTGCAAAGGGGTTTTGGCAGTCGCAGACAAAAGAAACAGGCCCTCTGTACTTGGTTAAGATGCAGCAGTCTCCTGCATAAATTGAATTCATACATAATGTTCAGTTTAGTGTTTTCCTTTATTGCATCAAAATCTGTTCTAACAATTTATGGCAGGAAATAAAGTTTATTACATTCATCTATGCAATTAAAAAAAAGACACTTTATGTTGTTATTGACTATCAAGCTCCATGATACCAGTTTTTAAACTCTTGCCTCACCAACGTTGCCTTGTGATCTCTTTGAAAAAACATTTGGAGAAAAACCGCACCAACCCACAAGTATGTCTCATTTGTTCTCTTTCACAGAAGCATGCTCTAATAGTTAACAGTGTCATTAAATGCTCCTCCTCCTCCACCCCCAGAACATGCAGACTTACTTATAAGCATACCGCTTTGCGTAGTGCTGTATTGTTGTCTTTCTAATTATAATACTCAGACCAGAGAAGGTGAACGCTGTTGATCTCTGCACACCCTGGCAGCAGCAATCCTGTCTGGTTACTTCTCCTTGGGAATCTGGCAGACAGAGATCTCTCTTCACACACAAGTGAGAGATCAGCCTTTCTGGAGAGATGTTGTTTCACAGCCATACGAGAACTCCAAGTCTGAAATACTTGCAGAACCACAGCTTTTCACACAGACCATCGAGATACTTGCAGGACACTATTTAAAGACAGAAGAATCTTTTCTTGACACCATATTCTGAACTGCCTCTGAGCTAACGAGCTTCAAGGTGCTCCAAGTCAATCCATGTCTTAACTGCCTCCGGGCAAACCGGCTCAAACACTGACACTTGGGGGGCGGGGGGAACCAAACCCACTTGCGAAATATTAGGTGATTCTTGAAGATGCATTTGTCAGGAATCAATGCCAATTCTACCATGGTTTTGTACATGTATGCAGTTACACCAGAATAGAAACGAAATACCAAAGACTAGGCTCTTTTCTGCAGGAACTCCGCTTCGTCCGAACAACACTTGGGACTACCAGGCCCTGATTCACGAGGTTTCCAGGCACAGCCTGGATTAGATTAGAGGGCACCACTGAAAAGAGCCTGGCCCCATCCTCTTGACACCCATCCTTTAGATATTTGTAAGTGTTGATAAGGACCCCTCTCAGTCTTCTCCAGGCCACAGAGAGGTATTTTCCTTATTATCTCCCACTCCCCTTTCATTCTCTTCAGTGACTCCACAGATGGCTTTCTAGGCATTCCTTGATTATAAAGAAAACAAATAACTAGTCTGATTTTTCGCTGATCAGAGGCCAAAACCTCATCCAAAATCATCAGGGGTCAATTCCCAGTCTGAAAATGGGAAGGTTTCAAAAGCAGGAGGAACCCAAACCATTTGTATTCTGTATTATGCCAGCCACATAAGGATGGCATCTCCCAGCTCTCTCAACATCATCAAGCAGACTTCATTATTCCTATCACAGTTTTTTTGAAATCCTTAGCACCTGGGAAATAGGTCCTTTTAAATTTGAACTGAGACCAAAAAAGTTTCTGAGAGAACGAAGACAGTCACTAGGAATTGTTAACACAAACCTCAGATTTCTCCTTCATGATACCCTGGGAGAAAAGCTGAATTTCTCACATTACAGTCCCTGCCAGTTGAACAACTGAGAGCTCTCTTTCTGAACCGGTCAACTAATTAACAAAGAAGCGTGAGTGGAATTTTTTGACTCAGAGGAAAATCCTAGGTTCCATTCACAGGCTCTGTGGCTTAAACTGCACACATTAATAGTGCATAGCACAAGAATGAAATAGCATCTCAATGTGCCTTTGAAAAGTTAGCTTCTAATATCTTCCCTTTAGTACCTGCTATTTATCTACAGCTTTTCATTTATGGCATCCAATAGTTACTTCTCTGAGTGACGAAAACACTCACTGTTTCAAATCTTAAGAATTCCTTGCCAGTTAGTGGTACTACCAACTCTGTGGAACAGGAGGTAAAAGTAAACTTTCTGTTAGAATCCATTTAAAATTACTTCTGCTGGTGGATGTAATGTATTGGCGTACGCTTAATCAACCTGCATGCAGGACTGGCAGAAGACAGGCAGATGTTTCACTGTATTATCAGGTAGAAGTAAAAAGGAATGGATTGAAGCATGTTTGGATCAAGGGTATAAAAGCAAGTAGCTTTTGTGCTCTGATACTTCATGAAGCGTCTAGAAATTATTTTTGAAGAGGGAAATGATTCCATGAAACCCCGTTTTCCTGACTCTTGAGAAGAGCTTAAATTCTACGAGACAAACAGTAAAAACGAAGTGTAAAACAAATGCATTAACAGTCAAATATTCAAGATAAACACAGAAGAAATATACTGTATCTCCTGGAGCTACGCACACACGTTGGTGTTTTTAAAGGTGTCCCTGATGTCTAAAGTATATCCCCTCTGCTTTGGTAAAGCTTTCCCTACCTAGGTCTCTGGTTATTCTCTTGCACGGGAACAGTATCACCACATCAGTTCCATACATAAGGAGCATGTGCCAACTTATTACTTAAAAGCCAGCTAATATATTTCAGTTAGCAGACCACTCCTGTAAAATACTGCTTCTTCACAGTAATTAATCAGCAGCTTGCTCCATGTTAACAGGTTTGTCCTCATTTTTTCTAATAAATGACAAACCAGTTTTTCCCATATACAATCTCCTGTTGCTAATTTAATTAACTGGAAGCATGTGAGTAGCTTATCTTTAATAGTGCACTTTCTTGAGGGGAATCTGTCAATGCTTTCTATATTATTTTCCTCCTTATTTCCCCCTGCCCTCACATTATCCATCATGAAACAAGTCTACACGTTGCTTTCCTTCGGCCTGCAGTTTCAGAAAGCTATTATCTCTGTGGCACACAAGGGCAAATGGAAATGACAATCTGTCCTGACCCAGAAACACGTATCGTGACTCACCACTGCACTTTCAACTTCCAGTGTCTCATGCCTCCTAGAAAAGTATTTTCTGCCTGTGTGTCTCCATAACCAATTAATTCTTAGCAGAGTGCTTACTAAGTAGATTAGAAAAGTGCTGTAGCTGCGGGCTGTATTTATGTTAATTGAGAGAGGTTCAGTCCCACACTAGGCAGCTTCTAACCTCTGTAACAGCAACGTTTGAACACAGAATCAATGTTCATCAGAAATATTGCCAAAATACTTTTCCATGTCTGCTACTTCATTCCAAACCATTAAGATACCATTTCCCTGAAATGAAACAGCTTACTGCCATTCGGTGGAACGCACACCCTTCTGAGATTAGAGCCCCCAACAAATGCACTGAATCACAAAGGCTCGCAGAGATGCTGAGACACAGCCCAGGGGCTTGGCTCTTAGAGGCCACATCTAGAAATTAAGACATTCTCAGGCTGATCCACAATCTTTCCACTAACATGCTGCATGGCATGAGGCAAGTGAAGATACCCACCGTCTCTTTTGTTACTTATCTGCCAAATGAGTTTTGGAGCACGAATATTCTCAGCATGCACAAAGCAACATTCTGAAGACTCTAGATGGCAAAATTGTTTAAACACAGGTATTCAACTAGCAGGCTAGACAAAACAAGCTAAATTTCTGAATGTCTGTAAAGAAAAGAAAAGAAAGCACAGCACTGAAATAAATTCCTTGTTTAATTAAATTCCATTCAGGAGGCTTCAATTTCATGCAGTGTTTATGAATAACATATAGCAATTGAAAATAACTGACTTCTCCTTACACACTTAACAGATTTAACAGGTGAAGTCTGAGTTTCCTAACACTTAGCCAACCTGATTTTGTGGTAATCACAGCTGATGTCCTGCACCTGAGGCCTCATTATGGAGCCACAGTGCCTAGATCTAAGTCTTCTCTTGCTTCTTTCTCTCTTAATAAAATCATAATCACCTCACATTGCCATCATCAGTGTGGGAAGCCAAAAAGACTACTGGCTTATGCCATTAATTGCTGATACAGGTAGAAAGGGTAGAATGAATTATCAAGTAATATGGAGTCATGTTAAACAGTATTAAATGGGGAAGAAATGTAAATGAAATTATGTAGGTGTTTAGTAGGAACTTAATAATTCATGTAAGAGCAGCGAGGATCCCATACCAGGCATACACATTGCAATATTTAATTAATCTCCAGTACTTTCAAGGTATGTTTTACTCCTCTAAGCATATAGCACTGAAATTATTTGTAGTTTTAATTAACATTTACTTCAGATAAGAATCCTGGGGAAAAGTCTTTCCAAAGTCTTTATTAAAAATCACCTTACTCTGGCTCAATTTTCATTCATTTAGAACTTGTGTTCGTTACATTGAATTTTAGCGAGGTAAAATTCAAGTGGAATAGCTTTCCCCTTACTCTTCCCTAAATCTGAAAGGTATTTTGGCCTGTAACTGTATAATTTGATCATGAACACAGAAGCAAGCTACCCTGAATTATTCAGGTTTGCTTCTCAGTCTGCTTCCCCCCCGCCTCCATTTTAAAACCAGTTACATCAGTAAGACACAGCTCCTTGCGTTTTTGTGCGCTTTGATATCTGCTTGAAGCTTGTATTAAACTTGTGTTCGACTTGTTTGTATACAAAGAAACAATGGCGATGTGCAGGTAAAACATTTAAATTTACTTTGAACTACAGATGTTTATTTTACACAGTCAAAGGGAACAGAACCCCACACCTAGGAAGAACAAAGAGCGCTCTAAGGCAGCATCACAGGAAGTATTCTCTGCAGAGCTAATACCTGTAAGTCAGAAAGCAGCTCATGAACAACTGCAAACGAGGTCCCGTCAAAGCAACACTCGCAGCACCAAGACAAGCAAACTGCGCAGAGTCATGCTAGAGGAGCCACCCTAGCAGAGGAAACACCGATACGCCCACGGGAGTTTTCACAGAGCGAGGTACATAGGTACATTTCCCTCTTTCTACAACGTAACACTGCCAAGTTGTTTCATGTTTATGAAAAAACTGTTCTTTTCTGTATTTCAGGGTGGGTTATTACTTTGGTTATAAATAAATTTTCCACTTTTATCGCGTTACTCTAGATTATTCTGCTACCTGGAAGAACAAATACGGGTTCCAAATGCTAGAGAAGTTACCTGACTTCAAAAAAGGTTTAGTTTGTTCAGCTGAAGAACCTGTTTTCATCAAGCAGAAAAGAAAAACCTGCATGTGCCATTATTACATCACCACTAAAAAAATAAAATAGAACTGAGACTGCATTTAGTATTCATAACAAGGCACCAGTCTTATCTGATATTATTAGATTGCCATCTTCCTATGTTAAAAGTAACTAATAGATCAATTTTCTTTATGTCTTACTATAGTGATACATGAAAGGCCTTTTGCCCTCAAGCTAAGATCAGTCAGAGGCATGAACAGCTTTTGATGAAATGAAAGTATCTGCTTTAGGGGGTTCACTGTTATTATTCTGCTATCATGGGGTTGAGATTTCCCATCCTCCCTGCCCCAAATAACACTGATACCACTAATATCTGAAGGCATGCACTGGGATGGTAATTTATATAAGAGGATGAAGTCAGAGAAAAAAAAAGGAGGGTTACCGTACCCAAATCCTTTGAAGCCACAGAGCAGTGCTAAAACCAGACATACTGTGATGGCTCTGCCCTCCCCAAAACACGCTGTACGCTCTGTACGGAAAGCGTTCCTTCGTCCAGTTCTTGTCACGGGATTGCAACTTGATACGATCTTAGATGTAAGGTTTCTGCTGTTTTCCTTTGCATGTAATGACACTGAAAGCCCACGCAGAGACCACAGAGCACGTGAGAACAGCTTTTAAAGGAAATTATTGTACCAGCTGGTATTCTGTAATGTTACTACACTGTGATCAGTTGCAGTGGACTCCCTTAGGTTCAGGTGCTTAAACACAGCTTGTTTTTTCTATAGAGAAAGGATCTGGCTTCAAGACAAGGGAATCTCACTTATATTAAAACTGTATTTAGAGCTAGACCTGCAACATCTCATAATTATTCAGCCAAAAAACCCAGCAACTGATAGGGCAGTGAGCCTTACAAACTAAATTAAGGTGCAGGGCTCTTTCCAGTCAAAAATATTCTATGCACTGACCATGAGGCAAGTCATTGGAGTCCTCTGACAGTCATTTCAAGATCCACAGAGCTCGATCTGTAATTGTATTTAGTGCCTTGATTCCACTCATTTCAATCACAGCCAAGTGCCACAGTATATTCCTGGCTCTGGGCTACAGCTGTTGCGTTACTATTTGGTAGGTAAGGAGTTGCTAAAGACATTATTACATTATCGCTGCAGAACGACGACCTGGGGTGACGTTCAGTGCCTACTATAAGGTACCAGCCTGATCTTGGAATATTATCAGATTATCCTCTTACTTTTTAAGAGTAAGTACCAACTCTTTCAGTGTCTTCATCATTCTCACTGGGCCTAAGGCAGTATAGGTCACTGATACCATTATTACTACGTAACAGTGCACTCCCTTTAAATCACCCGAGAGACGATAATGCAAGGAACCCTTCGGTGCACAACACGGACCTGCAGTCAGGGTGATCTTCCGTAATCTCACTGGACACCCATAGGGACCAAAACAGCACAAGGCTGAAAACTTTCTGACAGACTGAGAGCCCTTCTTGAAACAGGTTCTCTAGCGCTCGGAGAAAGGGGCCTACAGGTATTTTGAGGACATGGACATAGTTCATGGACTGGCAGCTCATGTGCAAGAACTTGTGAGTTTTGTTTTACACGCTACCAGTGCTACTTTTAACTGCTGCAAGCCACCAAAGAAGGTGTATGTAACTTCTATGTCAATAACCCGTTCTACCTTGACTATTTGTTTTCTTTTGCAACTATAAAAAGCTGAAGAAAACAGAATTTGAATAGAAAAGCGCAACATGTACATTTTTATTCAAAAACCCTAGTTTTTTGGGAATATTCAGTTTTCATCCTGCTTATTAATTTGGATAGTCCACTGTCACAGACCCTCTGGAGAAAGCTAGTGCATAAATGCACACTACACATTCATCAGAATGAAGAAGAGTGACTAACTACAAATTAAGGATTAGATAAGTAGTTACTAACAAAGAAACAGCCACAAAGCTCAACATACTCATGAATTCTAATTCTGTTTTAAACGCTACTATTTGTAATGAAACGCAATCTTACCAATCAGCTTTTTACTACAGAACAGTATTTTAACCAAGCACCATCTACAAATGATCTCACCTTTTAAACACTTGAACACATAAACAAATAGCTGCAAAATAGCAAGACATCTCAACAGCAGCTAATGTATTGCATGACTTCACTCATCTCATGACGAATAATTCCCCAGTGAGATTTCCATTTTAAAGTATCTATGGATTTTGTTACTGTCTCTCTTAGTTAATTCTTTCTTACATTCACATCATAAAATGGCTCTAATGGCCTACTTGAGAACAGACTTGACTTTACTATGATTTATGGATGTAAATTTGAGATAAATTTACCCTTCCCAAGCCAACACAAACAGATAACACAGCAACACAAACAGCTTTGCTCCATAGCCGTAGTCAATAGTCTAGATCCTGATCTCCCTTGTGCCAGCAATAATCTGATGCACTGAGGAAAACAAAGTCACTTCTAAGTTTCCATCCAGAATAAATTCTGTCCCACTCTCTCTTCAATCAATGGGCAAATTCATTTAAGCAGCCTGTACTGAAGAGGCAGAGCAACCCTCATCCTAAAACAAAGACCAGTGAAACTAACGAGTCCTTCTACCGACTTCCATGGCCTTTGGATGAGGCCCTAAAACAAAGACATGAGAACAGCAGAAAGGATTATATCCTAATTAGGATGATCTCATTGACACTCAAGACAAACCTGCATTGTTCCACAGGAATAGTATCAAGCTAAGTCTGTCTAACAACTTCTGAACACTCCTATCTCGAATATTATTTGGCAATCAACTAGACATCACTTCACACATGCTGCGTGAGAGAGAAATGGGAATCTAATAACTTTCTCTAAACCCTGTATTACTGCCACTTGAAACACTTTAAAATGCAAAATCTCACTGCAATTACAACATTCTCTAATCAGTATATTCTTTTAAATTCAAACTGTGTACTCCTGCAGAAAGTATTAAGAAATAAATGCTGCTCAAGGAACCGTATCAGGCTTTGAGAACAATGACATCTTTTTTCACACAATTCACAGAGACCTATTAGAACAGACACAAAACCTTTCTCTGGCTGTTCTCACAAGCCCTAGAACATAAAGCCTCAAGTCTGGGGATATCACGCAAGGAAGTGGTCCTGTAGCAACCAGCCTTAGGCAGCAAAGGGGAGCACGACCGTAGATACAACTCTTCGTCTTTTAAGGCTGCAAAGATGCTCTTCAGCTCTGATACACAGATGGCTATGGCAACTGATACATGACTGAAAAGGTAAGTATTTGTACTGTAATACACTTTTGGAAGAAAAACAGGAGGCTTCGACATTGGCTTTAGAGAGTCTGAATGAATTTGTGAGTTGATATTTGGACAAAGAAGGAGTACATGAGAACAACTGCAGACGCAGAGTGAATAAAGCAAGCTGAAGGGCTATGTTGGGGATATGCCTTTTGTATAGAGACCACAGGTTTTTATGTATGTGATGATACATTCAGGTTATTTAACAACAAACATTTGGAAAAGTGTCCCATGGTTAAGGCTCCTCTGAGATTTTTCCTTAAAATACTTTTATTTTGAATGTCATTTATTGGATTCCAGCTCATCTCTATGGCAGAATTACTAGTCAGAGGACAAATGGATTCTCCCGTGACCCTCTGAAAAGAGTGATATTCTTCCACAGAAAAGTATTCAGTGGCTCATTTTCAAGTGCCATGCTGGGAGTCCACCTTTCTGCCGCTCTCTAGTTATGTGTATTTATTCTCAATGCTTTTATGGGTTGGGAAATTTCCTCAAGAAACATCAGTGGTAAAAACTGGTCATATTGGTCTAGTCTCTAATGAAGACTATTGAGAAGGGTCAAATGAAAGTGGACATTGGGAGAAAATCAGGCTTACTCAATAGGAAATGAAAAGCAATCAAATGCCAGACTCTGAAGGGGGGCGATGTTAGAGCTATGCAGTTAAATAAAGAAACCTCCCAAAACAGAACAAAAATACATACCAACCTTTCTTCAGTCTGGTTCCATTTAGTCCCCAGCTATGACACATTTTTACGTGTATCATATTAACCTGAGAGGCAGCCCTAAGTTATTTTTATACTCACAAAAATATATCCTCAAAATTATAATGCCCGAGTAATATTTCAGTAATACTTTGCAATTGATTAAGGACACCTCTAGCACTGTTACATCCCTCAAGATACCAGCCAGGCATTTCCTTTGTAAATTACCAGATAGCTCACGGAAAGCGAGCAGGCATGATAAATGAGCTGTAGTTTTCTAGACTGTGCTTTTTTAACAGATGTATTTACACATTTCACAATCTACCGGTAGGGATGGTGCATGTTACTGCCAAATGTTAAATGAAATGTTATCAAACAGAAGTTTCCCAACAAATTCCCATCATGTTGACTATTAAGAGCAGCCTACCATGCGTAATTTTTCGTGTTATGCCCTTGATCAGGATTTTTTAAAGCTATTGTTACTATTTTCATTATCCTTTTGTTACTCACCAATGCATGAAAAGGACGTATTTACATGACTAAAGAAATTGCAAAAGGCCCAGAGACTTGTGCCACTTAGATTTTTTAAATACTTCATAAGCTTATTTAATAATTACATTTAAAAAAAAAAGAAATCACATCAAAAACCTAAATCTGATCCCATTTCTATTTTACACTGCTCTTCAAAGGGCTCTCCCTCTCAGGCAACAGCAGAGGATTTCGTCTGGCCTGAGGAGTTGCTCTGTATCACAACATCTGATTGCCCTCATGGACTTTGATGGTGAGAATCAGCCACTCCCATGCCCCAGGCTGGTAAACCCTGAGGTGTTACCGAATTGCTGTCAGTGACAGGGGGGCCTCAGGTACCCATTTTAGAAGAGCAGGAAGAGATTCCTGGGGCAGCCGTCCTTCCTCTCTGTCTTGCTGGAGAGAAGCAAAAGGAGCCCATATGGCGCTGGACGGCTGGCATCTGCTGTACCACACGAAGCGGTATGTTGGGGTACAGTGGGGCAGATGTAGCGACAGCATGAAGAGACACAGAGTTCCCACATCAGCTCAACCTAAGGCAGGACACGCCTTGGCATACAACCTGGGCCAGGCACGTACAAGCCCCAGTGAACACGCAATGCATCCTGCTCCAAGAACCGTCACAGGCTGTGGAGTCCCGCCACACAACTCAAGATACCTCACCTGTGTCCACAACCACGGTGGTGCTATGATGCAAGGTGCTACTATGACGCGGTGCTACTATAATCATGTTCTTTCTTTGTACATTAACGTCTGTTCACACCTCCAAAAATACTTACGGTCATTTACGAGCACCTTAAGTATAGAGAAAGGTCTCAGAAACAGTGATTTGGACAAGGGGCTTATAATTGACCACGCTATGATCAGATAGTTTCTTTACACATCTTTAAGGAAAGCTGAGCAATTAGAAGGGAAAAAAGAACCAAAACACCCACACTCCACAAACGTAACGCACATTAGAAGTGATTTCTGATCTGACTGGCTGTGATACATTTTCAGTAACTTCCTGAAAACCTCCAAGTTTCCGAGGTTTGCTAGCACAAACACTGAAACTAAAGCCTATGTATTAGATCTTTTCCTCAGAACAGATTTTCAGTTGTTTTCAATTATAATGTCTGAATTTCACACCACACTTGTTAGTCACATGTTTCATGCACTTAGGAAGCAGAAACAATTTTCTAAGATTGAAACCCCAAATTTATTAGTATATTCAAGAACTTGGCACAGAGCATTTGAAACTCCAGAAATATTTATTAAGTAGATGTGTGGATAACTCTGGATCATGGAGTTTCTGAATAGCAGGGGCTTTGGAGACAACTTGTGCACAAGTAAAAAGCAGAATACATTAATAACTAGAAAACACATTCAAAGCTAATTTTACATCTAAAGGTGCATGTATTTCAGAAATTTCAAAATGGGGAAAGAAATTTTGCTCCTACCTCTTCCAAAGCCCATAATGAATCAACCACAGGCTTGATCTTCTTACTGTTATATAAATTTAGGAGTTTGTCCATCACACCCTTGATCAGGCCACCTCGGTTCTGTTTGAAAAGTAGATTCAACAGGGAAAATCCAGCAATGACTTTGTTCTCCTCATACAGCTTGATAGGATTTACTTTCTCAACCTGCCACCACTGGAAAGCAATAAACAACATCAGGGTTAGAAAAACATTTTTCAAGAAATGCACAGGCAAGTTCACAAGCAAACTGTCTGGGCAGATGTGATACATGACTCATCTGTCAGATCCGAAGCAACGGCCAAGAGATTTTATTTAAGGGAGAGGCAAAAAAGTTTGCAGCTGACTGACATGCAGAAATGAAACACAGACTTGTGTTGCATGAGATTAGGGTGTCAGAAGAATGGTGAACAGGTCTGGTGTTAGGATGAGGGTCTAGAAGTAAAGAGTTTGGACCTCCCTTCGTACTTCTGCTACCCCTCTTTGTTCTCTCAGGAGAGCCGTGCAAGCTTCCGAAACGTTCACAAGCAACTCTTGGCTATCACTCTTCTCTCAAAACCAGGGAAACCATGCACTCCTGAGCAGCTTCCATCTCCTTTTCACCCATTATTACGTTTGTGATATTTGAGCAAGCCTCATAATATCTAACAAAATCATTTTACCTCATTTAGCCCAAGAGCATCCTTGAGACTGAGATCTCACTTCCTGGCAAGTTTTATTTGAATGGGTCAATTTTTAATTAAAATGTTCATATAATTTTGATGAGTTAATTTCGCAGTACAATTACATAGAAAACTAATTATACTTTTATACAAAATTTTATATGCTACTTTTTATTAATTCGATTTATTCATATTTATTCAGTCAATAAGTACCAGTACTACCTGAAAAACATATCCGTTGAAATTGATTTCATTGGGCCAACCTTCCCTATAAATTATACACATCTGGATATGTTTATATTAACAGTAAAAACCCCCAGAGTAAAGATTATCTTGTTTTAGTTCACAATCACATGACAGTATCAAAGATGGTGTCACTACAACCATTAAGGAAATGCAGAAGGGAAAGAATAGCTTCTTGCTACAGTCTTTTATTTATCTTGTTTTCAGCTACACAGAGACTTTCGAAGCTAATTTCTCCTGGGAAGGGATTGCTGCTGGAAGCTCTAAATGAGCTCTTGGCAGAAAGATCAGATGATAGATCTTCAGTCAAGACTTCTCCCTCTGTTTTTCTTGTCTGAAGGAATCGCTTTGACTCCCGGTCAACTTGTTTCTCGCTAGCAGTTTATTTGCCCCTTTTCCAATCTGTAGGATTCCTGAGCAGACTTTTCTTGTAGTAAGCTGAAGAAAAAGGATTTAACATCTGAATTTTGGATTTGTTGACACCATCCATTAAGAAACAAATGCAACATCATCTCTTTGATGTCACTGGAAGTGAACATGGAGAACTGAAAAATGGATTTCTGTATGGAACTAACTTCTGAAAAGCTGGAAATGGCTGGACACAAGCCCCATCTTAAGAGATACCTCTCCGTTAGTACCTCCTTTAATTCACCGCGCTGTCCTGACAGTGTTTTCAGATACGAGGAACCACATTGCAGTCAGAAAAATGATCTTTAGCAACACCTGAAGTAATGACTTAGCAGAGATAAACAATAATGATAAATATGAAAACGCTACAGAAAAGACTTAAGTTAGAGGAACAAGCAGAATCACACCACTGGGATACTTACTGATTTTGCAAAACTGAAGAAGCTTTTTGTCTCCCCAGTAACCATGTTAGATGAACCTGTAAAAGATGAGTACATACACACACAACTTATTACATGCTGACGACCAGACCATTTGTTATATGTAAAGCCATTTCCATGATTCATCTTTTAGAAAAAAAATTTCCCCGAAGTTTAAAAGGGATTAGCAGACATCCTTCCACTTTGGGAATAAATAACAGAGGCCAAGGTGACTGAGCCCTACAAGTTTACAGGTATTCTGAGATTACAAAAACAACCTATCAAATCTTTCAAAACCAGGAACAGGTCAAGCGCTACTAGGCATCTTGAAACCAAAACTCTTCTATAGCTCCCTCCTTCTCTGCCATGTGTCCCTGACACACTAATATTTAGCAGCCTTCACCACACAGCTGTCCTTTCTCCGCATCTGTAAAGACGCCTTTATCTGACCACGACCTGTGTGAACACAAATGCACTGTACACTGCAGCCTGTTAACAAACACAACAACAATGCACTGCCAGGGACATCATCACGAACAGGCCACGGGCAGGTTGGCTTGCCCAGTCCAAGCAGACATCCAAGTGACACCCTGCTAGCGAGCTGAAAGCCCAAGGAAGCAGGTATGGTTATCCACGATGCCACGACACCTTCCACTGCGATACGGACACATTCTTCATTTCAGACGTTTAGCAATCCCTTCAGCTGTCCCCCTACGGAAGCTTGGCCTGCTGTACCGACACACGGCACGGCGCCCTGGCAGAACGGCAGGAAAGACACGTTTACTGATGCTGTGGAGCAGCCCATGTGCATGAATGGAAGTTTGTGAACAGCAGCCTGGGCTTGAATTCCTCAAAGTCGTGTCACACAAAAACAATAGCATTCTTCCTGAAATCTTCCTTCAAGCTTCCCTTCCACAAGAACTGTATTAGTTTCCTTGGACACACTGCAATTCCTATAGTGTGTAGAATGAGAGATCTAAGCCTTCTCCTACACTTCTCCCATGTCACCCAATAGTGTTTAACAACCTGAAACGTGTTCAGTTTAACTGCAATTTGTTAAAAAAAAATTTTAAGAGTGTCTTTGTATTACCTATTGTTTCTCAACAATTTAGTCCATGCTCAGCTTCACTAAAATCCTTGATTAGAAATGGTCAAATTGAGAAAGTATAACATGGCGGCCTCCAGCTCTGGAAGGAGTGGCATGGGTGATTTTAAGAGATTTTAAGTTTTGCAAAGCTTTGGTTTTGAAATGTGTACCTGGCTTTTTCCACTCACCATATAAAATGTAAGTCCCAAGTGGTTTGAGAAGACTGAGGCCTTTCCCAGTATTTTCTCCACAAAGACAGTCCAAAACGATATCTACTCCATCTGTAGAGATTCTAAAAAACAGGAAAGAAATCTCACTTTCCAATAAGATGCACAGGACTGGTCAGCCAGCATGACACAGGTTGATTATTAACATAATACTAACATTTTCAGGTACTCTAGAAAGGACTCTAAGGCTGAGGCTTTGACTACGTGAAAACTTTCTCCCCATCAAAAGACAAATCAAACTCATTCAATGGTGGAATGCGAGTTCATTGGGCCAGTCAACCCACTCCTTTCAGGCTTAGAAGAGTGGGAAACCATCTTGTTCCCCCTTTTTGAGTGCTTTCAGTAAAACTGTATTACCAAAAAACGGGCAATAGATATAAAGTTCTTTTTGAGTGAACGCAAATGTCAGAGAATGTCTTTTTGTTTAGGTCAATGAATGTCATAGACACAAAAGACATTTTTGTTATTTATGTCTTCTTCTATTTTTTTTCCTGACTTCATAAGGAAACAGATCTTCTCATCCTAGTTGTTCTGAGTTAAAATGATGTCCTTGTGAAGTTATTTAAAGAGTCTTTTGTTTCAGACTTTGTATCAACTAGACATGAGCAAAGAGTTAAGTCAAGCACAAAGAGAAGGCACCAAGAGCTAGATACCCAGCTCTACGGATACAATCAGGCCATATTACAGAAAGCAGAAAGTATTTAGCCTGTTTCAATAAACAGTTTGCATGTTTATAATTTTCCAATCAATAAATAGCTTTGTGAATGCAATGTCAATATGATGCTGAAGAAGAAGGAAAAAAAAACAAGCCAAATACACTGATTTAGGTTTTTTTTTCTGTCGAAATAACCAGCCTGCAAACTCTTATCGCTAGTTTGATCTAAGCCTAATATCCTACCTCCTAACCCTAATATCCTACCTCCTAACCCAGTCAACAGCCCAAGCAGTAGAAAATTCTTGATTAATATGCTTAAACAATTATGCAAATAACTGGTGCAGACACCAGGACAAAACCTCACCCTGGAGACTATCAAAGGTTGGGGGGGCAGTCAATAGCACCTAGTCCCCAGGAATTTCCCTTAGCTCCTGATGCCCATGCCTTCTGCAGGGGTGTAACTGCCATTAGAAGTCAGGAAAGAGGTAAAACTTTATGGTTTGTAATGCATCTTTCTTTCCTCTCCAGATACTCAGACACCTACCGGTTGCAAACAACAACAAAATCAGACAACTCTACTCTTTGGGACTGCTGCTGTATGTGGGGCAATAACCTGTTTACATTCAGGCCACTGGATGAGCTTTCACTGTAAATTAATAATGACTTTGCAATTGAACAACTTTCAGTGGCCTCCACGGTTGAAGGGATTTCTCAGCCCCTAGGAACATTTCCACATTCATATCCCCTCTGGGGTTTTGGTTTGGTTTTTTTCACTTGTTCATTTGTTTGGGGTTTGGGTTTTTTTGGCCTTTGCTCCTCGATGAAAGCTCTTCCCTGGAATACCGCAGTCACTCGCAATAAAGCAGGTTCCTAGCACTGTCTGTTCTCCACCACAGGCCCACCCTTTCCTGCTCACCAACTCTCAAGAAATTAAGAGCCCTCCCCTTCCCTTAGGACTCCCCCTGACCCAGTGTGCAGCAGGCAATTGAGACTAGCTGTCTTCCCTGCTGGCCAGCCAAACGTTAATCATACAGAGCACAGTATACAGCTAATATCCCGCCAAACAAACAACTACACTGTTCCCCCCACTGCCTCTTCCAAAAGACAATTTGTCTCTACAGTGGTCTCAGAATTACCACTGTACTTTTTTATTTTTTTTCAATGCAAAGTGAAAATACACAGATCTGAGCAACAAATCAGAGTACTGGCACATTCTACAGGCTGTCATTCTCACTTTCACATCAGGACTATCAATTGTGCTAATACTACACACCTCTAGACCAGGAAAAAGGCACAATCTAGCTCACTGCATCTGCATTTTACCTTTTGTACCCACTGGTTCTCTGCCTCATTGGTCTAATGCGAGGTGAAAAACTATGTGAAAATGCAAGATCACCAAAACCAGTTTTAACAACTCTAGAGAGCAGAATTCCACCCCTTCAAAACCAGGTTTCCTTTTGATTTCAGTAGTTACAGTCTGTTATGCAGAGTCAGGGGTGGTGTCAGGGAAGCGTCCCAAAAGGAACTGTCCTAATGAAGGGCAGAAGCAGCCAACATTATGGGCAATCATAAAGTTATCAGAAGTGAAAGGGTCTTTATTCCTTTTTCTTAGCACTGATTTCTGTTGTATCTGCTCCCACATCACATACCTACTTAGATCACATCTTCTGCTGACCCTGCCAAGAGTTAGGATTAAGGTTTGTACTGAACTCTGTTCATGTTTTCAAGTGTTCTTTCTTGCTGAATCCACGTTTGTAATGTGGGGATTGCTAGAATTCAGTCTTCATCTCACTACAGCAATTTTCCAGGGGCAGTAAGACACTTAGGCATGTATACTTCCCCAAGAGAAAGGCTATCGAAGGGCTGAAGGAAGGTGCTGCAATTCTTCTGAGCTGTAAGAAAACGGCAGGGGTGTCATCTGCTGGACGAGTCCTATCTGCTTTGGTGAAACTTCCCATATGGAAAAATTTTCCTTTGCTCTAAAACTTCCTTTGTGATGGGTCATTTCAAGTGTTCTCTTAAGCCCTTGGGAGTGTGCCAGAAACAGCAGCAGGACACCCTGCTTTCTCCTCCACCACCAGCCTGGATTGCTAACAGCTCAGACAAAACTCTGCGATATACTCTTTGAGGGCTAGTAACCCTCGTACGGAGAGACCTTCCGAGACTTCACATGCCACGCTGAGGGACGTGTAAGTTTGACAGGAAGCCTGTCGACTGTACTACCTCGGCATGCCCCTTTGAGAAACTTCGTGGTTTATGCCCAGCTACATAATCTAGTGTTTTGACAGACACAAGATGAAGGGAAAACATTATTCTTATCTCTCTGACAGGCAAAATCAAAAAGACATTTTTTACTAAGATCTTCTGATCAATTTTAAAGTTTCGCCACCTGTATCAACATCAACATCTAAAAACAGTTACACGGACTGGAAAACAAAGCATTTGAAAGCATGTAAACAGAAACACACAGGATGACTTCAAAAGGCAACAGGATGATTCTAATCTGAATGCAAACAAACAAAATCTAAAGATCTGAAATTAAAACAGACATTGTGCTCTGATATCAGTCCCTGGCAAAGGATAAAACCCAGGCAGACAGAAACACACCAGAAAACTCCAAAACCTGGATAACTTACAGATCCACTGAAAATATCTTACTCAGTGCATTACAGTGAGCTACTACGTATGCAGATAACGGCAAAGTACATCCTTCTGTTAAGACCTTTATTCTTTTTCACTGAGTTTACTTTGCTCGCAACAGATGCCCAAATGTGAACATGCACTAACAAAGCTTTTGTTCCTTATAAAGAAAAGGGACATGCTTGCTATCTTCTCCCTTGCAGTGGACAGATGGAGTATCTGGAATAAGCGACAGCTCCCAAACTCACAAATGTAATCTCTTCCCACAAACACAATCAGCGTGCTGTCTTTCACAGTATTTTGCCAGATACTATACAACCCTAACTCAGGAAAAGGAAAGATTACCTTTTTACTTCTTGAACATAGTCTGCATTTCTGTCAAACAGGTGAGTTACTGAGTCTTTGATTGCTTCATGTTTGAAAGATGAAGCTGTTCCAAAAACAGTAACATTGGGAATAGTCGAACAGAGCTGAGCAACAGCTTGACCCTGCAAACACATTATTATGTTAGTTCACTGACATAGAAACTGGTTGACAGACTTTGCAGCTGCCAGTTCACCCATGACACAGCAAAATCCAAGACCAAACATGTGCAAGGACTTCCCAAACCGATTTCTGGACAGTGCAATGCAGTTCAGCCACAGGAAAAAAAAAACAGACTTAAATCAAAAGGATATTCAGAAAGCAAAGCAACTGCAGTGATACAAGTGATTAAATGTACCAAAAATTGTACTGGAAAAGGAGTTCTTTTTGATCTGTTAACACAGCCAGTGTAATTTAAGGGAAATGGCATTAATTTACAAGGACCACCAAACATGATTACTCAAGAGTGCTACAGAAATATTTCTCATTTGTTACTTGCATCCTGTGTGTACTTCCCCCAGAGCCCCTTGAGTAACGTCAGCAGTCATCTTTGCACTTCATACCTCAGAACAGCGCTGAGTGCCTCCACACGTGATTCAAATTCTCTCTGCTCACGGGGAAGGCCCTGCAGCACCTGCTGCCAGCACAGAACTTCTGGCAGATAATGTAAAAATACTTGGCTCCTCTGATACTCAGATACAGCTGTTACACTTCGGGTTTTTTGGGTCCCAACACAGAAGATCCAGGACAGTCAGTGCCAGGACAGCACATAGTCTACCATTCCTAAGTGATCACATTTTCTTGCGGTTTCAGCGGAAGACACCAAGTTGGTGTAACAAACACTGCATAGTAAAGCAAATGTGGTTTACCCCTCATTAATAACAATAATTACTACTGATTATTCAAAGGGCAGGAATAGCCTTGAGTCACACTAACAAGTCTGCTTAGGTCAGTGCCCCCACCTCAAAACTGATCAACTGCAAAGGGGATCAAATGGCCTAGAGTACATCTAGGAAACTCATTCTCCTTGTACATCCCTCCTGTGTCCGGGCAGGAATCCAGATGGTATGCCAGTGTTTAGGTAGGACTTGGGGCATTGAGAGAATTTGTGCATTCAAATGTCTGTACTTCAACTTTGCAGCTTCAGGCCCCACAAGGCTTCAACTTCTCTAAGTTTTAACCTCTAATTTCATGAGGTTGAGAGAAGGGAAGCGCTGCATAAATGCTGAGCCATCTAGATTTCAAAAAAGATCCTAACAGGTCATCTTTTTACAACTCTGGGTTTTGTTTCAACACACTAACAAGTGGCAGACAGACACAGATGGTAGCCACATCCTGCCTCTTGTTGTAACCACATTATTCCACTGGAACTAGCACGTTACACAGATATGCCCAGAAGCAAGAAATAGCACTGTCATTCTAAAAATACTGTCTGGTGGAATTCAGCAGATTCTTACTTATATTTACAGCCAAAAGATTGTCATTTGTAAACTGTATGCATGACCAGTAAAATCATCCATGGATAAACACATTTCTGTTCATTCCAACCAGAAACCCTGATTATTAGTATGCAAATACCAGTAATCAGTGCTTGGGTTTTATTTACAGTAGAATAATTATATAACCCTGCATACCCTGGGGGTCTTGGCATCCTCACATATAACGCTGAATGTAATTGCTAGTGACAGTCCTCTGAGCTGAACATCACAAGAGAGGACAGTATCATTATTTATGTATGGTGGCATCGAGGAGTTTCAGATTGGTTTCCTGCTGGATGAGTCATAAACAGCTATACAGCAACGCACACTTTATGGGATCCTTTGGACAGGGACCAACAGACATAGAGAAGAGAGCAGAAGGGGCGATGCATTCTCATTCTTACTCTACAGATGAGAAGTGGAATAGCCCAGCAAACTGAATAACCCGTCCAACAGCTCAGAGAAACTTACAGCAGGACCCAGGTATGAATGCTGATTTGTAGGATGGTAATCCAACACCAAACAGAAATGACCTTTTCTTTT
Source organism: Leptosomus discolor (assembly GCF_034619465.1). Taxonomy (NCBI): domain Eukaryota; kingdom Metazoa; phylum Chordata; class Aves; order Leptosomiformes; family Leptosomidae; genus Leptosomus; species Leptosomus discolor. The sequence continues at coordinate 54,760,663 of NC_141398.1, read as the reverse complement.
TAAAATCATCCACCATCTTCCTGGGTTGGAATCCCTAATCTCTTAGAAATCATAGGAAAATCCATTCCTGAGGGGCCTCATCTCACAAGACGTAATGCCTTCAGGGAGCAGACAACGTTTCGCTCTTCTCATACTTCATTTCTCTATTACTTACTGTCTCATTCTGAAGCCCAGGTTTCAGCCTCCACAAATATTGTAACATAAAATTACAAGAAAAAAATTAATCTGTACTTTGTATCTCTCCTCTTCTTGGTAATTTTCACCAGCGATCCACTTTTCTCACTTTCTGTGTCTCTCAGAAAACCATCGCCCACAGTGATTTAGTTAAGTCAGTATTTTATAGTGTATGCCAGTTGAATGAAAATCTGACACTATTGATCTATTCTCTAGTTTTCTGCATTTTCAATCTAACTTGGGAAGATGAGGGATAATGAGTATATCCCAAATCAAAACCAGTGAATGTTTAAAAGGTCAAATATTAGAGCAGACTTTTATCCTGCAGAAGATGATGAACATTTAACAAACTGACAGATGAACAGGAGAAATGCACAAAAACCCCAGGAAGTGCATAACCTGTTTTCCTCCTGACTCAAACTTGTCACTACACCCCCTCTCCCCCCATAGAGATAAGCTTATCTAAAATCCCAGATCAGAATACTTTCCAGCTTTCTGTAGATATTTAAATCCTAAAACTGACTCATATGACCAGTACTTTTATAATTGGATGAACAACATCACTGAAGAATTTTGAGGCAATTCCACAAACATTCTTCTACAGCTTTCTGAGGATCTTAATTTGATGTTGACTCGTACTTATTTTTGTGCAAAGTATCCTTAGTATTTGCCTCTCAGAAATCTAGGAATAAAGACACACTGGACTTCTCATGCTTTCCCCACCGAAATAGGAGAATTGAACTTAACCTATGAACTCAAACATTTCACTAATTTCTGTGGAATTCGTCTAAGCTCCAAAACAGCACTGTGGCTACGCAAGTCACTTTTAAGTCTCTTTTCTAATCCCTCAAGTCATCTCGCTACCTCTGGATTAGTAGCTAGTGTTTAGAGGGCTACACATTCTAACTGCAAGTATGCAAGGGCCCAGTGTTCAGGATGTCCATAGTTCACAAACTAAGTACACACAGAGGGCGCTGCAACTAGAAGGAAGAGCATCCTATTCCCAGGGCCCAGGCGAGGTATCCATGCCCGCTCCCATCTCCCTGCACACTCTCACCTTTAATCACAGGGGCACAGGAGCCCTGTCCTGTCTTTTGGATTCCAAAAGCCATTCCCCTCCCAAAAACTGCCCTGTGGTAGACAGAGACAAGAGGGCTTTCTGTCTCCTCCGGGCCCAGACAAATCCACATCACCTCTGCTACCAGCTTTCACCATGGAGACCACACGGATACGGAAGCAGGCACCATGCTATCAGAAATAGTGTATGAACTCTAAAACCTTACAAGAGGGTGTCTAATTAGATAGGCATGACTTGAAAAATGAAAATAAAACTCTTCACACATCTCATTTTTCATATACGATGCAAATGTCTACATGTAAGTACTCACTAGATTCTTGCTTCCTGAACCTAGGAAAATTAGTAAGTGGCAAAAAATAATTCTCACTTCGACAACTAATTTTACCTTTAATAGGATACAGCAGTCTCGGAAAAAAAAATCAACTGCTTCACTGAAGGGATAGCCACGGTTACAACATATTCCCTTAAAATGAAATTAATCTCATTTTAAAAATATATATATTATATACTACTTATCATGCAGAACTCCACACAGTGAGTCCTCAATGAAATTAAGAATTTGGATTAAAGCGTTCTGGGGAAATGAAGCATGTCTCCTAATATTGGATTTGGCACAGGATTCCTGTGTCTCTTTAGCTTCAAAGTCTGTTTGATGGATTCCTTTTCAAGGTATCCTGTCAATTTATAAAACCAGTATGTTGAACCTAATCTACACATATCATTATTATAGAGTTTATTATAAATGGATATTCCTATAGTAGTTATAGATCCAGTAAAAAGATTGAGATTTCTTTACATTTCTTTGCTTTAAACCCCAAATTTAAACCTGCAGGATTAGAAACTTCTCATACAGACATAATCACATAAAAGAACAGAAATGTAGATTTTTAAGAAATAAAAATGAAATACTGGTCTGTGCATTTCAGCAATTTCAAAGTAAAAAAAAAGTCACTGACATTTAAAAGTCACTCTAGAAAGCATGAATAGAAGAAAACTTACCAATCTAATTAGCTCATTAACAGTAATTTGCCACTGGATGAAATACAGTTAAGGGGTATACGTTAGTGGATTTTCAAAAGGGTCTGACCTAATGGCACAAGCCAGCCCCCAGTCTGATGTGCAAGCTGTGCACTGAAATACAGCAGCTATAGATCAGTATACTTTCAAGAAAGCATCTTTTTTGCTACTACGTAAAGTGAGGCCAGCTTTATAGCAGGAGAGAGCAAACCATTTGAAAGACATCACCCTGCAAAACTACATTGATTAGAACCAATAGCATCGCTGAAATTACCAATTCTATGACACATTTTTGCAGCCCAAAGGTGCTACAGCATTTTTTAAAAAATCATTCAGACTTAATCTTGCACAAGAAACCTGTCTGGAACCGAACATGAGGAGAATCCACATTTCCAAAATGCTCTGATACCACATAACCATATCTGAAGGTGGTACGGAGTACATAAACATCATAAGAAAATGGTAAGAAGACATCTATTAATCTCCTGGCATCAAGGAAAACTTTTCTCTGGTGTTAGGGGAAGTCAGGCACACAACACTCCATCTCCCGACAGTGTCGTTTTTCCAATTACAGCAGAGGAAACTGGAAACCAAACGCTAAGGTGAACACTGCAGAGTGGACAAACTGAAATGCGATTCTTCAACAAGCGTAAGGCAGCATCTGCCACACTCAGTGCACCATCAATAGGTTTTGGAGTAGAGGGAGGGAAAGGGAGAGTCACTATGAAATAATGATCTCTTTTACCCTCAAAATCTCTTATTTTCTGCAACAATTAGCAGGGTGTGTTTTCTCCTACCCCCTTGCAAAATTGGGCAGCTGAGGTGCATCCAAAACTCAAGAGCTGAATCTCCATCTGATATAAATCCCTACAGTTTAATGGAGCTACGACAACATACCCCAGGGGAGATCCTCACCCAGGGGATACAAGCTCTATCGCAAAGGCAGAGCAGCCAAGGAAGAGTTAAGCTCTGCCTGTCTGTGACATGACTCAGCAGGGGATCCAGCGAAAGGACACGTCCTCTGGGGAGTGCAGGGCTTCCAGAGGCAAAAAGAAAGGCCTTCAGAGACTGCAGCCTGCTTTGGTCAGGGAAATTGCTTTTTGTGTATGACTCGTCAGGCTTTTGTGTTTGATTAACAGATTATGCTCCGAAGCAGTGTCTGGAAATAGACTCCGGCAGGGCACTGGGACTCTCCCGAGCTGCTGAGGGAGCACATCCACCGCTTCAGAGGGCAGCTCAGCACTGAGATACCCTGCCTGGCTTCAAGTGAGATCGCCCGGGTACTCCAAGTGAGATCGCCTTGGTTACAGAGAGCTCTGTGTGAGCTGATTTATTCCCTTCCTTGGCTGCTGGAGATGAAATAAGAGGAAAGCACTTAATCAAATGCAGAACAACTACGAACTGCTTGTATGAAAATAGCAAGTGCAGTCCTGGGAGGTATCAGGTAAAGATTTCAGCAAAGTGGGAAGTATTAATGCCACTGAACAGTATGCTGGCCAGGACCATCAGAGTAGTGGAGTAAATTCTAATTACTCCCATTCAAGAAGGACTGACTCAAACACAAGAGTGCTATTTAATGTGCTCCTACCTGCTAGGTGCAGACAGGCCCATATTCAGTCTACCCATACAATGTTTAAAAGGATCAGGGATGCTGTGAGACCTATTTTAAAAGGCTCTGGCTTTCATACCAGCTTACTGCTGCTTTGCTGCCAACCAGCTCAGAGCCCAGGAAATGTGTATGTGTTTGCCTGGACCACTGTCTGTAGGATGACCAAGGAAACAGACATCTGACCTTAGAAAAAAATGGGTATGAACAAACAAAACTGCTTTCAGCCTGAAAAATAAAGGCCAAGGAGAGATTTGATTCCGAACTTGTTTCAGCCATAAACATATATACCACCTACCAAAAAGATCTGAAAGAAGTGCCCCAACAGGCAAGAACAGCTAATTTTAATGTAACGGATAACACCAGCAGAAGGACAAAAATACATTAACTGGCCACAAATAAAGGCTGGAAATTGAGAAAGATTTCTCACCGAGCAAGACAGAGAAGAGAGAATTTGAAGGGATAAACACATAAGGATTTTTTTATGAAGAAATTTGATAATTTCTATATGCTGCCTGTGACAGCAGGTGACTAGATTTACTAAGGAGTGCCCGTTCTTCGTCAGAGAAAATATCACCACTTCAGTGATTCAGTTTGGAACACATCCTCAAATATTTGCAATTTATGCAGGGGAGACACAATAAGAAAAAAAGGGTTCCTGCCAAGCAGGAACCAGTCCTGCCAGGATGACCTAAATCTGTTGCCAAGTCAGATTTACCCTTCAAATTCAAACATGAGACCTGCATCTGTAACTTACTCTGCATGCACTTCCTCTGCTGCTGAGCCTGACAGGGAAGGTCAGACCACAGCTTCAGGACAGCAACTGATGCTCCTGCATGAAAGGCAGCTTTATTTTAGCATCTGTAAGATCAAAATGCTAAAGAACTGGCTAATAATTCTGCCAGTGATGAAACTGAAGTATTTACACAGTCTTGGTAAGTGACCAAAGTTTTGTGCTCTAAATATTCAGAATAGGAACTACATAAAGAGCAAACAAATAAGCAAATGGCATAATGGCCATCTCTCACAAATCTAAATCCCTGAAGGAATTCATCTTCCAGGTAGGTATCACAGAGATAGAGACTGGATTTACTAAAGCTAGGGGAGACGAGCCTAGAGTTTTTTTGCTGGTTTGTTTTTTAATACAACGGTCCTGTATTTATACTAATTCAACTAATCCAGGATACAGTTTACATGTTTACATTAATAATTTTAAGAGCGACTTCATAATCTCATACAAGCCTGTGCTGTGACTTGCACTGACTTAAGCACTTCATTTTAAAGAACTAATTGCTTCACGCAGCAGATCACTCCCAGCAGATCACTCCCAGCGGGGTGCATGCTATTGCTCAGTTTTACTCTGTATTTTCTTCAGTTGCCACTTTGCTTCACTTGAAAAAAAGATGTGGGAGTTCATTTGTGAAGGGAGTTACTCTACCATTGCAAACATTAATCACCACATTCTACAGTTAAGATAGGTCAATACATGTCCTGCTGTAAGTCATATGTTCTTGCAAACTCGTATTTCTGGGCAGTAGTTTCTATGTGTGGATAACAGGAACTTTTTGAAGTTCAGCGTCAGCTGACTTTCTCCTTATTTTAGCAATCAGTTCAGAAGGACATTTAAACATTTCCATAGCTTTAAACATTTAAACTCTACTCGCATTACACAATTATATCTTTTCTTAATTATCGAACTGCCCTGCTACTCAATATAACGGTTTAAGCAGAAGTGTGAAGCGTCCTGCCTAGCAGAGGCCTGAAAGGGAGCACAGGACAACTGTTGTCCTTGTTAGATCTTGGTCAGTAGCAGCTCGAGCAACGGTAACAGAAAGCTTTGCAAGGTATTAACTTCTCATCGATGTCTGATGGAACCATGCCATGCAACTGTGAGCCTGGACCATGCTTTCCTAGAAGGCCCCAAAAAATTTCTCCAGCCGACTTCACTGTCCAGGCTGAGAGCTGAGAGTCAGTCTCTCTTAACTGCCCCTATCTCAAGAGGGGAAAAGAGACAGGAACACCAAACCAACCCCCAAAGCAGCCCCCTTTCCAAACAAACAAAATCAACAAGCCAGCCCTAGGAAACGAGAGCAAACACAATCTCTCCTTTCAAAGCACCTTTTAAAGCAGCAGGTCCTCCTCTTCACACGGAAGGCTACACTACACCAACAGTGTCAGAAGCTGAGTTTGTGAGTGCCCACCTCTCTCCTCCCGGTTCAGAGAGACAAGGTGCTTCCCTACAACCAGCTAGGCTTGACACCATGAACAGGGAAGATGCCCTGACCTTTCAGCTGCGTAGGTGGCAGGGAGGGTACTCATTTGGTACATGAAACAGGATTCAAGTGTCTGTAACAGACAGACAGGTACATGACACTTTTTTCAAGATAAATTATCCTGATGTATTTGCTTTTTCTCTATGTCATCTCCTGATGAAGTCCCCTGAACTTCTAGAAATAAGTAAACTGACTTGTCTAAAGCATCCTGTCAGACATTAAAGGCTACCATCACACACTAACCACGCTCCAGGCACAGATAGGAAGACAATTACTATAATTACCTCACTACCAAAAATATCTATAAACAAAAATAATAAACTGAGGCAATAAATAAGTAAAGGCCCTTGAGTCAGGGAAAATTCGCTACTTACTGAAAAAGCTGCAGGATCCTCGTAAAGGGGACTGAGGAGACAGAACAAAGAACCTCACAAACATTTTTGAAGCAACAAGTTCTTTTTCATAAACTGCCTGAAGCAGCTAAAATAATGATCTTGCATAATGAGAAAGGAACAATTACAAACCTCTAGTTCCACAGGGAGCCTACTGTCTCATTAAAGTGTTCTGGAATTTCTTCGACATTCATTTAGAAGAAAAAAAATGGACAGGTTTCCCACTTGCTGAAAGCGGGAATAGGCCTTCTATCTATTAAAAACCTCTTCCCATAGCAATTTCAGTGCCAGTTTTCTGTTTTATTAACTAAGAACTTTGTAAGAATGATTTGTTCAATCGAGGCTGTTAAATTGTTCAAAGGATTAACAGACAGATTATTACAGCAGTTTAAAGGGCAACACAGACCCCTCCAAAAATCTTTATTTCTAGTTAGCAGAAAGAAAAAAATTCCATGCATCTCCAGAGTGATATTTTACCTGTAAGACCTATCACGCAATGTGAAAAGTCTTTCCAGTTCTAGCTACACATGCTCCTCCCTTACCAGACACAACACGCTGCATGAGGCGCTCTCCCCTGTGACACGGTGATCAGCACCCTGTCTTGCGGCCCGGCCAGCCCCACCTCCCACTTAGGCAGAGTCCCCCCTGGATCTTACATAGACCTGTATCAGCTATTGGCCCACTTGGCTCTTCTTCCTGCACCTCTGGTCTTTCCCTTGGACATTCTGTTTTATTTAACTGCTTAGCAGGTGATGGATCTGGCTCCTCCTTGTTCTCCTGGCAGCCAACCAGGATCCACCCTCCCTTTAGCTTCTCTCAGAGAAGGTCCACAAGCAGCCACAGCAGAGGGCCAGCCAAAAGCTGCTCATCGAGCAGCTGCGATAAGAGAGAGGAAGCCGGCAGCTCCTTACAGACCAGCCCTGCACAGAGGCTGGGCGCTCGTGAAGACGACCACGAGAGCTGGGAGAGCACTGACAGTGCTTCAGGAAGAGAAGGAAGAAAACAACAGAGGCGAGTGAGGTTAGGCAGAAGAAGAGAAAGAAATAAAGAAATCCAGCAAGGACACTTTATCTTAATAAGGAGGAGGGGTTCATTTCCTCCAGATGCATGCATATGCACAAGGATTGCTTTTGGGTGTTCTCCTAATTCTGTATGCTCAGCCTGGGTCTGTATGGTGTCAGCTGGGCAAATGCCCTCACAGCTACAGCTGAGCCTTCAATTGCTGTAGAATATACAGTCCCCCTGAATGTGTGGCCTCATGTTGCTTTAACAGTCCTAAATTCCACATGAAAAGATTTAATACTAAAGAACAATAAAGTCAGCCATATCTAGGCTGCACTGTGCCAAAGCATAATACGATTATAAATTCCATTCATTTACAGAAGTATTCCAAGAGGACCATTTACTGCAAGTAGGATTATCGTTAGCTAAAAATACTTTGTACAGGGAACTCATGAATTTATTCCTTTGATTACAGCCTTCTTTTATATGAGAACCTGAAAGAAGGTCTAAGGGCACAGAATTAGGGATAAGGTTTTTGGAACTGCCCACCAGACCTCAGCAGACAACAGAATATAAATTTTGCATAAATAAGACATAACAGGAAAACAGAAGACGTACTAAAAATTGAAAGTCTGAGATCTGCTAATCTCAGGTTGTAAAATAGGTCTTATGGAAAAGGACTGCATCATTTCTAATGTAAACAAACTCCCCTCTCAGTACCTTAATATTTTTCACAAGCTAAATATTTTCCAAAGGAGAGAGATTTTCCTAAAAGATAGTTCAAGGAACTAGTAACACAAAATGTTGACTTCTTATTTCATTGTGTGGCCCAGTATTCGACCGAATTCATCCTACTGTTGCTTTACCCTCCTTACCAACAATCCAAACTTTGACAGGCAGCAGCCACCACTGACTAAAATTCAGCACTGTATATGTTCCTCAGGGTTGGCAGCATAATGCTTTTCATTGCTTTCAATCCCTCTACAACAAAGGGGCGGAGGGGAAGTCCTTCACAGAGAAAGGTCACACACACACTTGCACATGGTATGGCAGGAATATTCCAAGTGGACCGTTTGCTGCAAGGAGGATTATGGTTACCCACAAATACCTTGTGCAGGGAGTTGATTTGTTTATTCCTTTCATTCTAGCCTTCTTTTACATAGCAGTAGTACAAGGTGCCTAAGTTCAGGAATGCAACGTTTGGGACAGCACTTGGTTTTTGCAGGGATTTTTGGGTAGATTTATTGTCCAAACATTTTTATTTCACCAAAAGCTCCTGCCAACCATTCATATCAGCGTTTTGATGGGAAAACAGATGCAGTGTGTCCCACCGCAATCCCTCACATAGGGAAGTCTGATATCGAATCAAACTGCAGGGTCTGGCTCATTTCAGAAATCGAGATGCATCAGACTGCTTCAGTTACTTGGTGACAGGAAAGCAAGAAAAGTTCCAACTTACCACCCCACCTCCTGCCGAGTGAACCAGCACAGACATGCCTTCTCTCAGGTTAGCAACTTCAAAGAGCATCATGTAGGCAGTTACAAAGTTCATGGGAAACGCAGCAGCTTCAGAAAAACTCATGTCATCTGGGATCTTGTAGACAAATTCTACTGGGGTACACACTACTTCAGCCCATGCATTGTAGTTTACAAAAGCCATGACTCTGTCTCCAATCTACAAACAAAGAAGAAAACAACGTTGAGGATGTGGCTGCAACTGAGAATGTAGAGAGCAACTCTCCTGTTCAAGCTGTGGGTCACTGCCTGGCTGTGACGATAAAGGTGTTCCACATCTTTGGTAAAATGACAGTTAAGCTGCTCAGCTTTGGGCTTTTACCATTTTTTAATTGTATTTATTTAAAAAGCTGAATTTAACAAAAATATCCAAACCAAGTTAAAGCCACCTCTTTTTTGCTACACTGCTTCTCTGACGGAGCAGTCTTCCATCATCACTAATACAATCATCTTTTGCCAGCAGAGCTCCTAAATAACAAATAAACCATGAAAACAGCATTCTTACTAATAACCAGGAAATTTGCTTACAGAAAAAAGAAAAAAAAAGGAGAAAATATTAAAATAATATTGATGAGATGCACAGAATAAACAAAATTACACCTAAGATAATTTTCACTTTGCTTTCTCAGTCTTCACAGTACTTTAGAGCTACTTTTCCTCTCTGTGGATTGAGAAGGGGAGGCCTTGTACTCTGGTAGACAGAGCATATGAGAGGGTTAAGAAACCACTCACTTAGAAGATAACACCATTTGTATCCACTCTCTACTTTTATTATCTTAATAACTAATTCTACCAACACATTTCCATGATTGTCATTTCTACAGCCACGTGTCAGAGCAGAATTTGATCCTGCAGCTGCGAAGAAGCCACCTTAAACATCAAAAATATACTTGTGGATTCTAAGGCACTACTAAGCCTACAAAGTGAATCTGACAGGATTTAAAGGAGCTATGAAATATTCTCTCTAAATGTGATGTTTCTCTACTCCATTTCTTTGGAAAATATATAGTAGCGAAAGGGTATTTCACTATGGAGAAATAAAGATTTACGTTAATATTAGATACAGTTGGTTGCTCCTAGGAACCTTTCAGAGGTCCAGGCACATCAAATCCATACGTTTGTATAATGGCCCTCATGGCAGCTTCAGGTTTTTAAAATGGAGATAGTGACTCCCCACAGATGGACAAGAATAATAACAAGACATCTGGAGCTCTGAGGCTCCTGCAGGGGTACAATGAGACTTGGAAAGCAACACTTGTGTAAAAGCTGAAATTGATCAATTGGTCTGCTGGGGCTACTAGTGAGAGCCACAGTGAGCAAACGTTTGGCCAGTGCATATTACAACCCTCACAGCACAACTCTTACAAACTCTCGATCATGGCTCGTCACCAGCAGTCCCTACACATCTTTTACCTTGTCTTAGACCTCTTTGCCTTTCTATAATGCACCAACAAAAATAGCATCCTACCACAAAAGGAGCTCCTCGATGGAGCCACAGTGTCAGTAATAACGCAGGAATAGCATCAAACTTCAGGACTTCACGTTTTAACTAAAACTAACAGTAGCTGTCCCTCTAAAATACCTTTGCTTCTCTGCCTGATGCTGTCTATCTTACACTCTACTACTACCCACTACTGCTTTAGAAATACTACAGGTTGTTCTTGGATTACTTCAACTATATTCCACAGTAACAAAGTAAAGTACAACACTTTTCCCTTCAGGCAAATGTTTATAGCACAGGCACATTCTGGTCTCCCAAGTACTTGTCATCACTTTGGCTTTGGGATATGGTGGGTTTGCTAAAAGCTAAGGTGCTGCTGACAGTTCTGAAGGGTTTGTCTCTTTCAGAATGAGGATGCTGAAACAGAACTGTCATTCCAGTTTCACCAAAATGCCTCCTCCTTTTGAAAAACACATTCAAATTAACAAAGCCTCACTGGTAGCCGCTCTGTGGTTCCCTTTTGCTGTTAGAGAAGCGTCTAAAACCTAAAGTCTGCTAGGATTAATTAGGGAAGATGTTAACACATCCTATATCCCTGCAAACAAACATAAATGATTACCAAAAAGAATGCAGAGAAGTCCTTCTTGGTGATTCCCTAGCGATTTCTTAGTAATAATAAATAGTATATTTTACCACAAACACTATACAGAGCCTACTCATCACGTCAGATTAGGCCTTAGCTCCTGAGAATGATCTCCACAGCTGGAAAGACATCAGGCCCGATACATTTGAGCTCAGCAGAAATCACCTTTTTCTTTTAACAGGAGAAAGAATAGGCACTACACCATTATTCCATAAAAAAGGCTTTCTTTCAATGTAAAATATGCCATACAGCAGCACAATCACAGTGAATGAAGACAATAAATGGCTGGCAACATCTCAGGTGCAGTATCTCAGGTAGTACAGACAGGTAAGACACATTTTTCCAGAGCATGAAATGCCCACGACTTTAACGTGACTTGAACTGGAAGAGATTTACAAAGGGAAAGAAGGTCAGAAGATGTAGGGTGCAACCTTTGGCAGGTGCAACCGTTCCTGCCATTGCTACGGACAGTGGTAACAGCATATGCCAAGGAGACAGGCGGCATCTGGCGTGCTCCTGTTCTGTGCAAGAAATCCATAAAGAAATGGACAGAACGTTCTTGCATCTTCCTCATGGTGTGTTCTGCTGTTCAAGGGTTCATACCTGTGCACAGTAATTCTGAGCATTGATCCTTCATGTAGGACACTACCACGGCTATGCAGATTATATGCAAAAAATAAAATACCACGGATTGTTTCAATTTCAGGGAGTACCCAGAGCATAAGCATGTTCTACAGTCAGAACAAAGACGTAACTTTAAAAGAGACCCAGTATATTCACTCAGGTGCAATGTTATTCAAACAAGCACCATATGCTGTAGCCTCATGATGCCCTATAAAAACAGCAAGAACTTTTAAACTGAGAACGCTGACCTAGAGCAGAGGCTTTCTATACTCCTTTCATAGAATGTCCTTCGATATGGAGATAAAAATAAAGGTAATTGCCTTCTTAAGATCAAGATACAGTAAGAATTCTGAAAATGTAATTACTTGATTACATGACTGACTCAGCAAATAACTAAGATAGGATTGACATGCATTAACTCAATTTTTATTTCAACATTTTTCTATCTCCTTGGGAAATAAGGTGCAAGATCAGAGGGAATATAGATGTTTAATATCAATAATGGAATAGGAGGTAGGAGAGAATGCTGTTCATATGTAATAAGAGATACCAAAGAATACATAACGCCAACCAGTTATGAAAGCTTTATTACATATATTAACTATTTGTCATTCATCACTATTCTGTTAGGTGAAACAGATCCTTTTCCCGAGTCATCAGAGTAAGTCACATACCCAGAATCAGGGTCTCAATTTTATTGGAGTCTCATGAATGCACATGGTTCTAAGAAGCATTGCTCACTGTAGATGGGGGTCTCGTTAACTCAAGATCAAAAGTTGGAACTAGAATTAGCAGCACATGGGCTTTGAAGAACATAGCAATGATGACAGCAAACACGGCCAAGAAAAGAAAGTTAACAAGTTCACTCAATTTCTTTTATTTAAAGTGCATCAGTCATGCTTTCCACTTTCTATCTAGCCATCAGGGTAAGCACATGGCACAAGTGACTTTTTAGGAAGGATTTGAAGATGACGACAGTGGTGGCTTTAGAAACCAATTCAAGACGTCATTCTCATGCCTGGGAAGCATTAAGGAAAAATTGCCCTTTCAAATCTCACCACAGTGGTGAAGGCTGCTGTCTCTGGCAGACCAGAAGGGATTAGGGACAACATCGTCAGTGAACTGGTGATTATTTAGTCTTGCTCTGAAAAGAAAGAAAGCATTACCTCAAATCCTTTCACACTATCTCCAAGAGCTTCTACAATTCCAGAGCATTCAAACCCAGGAACAAGTGGCGTCTTAGGAGGGTTGTCGATATTCCCCTGTCGCACCATCAAATCAATAAAGTTCAAACCACTGTAAAACACAGGAAAAAAATTAAATCAGGACTATTACCATAGATCAAAGCAGAGGAAGAAAACTTGACCTAAGTGATGGGAAAGCCATAAAACTTCAGGGCAGCATTAAAAAGCCGGGCTCCGCAGCATAAAAGGGACCCAGAAGGCAGTCACATTCTTCATCCGTGGAACACAGTGACTTTATCCTGTGCTGTACAGGCCTCAGGGGGAGAAGCACATATGGAAGGCAACCACATCTGTCACTGGCCCCAGAGCTTACAAGTCTGTTTAGGGGTCGCACATAGAAATTCAAAAAGGACTTTTAAAAATACAATACAGTGAAACAGTAAGACTTCTAGAAATACATTACTCATTGGCAAGCAAACCCAGTTCAATTTAAGAAGAAAATCCCAAACCTCACACGCTAGAGATATTTTGGGCCAAGAGCAACCTGACGTAACTGTCCTAACCTCTGATTTGACTCCAGGAATGAATCTTGCGTTTGTCCCAGGCAGGAGTCCAAACTTTGACATGAACTTACTAAGTATCAGATAGGCTGTTGTTTTAAAACTATTCCTCCTGGATCACTTTTGTACAGTTTTGCAAAGGTTATTTAAGTCTTTGGAGCCCTCAGGGTTGCTGCTCAGAAAAAATACAGGTCTTCCCCTGTAGTGTCAACTTCAGAAAAATCTTGAAGCATCTTTCCTTTGTCTTTTATATGCTACCCAGTTTTATTAAGTAAAAGTTTGTGGTTTTCTAGGCAGCCACAAAAAAAAAAAACCCCACAAAAAAAGGTACCATTTATCTGCTATGTGCATACACTGATTACTGGCACAAAAGCCATACATAGTTAAAACTTCTAAAACTCCTAACTATCTAAAATATGCTTCAGTATTAATCCATTGTTCCAAAACACAGCCCTGTATTTATTGTTAGCCAAAACTGCTGCATACTAACTCCCCCGACTCTATGAAGCTATGCACACAGACAGTCCTACTCATGCATATGATGCTAGCAACAGCTTGGATACATAAAATTACTGATGTGCACAAGTATTTTAAGATGGAGCTTTAGTCAGATACTAATCAAGACACAAACAGATTGAACAGACCCAACAAACAAAAAGACAGAGTAGACACATAGCGTAAGCATGAAGACAAGACAGCATTCACGAGATGTAGGTCACTGGAGGGGGAGAGGGGGGGCGGGAAGGAAATTCCACCAAACGTAAATATTTGTAATTGTGGTGGAGGGCTTAACCTGAACCCACAACTTTCAGCTCTGTAAAAGCTAGATTATAGATTATTTTTTAAAAACACGGCTTGGAGAAAAATTAAAAAAACCCCAATCAAACAAACAGCAAACCCAACACGCTCATACACAAAGCTCGTAACATTAACCATATGGAAGGTTCAGAGGGGTTTGACACAATTAAGTTGGGAGCTTTGAAAGGATTTTGGAAAGGCCACTTCTTATCCAGTGGTTAAGACCATCTCCTACATCACCACGGTAATGCTGATAATGAAAGAGAAATACTAAATAACAAAATGCCTGGAAGGCAGTCATCATTTGGGAAAAAGCAAAACCAAAACCAAAAAAACCACCAAAACAAAGGAAAAAACCAAAACAAAGAAAAAAAAAAAAACAAAACAGCGGGGGGGAAAAAACAAAACAAAGGGAAAAAAACCAAAACACACACCACAAAACCAAAAACCCCACAACATACACGGTGGCAACCACTGTCTGTGTACATTAACTTCAGTGATGATCTTTCAAATACATCTTTCCACACCGTGAGCATTTTACAGAAAGTTAACTTTTTCTACCTTCCTGCAAGAGAGGGCAGCTGGAGGCAGAACTGTGACGCAGAAACCTGCGTAGGAACATGCACCATGACGTCGTAACAAGCAGGCAACAAGCAGGCAGACGGATACGGCAAAGACCAGAGCTATCCGACAATGACATGTGATTACAAATACATTATTGCAGCCCTTTCTAGAAACATTCATTCTTACAAAATAACTTGTCAGGCAATTTTTGAAAGGGCACATATTCAGTTTTTCATCTAACGACATAATACTAGCGATTCAGTTCTAGTTCCATTTCATCTTTCATCTGTCTTTATCCTGAATAAAAGGGAGCAACATTAAATAAAATAGGGAGTTCATCTCTATCACAATGAACTTACAAGACTTGATACTAGAACAGGTGTGATAAGGGGAGAAAAAACACTACACAAGGTACATAATACCTAAGTCACGTGTTTTTATCATTTTAATTACTAGCTGGAACACACAGTGTTCATGAGCATTTCTAATCATTTCTAACCACTTTCCAGAGAGTTTCTTCATTCACTTCATCTTTAATCTCCTGTACGTCTTCGTGTTGTCACATCCCTGTTACTCTCATACATGCATTTGTTTCTTTTCTTCTCCACTTTCAAACAAGAACAGAAAGAAGTAATTTTATTTTACCTGCCAAATTTGAACAAGCCTTATCAACACCAATAGGCCTGAAACCTATTGGTACGGTAAAACCCAGCAATTTATTTTTTTTCCTTTGAATAACCTGGAGAGCCCAAGGATGAACGGCTCGTTTAGTAACTACCGCCAAGAAGACACCCAACTTTATCAAGCCCTTCACTGAGATTCAACCTACCGGAGACAGGAAAAGGGAAGCTTGGCTGCACAGAAAACACGTCTTGTGAAGAGCGATGGTTTTAGAGAACAAGCACAATGTATTTCTTGTATCAGTACAAACCAGCATAGGCTGTGCTGGTGTGTAGCCAGAGTTACTCCTGAACTTTAAGTAAGGACATAGGCAGAGGCAGAAGTGTAAACGCAAAGCGATCCAGTGACAAAAAGTGCAGGATTTCTTGCAGTCAAGTGTTTTTAATCCTAAACCAAGAGCTGGATGCAAATGAAGACAGGGAGTGCTATGAATTACCAAGATCAATACGTTGACGTAGGGGTTCTGCAAGAACCTTCCTGTGAAAGAGGAGGGATATTGGTGTGAACTGCATAGACTGAACTACCTGTGCATTTCTGGAAGCAGAGTGTATCAAACATGGAAGTATCTTTGAATCTGACTTTCTAAGTCTGCGCTGCTCTGCCTTAACAGCAATTTTGAGGATCTTGAATATTATTTTTTATACTCGCGGTTTAATTTTGCTGCATTTTTATTTTCTTTTTTTTTTTTTAAGCTGACGTGGAAAGTCCTGCAGATAGAAAGCTGTATTCTAGATTCCTTTCACCATCAGACCAGCAATGGTCAACTTGGTTCTCCTTGCTCAGTCCCATGCACTCAAGGATGCCCAACACCCTCCATTGCAAACTATCACATTATGCAGACCATCCTTCACACTTTGGAAGTGTGCTTTCAATCGCTGCTTTCAATCCGCCATTTCACTGTAAGATTCCACTGAAATTAATTACTGGAGCTAATGAAATATAACAGAGCAAGTAACAGGACCAGTGAGGTTTACATTCTTAAAATCCTTCCTCTTACCCCAGGCCAGGAAACTGCCCGACAATCTTTAAAAAAAAAAAAAGTGGAAGGCTTTAAAATTATCAGATCTCATGCTTTTTATGCAGAAACACTCACAGTATATGAACGAGCCTACATTTAAGAACAAAATTGATACACTGTCCACTACTTTGCTATACTTAGGATTTCTTTTATTTGCCATCGGTTTTTTAAAGCGCCGCTATCTCACAGTCAGAGTCAGAAGGGTCACTTCTGCCTCATCCCTCATGACGCACATGTATAGCGGCACGGGAAGAAATAACTGTAACAGAGAAAAGAAAAATACAGGGAGGTAATACAGGACAGCACTCCTTGTTCACACACCCTATCTGCACTACTGCTTCGGTTTGTTCTAGCTACTTCTCTCATCTTTTAAAGAACATGTATACTAGTGTTCTGCAGACTGAAAACTACAACGCAAACAAACACAGCAATTTCAACTGCTCCGTCATTATCAATCAAAACTTATTTCAGGAAATATGCAGAAGCTGTGACTCAGCTTGGACATCGATGGCTGTTCCATTTCTTAGTCACTGAATGAGGCTAACACATGACTCATCTCAGCTGACATATTTTCAATTGGATCATTGATATTCCAGACCTTCAAAAGAATTATTCATCTGGCTTAGTGCTAACAGCAACATATCCTCCACTTCCTCTATTTATAGTACCATACTACAAAACGTATACGTGTGATTTAACTGGTGTACACATACGATTCAACGGGTTTCATGCCTCAGTGAATGCAGAGACCACATAGAACTTGCACTTTTTACTGATACACACTATTTATCATTCATGTCCATATTTTTCTTAAAATAATGATTATTTTCCTCCACAAGTTGATGGGAGAAAAATAATCATCATCTGTAACAATGGTCAACTGCAAAACTGCTTCAACTGAAAATACTATTTGTCATCAATATGTCTTACTAGAGCAGCCTGCCTTTGGCAGGTTCAGCACTGCTTGCACACGTGCACACTACACCGGGCAAAGCCAACAGACATTTGTCTCACTCAGTCTCCCAGACTAGACCGCAAGTCCATCATCATCCTGATCAATCTTCTGTGTTTACAGACTCGGGTCAAGAAGATTAGCAAATTGATTTTGCCTTGTTTGGGAGCACACTTCGGTGACCTGCTCGCATTTCAGCCCTAGGGCCATTTCCAGCCAGGAATGCCAAGCAGACGCTATACAGCCTACAGGCTCCTCTGGTGCGAAGGGGAGCTTCCAAAACACACACAGCATCGTGCAAGCTGGCAGTAACTATGAAGCAGTGGAGCAGGTCTAGTGATGTCAGACAGCAAGCGTGCAACTCGCACAGCTCGCCAGCGATAACGCAACCCTGGAAAGCAACTGTAATTGCAGCAGAGCTGAATATTTCTATTTTACAGCTAAGTGTCCTTTTGCAGGTACTCGCTGTTTGCTTTGATGAAGGTGGAATTCATATACGTACTGGAGAGTGCTGTAAACGCCCCAGGCATTTAAAGGAATATGGCCACGTGCTCAGAACATTTTAAGTTTTGCATGTTGACTTTTGTTAACTCAATGGCTGAAAAAAGTCATGCTGAACACAACACAGCCCCTTCTCAAATGGAATTACAGCCCGTTTGACAGCAAAATGATCTACCCAGCAGCTACTACTATTTCTTATATTCACCTAGCACAGAATTCCTCGCATTTCCCACTGTGACTAGTAGAGGGAAAAAAAATAAACAAACTAAAAAATCTCAGCCCTTCATTTATTAGTCCTCATTTAGATTGACGGATATCACCATTTTTCATTGGCAACACCTTGGGGTGTGTGGGGAAATACCCACACAGATCACAAACCTTATGATCCCCATTAAGTACAGGATAGAAAGCCCTGTCTGAATAGGCCAGGACATTCAGCTACATTAACCTACTGGAATATTCCAAGATTCGAGGCACATCCACCAGATACATTGTTCAAAACAACCTCACTGCCCCATACCAGTATAATTTTTAGTGCAAGTTACTTCTAAAATAAACAACTTGGCCTTCACCTTGGAATTTATCTTCTAGAAGCACTGTTCTCACATAGTAGAAGGGGACAACAAAAGATAAAGCCCTGCCTAGGCGTAATTAATTTGTCTGCGGTACACATCAAGTTGTGTAATAACATCCTAATGTTACTTCTGCCACTTAGAAAAATAATCCTATTTTCATGAAGGAACATGTGCACTGAGAACCAGCTATCTAAGAAGAACAGTCTGCTCAAAATTGTCTGGGGGAAAAAAAAAATTAGCCTTCTAGGAAAGCTCATTTCAGGATGCTACCAGATTGCTAGCCACTTGTCAACTGGGCACAGGAATTAAACACTGGTAAGTTATCCCCAGCTCCAGCTACGCTGTCACACCAGGTCCTAAGAAAATTTTGATGACTGAAGTAAGTGATTCCCAGGAGAAAAATAACAGCTAGTATCAGAAGGGAAAGGGACAGGTGTCGAGCAACACACACAACCTGGCACCCACATTTCTCAGAAAGAAAACAAAACCCTGAACGCAGTTGGCCAGGTTTTCTCCCCATTTCTCCCTGCTGGTACCGCGAAAATCAATGACATCTTTTCTGCCCGGCTCGCTGCTGCTGACAGCGCAGAAGCCCCCGCCTCTGCTCCATGCCCGCCTCGCACCGAGCGGCTCGGAGCTCAGCCCCGACCCCGCGGTGGGTTTCCCGGGCGCTGCCGCGGGGAGCGGCGGGCGGCAGCGGGGCGGGAAGCGGCAGAGGCGGCTCGGAGCGGGGCTCCCGCCCGAGGGGGAAGCCACAAGTGAAGCAAGTTGGTGCGACAGCCGCCCGCCCCGGGTAGCGGGGCTCGCACCCGCACCCCGGCCCCCTCCGGGGCCAGGAGAGCCCCGCCGAAGGGCGAAGGCGCCAGCGCGGGGGGCGGCGGGGGGCGCGACGCGGGTGTGCGTGGAGGAGCCCCCCGGCCTCCCGCCCGCCCGAGGGGGCCCGCACCGCGCCCGCTCCCCGCGGGGCTGCGGCCCCTCAACCGCCCCAGAGGGAAGGAGAGGGCAAGAGGCGATACTGGACCAGGCTTTGACGCGGATCTTCAGCTCCCCCTCCTGCGGCTCCGGCATGGCTTTCTTGGACACGCGGAGCTTGTTGAGCCCCCCGAAGGCGGACAGCACCACGGCTCTCATCTCCTTCGCGTCCCCAGCCCGCAGGCTGCCGGCGGCGCTGCCCTCGGCGGCTTCCTTGCCGCCCTCCTTCTCGATCATCTGCTCCGTCTCCTCCGCTCGCTGCGCTCCCTCCTTGGCCATGGCGGGGCTACGGCGGCCGGGGGGGGGGAGGCTCCCGCCGGCTGCTCCTGTGCGAGGCGCGGTGCCGCCGTGTGGAATGGCCGCGGGCGCGGCGCGGAGCGGCACGGCGCTCGGTCGGTCGGTCCGCCCGCCCGCCCGCCGCAATGCACCGACTAGCTGCGCAGCGCCATCCGCCGCCCCGCCGCGGCGGCAGGCGGCCCCGCGGGGCCGCTCGCGGGTCCCCTGGCCTCGCCGGGCCGCCGGAGCGGCAGCGGGGGGAGCTGCCGCGGCGGGAGGGGAGCGCCCGGGGCCGCCGCCGCGCCGAAAATCGCACCTGGCGGGCGGGGCGGGTGTTCCCTGAGGCGGCCTCGGGCGGGCCCCGCGCTCGCTGCTGAGTGAGGGGCTGCCGAGGCGGGGGGCGGCCCCCTCCCTCCGGAGGCGGCCTGGCTGCTGCCCTCACGGGCGAGCGGCAGCGAGGCGCCTGAAGCGGCGGGCAGGAGCGTGTGGCCGCGGCCCTAGCTCTCGCCCTCCTCCCCGCCGAGCGGGGGTCCCGTGCTGCAGGTGCTCCCATACCCCTGCGAGGCAAAGCCCAAAAGTCCCCCCGTGATACTTTCATCTTGGGCCCGGGCACAGCTCGACGCCCCCGAGGAGCTCGGTGTGCAAGCTAGGGTCTGGTGAAAGACCGTCTGGTCAGACTGGCCTCCCCCGGGTACATCCATCCCCTCCGTGCCCCACACCTGACGGCGCCATGGCTTGGATCCCCGCGTGAGGTGCCCAGGCCTTGAGAGGTGCCCGGGCCTTGATCATCGCTGGGGAACCAGGTGTGCAAAGTCATTCCCTGCCCATTCCTGGTCCTGAAGCTGTTCTCAGGGCCGGCTGCCTGAACACTCCGAGCATCAGGAAAACCTTACAGGCGGGCAGTGGCCTTCCAGCTGACACTGGAGAGCAAGCAAGAGACCCAAGCTTGGCCCACTGCTGTAATGCACACGTGAGCCTTTATACAAGGGCTCTCTTCCTGGTGATATATGCTGGTGTTTGCTGGTTTCTGCAGGGAGCTTAACCCTTTAATGCGAGCGCAGGGTGTGCGGTAAGACACCCACCAGCTGGAGTGGCCTGGGACTGGCCTGGTTTGGGGGCCCTAAGGAGGCTCAGCCATCAGCCACTTAGCTCTGCGTTAGTGAGGGTGAGTGCCTGCAGCCAGCCCCACTTCTGACAGCTGAACCTAGATTTTGAGGGATCGCTACTCGTGGTTCCATGAGTGCCTAAATTTTGTCCGTGGAGTTCAGTATTACATGCCTGCATCAGTTTGTTGGTGACCCCTCGGTCTGAATAAATCCACTGCTTAAGTGCCTAAAATTGTGCGTGTATTTATGGACTTTCAAAATTTACTGCAGCGTCCTGTGCCCGTAGTGAGCATTCCTGAAGACCTCGTTGTGGACACAGCTCTTCCATCAACTCCCCTGCAGAAACTGAGTTCTTCTTAAGAAATTTCAGGACCTTCCTGGCTCATGGTAGGAATTATCACCACCATCCCTTTGGGCTGTGGGTTTGTTGCGGACTGAGTTCGTCAATATTCCTTGATTTCACAATATGCATTTATTTCATCTTGGGTTATGTATTCAGTGTATTGTTTTAGAGGAAGCCAAAAAACTTGGAAATGTCTTAGCTATAACGAGTAATGGGGTAAAATATTCTTATTCACATTAACAAACAGAGTGAGATACTGGAGGAATGGGGTTTTGTATTCCATTCTGCTTAGTATGTAACACTGAGGGTTTCTCAGTCTAGTCTGTAAAAAGTTTGCAGACAAAGTATTTTTTAAAGCCTGCTTCTGAGAATTTGTCATCATAAATGAAGCAGTAAACATACATGTTAGGAGGAAAGGAGAAGGAGTACTAGCCACAGGGAAGCTTCACTACCTTCATTATCTCAAGAAGTTCAAACAGATTTTATCAATAGTGAAGTCTGATGCCTCAAACACCTCTTACATTGGTCCTTAATATATGTTTTGGACAAGGATTCAGAAATAGCTCATTAATGCCATCGAGATTTTTCTGTGTGACGTACAGAAGTGATGCCATCCACTTTATTCCAAGTACCAGCTTGTGGAGGGATCTAACCATTTTAAAGGTCAGGAAGATTTTTTCCTCCCTTGCTCCCCTGGTAATACCATGAATATTCCCTTCCCTTTTCCCCGTACGTGGCTAATTCAGTGCTGCAATAGGGAATACAAAGTTCTGTCACATCAGATGTGACTGTTTGAATGCACGACCAGGCGGGCAGCAGCTGAATAACGAATAACATGCATTCCACTCCAAATGATTCACTCAGCTGGGATCTGATTACAGTTCTAACTCAAATGAATGGTAAAGCGCAGAATGACCGGGGAGAGCAAAGCAGGTAGCGTATGTCAACTAAGTGACATCCAGAGTAATGAAAAGGCCATGGGGCCTCGCATCACTCCAGCGGTCTGAAACCTCCAGAGAAGTGAATCTGGCCCTTTAGACTGTTTCTTTTGCATTGGTTTTCCTGCTTCTGTAGTCCTGTTTGATGTTGATGACCTGGGAATGTTCTGATTGACCCTACCCGTACTGATTTACAGCGCGCTCTGTTCCTCCTTGGTCCTGAACCAAAAGTGATTTCTCTAAGTGATTTAGCAAGTCAGAATGATTGAAGGATGGCCATTTCCTAGAAACATAATGTCTCGCTTCTGGTAGAACCAGTACTTGCACACATCAGTTGTGGCAACTGAGGTAACACGTAGCAGATATTTTTGCATAATCCAGATTCTATCATTTTGATTTACTTCATAACCACTTCTTTAAGAACATTAGATGATGCAGTACAGAAGCGTACACTAAGATGTAAAAGCAGGATTTATTCTGACAGTTGGCTGTAAATTTAACCCCTCTAGAAATAGGCTGTGGGGTGGCCATTCATATCACTTAAGACTTCAATCAAGGCGTTCTAATGGTGGCTTTCCATTGACTGCAATGGACAGTGGATGAGCCCAGGTAAGACCTGTAAAAGTGAAAAGATAGGACTCGATTTGATGGGTGTAGTTGAGTAGTGACAATATTAATGGACAGACTGGGAGAACCTGAACAAAAGAGAGTTAAGAGTTCTTTGGTCACCATCTTTATCTGCTGATCAAGTTGGCGATACCTATATTTTGCAATAGTGATTTTTCAAAATGCTGTGTAGAAAAGAAGGGAAACGGAACAGTGTGCTTGTGGACAAATGCTGGCAGTTACAGTCAACATCTCTTCCTGATTCAGATCCTTTATTTTCAGACCATAATCATTTGTTCAGCAAAAGACCCCATGTATGACTATACCAGGGTCAAAACAATCGTCTTCATAGATACTGTTCTGAGGGTTCGTGCCTGGGTTTCATGGAGGGGAACAGCCATCCTGGATAGATCTAGTTGTATTATTACTATGCTTTTGGTGTAAGACAGCTGAAGAAATCAAAGTTGTCACTGGAAACACGTGGAAGGTCAATCACAGACTAAAGTAGATGAGTTAAATGCAGGGTTTGATTCTGGGTGGAGATGAAAAAAACCAAATGAAACCACCCTTGGATTTTTGTGGAAAAGAACTGTCCTATATTAGATACTTATTATGTCCTTTGTATCAGTTTTTTTTGGCAGAACAATGCGGTTTGTGTTCAAGAAAGACTTGATGGCATTATGTCAGTTTCCCTTCTTAGCAGGAGCAACATTCAAGACCCTGACTAATGGCTAATCACTTTGCTCAAAGGCAGTAACACATAAACAGCAGAAGCAAACCTCTGTTCGAGTGGATAACATTGCATTTTTATCTCAGTGGTTTTCTCTGGAGCATAAATCACATTTCGTCTTGGAGAAAAAAGTATTAAAAATATTTTTAAGCTAAAGGATGTATTTTTCTAGTAGTTATAAATTACATTAGTAAAATCATATTGATATGTGTTCTGGCTGCTTTAGTGTATAAACAGGGCAGGTTTAATATGTTGAGTTCCAAAACATTGTTTTCTTTACTGTTATAAAATTCTATTGAGTGCAAGGACAGAAAACAAAACCTCAGGACTCTCTTAACTTTTCAGTCTTATTCAACATCTTCCCCCTACAGCTTTGTGTGCTATAAAACATCCAT
This sequence comes from Leptosomus discolor, assembly GCF_034619465.1. Lineage (NCBI taxonomy): Eukaryota > Metazoa > Chordata > Aves > Leptosomiformes > Leptosomidae > Leptosomus > Leptosomus discolor. Next base: position 54,736,699 of record NC_141398.1, on the reverse strand, counting down.
ACTGCTTGGCAGAAGATGCACCTTACGTATTGTTTTGAGAGCCTGTTCAGAATACCTCCTTCACTGTTGTTATAGCCTATAATCCACACCATCTCTTATCAATAGGAAAACGGGCTTGGTGACTTTTCCCCGTGTATCCGTGCGTAGAATGTATTAACAAAGACGGACATTCCCAAAGGAATCTCTAAGAGTATAGGATGCTAGATGTATTTGTTCAGGCTTTTTAAAAACAAAGGAGACCTCTATTTCCTAAGGTTAGTTCCCATTGAGGTAATTGTTTTATTTTATTCTATGTTAGCCAGGGGCTTTCTCTTACTGATGGAGCTGCATATGTATCCTAGAAGCAATTCTCTGTTTATAGTCATTGAAAAGAACTGTACATTTCCCTTCAGTAGACAGAAGCAGTTTAAAGCTCCTCAGAATCATCAGGAGTAATGAAAATGTGTTGCATTTTAAATTAAAGAGGAAAAGAAATCAAGGCATTCACACAGGATTTGGCAAGGCCAACATGTACCAATACAACTTATCCTGTTGACTGCTTGGTTATTGTATCCTTTCATTACTTTACCATTTGCCTTGTATGGAAATTGTGCTCAGATAATTCACCGATGAGTACAATAGAAATGAAATAAATGGGTGACATTATTGTTGATCAAGAAATAATACAATTTAAGAAAATTCAATGGGTTGTGAAATCTTTACATCATGGTGATGATAGTTGTCAATAAACACAGACAGACCAAAATGAGCCCTTTGAACAAAGCTTCATTTATATATTTATTTTTAGAGCCATACAATCCATTTGTTTGGATAACTGAATACATGGTACACTGAAAAAAATACTGTCCAGTATCTTTGCCTGCTGTGTGTACATTCTAACACTTCTGTTGTGTTTTCTGAGAGCTCTGAGTATTTTTTACACTGAAAAAACCCCTATTGTATTACTTCTGATAGTAAATTTGAAGCTGTATGCTTCATTTTTGGACTCAGCTCTGAGAAATGAAGAAAAAAAAGGTCAGAAAACAATTACAGAGATGGACAGTAAATCACAATGAGCAAAGTTACAGGAGATGAGTACATTGGTACTGTCATTGCTTAAAAGCATCACCTGAGACAAGCAGACTTGTGCTGTCCCGACTCCGTCACTCGTTTCTCTCTTTGTAAAGCTGAGGTGAACTCTGTTTACCTCATAGGAATAACAACTTGTAACACATGCTTACAGTTCACTTGTAGTGCTGCGCAAGCACTAAGTACCCTTAGACGTTTCTAGGACGTTACAATGCCATCCCTGAATTCCAACAGGTTCAAGACATTATTCAGACCTTGTTCTTCAAGGTAATTCATAGCAAAAGTAAAAAGTTACTGCACGTGTTAAATTTCCTGTTGGAAGTACTGTGGTCAGTGACTGGAGTGTTAGGTATCTGGGGATGCATGTGATGCTTTATGTCCTTATCCATCCTGTGTGACTCCAGGCATTGAGAAAGAGTAATCCCGCTGGGCATTTCGACTCAGTTTGGTCTTAGCAATTATGGATCCAGAGTAACTTGTTAGAAGCTTGTGAAAAAATGTCTCTGAACTTCACAACAGAGCTGAAGTGTACAGAATAATGAGAATTCAACAGATACTGGGAGTAAGTTTGAAAAGCATATCTGGTTGTTACACTGGATATACCCAGTTGTTATCTACTGTTACAATATCACCAGGAACACGTCCGTGAACGTTATCTTCCAGACTGATCACATCTAACAATGCATTGTATTTTTGATCAAAGTTACCTTCTACAAATTACCAAGCTATTTTAACTTGTTGTGGCTCTTGTTTTTCCCTCATTAAGTATTTATAACATGTAACACATGTAGCTCCTGAATCTGCTCAAGGAAATGAGAGTGAGCTTTTAGGTTTACTAAGCTGAGCTCTGTTTTGCATACAGCTGAAGTTGCAGTCCACGGCCATGCGATGTAAAGGTTGCTGCTCTGGAAGCAGTGATGCTTCTAGCCTGAATTTAAACTTGAAGGCATTATACTAATTTACAGCTCTTGTGAGAGTGCTGCCACAGCAGAGAATTTCCGTAGGGTTTACAATACAGAGAACGCTCCTATTCCCTCACAAACTCTTGATGCAGCTTTCAGTATCACTCTGGTTGTGCCCTCTGTGATGGGCATTTTGAAGAAAGGCACAGGATGCTCTCTAGTGTAATGGAGTGTTTTATCACGGTTTATTAATGGTCTCTTTTCCTCCATTCCATAGCTAGTTACTGCTTTCTAACTCATTGATTTTAATAAACCAACTGAGCGTGCCGCTGTATTCTCTTCTACTCTCCCTCTGGAGGAAAAAAAAAAAGACCCATAACAAAACCCATAACCGCCAGGCTTTTTTGGTTTTGTTTTGCTTTTTACTCTGAGCAGTCTAAAGGTGCTAGTGGAGCTGTTCATTACAAAGCTGATATAGGTTAGCTCTCACAGAAACAGAGATTTTCACTGAATAAAAGCATATGAGTTTGCAGGCAAGGTTTGGAACCTGTATTCTTTTTTTGCTGGGAAGGAGTTAATTTTCTTCACAGCATCTCCTATGATGCTGTTTTGGATCTGTGACCACAGCAGTGCTGATAACACACCGATGTTTTAGCCGTCGCTGAGCAGTGCTTACACAGCATCAAGGCCGCCTCTGTTTCTCATGCTGGCCCAGCAGCAAGTAGGCTGGGGGTGTGCAAGGAGTCAGAGGGGACACAGCTGGGACAGCTGCCCCCGGCTGATGGAATAGGTACCCTATACCGTGTCCCATGTGCTGAGCAATAAACTTTGGGGGACAGAAGGAGGGAGGGGGGACATTCAGGGTTATGGCTGAGGCCCTGCTTTCCTGGAAACGGCTAAACACCTGCCTGCCTGGGAAGCAGTGAATAAATTCCGTATTTTGTTTTGCTTTGCTTGCACACAAAGCTTTGCTTCACTTACTAATCTGTCTTTTTCTCAATCCACAAGTTTTCTCAATGTTGCCCTTCACGTTCTCTCCCCCATCCCACTGCAGGGGAGAGAGCGAGCAGCTGTGTGGGGCTTATCTGCCTGTCAGAGTTAACCACAACACAACCAGACAGACAGCTGTCTCCTTTTTAAAGTAATTCTAACAGGTAAACTGGTAAATTAGGAAACAGGCCTGAAAAATCTTAATGCCTTTTTGCACTGAAGTAGTTCCTTGGACTACAGTTAAGCATACTAGTGAAGCACTTTTGGTAAGCTTATACTATTGATGACACCACTGTACCCTATATTTATGATAGCACTAGAATAAGTGTTCTAGTTTTATGACTTACCGCATCTGTAGCTGTAGTTCTCGGCACTGGAAGGTAAGTGAAAAACAAGTATTGTAGTCTGAAATGGGACCATTTGCTGACACCAGTGTTGCAACAGAAGAGGACTGACCGTGCCATTCTGTTTCTTAGAGGCTTTGAAGAAGTATTGGCTTAACTTCTAATGCGCTTTTGAATAATAATCACCTAAATTTTAGATAAAGATTTCTAGAGGCAGAATTAACGTACACCTTGCATAGCAAACCTTCATAGTTGCAACAGAGACAAACGCTTCTTCAGTGCTCCAGTCTTTTCAGAAACCATATCTGATCCAATAGACTCTATGGTTTATAAGTGCATTTGGAGCTTCTGGGAGAAGGAAGTCAGGAGTTGAGCTTCCTCACATTTCTTTCACTGATACCAAGTCTGTGTGGTAAGAAACATCTTAGTAGCAGGGCAGGACACGGTTGTAGACTCAAGGTAGACAGCAGACCTTGTTGCATAAGGGAAGCATTCATATTCCTCTCTCCCTAGAAACTGCGCAGATGGATTCTAATTTTGATAACTGGTGAACAAGCAGGAATAAGTATTCAGAGAAAGTATTTAAACAAGAATTGTAGAACTTGGCTACAGGGGACATTAGACCTTGAAGTCCCAACTAAGGAGTTAAAGTAGGGACTGCTTACTACCATGGTGTAATCACACTGCATGATCGCTGTGCATTTCAAAAATTTCTGTCTTTTTGAGACATTTTTAAAGGGCTTTGAAGTCCTGATGAAATAATCTTTATACAGAAGCTTTAGATCATACCAGCTATCTCACTGTATGACCTAACACAATTAGATAGCACAGAATCATGGAATGGTTTGGGTGGGAAGGACCTTGAATGTCATCTAGTTCCAACCCCCCATCATGGGACACCTTCCACTAGACCACAATAATTTGATTGATCTTTTTTCCAGTCTAGGAAAAACTGCCGGAAAATTTGGGCACTCCGGGTAAGTCTTTTTCTTTCGGGGTAACATGGAAGGGCCACAACTACTTCCTGAGCATGCAGTTTGATTCCCTCTCAGTTTTAGATAATTTTATATCTAAAGTCTAGCTGGTAGATATATCAAATTATTTAAATTAAAATTGGAAACCATTCTAGGCAAGAGTTTGGAATGCAGCCAAGAGTCACTTTGTGAAATCACAGTACAAGGTGGACACAAGTGCTGGCATTTGTCTTACTCTCTAAAGAAATAATTCAAAATGCAGTGTACTTCTACAGTTAAAAATAAAAGCAAGGAAGGGCTAACAGAGTGAAGTCAGGACAAAGGAAATTGAGATTTCTAGGGAAATAAGTTATTTTGCACTATACAAATAGAAAAGCTCTTCTTTTTATTTTTGTTGTTGTTGTTGTTGTGCAAGAAAAATAAAAAGGAACTTTTCCACTTGATATTTTAACCATGAGCTAAGCAACGTCCTTTTGTGGTAAGTAACCAGCCATCATCTGTCTTTAGATGTGGAGATGCTGACTAGTATCTGGAATGTCAGGTAGAGGAGAAGGGGGATCGTGTTACTAAATCAGATCCAAATACCAATACTATCTTGGTTAAGCTGCAGCATCAGAATTATTTCTGCTGAAAAACTCAACTTTCCTCAGAGACCTTGAAATCAGTGGGACTGTCAGGTGTGTGTAGTCCCAAAAGACTACGAAAAAAGGAATTTTTCCAGTAAGAGGCCAGACCTCTAGTCACCTTGAAGTCACCTTCTTAGTATGAATATGGAAGAGGCCTAAACTACTTTGCAGTCTTTAACCGAAAAGTTTAATTTCTTCAGTTTAGAAAAAATAGAGCTACTGTTGGGTTAATTAAGTTAAAAGAGGAGCAAGAGCCTATCCACAATTATTAGCTAGGTTCAGAAAAGATGAATAGTGCTCTAGAAAGCCAACATTGGAGGATTTTTCTCTTACTGCAATAAATTTTAACAAGGTGGTGGTGGTGGTGGGGGTGTTGAACTTGCTATATTTTGAGAGAGAAGCGTGGGTAGGAACATGAAGGAATGAAGAGGGAAGGCAGTGCCCTTCAGACATACCTAAGCAAAAGAATGGTATCATTTCATGGGAAGCAAGCACATCAAAAGAGTAATCCATGTGAAGCTGTTCAAAAAAGGTTTGAGAGTTACTTTTGAAAATGAGTGCCCTATCCAAATAAAGCATTCCTTTAAGACAGCAAGAAATCTTTTAAATAGCAGGATGAGTGTTCAGTGGTCTGAGGTACTGCGGGCGAGAACTATCAGGGACACAGAACAATGCTTCCTTTAGTGATGCTGCAGCTTCACGGCTACCAGACTGACCTCTGCAGGAGACTTCAAAAGTTGTAGAGAACAATCGAACAGAACTCCTATCAGCAAGCTTCCTGGATGACGAGGCAGCCGTGAATTTTGTGACCAAAGCCCTCCTCAAATAAAAATGCAGAGCCAAGTCTTGTCAAATTTTGGAGGCAAGTGCCAAGAATTTTGGCAAAGATTCTGGAGGACAGTTACAGTGATCACAGCTGGTGCTGCTGGTGAGCAACATCAGAAGTGGCACAACTGAAGTTGAAAGCAAAGAGATCATTTTAATCATTAAAATAAAAGGAAGTTAAGAGGCCTTTAATTGGGAAAACTGTGACATAGACATGTTGATGTTGAAAACAGTGACAGCACATTAGCCCCATCATACAGTGTTGCTGCGCAAAAGACAGAATGGCCCCAGACGGAATAGGATCCTGCCAGGCTGATTTTTCTGCTCAAGCACCTCAGCCAGGAGCTGCGTTTCTTTGCCAGAATGGAGAACAGGAGATTCCTCCGTCAGGAAAGAGCCATTCTGAGAGGGTTAGTGCAGCCTAATAGCAGCATATCCTTATCCTGAACACACGTGCTCCTTGACAGAGTTACAGGATACATCCTGATAGTAACTTCCCTTCATCATTGCTCTCTCCTTTGAATTGTGCCATCTAAGAAGGAAGTGCTTGTGCAGTAGGTACACCATCTAGTGTGTTTGTGACGCCTGTGTCACAACCTACACCATACACACATGCTGCTAATCAGTGACAGAGTTTAAAACAACCCCAAGTCGCAACTTCCAGTCCTTCTCTTAGTGATTTATGCCTGTGATCAATATCATGCCTTGCTGAGTTACTTTCTATCATCTGAGCTGCTGTAATGGATTTTGCACATCCCCAGATCACCCAATCTGTGAGGTACCTCTTTTTCAACCAGCCCAACACATTGTACCTCACAGCTGGGTAGGAAAAGAGCATATTATTAGTCCATGAAGAGTTATGGAAGATCAGCTGTCAGGAACTAACTAACTATGAATCAAGCTGCATCTCATGAAGACAAGGTTTCCAGCAGTTTAGGGTATTCTCACTTACCCCTTGTTCAACTGCTCGCTGCTCATTCCCACAACCTGCTGCAAGGTGTTGTCTCCTCCGCTGGGATGGCCCAGCTGCTCATGTGGCCACACTGTGAGACACACCAGGGAATTGATGAGGCTTCAAATGCCCCAGGCTATCAACTCCGGGAAAATAAACGTTCATGCAACAAGAGCTTAGAGGAACAGTTTCCATACTTTTTCACTCATTGATCTCTTTCCCAGACCTTTTCATTTCCCATGTGGTATCACAGACCCTCTTCCATCAAACATGTCACCTCACAAGCCAAGCTGAGGACAAGCAAAGGTATGGGATTCCTGCTGTTAAATATTTTACTCCTCTCTGTCGTTACAAAGATACCCTTCAGCCAGGACTGGGCCTGATGCTGTGGCTTTTCCTCTATCTTCCAGACGCTTTCCCATCAATCAGTACTGAGATTTCAAACCCAAGGGGAGGAGCCTCAGTACGGTACACTCCCGAAAGCAAGGATATTCCAAAGTGAAAATCACTGCCATAACTTGTCCCAGTTTGCCTCTGAGCTTAATAAGAAGAACACCCCCATGAGCACCCATTTTTGCATGCTCTCTAGCTCCGGACTCTAACTGCAGGTGTGCCAGTTGTGGCAAGGAACAAAGATCTCTAGCTGTGAATACTTGCTAGATTGTGTTAGGACGGGGATGTTCCAGTTGCCCTTTGTTCAATGGTCAGCATTATCACAATGAATCCTAGCTCCCTTTAAATGAAACAATACTCACTTCATGTGAAAAATGATAGTATTTTATTTCTTGACTCAAATTTGAACTGCTTTCTTTTCTGCAGGTTGCAGTGTATTTAACACTGAGCAGTCAGTCATCTACGTTATATACTCAGAGGCTCTTCTGAGCATCATCAGTCTCTTACGATGCTTTATTGACTTACTTTGTAGCTTCTGAACAACTCGCTGTTGTTTCACATTTTCTGGGTTACAAGATGAAATGCCAGCTCTTCTGGATGAGCCAGAAGAGTGCTTCCAGCCTGAAGCTGAAGTCCCTAAAATTAAGCCGTGGTGACCTGCTATTAACAAGTCAGTCCTTTTTTTTTTTTTTTTTCCCCCCTTCCCATTAAAACTACATTCTTTAACAGTAGTTCTAAGTAGACTGAACAGAGTTTGCAGATTTGGTTGGAAAGTATAATGGTTTCTGTAGAGTCATCAGGTGCCAATGACAACCTATACACTATAGCAGTTTAGATGAAGTAGTTGTCATGACAACTCAATTAGCTAAATAAACGTATCTCTATGCAGCAGCAGCTCATGTTCTCTGCATCATCTTTACCTCAGCACAAAGCATTTTAAGTATATGTGCAAATGAATCTGTCCCCCACCCCTTTGCCTCTCCTTCTTCCCTTCTAACCAGGGAATGACGAAAATGAGGTACCATGCAACTGGAATCGTTACAGGACCGTAGCTACTTCTGACACCGCAAAAATCCAGGTCAAATCATTGTCATCTTCCTCTTTCTCCCACTCTCCCCATTCTCCCCTTGAAGTTGGCTGATTAGGTCACCTTGCCAGAATGGTCTTTTAGTTCTGTTATTAAAGGGAAAAAAGGATAGTTTGTGGGTAAATACACAGTAAACTACCTGCTTGCCATAAAATCTGGTTTTACACAAAGAACTAGTACAATCAAATATGACAGACAGCCTGAGGTTGTCCTTAAATCAGCAGGTTTATGCACGCTCTTTTAGAAATATGTAGCATAGCAGCTTGAGTTGCTCAGATAGCTCCACTCACCAAAGATCTATGGGCTCTGGAATAATTGGCACATCTAAGTGAATGCTCGGGTCACAACTAAGTTTTAATTGCCTTCACTACAAAAGGAATGTAATGTTGCTTCATAGAGGAATAACTGTTCCAATACCTCCCTCAAAACACAAAGCACCAAGGAAAAGAATAGTTAAAAAAAGGATTCCTTATTAGAAAGTTGTTGAGGTTGCTGCAGGTTGAGACCCTAAATGCAATATAAAGAACAGGTAACGTCCACCTGCAATCATCTAGCACTAATGGCTTTTATCTTTGAGAGCACCTGTTTTCATGTTCCGTCTTTTACCTACTGTATATTTATCTGTCAGAAAATATTGTGAGGGACTTGACAGTAGCAATAAACAGAGCTCAGGTAAGTAAGGCTTATAAACCAGAAGGAACATGGACAAGAAATAACAAAAGAAAGCACAAAGGTACATGCTGTTAGCACCATCATCATTATTTTCATCCCTGTCACATCCTGGGAGTGCCCAGACTGATTCTTGATCCTGAAAGAAGCATTGCATCTGTGACTAAGTCCTGTTTAGCCCAGGGAAATGTTCAGTGAAACCACATCTGAATTTTAAGAGACTTAAGTGGCCCTTGTCTGATTTGCATTATTCTGTGCAGAACAGTTTACACTGGCATGAATTTTGTTCAATATGGAGTCTCATAGGAAATTTTAAAGAATATAGTATAGGATCTCATTCAGGAAAGCATTTGAGCCACTTATCCTTTTTGGCTTTGGTGTTTTACTAACGGAATATAAGTTCATGCCTAAAATTAAACACTGATTTTTTTTTAAGAGAGATTTTTTTTTTCTCTCAAGTCCCTAGTGATTCAACTAGCAAACTTTTAAAAACAGTCTGGCTCTGTGAGTTTACCTGGCAATGTTTTAACTGTAATTTTTTAAAAATTAGAAAAAGGAAATAATTGTACCTTTCATATTTTTCCTGCTTTAAAAACACATAGACAGAGAGTAAGTGCCAACTCCTTCCTCAGCAACAATCATCCCCAAAACCCCACATAAAGCTTAAATTGTGTATTCTCAAAAGATAACATTTCAGTATCACATTTCTGGGCTGTCAGATTCCAGCAGAGGATGATGGATGAACTAAGTTAGCATTTACTTAAGATACAACCCTCGCTTTAGAAGAAAAGACATATTTTATGACTGTTTTTGAGGTCCATCATCCCATTGTACTACTGTGAAATCTTGAAGCCTAAGGATTCAGTCTTGTTCTCAGGCACATACAACTGCAAATCAGCAGAAAGTGCCAAATTGAAGGATTTCAGTCCAGAGGTTTAATTATATTGAGTGGAAATAAAAGACCAATGATTATTCTGAAGAATTTCAGAAATGTTATGAGAAATTGTGAAAAGTTTTAGTTTTGCTGCCCAGGCTGGTGTGAGGGAATTGGTGTTTCTCTGCTTTGTCTGCCTTTGCGAGGTAGCCCAGGAGTCCCTGATGGCTAAAAGACACTGACTTCTGTGCAAGTGTAAAAGGACTCACGCTGACAGCCACCCGGGAGAAAGTGTGGATTACCAATTCAGTAAGAGCTCTGATCTTATTTATCTGATCAGTCGCATTGAAAGCAAGAAAAACATCTTCAAGCTTTTGAACAAAGCACATTTTTTGTACTGAGTAAAGCCAGAATTTACTATGCCTGCTTGCCTAATGGACAACTTCACACAGCAGAGGAATCATCAGTATCTCTGGAACTGCACTAATTTCCACCAGCTGCCAATCTGACTCACAGCGCCTAAATGGGACTGAAATGTCTTTACATCCTGAGCTCTGCAGTACATCTCCAGGAACCATGACTGCCAACCACACAAAATTGTGAACCATCTGTCTGTCCTGCTTAATAAACCTTAAAGTTTAATAAGTAAATGAAATATTTAATATTTACAGAAATCAGGCTGCAGGCTGCGCAGTTGCCAGCTGCAAAATGGCCAACAGAACGTGCACAGCTGCTTTTCTGCCTCTGTGGGTGTAGCTGAGGAACTCCTCTGATGCCAGACACTTTCTGAAATTAACATTTCTTAATGAGCAAGCTTCCAGAGCAGAAAGTCTTCCTGTGCTTCTGTTCAGCAGAAGGATGCTTACATCTTAAGTAGGGCCTCTGGACACAATGTAGGTATTAATAAATATGATCAACAGTGCAAGCGACTAAGAAACTTTTTTCCCCTCTTTTTATTCCCATTCACCATCCTCCATCCTTCCCTGCTTGTCTCTTTGAATTCTAGATTCACTTCTTTTTCTTCATGTTACACTCACAACATAAACTGGTAAAAATGCTCACCTAAAGCTTTCCAACTTGTACATCTGCGAATAACCAGTTCAGATATAAAAGACATAACTTGGAAGACGTCAAACGAGCTTCCTTACAGACAGTTAAGGCTCACAGATGTATCTAAATGTGGCATATTAGCAGTATGAGATACCAGTCCCCATCTGGGCTCCCTGGGAAGAATCTAACAAACAATGCTACTCAGTAAAGTTTTACTGGAGCACTTATTTTGACCAATACTCTTAAATTCAGAGCAATGTTTTATTTGGTAAATAAATTAGTGTGGTAATCAGTTATCTTTAGTCAAAGCTACAGTAAATACCTCAGCAAATTCTAATAATTAAAATCAGTGCTATATTTTTAAATAACAGGAATATATTTGGAAGACAGTTCTCAGACCAAAGAGATTATTTCCTTCTACTTGAGAGAAATATTTTTCTTAGAAGAGCGTTCTTTCTTGTTCACTTCTAGGGCTTAAGAAAACCAATTATCAATTTGCATGGGTTCCCTAAACAGCCATATAATGGGTAGTAAGACAGAGTGAACAAGGCGGGCTAGGGAGATTTGAGATCTGCTATTCATTCAGTCTTGAAGACAAGCACGAGTCCAGGCTTACAGTGTACCTTCATGTCGCTCAGCCATTGATGTACAGTCAGTCTGAATGAATCAGAAGACTCTCGTTATTTCAAGCACATTAGAACAAATGCCAGGAGAATTATTTAGTAAACTCGTTGTTGCAGATGTCCTGTTGTGAGCAAACCAGAGAGTTAATGTGGTCAATCATGTGGAGCTGAGGAGATACATGAATACAGTCCCCTTCTCAATAGCTATAAATGACGTTGTTTGGATACCCCTGTACCTGACTGCCCCACAGAACCCAACTGTTCCATGATCCTGTCAGGCAGCTCTAAGCAGTCGCTACCTGAGGGTTACCTGTGCTGGCCTGGAGGCTGAACCGGGCTTGCCCTGAAGGACCTGGGAGGTGGCACCCTCTCGTGGTGCTATGCTGAGCTGCCGGCTGCTCACCCCTCCTTTTCTCCAGACACACATCACTTCCTTAACGTTAGACCTTTCTATTTAGGATCTTTCTAATTCTTTGGTCCTTTCCCCTTATTGGAAGGGAGATCGAACCATAGCCCCTGCTAGAGCAACCCCTTGCTATTTCCCCTGACCAGATAGATTCTGTTTCTTAATGAGAGAATTCTTGTGCTCTTACATCCAAATAATCTCATTTTTTTCTCAGTCTTTTTTTTTTTTTTTTTTTTTTTTGCATCCTTCTAGAGCTCTGTCCAGGTTAACAGGCTCTCACAGATACAAAGGTCTCAGTAAGATCAGCTGCCTTTTAGCTCTTTTCAGCCTGACGATTGTAGAGAAGGTGCTCCATCCACTGCACTCACCTTTTTTCTTTTCCTCAAGTAAGGAACAATTTGCTGCCAAGTATAGAACATCAACTTCCTTTCTGTTAACAGTATTCACAGTTTTCCAAGCATTGGTGGGCCTTTGTTCATTAATTCAACAGTTACTGCATTTCTAATTTAACAGTTAACAGCTGAAATCCACAAATAATGCATTCTGCATGACTTCCATTTCTAGCAATAAAACCTGGCAATGAACTATAGCACTCCCATTTATTCCATTTGTTTCCCATAAATATCTGTGAATTGGTACTGTAGATGATCTAAAAAGATGTCGCTCTTAGATTTAGAATACACCCTAATATTTTAAGAACAACTAACAATATATTCTATACAAACTTAGGCTTCTTTAAAAGTACTGATTTATTAAGTAGAACCACTGATAGCATCTGTTATGCAAATGTTAAGAAATAAAATAATGAAAGATACAAGACAAAACATAATTGAGGTAACACACATTATTAGTTCAAGTAGGTATGCAGTATAAACTAAAGCCTCAGCGCGTGTACTTTGGCACAACTGTGCTAAGGTCAATGAAATTACTGTGATTTATGCCAACTACAGCTCTGAAGCAACTACATTATTCAAAAAATAAAACCAGTTTCATTAATTTTCATAAACACTATTTAGATGTCCTGTTTGTCAACTCCTTTTCTACAGGTGTTTGTTTCTATATACAAATCCTTCTGAATACAGATTTACATCACCATGTCCCTAGTCCTTCAAACATACGCAGAGCTCTTCCCCTGGAATTATTCACATCCATGTCAACAACTGGGTATCGTGACTCTTGCCAGGGCTCTGGAGGAGCTTTATGATCCACCACAGGGCTCAAAGACAAGTGTCACTGTCCTCTGAAGAACAGTCCCTGTCTGTTGCCAGTAGTTCTGCTTTTACCACAGGCCGAAGAGGGGATGCCAGCACTTCCCCCAGGACAGCTGTGCAGCCGTTTTAGAGCAGCTGTACTAGCGGCCAAGCACTGTGGGGAGGTGTCTTTAACACAATAGATGTCCAAACACACTATGATAGAGTGGAGACCACGACAGACATAGGTCAATAAATGGTCATGACTGGACAGTCTAAGGAATTCCAGAATTCAGGATGCGAAGAGGTAAATGTGCCCAAAGCCAGTGAACAATCATTCCTCTGCAGCAGATGCTGACAAACGGGATGATTATTCTTCATTAACATTTTATTATTACTTGGATGTTTTCCTTGTTAGCAAACGTACTTTTTGTTTTGTAAAACACACAAAACCGACCCTAAATCTGAAGTCCTAACTAACAGGCAACCATACATTTTAACACCATAACAATTAACATCATGAAGCATAAAGAAGTTTATGTTGAAACTCAGAATCCCGTACACTAAGTGAGCATTCTGACTACAGACTTAGAGCTTTTGCCAGGAATCAGAAACAAGTGTGATTCCTTTTTCTCTCTTCCTTATTTCTTAGATTACATTTTGGGAGGAGATAAGGTTAGAGGGACAGAGGGATTACCTAATGACCCTTTTTACTTTTTTTTTTCCCCCCCAACTGGCGATGGTTGAACAGGTACTGTTGTGAAAACTGCATTGTTATGACAACCTACTGAAAAAAAAGGAATCACTGTAGGTACATCACACACAAACTGACAACTAAGCACTCACGTGAAGTGTTTCTTCAAAGACAAAAACATCTCCAGGTTTTCTAGTTTATATATATTTATATATATGATTTAGGCATAGGCTGAATATAAATGATCTCCTTTTTTGATTATTTTCATTCTTACCTACCTACAACTGCTTTAGCCTTGCATGAACTCTAGCCATGCAAATGGGACACGCATTTTAACTGAGCAGCATACATGGAACTTCTTGAAATGAAATGAACTTTTAATGTTTCTTCCCCACACAGGAGTGCTATAAACTAGTATATACACTACATCCTTTTTAAAGTAATTTTCTTTTTTTTTAAATTTATATGGTTATAATGGTTAAATACCAATCTACATATGGAATATATATAAATGTTAAATGCTCACATAAATGTTAAATACCAAAAGCCCAATTATTTGAGCACTCAAAAATACAGACATGTAAAATGCTGAATCACTGCACGTTAACTAAAAGAATGACTAACAGCTCACATTAAAGTGTATGACACTTACTTTTAGTTAATTTTATATCATATCAGTAATTTTCTTGTTCTGATATAAGTCTTTGCACTCATTTTACTGCCATGCTAGCATTACTTATCCCATAGCTAGAGAATGTAATCTGGAATATATTTCTAGTACCTTTTTTTCAACTGAGCAATGGCCATGGTGATTTGTTTGCAAGTAAAGGTGCAAAGGGTAAATACAGATGTATAAAACACCTTTTTCAGACTGGAAGTTGTATTAACATACCATACTTAAACAAGGCATAAATGCATTTGCAATTAGTAATTCAAAGTAAAGGAGTCCTTTAACATCACTACATTCGCAATAAAAGTATATTCAGATCTATTTAAATAATATTCAGGTATAACACAGGACCAGAAAGAGAGAACCCTGGGACACCCAGGTCTCGGTAAGCGCTTTGTTCCACGACTTGAAAGCCAGCCCTGAAGAAGAGCAGAGGCACTATAACATCGCAGTGTCAGACTGCAAAGCACGGGGCCCATTGAACAAAAACCAGGGTCTCTTTTAGGTGCTTAAGCTTCTGTATAGGATAAAAGGGAGAGCTAATTGTCCTAGGCTGTGAACCAGTTTAAGAGCAGAGTAGAGCATTTTCTGATAGGAAATTCTCAGAACAGCCCATTCGTTAGATCTTTTCCCTTTGAAGTTTACACGGGTTCCCTGCAGCCCAGGGAAAGATTCATCTCCCTGGAGGATCCACCTTTTCATGAGTTTGATCTCACACAAACAAGGCACAGTCACGCTCTCCTTTAAAAACATGAGGTACAGAGCAGCTGCAACTGCCCTTTAATACTGTACTTAACTACACAGGGCACTTACCCAGGAGGGTGACACACTTTAGAGATAGCATCCTGAAAAATGCCTCTATTGCCAGACTTCATTGTACTCTGCTTGGGGCACTCTCCACTCCTTACCTCTTGAACGTAGGAGAGAGCCTACAGACA
Source organism: Leptosomus discolor (assembly GCF_034619465.1). Taxonomy (NCBI): domain Eukaryota; kingdom Metazoa; phylum Chordata; class Aves; order Leptosomiformes; family Leptosomidae; genus Leptosomus; species Leptosomus discolor. The sequence goes on along the minus strand of NC_141398.1, from coordinate 54,721,424 downwards.
CGAGAAGGATTGGTTAGGAAAGCTGCCTATGATTGAGGGAGTCAGGTTCTAGTTTCTGCCTCAAGAACTGTGGAAGAATTTTATCCAAACCTTGCCCAAGGAAACAGTTTCCCATTAGTAAATGTGGGACAGTTTTAGGAACAAGCACTTACATTTCCTTCTTTTTGTGCCTAAGGAGTTTTTTGGGCACTCAAATCCCAGATGGGTATCTAAATAAAGAATGAGTCTTCTGTGTTAAGAAAGTACTTCCCAAACTCCGTAACTAAGGTCAGTAAAATTATGTAGGGTGCATAATGTGAACGTGAAGCCCCAGTGGTTGTACTGCAAATCACTCAAGGATTTTTGGTTGTACCTCTCCAAGTTTTGTTTTTCAACTAGTTCAAATGGTTGATTTCATTCAAAAATCAACAAGATTTGCATTTGCTAAAAGGAACAACAGCTGTAACTGTTGTTGCAGTCCTTACAGTTCCACACAATCATGTTTAAAAAAAAAGAGAAATAAAAACAAGCTAAGGTTTGAATTTGTACAATCTGTGCAATTTCTGTGCCAGATCCGCTTAAGAGATGAAGAAGAAAACAGTCTGCTGGGAACAGAGGCGATGGTAAGTTAGTAATTATCTGTCTTGGTACCTGTTTTGTTTACTAATCAAAGGTCTAACTGCTTTGCTCTATTTTAATTAACAATGTTCTTATTTTAATAAGTTACTTTTCCTGCACACATCAGCATTGAGAGAAACCACTGAGGATATGAATAATATGAAGAGTTTAAAGTTAAGCTTTTAAAAATGTTTTAGCAATTTCACAAGCATTTAACAATGAAAAATAAAGCTGTTCTTCATAAATGTGGCTACTACTTCTCCAAGGATTTCATCCTACCAAAAGAAAAAAGTCTTTTTTCCTTTTAACTTAAAAAGCCAACTGCTATCAAACATAATTAACAGAGGCACCAAAAGAGCTAACGTACGAACATGAAAGGTTCGATAGCATTTAGAGATGGTAAAATGTTCGAGCTGAATCTTTTGAAACATCCCAATGTGACAGCCACTCTCTTAAGAACCAATCTCAACACTATCAGCAATTATCTTTGAAACTTGGGGAACTTTATCTTCTTCCCTAACAGAGGCTAGGGAAGAACCAGAGAACTCGTACAACCATTCCAGCTCCTGGGAAGACGTCAGAACAAATAACCTTTACGCAAGGACTTTAATTAACAAGGACATATGCAGAAGCCCTTGTCTTTTTCCTACGAACTGTTTTTGACCAACGTGTTTACTTCCTCTGTGGGGCAGGTAACAGGCTCGGTGTGTAAGCAGAACTATAAATCCTCAAGTCTTGGAGGGGGGAAGCACAAAGTGCCAACACTCAGGAGAACAACTGAGTGCCTTTCTTCATCTTATTCAAGATTAGCACTAGGGCACGCGATTCTGAGGGACACTGAATGCTTTCAGCTCGTTATGCAGAGACCTGTGGTTTAAGGACTGTAACTTGTTTACTCACAGACCGCACCTCAAACCCAGCCGCAGTCAATCGTGCTTTTAAAAACTCAACCGTTTGACACTAAGATCACGACCACTATGAATAAGCTTCTAGGTCACCAGCAACAAGGACACACAGATTCACAGCACAAAGAACCCCCAACAAGTACCTGACATTGCCAGGGTGACTGGTAAAGGTTCAAGTACAGGTGAGCGCTTTAGTCCCCATGAATACTCAACTCCACTTGTCTTCCCTTAAGATGACCCCCTCTAGGAGCCAAGTGAGAGATGCTAACAAGATGCTGAGGAGCGAAGCTCAGTACTGCTGCCTGTACGCTAAGTCTTCCACAGCCTACAGACTTTCCTTGTGAGAAATGTAAAATTGAGCAAGAGTAATAAAGCTCATTAAAATTCCCTCTTCCTCCACAAGTCCAACCAAAACAACCCAGGGAAAACAGTTGCCACCTTTTGTATTTTTATTGTGCATTTTGTAAGTGCTTAAAGATACCACACAAGACTGGATGGATGATGTTGTCCACATGTAGTATGCCGCGCAGTAACAGACAGACCGACCCCCAAAAGTTTTCAAGTTCTAATTCAAACAAAAATTATATAAATTAGTATTATCTCATCACACAGAAGGCAAACCACAGAAAGCGTCTCAGATCACACAAAACAAAGGCAGAAACTGAAACAGAGTTTCCAAAACTGTATATTAAGTCCATCAAAAATACCATGTGCTTTTGGCAACTCTAAAACAGATTAAAAAAATATATTAATCTAGTTAGGGCTTGTCAACTTTAAAATATTATTTAAAAATAAATTTTAATAAGTTCCCAATTCAGAAGAAATTCAAGTGTGAAATTCAATTGAATAATAGGTACAAAGGGAATAAACAAATCCCTTTTTCCTCCTTCAATATAAATTAATTGCTGGACCAGTTTGTCACAGATTACTCTTCTTTCTTTCATGTAAGGATGCATATAAATTCATGAAGTTATTCTCAGAGGATGAAATCAAGTTGTCAAGATCATAATCAACTTCAAATGTAGGTCTCTTTCCAAAAATTACAAGAGCAAGAAAAACAGCGAAGTGTGCAGTCAGTCCCCATATCTTGAACGACGTTTTATGTTCGTGGTCATCGTACATAAAGCAGTGCATCCGCCCGAAGTAACCAGATGAGGTTTTGTAAGGCAAGGTCTTGTAATGCAGGGGCTTGACAAAGTACTCCAATGGCACGACAAAAACATCGCTCACTTCATCTGGATTAGGAGTGGCCTGGAATGTATCCTCTATAAATCCCACAACTGGTGTTACCAAGTGATTCATCTAAAAGGGGGAAAGAAAAACCCAAACACTAAGTTTGTACCAAGTAAAACAATGTTCTTTCTTTTAAGAACATTTCAGATGTTACCAAATCTGTACAAGACATCTATGAAATATTCTTAACTGCAATGCAATTTAGTCCCTCTAATGGCAAGATCTTCATATTTGTTTTTTAAATATATATTTAGCTATAAAATAGATAAACTTTTTGGAACTGCTCATTTTTGGGCATTTCTATTTTAGATATAATCCCTTCTTCCGCTGGTAGGCAAAATCTGTTGAAATAATAGCTTGCATAAAGAGGACACCAAAATTCTTCAGGATACGTTGCTAGTTCTGTGTATTCATAACAACAAAGCATCACTGTACAACAGAAAGCAGTGACAGCAAAACTCAACATCTGTGCTATTTGATGCAGGAGACTCCATCCAAGTCAGAATCACTTGGAATGTACAAGAGAAGACAAAGTGGAATCCGACAGGTAAAATTTTTGTGGTCTGAAACCACATGATCTATTGACTGAGGCAATTTGCTGGAAAACACTGAAAAAGAGTTATAAAAACTCAACTGAACCTTTCTACATACAGCCTCTGAACTACATGGCTTCAACGTTATCTGTACAGAAATTACACTTTACTAAGTTAAAGCATTTTGCAATACAATTTTAAAACTAGTTCTTTCATTTTTTAATAGGGGGAGGATACTGCTAACAGTAAGCAGCTAACAGATACAAACCGAAACACTAGGTATATTAACAAACTGTTACCTGAAGAACAAAAATAAAGTCTTTTGAAACAGTAACCCCTCTGTACCATGAGAAAACTGATGCTATGTCACACTGAATGGTGGCCTGTTAATTAACAAACAATAACCTGTCCTTCACAGACACCTCCAGAAGGGAAGTCTCCTTGCTAGAGTTCACACAGAGTCACAGTCCATATAAACCCCAGAGGTCCCTTTCTGCCCGAATTAACCCTGCTTTCAGCAGGATATTGAATGAGAGGTTACACCAAGCTGCTGAGGTCCTTGTCTGGATGAGCTCTGCTTGTCTCCAAGGATGGACATTATAGAGCCTGTCAGCAAAATCTGTTCCAGTGTTTGGCTAACCTCATGGTAAAGAGTATTTTCCTTACATCTCATCAAAATTCCACTTGTTGCTGCTTGTGTCCATTGTCTCAGGAAGAGCCTGGGATCATCTTCTGCTTAACCACCCAGGAGGCACCTGATGAGAGCAACTAGATCCTCCTGCTAGCTTTCTCTTCTTCCAGCTGAGCAAACCCACTTTCCTCAGCTTCTCCTCATATCCCATGTGCTCCAGCCCCCTTCTATCTTCGTGGCTCTCCACTAAACTCTCACCAGTTTACCACCGTCTTTCTAGTACTCCAGTATGTCCACAACTGGACATGCCAAACCAAATGTGGCCTCACAAATACCAAATACAGAGCAAGAACCTCTTCCCTTCACTCTGCTGTCAACGCAGGCTGCGCGCTTTAAAAAGCGGTGGTTATTTCCAGTTACAGGTTGGAAAAGGTCATTATCAACTTTACAAAAGAGAAGAACTCAAGCTTATTTTCTAACGATGTGCTACCTTACTCAGTGGATTGCTTACTTTATCAATTCCAGGCACAAGCCTACAGATGACTTCCACCTTCTCTGGCTGGAGTCCCACTTCTTCTTTAGCTTCTCGGAGAGCAGTATCAATTTCATCTTTATCAATTGCTTCACTTTTACCTCCTGGAAAACACACTTCCCCTGGTGATCTTCTCAGCTAGAATTTAAAGGAGTGCTACTGTTAAATATAACCAGTTTTACATTTCTTTTTGGATCTGCACAGGCCATATTGCAGAATGACTTGTTCAATTTAACCTTCCAGTCAAAGAAGCTGGAAATGGTGCTAAGAGGTTTCTACAGATCAGAAATGTGCCTTATCAAGAGCTACACAAGCAAAAGTTGGGCCTATACCCAACTAATCCATAAACCCTATCAGAAATACACATACCACTTGTACAGAACTGTGTAATTCATACTATACATTGTGCTTTAATACTTCAAAATGTACATTTTTCATGATCTTGCTCACATAAGAGGCTGCCAGATGAATCTAGACAGATAACTTGAATAGTGAGATTAAAATACTCAAGGTAAGAGCAAGAACTTCTAAAATACACATTTAAATAATGTACCTTTAAGTACATTAGAGTAACAGGCTTGTACAAAGATCAGTAAAATGCCCAGTTAGAATCAGTTTGTCAGCTAAGTAACTGTAATTATTGGGGTCTTAAAATTTCCAAGCAAGGCCCCAAAAAACTTCCATTTTTCAGCAACAGAAAAACAGACAAGTAAATAATCTCTGAATACAGGCAGTATGGTGGGGAACGGAAAACAAGAGTGGTAAAAGAAAACAAAATGCTGGCAGAAGAGTTCTGGGGGGCTTTTCCTTTTCTGATCTGGAAAACATCTTTTACTGTCACAGGTTTCTGGGTATCCAGCATTTCTCCCACACGTACATACTAGAATCATCAGTGCAGAAAAATACCTTAATTAACCTTAGCCACGCTGCCTGGGTTGCAGCTAGGAAAGCGGCCCTGGAACAGGTGCCGAGGACGGGACCGGGGCAGTCACCCGAGTGAGGACGCACCGCGCTCTCCTCGTAGGCTACCTCGCCGGTGCTTCGCTCCCGAGGCGGGAGCTCGGCTCCGCGCCCGGCAGGGGCGGCGCGGCGGCAGGCCCCAGCCCCGGCCCCGCTCACCTACCTGCATCGACCGGACGGTGAGCAGCAAGTGCAGCTCGCCCGCCCTCACCACCAGCGGCAGGAGGACGGCGGCTTTGGGCAGCGGCAAGCGGGAGAACTTGTCCCCCACATCGAACTCCCGCAGGCGCCGCCTGGCCTTCTCTTTCAGGCTCCTGGAAGCGAACAGAAGGGAGCGCCGTGACACCCCGAGGCGGTACCCCGGCACCCCGCGGGACACGGGGGAGGTGCTTGGCCACACCTGACGGCTGCCAGCAGCCGCGGCCCCGACAGCCCCCTCGCCCCCACCGCCGCCCCCTCGCCCGGGCCAGCTGCCGGGGGACCCGGGCAGAGCCCGGCGGCGGCCCACCCCCTCCCGACAGGGGGCGCTGCAGCCACTGCCTTCCCCTCCCGCGGGGCCCAGGCCTCTCCTCCTCACTGCCTTCCCCCAGGGTATCCTCGCGGCCGGCGGGGGGAGCGGGGGCTGCGGACGCCGCTGCGGGCAGGCGGCACCCACGGGCAGCGGAGGAAGGGGCAGGGACGAGCGCTACCTTTCCAGCTCACCCTCCCGCTCCGCATCCACCATCTTTGACAGCCCCGACCCGATAGACGACTTTCTCCTTCCCCGTCGAATCTCATCCCACCCACCTCCCGTGACCGACGGCAAATCCCTGCAATCAATACACGAGATCGCGGGGCTCCCCCTTCTGATTGGAGGCGAGCAGACCACGGGAAGGCGCCCTCACGGGACGGCGGCGCGCGGCGTTCCCGCCTTCGAGGGGTCGTCAGGCGGCACCGGGCCGGTCGCCGCCGCGGCGCCATCCCAGAGCCTGCGGGCGGTCGGCTACGGCTTCCCCGGGCTACGTTTACCCGGAGAAGGGCGGCGTGAGCGCCCAGCTGGCCCCGGTCCAGCGGGGAAAAGCAGAAACCCGCGGAGCCGTTCGGCACCGCGGCGTCCGTGGGCCGCCCTCAGAGGGGCGAGGGCGGTGGCGAGCGGGTGGCGCTGGGCTCCAGTGTGGGCCGTTCACGTTGGTTTAGGTGGGAGTCATACAGACACTAGCGTTCCTTCTCGCCCGCTTTAGGGGCGGATAACACGGCAGTCCGCAGCCTGCGTCTGGGTGGGGGGGGGCTCTGGAAAGCACCATTGCAGAGCTGTCAAAGCCTGGTCAGCTGTAGGCCAGGACTCTTAAAAGGACGTCAACAGACCCTCCTGAACAGGGGAACCTAGCTCAGTACTCTTAACTCACAACGGGAAAAAGCCCACAAGGTCTCAAAGCTTATTTTAATCATCCAGTACAGGTAGGAAACAGTGAGGTGTTAGAGACCGCCTCAAGCTTGGTGCAGTTTCTGGGCAGTAAAATCAATCTTCCAGTTCTCATTAGGGACACGCAAGTAAAAGTAATTTCCTGCTATAATGGTTTATCATCCAATCTTAACAGCTGGTAACCAGTGTTACCTGTATTTCAAGTAACACCACAATGGTACAGCCAACATGTGATCCCTCAAAAAACAAGACACAACACCCCAAGTTCCTTGGAATGTGTAAGAACTAATCTCAGTGTCTTTACCTTAATGTTCATTTTTTTTCATTGCATTAAGTTGAACCAAATATGTTTTCCATGTGGTATGCGCTTTGTACAGTTGACTGAATTAACCTCAAGTCCTTAAATGCTTATTCAGCCTAATTGTTTCGTAAAGTACGTGTGTATTTTACACACACAAGCTTGCACGTTGGAAGTGCAGTTTATGTACAATACGCATCGTGTGTTACTTCATATAGTAAATTAAAACCTAAACATAAATACATACACACATGAATACACACACATATGTACATGGCTGTGTTGCCTGTGATTCGAGCAGAATATAATATGTTTTATGGCCAGTGTTCTGTTCAGGTTTCAGTGAAACTTGGACAGAACTCATTCCCCTTTAAGCTGATTTACATAATCATTCTAGGAAAAAATATATAGAGAATAGTATCATTAGAAAATGTTGTAGTTCTTCAGTGAAAAGAGCACAATTAGTAGATTACTTGTTATTCATCCACGCAGCTTTACATGCCACTGAACTATTGTTCCAGAAGAGTGATGTTATCAGATCCTATATTTCTCTTTGGCTTTCTCTTTCAGAATGCAGATATGCTAAAAAAAAAAAAAAAAATTAAAAATTTGTCTTCAGTTAATCTTTACCTTCAAAGAAAAGGCAAGAATGATTTTTAATCCTACTCCCAGCATTGTAAGGAAAACACACCAGAACAGTAATCTTTGTGAGACTGGTTGCAAGTTTACTACTTGCAATAAAATGAGATGTCAGTATTGCTTCCAAGCTCATCTGTAATTTATGGATTTGTATATTCTGAAGAGGTCAGGTTTGTTCCATTATTGTATCCTTCTTTGTATTGCTTTGCCATAGCACAGATCCACTACACGTCTTTAACAGAGCTGGTTTGTCTTGTTGAAAAGACTTCCAAGTGAAAAACTTTTCCACTTAACGAGATTTAAGAAAGTATTTGTGAAAACTAAGGAGGGAAAAAAAGATTATTTTTTTTTTCCTATCAGTTATGCTGTCTCCAAGTCTACTACTCAGTGCAGCCTAAGGAGACTGTAATGGAACAAAAGAAACAAAATCTTGATGATCTTGTTATACAGTGTAGGAAAAACCTTCACACACAGTCCACACACAGCTATCTTAAAGATGTGGCTAGAAAAGAGCAACATAGGGTTTCGCTAAGACAGATGAACATCAAATTAAAGCCAAATTACAAGTTACTTTGTTTTCAGGCGGGGCCACCAGATTGTGTGCGGCCAACCATCCTGGGGGGCTCAGGACATCTTACAGCATGGCTGGGCCATGAGACTTGTGGAGTACATTCATAAAAAAGTAAGGCATAAACAAGTTCTTGTGCATTTACATTGAATTATCAGCTTGGCACATTAATAGTGTTTTTGCCCTTTTAATGGAAGTTTCTAGTCAGATTTGAAGCTCCGTTAGTTGTTGTGAAGCTCCTGGTATCAGCTAATACTCTTGCTGGTTCCCTGTGGTAACAGCCATATCTGTAATGGTCAAGGCAGACGTGTGTACTTACGTTTAGATCTCTGAAGTATTCATTATAATCAAGAGCATATCCAACCACAAATTTGTCTGGAATTTCAAAACCTATATCTGTAACGAAATACAATTGTTTTTATGCCAGGGAGCTATAAATAGCTTTTAAGTACACGGTTTGTAGTCAACAACTGCTTCAGCTATTTAAGGGTAATGCGTAACAAATACATCATCTTGCTTTCAAATAAATTGATGACAAAGATTAGAGTCTATACCATCCCCATCAGTTAGTGCTACAATTCAAATGTTAAGAGAATGCATTTTAAGAACAAAATAATTATTTAGAACCTACTTGTGAGGTCATCCTGGGAAAGGGAGACAAGGAGTGAGATTTTGTCTGAAAGTAGATGCACTGCAACTCAGTATGGGTTTTCAGTTTGAAAACAAGGCAAGTTTAATGCAGAGTCAAAATGAATGCCTTTGGGGGTCAAAGCCAAACAAGAGTTAAGGTTTGATTCTGTTTCTGATTCCTGGTAACAAATAGCCAAACCTGCACTCAGACCAACCAGATGAAAAAAGGTGGTGGTCGTGAGGTTTCAGCATGGGATAGCTGGTTGTCAGTTTACAAACTTTTGTGTCTTTTCTTGCCATTTCTCTTAGCCTTCCTGAAACTTATATGCCAATTGTCAGACTTACTGAATGAAGTGAAAAGATCAGATTGTTCTTTGGACAACCAGAAAAATGTAATACTTACAGTCCGGTCTGTAACTTGGACTGTGGCATGTCCTTTTAACGAGCAGGCTGTAAGGCAGAGCAGAGACGGTTATGTTATTTAAAATATGTCTTGCTCTAAGTTGTATACTTAATTTCTCTCACCCCTCCCTATAAGCTTCTACAATCCTGCAGATTATCGCAACAGAAAGAAGTAGAGTTCAGCCTTGTAACTGAGGAAGGGGCAAAGGCTCTGATGTAGGTTCATTCGGAGGGTCCAGATGGCTATTGGTTTGCATTTACTCCTCTTCAATTCTGTATCCCAAATCATGATGTATCACGATGTAGCAATGTATAGGCAAGTAAGCAAGTTCGAGTGGCCCGTAAAGATTTTAGTGGGGAGGGAGAGAGAAGAGGACAAGCTGTGCCATGTCACTATGATTTCTTCCACAAAGTTGTATCCATTCTTGCTTTTCCTGTGCATTTCTGAAGAAACTGAGAACCACCTGGACAGTCACTAGGAGGAGCATAACTGGTACATAAAACAAGAAGTGCTTTTTCAAAGCATCGTGATTACTTGACAGAGACAGGGATATTCCCAAGAAATTCCTTTTAGAGATCATCTAAGAGCAGATCTAGAATGCCACTTGAAGTCATCTTGCAAGGACTGATAAGCCCTTAGATTCTGAAAACCTGTATGACAGAGGATATTAAAAAAAAAATTCTGAGTGTTGTCATTCCATATTGAGGCAACTGAGAAGGTGTTAGGAAACTTATGGAAAGAGCTGAATTTCCTTCAAACATAAGGAGGTAAGAAACAGGGAATCTATCAGACTTGATGGACTATAACATCTTTGTTGGCAACATGGACAGTGCACCCTCAGCAAGTTTGCAGGTGACACCAAGCTGTGTGCTGCGGTCAACACACTGGAGAGAAGGGAGGCCATCCAGAGGCACCTGGACAGGCTGGAGAGGTGGGCCTGTGTGAACCTCATGGAGTTCAACAAGGCCAAGTGGAAGGTCCTGCACATGGGTCGGGGCAATCCCAAACACAGATACAGGCTGGATGATGAGTGGATCGAGAGCAGCCCCACAGAGAAAGAGCTGGGGGTGCTGGTGGATGAAAAACTGAACATGAGCCAGCAGTGTGCGCTCACAGCCCAGAAAGCCAATGGCATCCTGGGCTGCATCACAAGGAGCATGGCCAGCAGGGCGAGGGAGGGGATTCTCCCCCTCTGCTCTGCTCTGGTCAGACCCCACCTGCAGTGCTGTGTCCAGCTCTGGGGCCCCCAGCACAAGACAGACATGGACCTGCTGGAGTGGGTCCAGAAGAGGGACATGAAGATGCTGAGGGGGCTGGAGCACCTCCCCTGTGAGGACAGGCTGAGAGAGTTGGGGTTGTTCAGCCTGGAGAAGAGAAGGCTCCGGGGAGACCTTACAGCGGCCTTGCAGTGCTGAAAGGGGGCTACAGGAAAGGTGGGGAGGGCCTCTTGATAAGGAAGGAAAGTGACAGGACGAGGGGTAATGGTTTCAAACTGAAAGAGGGGAGATTTAGATGAGATGTAAAGAAGAAATTCTTCCCTGTGAGGGTGGTGAGGCACTGGCACAAGTTGCCCAGAGAAGCTGTGGCTGCCCCCTCCCTGGCAGTGTTCAAGGCCAGGCTGGATGGGGCTTTGAGCAATCTGGTCTGGTGAGAGGTGTCCCTGCCCGTGGCAGGGGGGTGGAACAAGATGATCTGTAAGGTCCCTTCCAATCCAAACAATTGTCTGATTCTATGACTATGCAAAAAGAGCCAGGAAACCTTTTTTATTAATTTTAACACGAAGTTGGTAGTGCATATGTAAATTTCCCAGTTTAATAAATAGTTTTTCACCAACTGGATAAGGATTGCTTGCTGCTTTTGCTTCCTCTTCCCCTAACTTTCAAACCAACCAAAAACGAACACCCATCAGCATACACTGACTATTCACCTAAATGATTTTGCTCTGTCTTCTTGTTACCATACATTAGTAAATGGCCATATCATTATACCTTACAACTTTTACCATCTTTGGTTCATTGTCTTTTAGTTTTGAAAGTAGTGCTTTCATTGTTCTTCCAGTCTCAATAATGTCCTGAAGGAGATAAAAATATAAATTAACCTCCGAGTCTGAAAGAAAAACCAGACTGTCAGTGGATTACTTTAAAGCATAAAAGCCAGTCAGCAACCTTGGCAGCACAGTAATGTAATTAATTGTTGGTTTATATGCAATAGGTATTAATTTGCAAAACGGGGAGAAAAAAGTCCATGTTGTTTCCTCCCCCCACGCTCCAAACTTTACTTACCTCTACTACTAACACATTCTGGAAAAGATCATGTAGGGAGAGAAAGAAAAGAAAATGTTTACATGGCAGCATTCAGTGATTTATACAGCCAGAAAAAGTTTGCATTACAGACTTCAGTTACAAGTTGCAGATGATTTTTCAAGCAGCTTATCACTTAACTACTTACATTATTTTAGTGCTTTCTGAAGAGTCTTTCTGTGAGTATTTATGGAAGCATAAAATACTGTGAGAAAGCCACCTGCGTCAGGTTCTATATATTATTCTATGTATAGCAAGAGCATTCTAGAACCGTACTGCATGAGTCAGTTTAAGGTGGTTCATTTCTGGGGGCTGTGGGAAAAAATGTGGAATAGGATTTTTAGAAGCATTCAGTACTGATTGTGTTAAGTTTCCAAGATCAGTGGGAATTACTCACTGTTTCAGAGCATGGCATTTTAAACCAGTGTTAAGTGGCTGTAAATATGTGGTATCAAAAACTTAATAAAGGTGGATTTCCTGGAAGATACTCAAGAACTACTCTTTCCCTTTAAAATCTGAAGAAGCTAATTCATACCTTTCCATTTAGTGTAGACAGTTCCTCTCCAACAATACTGATTTTTTCTGTAGGTGAATCATTCTAGAAGGAGAAAGAAGAGCGGGAAGTCACATAAAACATGCTCAAAAGTGTCATCCTGTATGTGTATGAATGGCATGCTGCTCTTGCTTTTTGCCTCTCAGGTGGCACTTGCAGCTGTACACAGCACTGCTTCAGCCAAACAGCTTTTAAGTAGCTGAGAGCAAGAGGAGAGAGTGAAGTATCAGTGCAGACAGATGTTTGCATGGAACAAGAGTACTTCTGTGTTCATGGATTAGACACCATTGCTTGCAGCTATTTTTGTAACCATGGATTTGTTTTAGAATTCCATGAAAAATTTGTAGGATATTGTAAACTGTTCTGTTTAGCATGGGGTAAATTTTGATCAGTGCATGGAGCTCTAGCCTTCAAAGAGGGGGGAAGATAAACCAGAAAAAAACGGCATAAGTCATTGCTTTATAGTAATAGGTTCAGGCCAACTGTGGTTGGTTCAGGCAAAAGATACCTGTTCCCCAGCACACAGATGACAAAAATGAGTCTTTCTAGTATTATCTGTAGGAATAAAAAATAATGCAGAGAGACAAAATAAGCAAGTCTGATGCTAAGCTCCTCTCCATACTCCGTCCCACCAAAGGGTGCCATGGTAAAGACAGAGTAGAATCTGTATGGAAGCTTTGGGCTGGAGAGGAGGACGTTGGAGACCTGACCATGGCTTTTTTATGTTAAGTGTTCTGCTATGTGTTCATTCCACTGAACGTAAAATATCCATCTGATCATTGGGGCAGGTCAGTAGGTCAGTTGCTCTTCAGTACTCAATTTTTGTGGAGTTTTCATGTAAACTACCAGTATTCAGAATGTCAATCTATGGGAAGAATCTATTTTCCAAAGAAAAGAAAGTTTCTTACGCAGTAGCTTTTTATTCTAACAAAATCCACAGTAATAGGCACAGATTTATCACCATTTTGATTGAGTGCTTTTATATGGTCCAACAAATCAGCAAAGAATTTATAGCCCCCTTTAAGGACACAGAGTGCGACGATGTGATGGCTTCCCATATCTTGCATGATATCTCTAGCCAAACGTTCTGTCCTGGAAGGAAAAAAAAAACAACAAAAAAAGTTGGTTTATGTATCATATTTGTTTGCCCATATATTAAGCAATGTCCAAGTTAAAATTCTGATCTTGCTAGGTTTATAGGACCAGCAAATTGTGACCACATTAAGACACAGGAAAGTTAGTTACATATTTACAGTTCACAAGGTGCCTACTCCACTGTTGATTTAATCCATGCATCTAAACAATACAGGATAGGAAAGCTTAAAGATATTTGAGATAACGTGGAAACTTAGCTGGGGTTGTAGAGGAATCCTCTCCATAAAACCCCACTTGTATTGCACTCCAGAACACAAGTGTTACAGCTGCAGGGTTTCCATGTTTCTCATGGGCTATGCAGGGTAGGGCCTCAGTCCTTTCATTTGGAGGGAAATGGATCATTGTGATCACTGTCACTACTCTTTGTTGTTTAACCTCATACCTGTCCAGGATGAGTCCATGAGGAATGAAGACTCTTTCTAAATCTTCTTCATAATGCTTAGGAATGCAAAATAGATTTTTATTATAGCCACTTTCTTCGTCTCTTACCTGCAAGTGAAGGGGAAATAGCTGTAAGAGTAGAAAGAGCCATATAGGAAAAAACCTTCTAGTCTCTGATAATGCAGAGAAAGACTCCTCTCCCTACCCTCCCCCCTCAATAATGTGTCATAATAATAATATATCGGAGAGTTTCTGAACTTTCTGATAGAACAACTCGCGATCTGTCAGATAATTCAGGAGCTAGTGTGCTTGTCTGAGATGTGGATAGCTACCTGCTTTGATCCAGTTGTTATAAGAGAAATTCTCAACCATCATCAGCTCATAAACCCACCTCCCCAAACAACGCGCCCTTCTTGTGTTCTCCACTCCCCCTTCTGCAGAGCACAGTAGCTTGCTCATGCAAAAAAAAAAAATTAAAATTTAAGGCAAGTAGTTTGGGATTACAGCTTGGTCTCCAGTCAGCAGCTGACTTTGGGATACTGCACTACCGTGACCATCATTTTCCATTGTGTAAAAGAGAGAGCTCCATCTCTTCAGTGTGAATTCACAACTGAACTGTTGGAAGAAGTAAGCATATACCAACCATCACCTGTCTCAGAGGACAGGTGAGATGACTTATCCCAAAGGAGAAGCTTTGAGATGGTAGTGGGAAGAAGAGAATCGTAGAATCACAGAATATTTTAGTCTGGAAAGGACCTTTAAAGTCCATCTAGTCCAACCCCCCTGCAGTGAGCAGGGACATCTTTAGCTACATCTGGTTGCTCAGAGCCCCGTCCAACCTGACCTTGAATGTTTCCAGGCATGGAGCTTCTACCACCTCTCTGGCAACCTGTTCCAGTGTTTCACCACCCTCATTGTATAAAATTTCTTCCTTGTAGTTTAAACTGCCCTCTTTTAGTTTAAAACCAGTACTGCTTGTCCTATCACAACAGGACCTGATAAAAATATTGCCCCCATCTTTCTTATATGGGAGAGGCTGCAGAGGGTGCCCATAGGTGGGAACCAGAGACCTTCTGAGCTGCAGTTCAACTCGTAGTGCTGTTTGCCCTGTTAGCAGATTGCTCCTCAGCATGGCTGGGGAGAGGCCATGGCGACTTCCCACAGATCAGGGCCCTCAAGGTTTAGAATTGCAATTTGTTCTCCAGCATGCTGTCTCCAGGCTGTTGCACCCAGATGTGTCTGGATGGCTAGAAGTTACATGTTCTCCATTCTGTCTTGTCTTCTGACTAGTCTGGCCCCAAACAGGGCTGTGTCTTTGGATTCTACCACCCTTCAAGACCATAACAGATGCTTTGGTCTGTGTTCATTTGTGAAGTGGTGGTACAAAAGCAGGCGAGAAAAAATATAATGAGGTAGAAACGATTGTGAATAAGAGGGCTAACGTGAAAGTATTAGAAAAAGTTGTGAAAAAACTCAAGTTAGTGAGGGTGTCACATCTAATATTGCCCTGTTAGTGTTAAAAAGACAGACCTCATTGAAAGAAAAATTCAAAGCTGCCTCAAAGCCTCACTAGTGCAAAACAGGTTAACTGCACAGCAGTTGCATTCAGCAGGACTCAGTACAGTGGCTTGCTAATGGACAGCACAGAGCTCTGAACTGGGCAGTAGCAGCATAAAGGATTGTTGATGAACAAGTTAACACCTGCAAACACTATAGGCAGATGAATTGTTTTTAATTCTGGCCTTTTGGCATGAGAGATGAGTGCTTAGGAAGAAAGGAAAAATGGAATGTATGTTATCACTTGCAAAACTCACAGCAGCCACAAAAATGAGGTAGCCAATTACTGCTGTTTATTTTAGATTGGCCACGAATAGCCGACTCCATTTAAGGATAAAACTAGAGAGGCAGGTGTTAACAAGAATTGCAAAGAACAGATTATCAAGGTACAAGGTAATGCATATAGAATCTCATCCTGGCTGAACTAGCTGTATTCTGCAAGTACTCAAAATTAACAGGCCTTGATGTTCCAAGGTAACTTACAGAATAACCTTGCAGTTGAGCACTGTTTAGTGTCAGCAGTACTATTTTGCCTGGATTGGTTGCTGTTTTCTTCGTGGCTGAAGTCAGTGAAATGAAAACTTAAGTGAAGGATTGTTTTTAAATTAAGTTTGTTCGTGCTTTGTTAATCTTGGAAGAGATACTGGCAGTTAACACTGGTATCAGCTGTAGATCAGGCTGGACAGTAGCATCTATGACCAGGCTTTAATGCAGTGCAGAACTGCTTATTGTTGTTTGAGTGTTGTATTAACCAAGTTGGCCAGTTTGAAACGGGCTAATTTCTGCTTGTGTGAGGTTGCTAGTGGTGACAGAGTACACGTACAGGATATCAGAGTCTGTCAACAAGAAGCAGTGATGATAAGACATAATTGTGAGCATTAGTCAAAGTTAGACCGCAGTGTTTATTTCAGACTACTGGAAGATATAAGCATCATTTTCATCTGGGGAACAGAAAACGCACCTTTAAGTGTAGTCACCAACACGATAAACAGTTTAAGAAGTCCTGCAGTGTGGGTTGTTTGTGTTACGGTTGGGTTTTGTTTGTTTTCCCCAGGAACCCCATCTCTGTTGCATTCTGCATAACTGCAGCTTAAGTGCAACAACTACACTACCTGCGATTTGCGCAGTTTTTGTTTTGCCCAATCATGATACTGATAGCCGTATTTAGTGGACTTCAGTCGCAGAATTTGCTCTTGGAGTTATAAATTGGGCTTTCATCTGCACAGCAAGTTAAAGTTCAGCCTTGTTGCCAATTAATTTAGCTTACTGCCGCATTCAGTAAGAGGCATTGCAACTGGTTCAGCTCAAGTGAGGGATGAGCTTTGTCCGTGTTCATGTAACTATGGAATAAAGCTCGTCTGGAAGCATACAGGTGTGCATAGTGATTGCTGCTTCTAGCTGCTCCAGCGGTACGGCTTAGCACCTTTTATTTGGTTAACGACTGTGCTCATTGAGACTATTTTGTGCAAACAATGTCTGCCATATTAATTTCTTGTTTGTTGTTACCTGAGAGACATTTTTTAAGGTCTGCTGAAAGGTTCATGAACAGAACCTTAAGGATTGCATCAGTCTGAGCACCACATCACCATAGCAACACGCTGCACATACCTTACAGGCTCATGAAAGCATTTGTATTGTGGCACATGCTAAATAACACAGCGGCATCCCATTATAATAAAGCAATCTACTAAACTAGCACACAAAGTCATTACATTTTTTAATAATGAGCTTATAACTTGAGGAATTAGTTGTTTCATTTAGATTCAGTCTCATTTGTTGTTCATTTACTGATGTAGGTGTCTGAGTTTAAGGGGGAAAAAACAACAAAATGAACTACAGCAATTTTGTACAATAAAGAGATTCATAAATAAGTATTGTTTTGTTAGCTCAGAATGAAAGAATATTAATGTAGGTGTATATTAAAGTCAAATAAATAATGTCATAAGTTTGTAAAAACCAAATTAGTCTGTTAAGATGCCTCTGTTCTGAAAGCCAGTTTTTCTCTTGAGTAAATATAAGAAACAAGGCCTTTCATTAGTCAGTATTTCTAATGTTCTACTACTTTTTGCTGACACTAACCTCTCCCCCACACCCAAAGCTCCCTTCAGTCAAATAACCAAATACAAGTGCATTATGCTCTCTTACCTGCAGTCCATGAGCCATAATCTTACTTTGAACTACGCTATCGGAGAACAAGTTGGTATTATTACTGCAGTTTGTCTTGCTCTATTTTCATCTTGCAGTCAGATCATGACCTGCTTCTAAAAGGTCAAAATTGCCATCCGTCCTACAGGAAGCGTTACTTCCTTCTGCTAATGCACTGACATCACAATCACATCACATAATCAGATTAACCAGGAATAAAATAGGCATGAGCCCTGCCGCGACCAGCCAGAGTGAAGATATGGGAATGAGGGAGATGCAAAAAAGAAGCTCGTGAATCAAATTAGTGGGAAGGACTAGGTAGGGTTGTGGGGTTTTGATTGAAAACACAAATCAGATATTTGGTTGTAGCAGATGGTAGTTCAGTGGTATACATGTATAAGGTAATTTTATATACAATACAATATTTGCATATCCATTGTTGTGTTGAAGTCCACATAATTTTAAAATTCTTGTGCTAAATTGCTGTCAGAAAATCCATATTTGAATGAGCAAAGCCGTGTGTTTAAAGATGGCTTGAAGCAGAGGTCTGCAGCTGTTGAGACATGGTGAACCCTGTCTGACAATCTTGCACGTCATCCTTTCATAAAATGAGAGGGTGATAGTTCCAGTAACATGCTTCACATCATTTAAAATCAAATCGCACTGACATTCACTGTAATCGGATTATTTTAGTGTACCAAACTGCACTATTATCTGGGATTAACATGAAAGTCTTAGATTTCTAAAAATTAATCCTACTAACAAAATGAGCTAAAGCCAGCTTGCATACAACATGTTACAGAATGTTCTTACCAGATTGGGTACATTTTATTAATTAAACTGGTTTAGTGTTTTCTTGGGGACAGGGCCCATTAATGAAAGAAAAGTTTTCTCGTTTCTTTGTAGTCTTACAAGTGCCTTTCAGATCATGGCTGATGGCACTTGGGACAATGCAGAAATGCTCTTCCAAGTGGATTAACGGGCATATCCACAGCTTTCAGTGGTATGTTAAGTAGTAGTACTGATTGGGGACTATTAATATTTTGAGGGTACTTGGGCCCTATTTTATGGGGTTAGCAATACCTTCCTTCTATGAATTCCCTGCCATATTCCCTACCTTACATATGTGAGCTCCCTAACTTGTGAAGAGCCTTGCTTTTCTAGTTCCTAGGGTAAAGCACTCCTTTCTAGCTGGTAGTAACTTGTGTTCAAAAACGTGGAGAATTTCCTCAACAAAATCCTCTTTTGAAAAGAAATATTAACAAAAACCGTGCATGGAAAGAGTGGTGGCTATTGCTTGAGCAGTGCTACTCTCGCTTCCTTATTCCCAGGTGCCAAAATGAAGGTGAACAGCAGCCCTGCTGAGGAACTCATGCAGACATACCTTTTCTTTTTAAGTGTTTGTGGGGAAAAGCAAGAGAACGAAAAGGGGGGGAATCCCAGACTGGTTTGAGTGTTTCCCCTCTCCTGAGCTTTTCAACCCAGCGCAATTTAGCTGTCGTGAAAGGAAGTTGGTGCTCTAGAGAGCCCTGAGAGGATGATGCCATGATAGAATACGAAGTGCTGCAATATTGCTCGCACCAATTGCCCATGTATCACACCTATAGTTTTATATATGACTACTTCTATGATGTAAATAATTAATTTTTTCTAATTATTTACAAGAAAAAAAAGACATACAGGTTTCACATTTGTTTGTTGGTTCTTATGTAGTTTTCTGCATTTAAATAGAATTCAGTGTAGTTTTGCTAAAATCGACAGTATGGGTGATACTGCTTGTTTTAAACCGCTTTCTAATGAAGAGGCTAATTATCGGCACTATCCCAGTTTTCAATTCCCAGCAGCCTTAACTAAGCACAGTTACTGAAGTTACAGTGAAGAAACACATATTGCATGCATATCTGATATGACTGTAGTACCCAACTTAGCTCTGCCCTTTTTTAAAATGCTCTGTTCTTCTCTATATTATGTAGTATTTTTTGTGCTTAATCTCTGTATAGGGAAACCCTGATTGCAGATCACACATACTAGGCAGCCTTCTCTCTGAAGAGGCCACCTTAGGATATTCCTGAGTGTAATATGTATGCTTTGGTTCTGTCTATTAGAGGACCACCTCTGTTATGTAAATTACTTTTATAAATCTCTGAAGCCTTTGCTTGAGGCAAATTTGATTCCGCATTACTCACATTTTCATAAATTATACACTGAACCTTGCAAATCTTTGTGTCTCCTTTAGGCACCATACTGTTTGATCTGATTTGAACTGGGCCCAGTTCTAAAGTCCTGTTTAATTCTGTTTCAGAAAAATATTGCAGGAAATCCCTCCTGCTGACTTTGTTTCTGAGTTTTTGCTGCATTGGGCGTGTTGTCTGAACTACAAATGAGCAGTGGCTTTTTGACTAGAGCTCATGTTTAGAAAGAGTAGAAGAATTTCGTTCATAAGGGGTGCATACATATATATGCATGTATTATATAGTTACATTATTATTGAATTTTCGTAACAAGTACTGATTTCTCTTTAGAGAAACTGACAACAAAAGGGACTGTTGTGACATTGCTTTGTGATGTGCACATCTGTTCAGCTGGAACGAGATTCTTCTAATTGAGCTGGGAAAATAGGTGCATTCTACTAAAATCCCCATAGATGGAAAACATCAGGCAGGCTACCATGTGACATCCAAAATTTTATGAAAGGATTAATGAGAAATAGTCAGGTGGACAGCCCACATAGGGGAAAAAAAAAATAGATTTTAAAACTCTAGGAGACTTGGAATAGAAACGTTTAGTGTGGGAAAAACATACACTTTAATTAAACTTTAAGCTGATTCAAGAAGCCCCTGCTTACTCTACCTGAAACTCAGAAAACTACTTCCCAGATTGTATTTGTTTGAATGAATTTAGGATTCTCAGTAAATTCCATAGAACCGTAATAGAAACCACATTCCGTTATCATCTAGCAAGTACTTGAAAATCCAATAAATGTGTTAGTGGTCCCAATTCGTGTGCTGAGATTTGCATTATGAACATTGCTGCTACATTGAATGTTTTTATTGTCACATTCGGAAGAAAGAAAAATTCACAGGTGAAAGATTCATGCTAAGACAGCCCTTTGTCATTGCTGAATAGTGAAGAATGCAGCCAGTTGGCATCATTAGATGGTTTTTCGGTTGTACGTTATGTGATCAAACTCCCATAGGAAAGAACAAAAAAGTTCAAGTGTGTGTGTTTGTTCTATATGGGAACCCCAAGTGCGTCTCTTTAAAGTGAAATGTTTTGAGGAAACCAGTGCACCAAGCAAGTCCGTTATCAGTCTGTTGCCCTTCTCTAAATAACAGGATGCTGAAAAAGCCAGTAAGTGTAGCCCATACAAACAGACTGGAGATGAATTAGATCAGCACTGATAGCTTGGTTCAACAGCAACCAATTGATACAGAGCAACACTGCTCTTGTCCTTGTATCTATTCCCTGGACTACTGAATCAATAATTATTTTTTTCAGGACATGATTTTACTGTTTATGCACCTGTTTGCATTTCTAAGTTTGTTAAACAGTTTTACATTGTATTACAGTTCGAAGGAACTGGTCTCGAGACTGCTGCAATAATTTTAAAGGTCCTCAAGAAACGTTGTATAGGCACTGATTAACTCCTGGCATGCATTTCCTTTTAATTATTTTAAATCAGTGCCCTGGTTTGGCTGGGACAGACTCCCAGCCCAGCCATGCTGGGCAGACCGTTAGCAGTTTGGAGTCAGCCAGGGCAGCTGACCTGGGTCAGCTACAGGGGTAGCCCACACCAGAATGTCATGGTCAGTATAAAGGGGGAAGGTTTGTTGAGGAAGGGGAGCTCCTGTGGAATTCCTGCTGGGGTTTCCCCTGGAATTCTGGCTGGGGTTCCCCCTGCTCCTCCTTTGGCTCCTCCCTGCTCCTGAGGACTGCTCTCTAGTTGATTGTGACCGCTACACTTGGCTGAGTGTAGCTCTGTACACCTTTGTTGGTACTGGTGGTGTTTCATTAAATCTGTTTCAGTTCAACCCAGGGGTCTGCTCTCCTTTTCCCGATTCCCCTCCCTGGCTGGTGAGGGGTCATTGGGTGATAGAGCAACTGTTACAGTTTAGTCCTGGGTACAGGTTAAACGTAGACAATCAGAAAGTAAATACATGATATTGCGTGTTTTGTACAACTGTTCCATGGGGTTACTAAAATGTTACAACTAAAACATCAGAGAAAGTGTCCACTAGAGGGAAGCCTCTACCATGGAAGACAATATTTGCCAAAGGGGAAGAAGCAATTTATGAAGAAACATTTTATGGAGCAAACTTTCTAGACTAAGAAACTCTGTGTTCAATTAATAAGTATATAGATATCTCACAGAAATGCAAATACAGTCCGGTAATTTAAAACAGGCATCTTAAATATTTAGACCAGTTCTGAACTTGTGTAATTGTGCATTACAGGAAAACTGCTCTGATTTGCACCACTGAAGACTTGACCCATGGGCTTCATGTTTCAAGTGGCTATAAGGCCTTAAATTAAAACTGAGAACTTGTGTTCATGCCTGATGTGCTATTAGGAAACCTGATTAATACAGTTTGAAATGGCTTGACTTCAGTAATTTGGAGCCCGCCCTAAATCTGGTTTTTGTTTGGCACTTTTAAGTCTTAGATAATACCAGCTGCTTAATTGGTTTGCTAAAAAGCTGTTTGGAAAAAACACACTGCCTATCCATATGTTGCACATACAACTAGAAATTAGAAACAGTTTCACAATTTTGAGTCTTTATCACATGTATTCCAGCAGATTATGTAGCTCTTTTACATAGAAAATTTCTTGAGTATGAACCTTCATACTTTCTTTGGCTATTTTCTGTCTGGTCTGAATACGAGATTTTTATTATTTTACTGAAACAGAGAAGTGATAAAAAGCTTCACCAATATTAGACATTTATAAATGTTGTGCTTGAAGGGATCTTCTGCATTTACAACTCCTCTAATACTCCCAACATCTAACAAACGTAGACTGATTGATGGCAGAACTTGAAGGAAGCACCCCTGTAAAAGGTGGCTCAGATTTAAGTTTGAATAATTCTTGAAAATACCCTGACACCAGTTCTTAAGTAGATGAATGACACATTCTGCAGACTTGGACATTCTGATTGCTGACCTGGAGGAATTGTACAACATTTATTAATAAAGTCTTTCTGGCCATAACGTAAATGGCAGAGTGACTGTGTGAAGGAAACCTTTATATACCTTTTGCTACATCTGTTTTGTAGATATAAAAAATGTTTCAGTCTCCTGGACTGTCTATATTAGCAAGTAATTTTGAGAGAGGATCTGGTTAGGACTGGGGCAATAGAGAGAGACAAGGAGTCAGGACTTCTGGATTTTATTCACAGCTCTGACACACAGTTTATTTGCTGTACAGCCGTGGCCAGCTTATTTTCCTGATTGCTCCTGTTGTACCTCTGACCTTCTTCTATGCCTGCTTTTCCCCCGTCGCCTCCTGTAATCAGCTGACCTTGGTTTTCTGAGACTTCTCTCCTGTGGGCTATGCAAGTCATTGTTATTTTTGGTAAGGTGCCATTTAAGAAACACTGTTGCTGTCATTAGCTAGTGGTCAAATTAGTGATTTGAGAAAAAGATTGTGGTGTATTTACTTGAATGTTAAAATACCATTGTTACAGTTTAATATGTCAGTGAGCAAAGATGAGTTGCTCTGTAACTGCCATAGTGTCCAGAGTGTCTGATCAAGTTCCCCCACCCCCCACCAGCTGGGTGAGTTGTTTTACCTAGGGAGCAATGGGTGGTCCAGGAAGCAGTCTGCTCTGCTCTTGGGGAGCTGGACTCATCTTCTCTACAGAGATGTTTAATAAAAATATTTGTTGAACAATGGCTTTATCTGAGAGTGTGATCACAGCTGTTTTATTTTAGTAATGTAACAGCAATAACAATTAGATCCATATTCCTCCTTGGATATTTATTTTCCTGAATTCATTCGTAGTGCAGTGAAAGAATTTGGTGTGAATTGCTGAGTTAAAATAGAACTGCATGTAGTAGATTTCAGGTTACTTGTATTACCTTTGTGTGATTTTTCTATTACTTGGACCTTAAAACATAGAAAAATACATAGCACAGAGAGGCCACATTTAAAAATATTCTAAAATTCTTCCCTTTAGTTTTCTCTAATCACTATTTTTAATTGTTGGCAATGTTCTGTTCTGCAAAGCCATGTTTGACTATTAGAAAAGTTAAGTGCTGTCTTCCCATAACAGCATGTAAGAAAAATGTGGACTATGCATTTTGGTAAAATAAGAAAAATGCTTTTTTAAAATACCATGCAATTACTGCATTCAAATAAAGATAACTCATCTCTCAATCTCAATTTTATAAACCCAGCTATTTCAGCATTGCCAATGCCTTTTGTTGAGATGTTGAATAGTAAAGATGACACTTTTGTATGAGCTTGCTTAGAAGATTCTACTGCTGCTACTTACAGTTACTTGTAGGCGATTCTAGTGGTTGGCAGCTTGCAGTGAAAACCACCACTACAGTGCATTAGGTGTGCAGGCTTGCCCACAGTCTGAAAAGGAAATTTGGTGCTGGTCAGTGCAGTTTCATAAGACAATGGAGGGAACAGAGAGAAAGCTTCTGTTGCTGATTCTCAAATTTTCAATTCCTTCCTCAGATCTCCATCAAAGTACTCCAGTTACTGCCTGTTGAATCTGATGGCATAGATGGCTCTCTGGAATCTGTTTACATAGTTGAGCATCTGAATTCCATAGCAGGCCTGCAGCATGGTAAAGTCAGTAAACCCTAGTAAAGATGTTCGTAGAATCATAGAATAGTCCAGTTTGGAAGGGACCTCAAAAGATCATCTGGTCCAGCCTTTTGTGGGAATGTGAGTCTTGATGAGATTACCTAGCACCCCATCCAATCGCATCTTGAAAACCTCCAGTGATGGGGACTCTACCATGTCCCTGGGGAGGTTGTTCCAGTGTTCCAGTGAATAATTGTTCTCAATGTAAAAAAATTTCTTATACCAAGATGAAACCTTTCCTTGTATCCATGCCATGTTGCACCTTGTGAAGAGGGAGCTTCTGTCCTCTTTGTAGCTGCACTTTAAGTGCTGAGCCTTCTCTTCTCCAGAGAGAAAAGACCTTAGGTCTGTCCTCATAGGACAAGTTCTCCAGCCCTTTGATCATCTTCATGACTCTCCAGTATGTTATAATATGCCTTTTTCATAGTGACGAAAACTTTGTCTTTTTCTACTTCCAGCTCTCAGGTTTCATGCCTTTACTCTTCTTACAAATTTCCTCTTATTCTAGTAAGGAGAAAAGAACTTCCCTTGTCCTAATATCCTGTCCCCTTTTCCACTGAACTGATTTCCACCTGGTTCTTGCATCTCACAAGTAGTATTACAGCTTTTCCATCATAAAAGCATAATCTCATTCTCTTCATTAGCTGCCTTCTTTCTATTCTCCCATCACACCTCACCTCTAACTTCTCTCAATTCACTGAGTTATCTTCATGGGAAATGTTAGGGCTTTCATTTCTTAATTCTGCCCTCATGGCAGCTTTTGACCTGGTTAATGTCTTCCTCCTTGAACACTTGTCCTTGTTTTGCTTTTGATCTCATTGTCTCCTTCCACTCAACAATTTTTGATCTCTTCTAACATTTTATTTTCTCTCATTTTCTTTTATGAGGGAAAGCTACAACACAAAAATACGCAAGATCGACTTTCAACATAATTCACTTTTATTGTGAGAGAGAATAAAAATTCCTTCCTTAATTGAAATGAATTGATTATGACCTCAGTGTACATCACACTATGTTTATATAATTTGATATATTACTTTTATTTAATTTTTTTGTTTGGTGCTGTGATGAATGGTGTGAATTATTGTATTGTTGTAATTATGGTATTCAGTACTCTGGACCAGATGATCTTTTGAGGTCCCTTCCAAACTGGACTATCTGACAGAGTCCTCTGCAGCAAAAGCCTCCAGAGATTCAGAGTAGTTGACCACATTTGTATCCTGCACATATACCCTAATTCAGGTAATCGGTTCTTCTTCAGTCTAATTCAACCTATACCCCAGATGGGCAGATTTTATTTATATTTAATACATATATTTTGCCAGCCTAAAAACTGAACATGGTTCGTGGCACTTGACAGCTGTTACTGAAACAAGACAGGAAGCTGGAAAGATGTTATGCTGGAGGCTTCTTATATTTAGCTTTGGATTGCTCTCAAGTAAATCCTTCAGTGTTAATAAAATAATTTAGATTTCTCATGAAGCCTCCTTAGGCACATTTTTTTAAAAGCAGTAATTCTGAAAAAGGTTAATTTGTCAGCACTGATATTTCTGAAACTGATTTATTTGCCCTTTCAAAAATCTTTTGCTAGAATTTAGAAAGGGTCCAAGAAAACAGTCATCATTGTAACAAGTGTCTTCAGCTCTCCTTTCCTTTTGAAGCCATCATTCTAACCCAGTGCAAGGCCAAGTCTTGCTCACGTAAAATGTATAATACGTGACAGGTTCAATCTCCTATCATATGAAGTCATATGGGAAATATTGATTTATTCTATGTGAAACCATACATTTTACAAAGGACGAAATCTGAAATATTTGCTAGAAGCCGTCTCATTGAAATCAGATAGGGTTTTATGGCATTTAAGCACATTAGATACACAACTCTCAGCATTTCTGAAGTTACTAGCCTTCCACTGACAGCCAGCTTCTGTCCTCAGTTCATTATGTCTCAGGTTTTCAGGCCTAGGTGTTTGAATTACTTGTATGTCATCTTTACTCTGACCAGAATTTGGAAAATGAGTATGTAGTTTTATGACTACACAGAAATTAGTAGAATACATAAAAAAAATTTACTGAAACACATTGTTTCACAGTTGCCTTATGCTATTATAATGGCTTTGATCTGTGAGAAATGTAATAAAATCAGAATATGAATTGTTGAAAATGAGTGCAGTTCTGTAGTTAGTTTACATCTACTTTAAGATGTGTATTCACTGATAGTTAAACTTATGTTGTACTCTGTTTAAAGAGTGGAATTTATGTTATCTGAATTTTAACCCTCAAATAATACTAATATTTAAAATGTAATAGTCAAGGCTAGTGCTTGTTTATATCAAATTGTTTTATTTGAAAGAGATTGACAAAATCTGAATTTCACATTTATAAACAGTCTTATTTCATCTAAAAGTCTTTATCCAGTTTTGACGTATTGCCAGACTGACACTGCTCCTGTACGCCCCAAACTCAGTGCAATCAATTTCCTGTTCATTCTTATAATGACAGCGAGCGCGTTACTCAATAAGAACAAGTTAGATTTGTTTTCAGCTCTCCTAGAAGCACCTTGGCTCAGAGCAGAAAGCTTGTATATCATCAAAAGGTTCTTCCAAGCCTATTAATGAGAAAGAGCCATGCAAGTTTTTATTGCACAGAGGACAGAGCAACTGTTTTTCGCTCTGTTCAGCCATTCACAAGAGTATGCCATAATGAAGCTAAAAACCATGGCTGGATATTGATGAAGGCAAACAGCATACGTTCTTCACTCCTTAACTAGTCTTTTCCACATTTCATTTAAAAGTATGACAAAACTGATATAAAACTAGTAACTAAGAGGGAGACATCTTATGTAACATTGTGTGATGCCCACACGTGACACGGCAACTTCACTTTTCTTTTTTGCTTTGTTGCTGTAACATGCATTTCAAAAAGTGCCAACCAGCAGTGACTGAAAAAAAGATGACTTTGTAGAAGATACGATGTGGTGGTAATCAAGAGAAACCAGAGCGTAAGACTGTGGGCTTAGGTGCTGGCTGAAGATCACTCAGTCTAGCCACAAATCTAAAAATGCACCACTGTGTGGTAAAGCTGGAAAATCTCTAACATCTTGTCTTTTACTAACAGAAAAGAAGAAAAAAAGATTCATGGAAGACAGCTGTGATAATTTTGATCATTTTCACACATGTTAAATTTTCATGATAGCAATTATTCTTTTAATTATCTTAAACAGCTTCCATTTTAAAACATCGTGCACCATGATTGGCTTTTCAAAAATTTAATCAGTAGGTGTCCAATTTAGGAAAGCACAGAAGTCTGCATTAAGGACTATCCCTATTGAAGGCAATAGCTAAAACCATTCTTAGCTTCAGGCATGCATTAAGGCTTCAGTCTGGCTTCAGTCATGAAGCTAAAGAAGTCAGAATGATTCAGGCACAGAGTAAACTGGAAATTTACTTCTCATCTTCTAAGAGAATGTCCAAGACAGTTGCATTGTGGAGTGGCAGAAGGGAGGATTGTCTAGTTGTCATAAGTAGAAACTGAGACATTAAGTTCTTCACATTTTCAGTTCAAAAAATACCACAAAGACACTGTCAGTAAGAGGCTGTAATAGCCATGTTTTAATGCAGTGCGTATAGTGAGCCTGCCCAGGAAAAACAAGACAAGCTATTAAAAGAAAAATAAGTTTTGGACAGCTAGGGGGTATAATAGTACCCTGACACAGCTGTGTCAATGGGCTTAAAGCAAAGGCTTCTGCGTTCAGTTAAAGCACACAGTATGTTGTTATGCTTAAGCGTATTTTCAGAAGAATCCATCATCTCCAGCTGTGTTGTTTGGAAGCTAGAAAAAGTTGAGGAAAAGGCTGCCAGGGAGCAGCAAGGGACAACTGCTGCCTAAAGGACAAGGAGCCAAGCATGGTAGCAAAGCAGGCAGGGCAGGGCCTCACCAGGCAGGGCTTAGTCCCACAGTACCTGACTGAGGTGAACAAGACAGTCCTGGGGATGGGACTGGGGTCAGCCAGGAGTCCTGATCACTAGAAGAGGCTGTGGTGATGCAGAAGGTCTAAGGTCAGGCTGGGAAGTCAACTCACAGGTCAGGTCCAGTGATCACCAGGCAAGTCCACAGCAACAAAACGGATCCAGCTGAGCTGGGGAGAGGTACACATGTGATATGGCTCTGACAAGGACAGAAAGCCCAGTCCTGAGCTTAAATGGAGCCTGCTGGGGCCGTTGCCGGAGGGTGTTGGTGGAGGCCCCTGGTGAGATTGGCTGTGGCCAGTAAGGCCTATTGGTGCACACAGGGCCCTGACACAGGCCACATGTCAGGGGGACCTGAACTGCAGGATGTTTTCTCTTTAAAGAAGCCCAGAAAAGTCATGCTTAGAGTTAACCAGAAGAGAAAATCGCAACTAAGACACACCTTTGATATTTTTTTTAGTAATACCCATGCATGTTTGAAATCGATATCTCAAATATTGGAAGAGAAAAAGTTGGGGTTTTTTACTCTAGCAAGAGAGTTACGAGATCACACTAAATCTGTTCAAACTGTAGAGGAATTAATCACTTCTAGAAACTCACATATGACATCAACCATTCAGGTTTAGTATTTGAAATTTGGCTTTGAATTGGTTAAGAAGAATCTGATTTGTTTCCATCAAATGTTTCCACAGCTATGCATCTTCAGAGGAAGTGAGAAGATAAATGGCATGATGTAGAACAGGGCAGCTGGTTTGGATCCTTGTCCCCCTATATGCTGAAAGAGCACTCAAACAATTATTCTTACTGTAGGCATATTCAGACAGCCCATCATCATAAAGTTAACAGAAAGCATATATATCTCTCAAGTATCTAGTGAACTACATAACTTCCAAGCATTGTCACAGATATCATTTATATTCCTGTCCTGATTTTTTTTTCTTCTGTCATTATTGAGAAAGAATATGAAAAAGACCAACTTAATCTTTAATTAACATAGATTTTTCCCTGCTGTAGACTGTGAACTTGCGGTAAGACAAAGTCTTTTGTATGAATTTTTTCATCTGCATCTGTGTACAGCAACCTTTGAGAAGAATTTTGGGGGAATTGCTTATTTTCCATTTTTGTGATGGAGTAATGTGTCATATTTGTGCAGTCAGGTGTATTATTCAGGTCAGGTAATGAAAAGCAGACATCATGCGGGTATTGTGAGATGTGAGTTCTCAAGGCAGAGATTCCCCAGGAACTCTGCTCAGTTCAGTCTTGGTGCAGCTTAGCAGTGACCCTGTTAGAAACAGGCTATGTGCAACTCTTGGGGTGTCTGCACACCGTGTATCTCCGCTCCTGAGGGTTCTTACTAGCTCAGACCCAGGGTACAGAAATGTACAAAAAAAACATTTTCATTTGTTGTATTGCCAGCCCAGAGACATAGCCACATAGGAGAATGTCTGATTTCAGCTAAATCCTTTTGGCTGGGGGCTGGGAGGTAGGGCAGGTTTCCAGTGGCTCCTGTGACTTACCAGAACAGTGCAAAATTGAAATAATCTTATAAGAGAAACCTTGCATAGCACCTTCTGAGAAATGTGAGATAATATATGCATAAGACAATTTCAAAAATGGTATCTAAGGAACAGGAATAAAACAGAATATCCAACAAATAATTTATATGGTGACCAATTTTTCTGTCAGTTCTACATGTAACTTGTCACATTGTATGACAATTTTTTATTCCCTTTCCACAGTTTTTTTCAGTGATGATTTGAAGGTGATAAAAAGGTTTTCTTTCATTTTGAATCATATGTCTTGTTCTCAGGTTTTGTGCATAGATATTAATTTGTGTGTTTTATTGAACATCTCTGGATAAAATACCTTTTTGCTACCCGAAGAGAAGGCTCTGAGTGCTACAGATTGTCTCTGACAAACCTGTGTGTGATACAGGGACTGACCTAATCCCTCTTAGTCATAGTTAGTGTTAACTTTGGGCCACATTCTATCATCTTTATTTAACTGACACTACAGATAGCTGCAGTTTTCTTAATATGTCTATTCATTGGATAAGGAGTAGTCTGCCTGTGTAAAAATGTGTATACGTGGAGTCAATGGTCTTACAAGATAGATTAAAAATCCTGTCTGAGGGGCAATCTGTGACTTCACTATTGAGACCTTACCATGTTAGATATGTGCCAAAGGCAGGTCAGGTTCTTCTCGCATTCCAAAAGCAAAAAACAGCAAGTGCTTTTTGATCAACTTTTGAATGTTTGCTTTTCCCTATGGGCCCAGCTAGCTCAGCTTTTCAGCATACAGTGAAATTTCTATTGCTTTCCCAGTTTGTTCTGTTCATTCTCTGTATACCTAGACTGCACCCTCTGCACTGGTGGAGGTGCAGGCACAAATTTAGAACCAACTTCATATCGGCAGGCAGGAAGTCAATGTCTTATTTTCTTTCCTCTTGTACTGCTTCAGAAAGGCCCGCAACAAGCTAACACAATGAAATCAAAGTGAGTAATTGCCAGCTTGCTAACACCCAATATGAACAGATACAGAAGAGAGAGTGGCTGAATCTAGGGAGACTAGGCTGACGGCTCTTGGGTCAACTGATAGAAAGGTGACATTTCTAAATTTATCTTCTCATGTGCGCTGTCAAGGTTAAGTTCTTAAAGGTATGTGTGTGTGTCAGGCTCTCTGATTTCCTGTGATTACCTCTGAATAT
Source organism: Leptosomus discolor (assembly GCF_034619465.1). Lineage (NCBI taxonomy): Eukaryota > Metazoa > Chordata > Aves > Leptosomiformes > Leptosomidae > Leptosomus > Leptosomus discolor. The sequence goes on along the minus strand of NC_141398.1, from coordinate 54,690,512 downwards.
TTTGTCTTTATTTGTTTTATGGGAAGCTTTTTCCCTCCTCTCGGATCATAGTGAACTTCTCAGAATGGGGACTGTCTTTAGCTAGTGAGTAGATGATCTTAATGTAAGGTGATCTTACATCATAATGCAAACAACTAGTGATAAAAATACTGCACTGGATACAACTCAAAAGCAAGAAACTAATTGTTGAAGTGTCAGGAAAAAATATGGAAGCCGCTTTATGCATATACTAATTTTGTCTTGTTTGCAATGCTTAGAGAAGAAGAAAATGAAGCAATATAAATTAGGCAGTATTTTATAGTGGTATTACTGTGAATGCAGTTAATTAGCACAGGGAAAAAATTATCCTAAAAATAATGTTAGAAATGGAGTCTGGTTAAATAGATAATAATGCTTTTGCTGGCTGTGTGACAAGCCCCAGTACAAGACGTCTAGTCTGTAGATTCCACCACTGAGTAACTCATTGCCATAATTCATGTAAAACAATACAATTTTATCATTCTTCCAATAAAATTAACTACAAACTGGGCTTGTAGTGTAGCATTTATGCTGGCCTCTATGCCCCAAAGGTCATTGTTATTGTCTGCATAAAATGTTCGAGTCATATTTGAAAGAAGAGTAATGGGATAAAAATGTCTTCGTTGGAAGCGTTTGCTTCCCTGGAGTGTAGGAGCTCTCGAGTACTTAACCATAGTTCTGTAGCAGATGGTAAGCAGCCAAGCCACTATAATGGGATGAGAATCTCTAATGTCAACGTTGGCTTCGGGGATGAAAAACACAATTTTTTGTAGAGAGAGAGGCCTTACTTTCATCTGCAGTGTAGCAGTCAGTGTTCAGCTGCGTTTTAACTAAGCGGTTTTATTTTCTACAGCAAATAAAGTGTCTGTGTTAGGATAATAAAAACTACCATTGTTATGCATAAAAATCTGGTTCTGCCGAAATCGATAGCAAGACTACTCGATTTCAGTGGAATCAAGGCCTCACCAAGTCCATTGAAATGTCAAATCACGATAGCAGGCGTTTGCGCTTTGAGCAGTGTCAATAGCATTCTGGATATTCAGTGTATTAGCACGGACCGCATCAAAATTAGTTGTCATTGTGAATGACAGTATATCAACATTCGCTATATGGTTAGCCTTGTGCCTAATGACTCAGTTTAAAAGTTGGTCATAGCAGTTCTGTGTGACAAATCCTTCTTAAGCCTGAATCTATGCAGATAGTGTGGGAACAGAGTCCTTTTTCGCCCAGGATAAACAATGCTAGAGGAGTCAAGCTTATGCTGAGTCTTCATTCTACCATTTAGAGAAGAAACACAAAGTGGAATTCATGCAAAAATATCACAAAGGTGGAGGCAAACTTAACTGCAAGCTGGTCTTGCTCCCTGCCAACTCAAACAGGGAGCACCGTAGTCACTTCAGCACGGAGTTCACTCTCAGCTTGCTGAGTCAGCTGAGAGCAGGGCATCCACTGTCCTCTCTAGCAACACTGGGACTTCGGCTGTGAGAACAGTGTACATTGTGTAGAAGAGTTTTCTGAACGCTTCAGGTCTGCAGATAACAGAATCTACCTGCTATCCAGCCTAGACAGGGCATGTGGTATGAGTAAATACGTCCTCCCGCTGGGAAAATACTCTGCCATGAATGAACTATTATTTTGCTCTTTGCCTATCAGCTGGAGTTGCTGTTTTCAGACTATCATGAAATGCTTTATTCTGGTTTTGCAGCAGAAATACCTGCATTTCCACATCCCATCACACACACACATACACACAGACACTTTCACTGCTGCCTCTTGAGTTTAAGTCAAGGAATGAAATATTCTAACATCAATATGCTCATAACAACCAAAAAAACATTATCAGTAATAAGAAGATAATTCTGTCTGTGCATGTGTATGTTAACCAGCAAAATCGCATCTTACCATACTTTCTGAGATGGTAGGAAAAGGAGTTACGCTTGCTGGATGAAATCTGAAATTCAGTTTCATTCTGAACCAGCTGGGAGTCACAGGACTGGAATGACAGGGTCGGGAGAACAGAGACTGTTCTGGTTTGGCATGAAAGTGGAGAGAGAGAGATATGAGGGACATGGAAAACACCTAGATGTCTGAATAAAGAAAAGCCCTAGATCTCAGCTCAAGTGGATCTGACAAGATACAATGAATCTGAGAAGGTGCAATGAGCTCGGTGAAATCTACTCCAGTTTATTCTAGGCCCGCAGACTTTCCAGGGTCTGACTGATCTAAATCATGTAGTGATTCTTTTCAAGTTTATCTCATTGCTAATTATTTGGTGTATCTAAGGGCCTGACATGCACTTTGTGAGGCTTTTTAAGAACTGATTTTACCAAGGAACCATAGGATTCAGGGTAACTGACTGTTTTGTGTCAGTGGTGGTTTTCTCTTTGAGGTTTGGTTTGTTCCACAGCTGTGGTTTTATTGGGAAAAGTCTTCATGTAGTGTCTGGTTTTTCTTTGCCTGCTCCTGGTGATGTTTGCTGGAAAAACGCATAGCATTTCCAAGCTGCAAGTGGAAAGTGTGTGCCCTGTCAGGAACCTTCCCCTGACTGTTAGAGTGCAGGTATGCTACCCAAATCCTACTCAGAGCTTTCATTTTATAAATGGTGGCCAAAGTACAAAAGGCAAAACCGAAACAAACCCCAACATAAGTCTAAAAGTTATAAACCCAAACAGTCCATAAATCAAATGATAAGATTCTACAAGATGAAGAATTTGTGACTAACAAGCATGTAAGTTCACTCGGTAGCATGTTGGAAATGTGCCACCTCCTACAATTGGTAATCAAATCCACCTGAACTAGTGATTTATGACTTAAATAATGTGAAATATTTTCCATCTACTGTATTAGAAGCTAAATTAGAGAAATCAAAATGAAAGGTTTAACTGCTCAAGAAAATAAGAAGAGAAAGTTGTGTTTTCACAGACATTTCCTTTGCAGTAAATCAACATTTGCCTCCTTTTAGTGTCCTCTTCGCTAATGGGGGAGCAGGTTACGTTTCGTTTATCAGAAGCAGAAAGATATTTCTGCTCTTGGAAATGTTGCCGAGAGCTAGATGTGTCTCAAATGAAGTCCATTTCTCATTACCTTTCTAACCTTTCAGCCTTTGCAGATTCAAAAATGAGGATTTTTGAAATGTAAGTTCAGAAGCAGACTGCATCCTTTCAACAGTCCTCTCTGTTTAGTCAGGCAAGAGCATCTGTGCCATTTCAAGGGGAACCTTCCAAAGTGTTAGTGATCCGCTGATTTTTTTTTTTTTATGGCAATTGACATAAATAAACCTAGGTCTGGACTCAAATACATGTTTTCTTGAGACTTCATTTTTTCTTTAGTTTCTTAATTTTTGCTTGTTGGTGAAAGATAAAAACCTGTCTTAGACGAATACATTTTATGGCTTAACTTTATCATCATGCGAAACTAGATGAAGTGCCCCTAACATAATGTAGGTGAGATGCTGAGCACAACTCATTCATAAAAGCTGCAGGTCTACAAGAGAAGGCTGCAGTGTTGTTCTTAATTCATTGCTCTTTCAAGTCTATGAATTAGACCTCTGAATTAATGCAACTGTTAGCACAATATATTGTTTGTCGTATTCAGGAACAGAATTGAAGCCATACTAAAGTCTCCCATCATGATAGCAAAATGTGAGGAGTGGATGCTGTGAGCTCCAAACCACATCAGCCTCTAAGAACTGGAAACTGTCAGTGTTTGTCTTAGATAACTGTAAGAAAACACGTGGTATCATGCATATCATTGTATGGTAACAATTGTTTATTGCTGGTTTTTTGCTTGTAACTAGCACATTTTACTGAGCTATTTATGCAAATAGTTTGATTTAAGTCAGCCCTTTAATTAGATTCGAGTCTGAATTATGTTTAAATGCCTCACATTTCCAGATGTTAGTTTTTCAGTGAACTGAATAAAAATGTTAAGTGGTATGCCTTGAATAAGACAGAGGCACAGGGTGGAAGCTTGCTCAAGATCCTTCAAAATAACTGCACTTTTAGATAGTGATAGAAGAAAGCGTTATTCCTGATGACTGACTACAAAATGCATTCTTTTGAAAATATGAGGAAAATAATAAAAAATTTCCTCCTGCAAATTTTCCGAATACAGAAAAGTACTAACATGCCACAAGCTGTTTTAAATGTTGTTGCTTCGTGTTTTCTTAAACCTCTTAGAAGATTGAGTAGGGGGAGATGAGAGGGGCCAAGTTGCCTGAAGACAGTAACTGCAGATGCAAAGTAGTATTTTAAATTGAGCAAAAGATCTGTAACATGTACCCTGTTTTAGCATTTATATGGATCAGTGACTATCAGCTGTCTTTGGAAAGAGATGTGATATAAAGGATGATGTAATACAAACTAAATTTGTATAAGTTACTTTCTAGTAAAAAACCCTACATCAAAGCAAACCTCAGAGCAATGAAAATTGCTGTAATCTTTGCCATGCCAAATAGCTGATTCCAAATCCAAGCTATTGTTTCGCTTCGGGTTCTGGAAACATATTTCCCAACCATTAATTTATAGCATTAAGTACCAAATACCATATAAAAACAGTACAAAACTTGTACTTATTTAACTGAGACATGGTATCACTTTCTCCTGCAATTTTTATTTTAATTTCATGGCTTTTTCATGGTTTTCTGCAAGAGTGCTGCTGAGTGTTGGGGAAAACATCAGAGGAATGGCATAAATCGAGACTGTCCCTATATTCCCTTCATTCCAAACATGAGGCTTAAAAAAAAATTTAAAAAAAGAAGAAAAGCAAACTCCTTATCTGTGTAGTGGCGTGGTGGGCTCAGATCAGGTAAGACCAAAAGCCTGCTAGGCTTCATTTGCTGTTGCCCTTTATAGGACTAAATTTCTAGCTTTTACCTCTTTATAGATAGAAGTCCAAGCCTGTTGACTTAATTTCTAAACCATTATGCTAGGAGGGGGCCAGCCAGGTAACATCTCTTCCCAGGCCTGCACCCTGTCTCGATGAACTTAAAGTGATGCCAGCATCTTCAGGAACTAGAGACCCAGAAATATCTTTGAGTTGAGCAAACCTGTCAGCTCTGCTCTGGACCAAGCTTTAAATGGCTCCCCTGTGCTTTCAGCCTCCTTAGTCTCCCAGTGAACTTCTTTTTTTCTTCTCGAAGTCTCTTCAGCTCATAGTGAAAGGATCACAGATATAATCAGAATTTTCACTTCTAAATGTTTTTTTTACTAATTGTTTGAAGGGAAAACCAGCAACAACGGAAAGATACTGCTTCTGGTAAATGCTGAAGAATGGAATGAACATAGTGATACATTCCCAGAAAAATCATCTGCCAAAATGATTTTATATTCAGAGACTTTCTGAGCCAGAGGATCATCCTGGTGCTTAAAAGCCTTTATTAGATGTTTCTTCAGTGAATTTATTCAATCCCTTGGAAGCCTTCGTGATCTTCCAGCATCCACAACATCCTGTGGCAAGAAATTCCATGAGGCAGCCTGTTAGTCTGATGATTGTGATGCTATTGTGTCTCTACAATGCGTGGAAATTAACAGCTCTGTTGCATTTTCCTGCCCATTATCTTAACACAGGAAATCACTCAGATATTTCTCAAAGCACTAAGCTAGGTTCTTGACTGATACAAATTGAATCAATGGAATTAGGATAATTTATGAAATAGTATGATGTTACTGCTGTGCAAGAGCAGCCTTGAGTTTGAGATTTAGGTCAAATTTTTCCATCTGTCCACACAATTTACCTACAGAAATTCCTATTAGATTGGCTTTGTGAGGACCCTGCTGGTACTCCCAGGAGGAAATAGTTGGGTGAGTCCTCAACTGTAGAGAGTGCTGACCTGCTGTCAGGACTGTGGCTTGCCTGGTGATCTAATCTATCCTGTCTGGCTTTTCAGTGCTTTCAAATGACAAATATAGAGGGCATAAGGTGACAAAGTCTTTCTTAAAAAGACCCCAGAATTTTTCACCCTAAGGACATACAACTTCCATAGAAAGTCTGCATTCTGGTTGCTTGACAGTGGAAAAAAGAACGTGTGGAGCTGAGTCCTGGGAACACTTCAGGCTACAGTATTCTTGTTATCTCTCAGATCTTACAGGTGAGTATAGAAATGCAGCCCATTGCACAGAACTTGTCTTCTACTCTGGTTTCTTTAGAATAACTTCCATTTCATTCTCATTACATAAATTTAGAATGTAACTTCATGTGCAGGCATCTTAAAGCCTTGAGAAGGTACTTTGTCAGGGCAGATTCTGTAAGAAGCTTCTGGAGGGCTTTCATGCAATGAACTTACTCATGAGACCAATGCAGACAGCCTCTCTAAATGAGTTAGGAGTGGGAAGACTGTATCAGAGTGAGCATCTTTTGAACAGCCCATACTTACAGGATTTCATGCAGGACGGCATAATTTACAGATACCTCACTGCCGGTAGTATTTTGGCTGCAGCAGCAATATGCTTAATGCAGGCTAACTGCCCCAGGATGCAAGTTTTGCAGTCTGCAACCATGTCTTGAAGCAGCTATTGACCTGGATTTTAGCTGATTGAAAATTTTTCTCAGCCCATGCCTTTTAGCCTGGAAGTTCTGCCTTCAATCTTCCAGAAACTCAGCACGCGTGTCCCACCTATCTTGCTTCCTCCCAGTTTTAATTGCTTTTAATTCTGAGTATCAGATCATCTTTTCCCCTTATTTTCTCAGCAGACAGTTATTCATGGAAAAAAATGTTCCTGGTGTCTGGCTGTAGGGTGGATCATATTCCAAATACAAAGGATGACCTAGTTTTGGTATGTGATGTGGCAGTTTTCCTCAACTGTGACTGTATTTCAGTAGCACTTAGCACCCTTACCTAACTCCTGCCCACAAACTGTTTCCCACTATAGGAGTGTTCATTTTCAGTATAAAAATATCCCTAACAAAATGACAGATTACCCACATTACTGCTTTTTAATGAAGCAGACTCTCTAATGTAAAATAATCAGTGTGGTTTTCGGTTTGGCTCAGAGGTGGCTTACAATAAAATATTGAGTAGTAAAATGGTAGGTCAGAGTAATGCTAGAGTTATACCAAATTGTGCATACCTACCACATTTTATTCCTGTGCTTGAAGGGTTGCTCTGTTTTTACTTACAGCAGGGCCTGTTTACCCCATTGGAAAATGTCCCTTCCAGGTTCTATCTGCGCTGACCTTCAGGGGACTGAAATTATAGCTTGACTCTCATTTGTGATCGTAACTTGTATTTTTAGTTAAACATGGGCGGCTCATATGGTCAGCTCCAAACACCTTTGGTAATGCTTCCTGTGGCAGACAGGATGGAGGTTTTCATGCCGCTTTGGATGCCCTCACTAAGAGTGCTCAGTGACAGTGCTTTAAGACAACATGTAAATGATGGAATGGCAGTTGTTGCTTACTTGTGCATATGAATGTCAGCTACAGGGACTTCAAGGAGCTTATCTCTCTTGAATAATCAATATATTCTTCTAGAACCCACCAAAATGCTGATGTAGGAGATGCAGTTACAGAGCTTGTCATGCAGGCCCGGAAAAGTCCTGGGCAACTGTCTAAACTGTTTCTGACTTGAAAACCTATTCTACGTGTTGAAAAAGGGCTAGGTCAGTAGTTTCATGTCCAGTCCTCAAAAGTACTGAGTACTTCCAGTTAGTATCTAGGATCCCTTCTATCCTCTGTATGCTAATGCAGTTTAAACTGCTCATAAATATGCAACACCAAGTCTTAAATTATAGCCTCTCTCATCAGTTAATAGCTCCTGGCAATGTCTTCAGGGTGAGCATACACATTTTGAAGACAGCACCAGGTCTATGTACTTCTTAAGGTCTTTGTAAGCCTTCTGTTTTCCACTTGATGGCTACCACTGTTGGAAATGTCACCGTTTTGGAGCAACAAGAAGGTGTGTCTGACTCATTTCACAAAGCCATTAACAGGCAATCTTCTGTTACTGCTAGTATTTTTAATTCTAATTTCACTGACCTGGCCTAGATTGGTTGTAATGATAATGAGAAGCATGTTTTGAAGATTACCATGCAGGTGGCAGAATGAATTTTTATTTATTGTGAGCTGATAAATCAGCTATTATTTAACTTACACAACAGCTGCTAAAAGTAATTACTTGGATATATTGAACGGTTATGTCTAATGAAGGTGGATTTCTGAAGTTCTTACTCATAAAGCAATAACCAGAGCTTTGAAAGTGTAGGGCAAATTTAGAGGAACCGTCTTGTGAAAGCTATCTTAAATAGCAAATTCTGTTCAAAGTCATTCAGTGAGAAACACTCTCGTTTTTTCTTTTTCTTTAGATGTATGTGCATTAGTAAGTGGTGGAAGGACAAAAATTTGATTAAATTGTTGTCCGTATGAGACTAATATATTATGCACACTGCTGAATGACGTAAATGCAAGAAAAATAGTACTATTTTATTTATTTAGATGGGAATTAAGCAACATAGTTGGAGGAAAGTATTGGCAATATAACAAAGGAGCTAAAATGTGGATACTTGGTGATTTGCAGAACATTTCTCGTATTGTCAAAAGATATGGGGCATGGTCTGAAACATTCGTAACCATTTTGTATCCTTGCTCCATAGCATTGAACACACAAGTTGTCTTGTTACTTCTTTGTCTGATCAGCAAGATTATGTCACTGTAAAATACAGGACTTGTGTGTCTTGCTGAGAATTGCACAGGTGGGAAGGATGGCTGCATAGAACAGTGTATGCGTTCTGAACTCAGTGCTTGGAGGGATGATTAGAGTGTCAATGGGGTAGAAAAGAATTGGGTCAGGTAAGATGTCTTGCGAACTAGGATAAGAAAATATCTCTGACAAGTGGAAGAAGGGAAGAAGAATGTGGACTTGAGCTGTGAATAGACTAGACCATTTGGGTAAAGTGGGAGAGGCGGTAATAAGAAATAAAAGGACATACTTAGGTAGATCTGGTATATATTTATTTTGTTGGAACCTCTGAACTTGAGGTCTTCCAGCTCTTATCCCTCTTTTTTTTCTATAAATAACTAACTCACAGACTACAAAACACTACAGACTAGCTACCTGCATTACATACCTGCAAAATCTTTCCCTTGACATCAGTGGAAGTGGAATTGTCTGTACATATTTAGTCTATAAGCACTGCAGAGCTACGATGATTTAGATAGTTTTGTGTCCAGGCTGATTGGCATTGAGCCGTTTCATCCTGTTCTGTGTTCATTGTATGTGTACAGGTTGGATGATTAACTGGACTCTCTTCTGCTTTTCAGACTGTTTCATTGAAAGTGTCTTACTAAGGAATGCATGTATTTTTCTTTTAAAACATTGTCTTCCGCATTCCACCTTATGGCATTTTTATGTTTGAGACTTCCTCACTTTTTAACAATTTATGACAAATGTGATTCTGGCACTTCATAAAAATTATGGTTTCATATGATGTAGCATGATATCTTAAATAACACTTACATCAGCAATGATACAGATCTCCAGCCATTCTGATTGTCAGCACCAGTCTCTATAGGGACTCCAAAGTAGGCAATTTTTGTGCAATTCATATTGGCTCAGCAATGCATCACACAAAGAATTAGAGTAGAAGCAGTGTTTTCCAGTACCTACATTTTAAGGTGAGCCCTGACTGAAAATGAGATTTGAACTGTAATTCTGATAGCTCCTATCAAAGAAGGAAAGCGGTGATTGTTCATTGCAGTCAGTTTTGACACTCAGTGTTTTCTTCCTGTGCTAATTTTGAGCCTGAACTCCGGACTTTTTGAAGTCTAAATTTTGTGAGAAATGTTTTCCCAGGCACAAGACAGCAAATGTCAGGTTGACCTACAGTTTTACTTTTCTGAATGTCTTCAGTGCTGCTTTTTCCTCAGTAATGAACACAACCGCATAGTAATGAACTATTTTTTATTCCATGAAATATAGAAGAACCTCAAGTAGAACGGGGATACATTTTACAAAGGACAGCACAAACAGAGCACAATACAATAAGCAGTAATCCTTGCCTCGGTTTTTGAGGGATGTTGGAAGGCTATGCAGTTTGATAGATAGGACACTGAGCTAGGTTACCAAGATTTATGTTCTTGTTTCAGCTCAACCCTTAACTGTCTGTATGACTTCAGCTAAGATTTTTTTTATTCTGGTTCTTTAAGGTCCTTTAAGACTTAAAAATGTAGAAAAAAGAGAGCATGATTTTTCTCTTGTGTCAAGCACCTATCTTCCTGTCTTTTTCTTGGTGATCTTAAGGTAATTAAATGTTTTTGGAAATGCACTGCCTTAGATGGGGTTTATCTCAACATCTTTAAATGCCAAAAAGTTCATTGGGCAAGGATTAACTTCAAATGCCTTTATATAATCTTCTGAAGGTTAAACATCTCAACTAGATACAGTAACTTAGTTCTGTACTCTAAGTTTGGTAGAGAAAATTAGGCACCAGCAAGAGATAGGATGGGCTGCTGTGGTACCATGATTTTAAAAGGATGCAAGTTCAAACTTTAAGTTTTAGACATGGAAAGGTGAGACAAGTCCAACCTTTTGCCTGCGTGTTTTTTACTGTACTCCTGAGCATTGTCTGTTGCCATCCTTGCCACCAGCCGCACTGTTAGCTGCCTGCATAGTGGTATATGCCTGTGGTATGTTTCTGACACTTACCTCAGTTGAGGGCCTGCAATGGGCCCGTACTGATTGGTAAGGCGGCCTCATTTCTCAGTATGGTTTTGGCATGAATGATCATTTGAGCAGCGGGTGCCTCTGCTGACAGTTCAGTCATCCGAACTGTGAACAGCCTTAGTCGGATGACACATTTGCCATCTTCGTGATGATTCCTCTTCTCTTCATTCTCTAAAGCCTGAACGATGCCACACTGTCTCTCCTGATGTTAGTTTATTGATTGTGAGGATTACATCCATAGCTGTATTAACGCTAATCATTTGGACAGTTAACCTGGGTGTGTAATTCTGTAGGTTTTGTGGTTTTGTTATTCTGGGCTTATTAGATGCTTATTTTTTCCCTACTACAAGGGAAAAATACATTTCCTATATTAATGTTCATGTTTGCAAGATATATATTTTTAAAAATAAAGATTAATAGGTTTTGTTTGAGGGTTTTGGTGCACATCTGATCTAGATGCTAATAAAACACAGTAAGCTGTGATGGCCGCAGTGTACTTCTCTCTGTGGATGATGATTATCTAAGACAGCAAATTTAAAAAAGCTATTAAAATGCTTTGTTTGTAACTTGGAAAGTATATACTATGAACTCAGTAAAGTCTTTCATCATTGTATTCATTAAATTATCTTTAAAGGTCAGGACCTGTTATCTTAGTACAGTGACGTCAATGAGAGCGTTACACGGTTGGGGCAAGCAAAGTTTGACTCTAAATCATCCCAGCTAATAGGTTAGATTGGTGTAAGAGCTGTTGAAAAAAACTCCTAGGTTTATTACACTGTGAGTTCAAGCTTATATTACTTGCCTTGAGCTGATGCTTACACAAAGTCCAATGAATTTAATGGAGAGGCTTCCAGTTGGGGCCATTGGGCATTTCTGGATTCTGAATAACAGCGGAATTCAGTGGCTTAAGTGAGCTTTGAGTATGCAAACTGTGTACCTTGAAACCTATATTGGAGTACAGTTTTATTTCACCACATTTTATGTAAGCATCTGCAAATTATAGACCGCAGATTCCCTTTCTTAGTCAAAAACTTTTAAGAAACTTCTGACTCCAAGTTCCTTTTTCTTACAACAGCAGAACGTTTGTTGCGCAAAAAAGACCATAGTGCACATGTTTTGTGAGGTGAATAGCGTATATTCAATGTGAATGATTATGCAGTTGTTCTGTAGAGAACATTTTCTGTGGATTCAGCCTAATGAAACATATGCTTCCTATTATATCAAATACATTTTTTACAATAACCATTTCAACATTATGAAAACGTTTAGATGTTTGCTCTAAAATTTATATCCTTCTTTCAAATGTCACCTCTTAAAACTCATAATCATTTTATGAAAAAATATTTCAGCTCTTTTAACAATTATTGCACTCAGAAAACAAAGGAAAGCCAGTCATATGTATTCCATCCCAAACTGTGTTTGACCTCATTCAGAACTAATAGGATATTTTTTATAAGATTAAAAAAAATTTAATAACATTCATCTACCATTCAATTCCATTATTCTTCCTTAATTGTCTTCTGCAGTTACTCTGTCTGTGTCTGCTATTCTGGCTTTTTCTTCCAGTAAAATACCCTAGGAGCCTATTATGCAGAAGAGGAATGAAGCACGTGAAGACTGAAGTACAGTCCGGCTTTCTTTTTCTCTGCAGTGTTTTACCAGTGTGTTATGCAGGGCAGGAGTGAAGCACACGATGGAATAGTGTGAAGCCCTGGACTTTTTGCTTTGCTTTTAGGAAGAACAATATAGAGGTAAAGGGTGCTTTAGGAATTAGGAATTTCTCATTGCTGGAATGCGTCCTCTGGATTTCAGATAGGAGGTCCAGGAACACACATTTTGGACTTCCCCCCCGGCCCCTTCCTTTATTTCTTTAGTCTTGTAGGACTTAATTCCCATTTTCTTTGAAGGGCAATGGGTCAGGACTTTACAATTTCCTGTCTACTTTGATTTTTCTGTTCACTACAGTTGACTGCAAAACAATTTTGAAGGGGAAGATTTTTTTGAATGAGTAAGTGTAAAATAGTCAGTGATATTTTGTTAGTTGTGCCACTTTTTTCCCCCCTGGTTTGCCCCTTTTTTTCTGGCATGTTAAAATGCTACAATACTCTCCTAACCGTAAATCACCTATCTTTCATTTACTTTCTTACTATATCGAACTAGCAGTATGTACATACACTTTGAAAAAGACAAACTACTGAAACGAATCACTGTATTGTGGGTGTGCATTGCCTCTTTGAAAGGCGATGAGAAAAATCAGAAGTAGTCATGTTGTGTGAAACAGTTGAGACACGCTTTCAGTGCATTGGGGAGAGGAGAGGAACGAGATCTTTCTTTTATTAAGCAATGTGTTTCTTTACAAGCAAACTGATCACAATGAATCTACTCATGCAGCTTGTTAGTATTCCTTGTGCCAAAGTCTAGTTCTGTCTTTGGAGAATAAAAAAACATCTAAATGCTCCTGATTTCCTTATGATATTTCTGATTTCCTTGAGGTAGATTAATGCATACAGTATGACTGAAAATGGAGATGCAGGTCAAAGGGCATTAGCCAGCACACCACAGGAACACAAGCAGACTGAAACAGAAGTAAATTAAAGCCCTTTGTGAGTAGGGAAATCTCACCAATATAGCAGAGGTGCAGTAGCTGTAGGCCTGTTTGGCAATATTAAACCAATGAAGTGAGTAAGGAAATAACTTTGTTTGCTAATACTTCAGTAGGACTGTTTACACAATGCAGGCTGCTTACCTGAGGAAAGAGTTCGGGTAAGATACATTATTTCTTCCTTTGACAAAAAACAGAAGTAGGAGCTTATCTGAAATGAATTTTACCTCAGTTCTCTGTTGCTACCCAGGCTTCTCTATGCTTGTTTATACTCAGTGGCTGCAACTGTAACACATTTAGTATGAGTACAGCATCAAAACAGCCTCACACTGAAAAACGCTACTGGTTGGTGATTGATCCTCAGTTCTGCTTTTACTATACTCTGACACATTCACTGTCTGTTTGTCCACCTAGCTGGGACCAACATTTTCGTTTAGACTAGGAGCCTAAGTCCAAATAGGGACAGCTACAGACATTTTAAGAAGTAGATGGTCAAATTTTTTTCGGCGTGCCTATGCTCTATTTTAATTACACATTCAGTCTGCTTACATGCTCTTGAAAATCACATTTGGTTTCCACTTGCCTCCCGAAGTGCCTAACCGCTGTTGAAAATTGTCTGCAAGACATATTTGAAAATGAGACATAGAATGTGTACGGATGTTCACAACCAATCAAGTTATCCAACTTTAATGAGTTTGTAAGCTCAAGTAATTTAAGCCATCAAGTTTTACTTTACCACTGGGGATGACTAGAAGTACACATAGTCTGTTTGTGAAACTTGGTTGATGAGCAGAGGCTTATTCCAAGCACTTGTAATCATCAGTGCACACCACGAAACTGGTATTTTGGGCTCATGTACATGCTGTGACAGAGCTGTATCTAAAACACAACATTTTTTTCACCACTGCAATTGCAACCAAATGATGAAAAAAATGAAAAGCCCCACCCCCCACCCCTCCCACTTCTAGTCTTCAAAGTTGAAAAAACAGGCCAAACTCCTATGAGCTTTAGGGGCTAGATGATGCTATCACAGGAGTGAAGCCTTTTTCAGTTCGCTGTGCATGAAAATTGCAAAATGGGATCTTTCCTGGTTTTCACATTCATAAATATTGATTGACTAACAAAGAATTTTAATTTCCAGGTACCTTGTTATGATAATATTTGGAATATAATAACTTCAATAATTTTCCTGCCTAGGGCAAATGTAAACCCTGGCTGTCCTATACCTTTTCGAGATATGACATGTGATACCAAGATGTATTCCAGATTTTCAAAGTCTTTGAGGGCTAAAGCATTACAAAGGCCATATATATTTGCTTTTCTTTTCTGTTTTTAATTCCCAGACTTCAAAGCACTTTTCAGATTTTTTTATTTACTCTGCAAAATCTATGGTCGGCTGGTACTGCCTGCCACTTTGGTTCTGATGTGGGGACACTGATGCGCGAAGTGTAAGTGGCATGCTATTAGGGACACAGTGATACTTAATGGCATGATGAGAACATGAATGTAGGAAGATCAAGCCAAAGGAATTTCCTGAATTAAGTACCTTTATCTGTTAATGCAAACAATGACAACGTATGATTCTATCTGTAACTTTTTCAAGTTTTTGTTTTGATTTTTTTTTTAAAACAGTTACCCCATTTGCTCACGGGCCCTATAGGAAAGTGTCTGCCGAATTAATCAAGAATATTATCACTACAGGGACCTAGGCTAAGGTTCAGCTTTCAGATCAGCCTCTGTTCTCACAGTGGTCAGTAGCAGGCATTAAGTAGCAGCTATCTTCTTGATTCTTAGACTAAACGTGTGCTCTCCCTAGGCCTGGTGATGCTCAGAACAGCTGAAAGGGGTTGCACAAGGTGTTTAATGAACTGTATGCTAGTGAGAGGTAGTTGTAGCTTTAAAACTAGTATCTCCCTTCTCAAAACTTGTCCTTTTTCTCTTCTGCAAGTTATGGCTGTGCCATCTTTATTCCAGGAAGGAGATTACTTTTATGCAAACTCTGTACCGCCCATTTTCAGCCATGAATGGACTAATTTCTGAAGCTGTCTCTGAGACATGTAGTTGCTTTTTGCAACAACAAACATTAAGAGCTCAAGAATAACAAGGACATTTTGGAAAAAGCAAATGTTTCTAAATGCCAGCCTGATTCAATGGTAAAATAAAAGAGAGCTGACAACTTTCAGCATGGACTTTTGCATATTAACTAAGTTTACACAGAAAGACAAGAGGACAGGGGGGTTCCCCCTTGTTGAAGGTTTCTATCGTTCTGCCTGCTCTGGACCTTCCGTCCTGCATCTGTTCTTAGATTCTTTTCAACTTAAGAATCCCCAAATGTTCTACCCCAAGGCAATATGATGAGGAATAATTACATGCCAAATCCCCCAGTTTTTGAAAGACATATGGCCTTGTTACTGTACATTGAATATATGATATATCTTTCATTATGTCATATCTGGAGGGTTTTTTCCTTTGCCACCTCAGTTTGGTCAAAAAACCCCTAGAACTCATGGTCATAACAACAGAACTTGCATGTGTCTAATCAGAAAAGTTCAAGACTACCTGCAATTTGGTCTGAATTACTCAAACTCGTAAGTGAAGTGCTGGTTGAGTGAATTTTGGAAATCTGTAAAAGAAACTGGCTTCGAAACCCTTTGTTATAAGGATTTTGATACACATTTCAAAAAGATGTTTGTGTTTTTAGTGAATTTTTATGCAATTTATGCTATCATCTGCACGAGTGATTATGGACTGAGTAATGATATCTGAAAGAACATTCTAATCCTCATGTGTGTTAATGGATTAGGATAGTGCTGAGGGTTATATTTTAAAATGCTTAAAAACACATTTCCTGAAGAACTAAAAAAAATTATCCTTGAACAAAGTGAAGTCCTGTGAAATTCTTTGAAACAGAATTATAAACAGCTGTCTGAATTCTCTTTGTTTTGAAAATTCATTTTTTTCAAACCAAAGTGCGTTGTACATTGTCAATTTGTTATCTGTCAGGCTTGTGAGACTAGAAACATGGACCTGCTAGTTTTTGTAAATTCCAAAACAGCAGTTCAGCTCTGTGAACACCAACGAAAACCAAAATGGCACTATCATAGGGCCGTGAAGATCTGTCTGCAAGTCCTCACCCCGCCATAGGCATCCTCTGACTAAGTGATATTGTGTTATACAAGTTGACAAATAGAGTAGACTGGAGAGGAAAAGCAGTTATATCCAGAAGTGTGCTTACATTGGATAAACTTCCATGGACTTCAATAAAAATCTTTCTGTTAGTTATAAAAGGGACTGTGCTGGGCCTGTGGTGGTTATGTGCTTGCTACAGAGGGTTTTGAGATGGGAATTAGGCATCAGGAACTTTAGTTCCTTGTAACACTCATCAGACTTCAGACTTGTTAAAAGAAGCTCTTACAACTTCTTCCTTGGCTGAAGGTCCTTGGCAAAGGTCTAAGAAGTGATCAAGTGTATGTTCTTACTTGGGATTTACAAAGTCAGCTGCCACTTCTGCACTCCAGTGTAATCACCTGGTTAGCAGCAGGGCTGTGCTCTCTAACTGAAGGTAAATAACTGTGTGTCATGCTGTTTCCTGTAAAGCTAGAAATGCTTTCTCTCATGAGTTATAACTGGTAGGTAAATCAGTCATCTCTTGAGCCAGTAAAATATTCAGGCTCCTTTTGAGACACCTCTTCCTTTATAGTGTATTTAAATGAGTGTCTGTGTTGTCAGATGTCCTTTCTTCAGTGTCCTTTGCCCTTTAATGAGTGTTAGTGGGGGACTGAGGAGTTGGTTTGGCAAAGCTCTGATTATAATTTTGTAGAGATCTGAATTCAACTGGCTGGCTCACCCTAGTTATTCTGATTACTGTAGTCCGTGTTGATATATCAAGAAATTGACTGTCTGTACATTTCCATAGCTTTGTAGTGTGGCTGAATCCCATGTATTGCAAAATAGGTAATTATATATGGGAAATCTTAGGAAGGTGATAAAAAAATCAAATTTTGTATGGACCTAGCTAATAAATTACAATATTGATCATTATCTTGAGTCTGGATAGTGTAAATGTGTAAGTGAGATACAGCATTTGAAAAATTCTTCCTACCACTTTCTAAGCATACCTGGTAAATACTTCCGGATGGGAGAGAGGAGAATTTCAAATATTTATCTAAGTTACAGAGTGGGAAATAGAGAGCATAGGGGTAAAAATAAGGGATAAAAAAATGGCCCCCCCTTTCCTATCCCTGTTTTCTACAAGTTGTTGTGGCTACGAATAATATAGAATTTCAGGATGCTGCAAGAGGTCTGTGCATTTCTGCTTTGAACTGGGGCATAGTAAGTAAATAGATAAAATGGTTAAGAAATTGTTGAAAGCAAGCTAGGTTTTTTTTCATATTAGTTGTAGACACGTGCAACATGATAAACTGACTTGACTGTTACAGCAATTAGAAAACATGATCAGAATGTCCCGTGAGTCTAGTACAAGTGCACTGCTTTGGTATTTTGTGCTCTTGCAGCATGGACGTGCCAACAATCCACTTTCATTTCCCATCTTAGTACACTTTGGATTTTGGGGGAAGAATTTTCTGGCTGGCTCAAAGGCAAACCTAGGGTAAAATTTTAACCTTTCATCAGATATGTATATACATAATAGCAGGTTCAAAATCACCTGAAGAAAGATTGCCCATTGATTTTTAATTTCAAACTTATAAAACAATCATAAAAATATGAAGGTCTGCATATGTAGATGCTGTTGTGGGTTGTGCATAATTACCATATCGGTGTTTCTGTAACTTCACCAGTCCATTATAACAATTTAATACAGCTGAAACCCATTCTGTCATAACAATTTCTCACTGGTATGAATGTTAAATTAATGTGAAACTCGACAGCGATAGAATTAGCCAGGAGAAAAAATGGTAAACCAGACTCAGGGTAAAGTAGTGCATTCTATGCCTTTTATATTCACTGTGAAAGTTGGTATGAAAAGTGATCAGGAATAATACAGGGTTTCATTCCACCTTTCACTGAAAGACTGTGACATGTTTAGCAAATATTAAGTATGGCTCCCACGACTTTGTGTAAAAGGTGGCACCCATAGCCATCCTGCTTCACATTATAAGCAAATGTAACTAAAAAGAAGTTGGGACATTTCCAAACTTGCACAACGCATGATCTGGAATCTTGAGACCAGATTTTTCCTCCATTTGAATTACATCAGAATAAATTTGGCTTTCAGTTTGTCCTTGGTTTTGACTTCAGACTCTGGAAATGTTGAATTGCTGGAAATGTTTTCAAGTCTGAGACTCAGTGATCACAGTGTTCATAATTAACACAATTTAGAGTGTTCTATATAAAACCAGTCAAACTTCTTGCATAGATTAAACTTACATAGAATCATTCCCAAACAAAGCAAGCTGTTAACTTATCAGTTAAGGATGATGGTGTCAATTCCCATGCGTAGGTAGACGATATACTTGCTAATATCTGCTCTGATGGGCATTGATGGATCTTACAATTTGGTTAAATGAAGATTGGAAAATCAATCCCCATAAAGGCATTTTCTTCAGCAATCTGTTCCTAAAGTGATCTTAATTTGTGAAATTCAATAGCAGCACAAGAAAACAACCCTTTGATATTTCCTCATATGCATCCTACAGGAAGGATTTTATTGCTGTCGAGGGTAAAAGTTGTACCAACAGACTATGTTACTCAGCCAAACTGTTCATTATTTATCTATGGCCTAACATCTAACATTTGATGAATGAATTTACAGCAAAATAAGGTTACTGGAGCTTGTTCAATTGTTTCATGTGGTTAGCACAGCTGTAGGCAATCTGTATAGGCTCTTCTGCTATTAGAAACCTATACGTGTTTAGGCAGTATATATTTCATTTATGATCTGCCAGAAAATTTATTAAAACTGAAGATCATGGTATGAATATTCCTCTATGAATGCTTACAGCATAAGAGGAATTTCCCAAGACTAAAAGTAACCACAGTAATTTCATTTGAACATGTCATGTAAATTAAGTCCGTCTGTCTTGAATGTGTCTTCTACATGTACACTTTATAGCAAGAGAGGTTGCTTGATACAGATTGTGTCATTCGGTCTGACCTGCTCTTAAATTCCCAAAAACGTCTTTACATGTCTTGTGTCCACATATGTAAAATCCCTGGTTTTCTTAAAGCATTAATTCAAGGCTTTGAATTTTAGCTTTTTGACAAACCAGGATTACTCAGCCAGAACCAAGTTATCACAGTTCCAGCACTCCACATGATGTTAAATGGAAATAAAAGTAGTCTGAGGTCAAGTCATATAACAATCAAATACATGTGAAACTCAGTCCCAGGAATCAAACTATTTTGCCCATCCTCCTACAACTCCCCATAAGAAGTTTTCCAGACTTATGCTGATTCTTTCAGTTCTGCCTCTCTCTAACTTTGCATCTGTTGTCAATTATTTTGTCTTTGTCAGCTGTTCAGACAGAATCTAAAAATACACTAAAACATCCACTTGCAAACCTTTCTTCCCAGAAGGAACCAGGAGGTTTTTGACAATGGTTAACTTATCATTTATTCCAAACCAAGGAATGAACCTCCATCTTTCTTTCCTGACCAGGAATCCTTATAAGTAAAAACATCATCTGACAGACAGCCTCTAAGGTTTGAAGTGCATGAGAGTACAGAGTGCTTCTGACTTACGTGGACGTACACAGGCAGAACAGTTTAATGCAAAAAACACAGACTTTATCACTGATAAAGATCTCGCTGAGTTGAACTTTCTTGGAATTTTAGGGATTTGCTAAAGACAGAAAAAAAATATTTTGGCCCATTTTTGGTGAGCTTCTAATTGAAAGATAACATCATACTTCTGTCCTAAAAGCATTATTTATAAATTATTGCCTGTCACATGACTTGCAAGAAACTATTTTGACATCCAGAGAGCTCAGGATACCTCATTAAACCATGCCATCTTGAGGAGTGGTGCTGCAGATTTAATTACAATCCACAAGATGGTACCAAAAAAAAAAGCTGCAGTCAGTGTGCCAAAGCTGTCTGTAGAGCTTGGCTTGCCTGGGGGGTTGAATGCCTATTGCGTTTCCACATGCCTATATGTTCTGCACTGACAGTTAAATGAGTGTATTGTGTTTGTTTGTATTTCGCTCTTAGTTGTACGTAGCATATGTGTTCCTACAAAGGCAGTAATTAGAAAAGCATACCGCTACTGTTGTGCACTCACTTTAAAACTGTGTGGTGCTTTCTTCTCTGTAAATAAAACCAGGACTCACCTGACAAATGAAACCTCAGTGCAGCACACATTTAAGCTTTGAAATCCATGAAACTACTCATTTTCTTACAATGAAGTATACAGTCAAATGTTTGGGGGGCTTTGAAATTACTTTGGAACGTGTAAATTCACACAATGGCTGAGCTGCACTTAGCCTTGGTTAGCTCTAATTCGCTGTGCCTGTTATTGCTGTCCAAGTTTTCAACTGGAGTACTGTTGAAACAAATTAACAAACAAGAATTATTGTGGCATCTGCAGGTAATTAACAGGAATGCCACAACCGCTGTGAGTTAAAGGTATTCCTTAAGTCTCACAACTTGGAGTGAGGTGCCATATCTCACCACCCCTCTTGGTTTGAAATGTCAGACAATTCCAGCAGGATCTCAAAGTAAAACTTCTGTCTTCATGGGTAGTACTTGCTATTGGTCAACTGGACCAGGAGGAAAAGGCAAAAGAAAGATACTGAAGTACAAAGCAAAACAAGGATACATTATATTAATCATGTGGAAATGTTAACTAAAGTACTTTGCTTTCATATATTCATAGTCTATGTTCGTGCTGCGTATTTAGACTAAGCGAGTCAGGAGCACCCACTGCTGTGCACCAGTTTCAGCTGAAGACTGCAGGAGCAAAAACCATATTTTGCTGATGTCAGTCATCAGAACTCTGTTTTTCACTTGAAAATATAGTGCGTACCCTACCAACATAAACAACATAGAAATGCTGAGGGTCATGACCTGGGACCCCTTCCCCCTGCATGGCAAGGCGAGCATCTCACCTGTGAGCAAGTGACTTCATAACACGGGTGCATTCCTGATTGCAAGTAATCTCATGCGTGTGCCTGTGCCCATTGCTTGAATTTAGGTTGTCCATGGTATAATAGAGGTTGCCTGCAGCTGGGCTGCAAAATAGAGAAGGAGCTGTTAGACCCTGTCAGAAGGCTGGAAGCCGCTTCTTTCTTCTGTCTAAAGTGCTATCAGGAAAGGCAGCAGCAGGCATGCCTAAGGTCAGACACTGTTCTGTGGGGCTGATCCAGCTTGTAGACTATAGTTTAGCCTCTAACTGTTCTGTTTCATTTATTAGCCTACTAAGTTATGCTTGTATCTATGCTTGTATCTTATTCTATTACTTCTGAGTTCAGCTGCATGCTTAGGGGAAAAAAAGTGGATCTAGGGATTCTGCACATAAGAATCAGGCACATTATTTCATTCTTATAGAATATTTTTTCCTGGTATTCTAAGTGGGTTCCCACAGAGTCAGCTAGTGTGTCCAGGTGATTGTTGTTATCACAAGGTCTTTTTATTAAAAAAAAATCCACACTGCCATGCAGATAGCTAGTGCAGCATTTATTATAATCATTGCCTTTCCAGTTATGCATGTATGAAATGTTTACACAATTTGCTTCAAGAATTTCTTGTTTTGCAAGTTCACACAAAACACCAGGAATGGCTCACTTAAATCATACATCAAAAGGCCAATGGTGGTAACGGATGAATGTTTTTACAGACCTAGCCAGGGACAAACTCAGCGAACAGCAGCTTGGAACAGAGCAGATGCAGCTCAGATGGGAGTCTCTGGGAAAAGTTCACAGATTATGTTTGTGGGAGGATAAGTCACAGATGGAGTTCAGTTCTGCAGAGGGCATGTGCCGAATGCTGGAACCACAGGTGCTAAAATGTAATGCTCAATACTGGGTGTGCTTGCCCATTTATATTTCTGTTTGTGAGAACACTATTGGATAGCTACCAAATAACTGTCCCTTCCTAACGAGGTGGGGTCCTTCCACGTGAGGCAGTCAGTCCCCCCTGTCACATGTCGTTCCTTTCATATACAATAAGACTTTGGAGGGTAGAATCAGATGTAACATATATATCATTCCAGGCAAAGCAGAAACCAGCAGCTGAAGTGTTGAAGACAACGTTTTAAAAATATTTAATAGTTGAATTTTGAAGGCCCAACTTTCAAAGGCACATAAAATTGAGGTTGCAAAGTTACTAGGTTTTTCAAAACCACCTAATTTATCAAATTCATAGTGAAAATTAGGAACCTGGGCGCTTCTGAGAATCTTGCTGCCTATGTTAGGTGCTGAAGTTCTTTAAACATCTCTCCTTAGGTGAACTAGGAGCTAAAGTGATACTGGCTTTCACAAGAGCTTACACTTCAAGATCACTTAGATGATGCCAGATGACCATAAAAAAGGCCAAAGATAATTTTCCATGTTTTTAGCAGAATATATTAAGAAGCCTAAAAAGCATGTCACTGTATTTATACTGAGTTACTGTTTGGGTAGGTACTGTGGGGAAAAAGTTTGACTCATGCAGGTTGTATTATCTGTATTTTCAGTTTGCTGCCTTTTGTTTTTTCGCTTTCACTCTTCTGTTTTACATTGAACTTAATTTATGTACAATATTTCAAAATTTTCAGTAGATTCAATTTTTAAATGGGCATTCAGTTATCATGCACTGAACATACTTCTAAGATCATATTTGTTTCAAGATAGAGCTGAAGAGTCAAGTACTCTTTAGATCACAGCAACTGTCTTATCTAAACCTGAGTCCAATGGAAATCAAGCGGAAACCTACATGTAGATGAGCTCCTCAATGGTACCAGTTTTTAGAGATTCCTTAAGTCTTCCTAAGTTGAAAAAACCTGTTCAGTTGGTACAAGAGTTCAAACCAAATACAGACTGTTATCATTTGCAGTCATCTGGAAAGGAAAATGCTCTTAATGCAATGTGAGTAAAGGATATTCCGTTGAGTTTTCTTGCTTTGAGCTACTGTAGCTTGTTTACCTTCCCCAAAGAAAGTATGTGAAATCTTCAACAGACAAAGTCAAACCTTCAGAGAAATTTAAGATAAGACTTACGTTGTTAGAATAATTTGGTGTGTTTCACTAAAACTTAACATTTTAATTGTAAGAACTCCTGGATCCTGCTTCTATTTTTTTTCTCCCATGTACTAAAGTGAGAAGCATTAGACTTCTAAGGCATTTATACTGTGAAAGTCAAAAGAAAACTATCCAACAGGTCAAGGCATGGAAAATAGGAACAAACACCTGCTGCTTCTACATGTGGATAGATTTTTCACTTAAGTGGAAATCATTTAGCTGAAATCAAAGCACTGGTGGAAAGCGTATCAAAGCAGTTAAAACCAGAAAAGCTCATAGAAGTGTTTTATGAAAAAGCATGTAGCTTGAAGTGTTGAACTTTCACAGATAAATGTGCAGAATTAGTTAGCTATTTTTGTCTCTTTCATTTGCTAATCAATTTTCCCCACTACCAGCCTATGACAACTAGTAGGCCTGCACATTTGTTTCATATGGTCAAAGAATGTTTAACCCCCTACTGACCCTGTAGTGTTTGCTCTCCTTCCCTCAAGGCACGGAAGACTTTAAAGTAGAAAACTGATGAATGAAAAGAATTAATCTCTTGGGGGCTTTTGTCATGAAAGCTTGAAAAGGGATCAGAACAGTCTGACATGTTGACAGCTGAAGTCAAGAGGAAAATTATGATATAATACAGCAAGTCAAAAATGTTATGTGCCATCGTATCCAAAAGGCAAACAAAGTATACATGTTTCCTCATTTCTTTTTTGACTGCTTTTGCTACTGGTAACAACAGTAAATTCTGTACTGGAACCTCTTGAAAAAGATGAAGGGTATTCATGGCTGCTTTTTAAGAATGAGCTGTTGAGCTCCTCAAAGATGGGTGTAACATGTAAATGAGCTTCTTCCGACCCTTGTGTCTTATCCCTTTTACAGTCTATGATGATCTCTGATTGCTGTTACTGTTCTGGACAGTTTTGTTCATACTTTGTCTTCTAACTAGCTTACTTTGTTTGGAAGTTGTGAGGCTTTGGCTGGATAGATTTAAAATTTTCTCACTGAATACAGCATGGGCCAACTCCTTATGCTGATGGTGACATTGTTTGCTGTGTGATTTTTTTTTTAATATAGTCTTGCTCAGATACCTTTTCAGTTCTTTTTATCATTAATTTGAATTAGTCATTTGCCTAGCAATTCTAAAAGCAATCAGGACCAGAATGTGTTTGTAACTTAGATTGCAAGAGAGAGAAGGTTTGTGTATATTTGCATTCAAAGATGGCAGCCATATTCTTTCCTGTTGTCTTCATTTGAAGCTCTCGGAACGACCATTACTTCAAACAGAAATGTGCTGATAAACTACAGCAAAAATAACAAATTTTCAGTCCTCCTGTGCTTATTCCTTTTCATTCTGCTCAGCATGGAGAGCCAGGCACAGCCACAGCTATGCTCAACAGCTACTGGACAGTGATTGCAAACCCAGATATATTTTCACAGTGGTATTTTAAATCTGTGGCTGACTTTCTGGATAGCATAATTTTAGGAGTCTCCTGAGCTCCTAGCGAGCTTTGCCAGCTAGGGCAAACTGAGAGGCACTGCTTTGAGTTCCCAAATTGTATTACAGTGAGCCAAGAAGAATTTTTGCTTGTGATTCTGTTAGGGGATTTTCTATTTGCAGTAGAAGATGTGAAAATAGAGCCTATGTCATATCAACAACCGTACAGTCTAGTGGCGCACTGGACTGTGGAGTCTGTGCAGCTCCACGGCTGCATTGTATGCCCAGCACCATACACGCCAGAAGAGCTGGAGGTGATAGTGCCTGCTGTATGTATGTGTGAGTGACTGGGAGGGAGGTTATAGACCTATTGCTTCTCCTTCAAACCTGCCTCTTGGCTTACGTTATTGAACGTTACTGCTGGCCTTCTGGAAATGAAAGAGTGGTCAGTAACAGGCGGTGTTACCCGTGTAATTGCAAGGCAAGTCCTGAAGTGCGCGTTCTGGGAAGCGGTGGAAATACCGTCCCTGTCAATCGCACAGTGCTCGGAGGGGCAGCGGTGCCTGCTCGCGGTGGCACCCCTTGCTTTCAGCGGTGCTGTGCCAGCGGTGGCGTGGTGGCCAGCAGGTGTCCCCATTGTCCCAAACAAATCGAGATGACATTGTGTTTAGCTTAATCTAATTAAGTTTAAACCCTACTTAACAATAGGATTTGAGCAGCTCACTGTGAAGGAAGAAAGTTCAAAGCGCTCACATTTCTGCTCAAACGGTGACGCCTGCAACTGACACTGGTTGTCTTACCAGGGTAAGCAATGCTGCAAATCGCTGACAAAGGGAAGTACCTTGGAAATGGGAACAATGGAGAGTAAAAAGTGAATCTCCCAGACTAATACTAGGCTGAACTTGAAGACTAAAACATCCTTGAATATGTATACACAGACATATACTGTAGGGAAAAACTGAAATCAGGCAAACTGGGATAAGCTTTTCATTTTTCAGCTGAAAAGATTCCAGAGTTCAGCAGCTGAAATATAATCTTTGAATTTTCTAGATGGAAATGGAAAATTTTTACCTTCTAAAAATGGTTGAAGAGATGATACATATCTGCTTTTGAAGTACAATTTAACAACACTTTTCTAATTTGACTTTTTCTTGAGAAGCAAACTGTGTCGACCTAGATTATAGCCCTGCAATCATTCTCATGAAGAAAGGGGCAGCAAGTATGTCTATTGCCTTACAAGCCCAGTCCACACTCTGACCACATAGCACAGAGTCTAACCACCTCCCCTAATCATAGGGTGCGATGATGTAGGTAGCTCATATCATGCTGATTAAAACTGGTTTATAACCTCAGTTTTCTGTGTGGATGTAGAAGCACACTTTCAAGCTGTTAATGTTTGCTAACAAAATTAACTAAATTTTTTAGAGTTACTAAAGAGAAAAACTGCTGGTTTCCCCAGTGTGTTTAAGAGAAGTGTCTCCAGAAATGGAGCAGGTGATATTAGCAAATTGGAGTTTGCTAAAATGAGCCTCAAAACTTCAGGACTGTCATGATTTTCAACATTTTGTGATTCTTGATAAATGTGATATTCCCCTGTTTGAGATGGTGGCAGGTAAGTGCGAATACTGTAAAACAAACAAAAAAAGAACTTTGCGTTGTGTGGAAGACTGAGAGAGCAAAATCAAAATTATAAAGTTTTAAAGAGTAGAAAAAAGTCCCTGCTAGCTGCTGACTATGAAAAGACTTGTTAGATGTATGGCAGTTTGTATAAACTCTCGGGTTACCAGGCAGCATTTGCAGTAATTGTAGCAAAATTGTTCACGTAGCTGTGTGGGCACAAGTCATGGGACCATCTGGCCGATACGGAGTGAACTTGGAAGAGTCCCCAGGAGTCCTGAGTCTGAAACCTGGTTCTGTGTGAGCTATTAGTCCACTTCTTCATTCTGAGGACTGCAGAGTACGCCACAAGAGAGCCTCTATGTTCCTGTCAGTGCACTGAAGTGAGCTTGCGGTATGACCTGCAGAGTTCAACCACATGAAGCATTTATTTTCTGGACACCAGGTTAAAACTGGGAAGTCTAAAAGCAAGACGAACAGTAACTCCAAGTCAGCCCATCCAGTGAAGGCTGGCTGATTGAATTCAAGTCTCATTCCATTAAAAGAGAAGTTTTATGCTGAAAAGTGGAAGTGTTACCAAAAAAAATACACACAAAGGTTAATCAGTCATTCTTGACTCACATACCTCCCAGGCCCATGATTCTAAGGCCTTTTGAGAGCCTTTCAACTCCTTTTCTTTCATCTAAGAACTAAACTATCCTTAGCAAGAGGATGATAACTCTTGGTTTCTTTTACCCATTTTTTAGAGCATGACTGGATGCTCATTTGGGTCCTATCCTCTCTGTGGAAATTCCACTGAGTTTAGTGAAAGTAGTTCACAAGAAGTGGCTGCAGGAGAAAAGATCCTGAAAGTTGGGTTGACCTGAGGTTAACAAATTGAAACTTAATGTCCACAAAAAGTCAGTGGGTTTGTTTGTGTATCCATAGTTACTCCCTAAGTATCATTCCAGTATTGTGCATTCTAAGTGCAACATGCAATAAGAGGAAAAAAGTTACTTTATCTGAGTCTTTGCTGCTTGAGGATACAAAGTTCTTTTGAAAATATCCAGAGTGGCTGATACAGTCTAGTGTTTGTTATTAGTGCAATAATTTTGTACATATCCCTTCTATTCAAGGAGACGCTTCAATAGATCCTTACAATAAGAAAGCCTAAAGTTAGAAGGAAAATTAGAAAATAAGATACAAAGAGCCAAACTCTGTTCTATGCTATTGCTTTTAGCTTTATCTAACTATTATAAGTATTCTAAGTTTTATCTGGGCTATAATGCTGCCTAAAATACTTTCAAAATGAGCCTTTAACTGTGAAAAGCATCTGCTTTGAGAAAAAAAATATAAATAGGCACAATCATATGATTAAAGTTGATCTTTTGGACACATCCCACTCTTACTTAAATGAATATCAGTCTTTTACTAAATTTAATGGAAGTTGTACAGAGTGTGGAATGCTGGATTCTCATGGAAACATGAGAACATACCAACCTGAGGTTTTTGAAAACTTTGAAAAATATATTTAACAATTAAATCTAGATATGTTGAGTTCAGAATCTGAAGACAGATGCCTTGAATGTCTTCCTTTCAGCTTCAGATAGTATGAACTTGCACATTCGTGGTCTTTTCACTGAATTGACTTCAATGAAATAGATTTCAGTAGAAAATGAAATAGATTTCAGTAGAATTGGTTTGAAGATCCATGTTGGGCTTAAGAATTTTGTATGTGATTCAGAGGTCAAGAGCAGAATTTTTCACAAAATTAAAAATTGTACTCTAAGTAGGTAATATGCTTGACACAACCATTGTTATGATGAAAGATCCTTAAAAACGTGGAGGTTCAGTGAAGTTCTTGAGGTTCACTGGAACATAAATTTGTCTCCTAAAATGACACTACTTTACATGCTTTTAAGTTTCCTTAATGATTTAAATTAATTCAGCTGTAGCTCAGGGTTGATCACATGTAAAGATAAAGAACATAGGAATGTACATATACTAATATTTACATTAAAGTTCATACATTTGCAACTTGGTAAGAATGTTAGCATTTACCCCAATTTGAGGTGAGAACACTGTGATCAAACTGGAGTTAATGGGATCAGATATTGGTCAATAATGTTTGGTTCTTCAATGTATGTTATCAAGATTAAAATATAAATGTATTTATATTAGCTGCAGCTAGGCCAGTTAGCTAAATATGAATTGAGTTGACATTTACTGATATATTGGGATAGTTGAAGCATAATTTAATAGTAACCAAATGCTAAAAATATCTAGCAGTTTATGGTCATGTTGCTGAAAAAGTACACATAACTGCCTGGAAGGTATATCACACAAATTATGTCTCATACATTTAAAGCAGAGCTATGGGTTTCTTGCATTAGCACTAAAATGATACTGACAAGTGCTGCTTTCCATCCAGAATTACTTAATATGTCTCTTCTTAACTAGTTGCAGTGTATATGAATCACACACTTCAGTCCTTAACTTCTGGAGTTCAGGCTATCATCTGTTATATTATCCTTCCTGTCTGAGTGTATTTGGCAAAGAAAATGAGCACTGCAAGTAAGAAAGTGATCCATTTTTTTTTCCCACTACTCTGGCCTCTACTTCAGTTGTATCATTCTCATTCTGTCAGGTGAGATCATTATTACATGTCTTGTCCTGGACAGTTATTCTCATTTGGGGTGTGTAGGTTTTGAAGCAATCAGTCAGAGGTCAGATTTGGTCAGGGTGGGACCATTTCCAAATTACTCCTGGAAAAGGTGGGACCAGTTCCTGAAGCAACATTCTGTGAATGGAAAAAATTATTTGGTAAAAAGCTGTAACATTTCACGGATCTTCTATACAGCAGCACTATGTAAGAAAGAGAGAACAGACAGACTAAAAAGTAGAAAGTGAACAAATATCTTAATGGGAGTTCATCAAAGTTAGCTCTTCATTTGGAATATTAAGTTGAAGTAAGTCTGACTTGCTTCTCAATACAATGACTTTCTGATTATGTGCTCAGAATTATGCTTCCATTACAGAGACTGTGTTAAATTATTCTTCACCAGATTGGACTAAATCACTGTCCTCAGTCCCTCATTGTGGAAGTTTGACATCAAACACAGCTCTGGGTCTGCCTTTTGCTCCTGGAAATCCATCTTGATCAATAACTCAAGCCTTAATTAAAGTAAATATAAAATAAGTGGAAGCCAAGTTAAAGCAATTTATCTTCCTTTGTCTTTATTATTTGCAGGATACAACTTGCTGTAATTAAGCAGCAAACACTAATACAAATAATAAATGGGAGATACCCAAGTTTAGAAGGAGTGCAGAACTATAAATTATGGAGGACACACTTCTCTGTGTGAAAGACAATTTGAAAGGTTTAAGTTTTCTGAAACAGGAGAGTTACTGAAATAACTTCAGTGAGTGCGCTTTCACTAGAGACTAGTAGTTACTAGTAATTGTGTTGCATATACACTTTAGACATTGACCTCATGTCTGAGACATTCAGCATACCAAAAGCTTGGTTGCTTAGCAGTGAATGCTAAGTGACATATTAAGTTCAACCAAATGTCAGTCATTGCAATGATGTCATGTTGTCCAAAACCCATTAATTACTTTGAAAATTCCCACAGTAACTGAAAATCTCAGATTATCTGCCTGAATTAATGGGGGCCCTGTAATTGAACGATGGATTGCATGCTGTTATGGTAGTATGTTAGGGTACTATGTGCTTTACATCTACATTTTGATAGGGAAATGAAGGTGGCAAATACTGGTTTTGATGATCTCTACTCATCTTAGAGTGACTGCCAATTTTAATATTATCATTAAAAGCGATACCACTAATAATAAGAAATGTGAAAGGCCATACTCCCCACAGTACACCTTAGAAACTAGCATCCTGTATGAGTGATATGCACAGATTTTGGTGGAATTACATGGCTGATAGTTGGACAGTGTGTGCCAAAACCTCTCATTCCTGTTTTAGCAATGTTTGATATTCCAAGGGAGAGAAAAGGAGGTTAATTTTTTTAATATCACCTACCTATTGAAGTTACAATTTTTCTTTTGTCTCTTCAGTCAGGAACATAGAAAGAAAGTCAGAAAGTTTTTTGGTGTGTTTGTATACTGAGTTACCAGGCTGTAGTTAAATTCCAGAACAGTGCATGTAAATGCTTGGGGCTTCATACATTTGTCAGCCAAGCACTGGGAGGTGAGGTCTTCTTTAATAAGGACAAGCAGTTACAGGATACACTGTTAGTCTCAGGTGCTTTTTGCTCATTCTAGACCCCTCTTTAGGCCTCCTGGGAGAGATGGAGCAGAACCCTGTTTGGTGGTATCAACAGCCAGTCTCCCCTTCCACATGTGCTCACAAGTCATCAGCAGTTACTGTATGTTATGTGATCTGGCTTCAGCACTGCTGTATTTCATAGGGTAACACCTATAGTAGAAGAAAAAACCCTCCCAATTCATATTATGAGACCTGAGGAAATATTTCCTAGTAAATAGTATTCCAGACAAAGCCTGTCTCTTTGTTGATGGAAACTTTATAAACACTTTGCAATCTTCTTGATTTTTGTGAAACAAGATCTTGGAGATATTTTTCTTTCACTTTGATGGATTCATTCTGAGCAATTTGCCACTGTGAACCAATATTCAATATTCAGAATTAGATTATGTTAGTGAAAGTTCTTGCCATGGTAGCCTGATGTATTTTTTTTTGTAGGAAGCAGATATGAGAAAGAAAGAAAGATTAATTAAATTCTGTTCAGGCTTTTTATGATTAATGATCAGGCCAACTTTCTGCTGGTAAGTAAAAATGATGGAATTGGCTTATCAATCAAATTGCACTGATGAAAGATGTGTCTAAAGTTGCTGGAAAGGAAAGCATGATTCACAGGATTGTGAAATTAAACGTATCTGCACTTTCTCTTTAATAAAGAGATGCATAGTCATAAAAAGAATTTTCTTGCTTGCAACTGTACGTATTGGCAGCAAAAGATGATGCTTCTTCGGTCGTGTTTCAGGTTTGCCAGTGTTTCGGTCTATTATTCTTTGCATGCGTAGAGGTCGTGTTCAAACAGAAGTCTCAGAAACTGGCTAATTGGTCGTGCAGTCAATAGGCTTTGGAGGCCAATTTCTATATACTTTATTTGTTGGAATGGTAGCGCCAGAGTGATACAGAGTATGTCTTTATTTATTCTGTCAACTTGTATCTTCCAAAAAACTACAAACTCAGCATTTGCCAGGCTGGCTTTATAGATCTCAAAATACCAAGTGTGCATATTGTGGGGAATGTTAGATTCTATAAAATTTAAAATATGACTTTTTTTTTTTTAGTCCTTCCTTTGAGGAAGAGTGTGTGTCTTAAAAAAAAAAAAAGAAAAGAGAATGATGTTTATTGTAGTTAGTCAGTCTTACATAGCTTATATTGAGCTTAAATAAGATAATGTATTAGACCTAATATATGTCACACAGTCAGTACTAAAAAGAAATCTAAACCCCCAAATATACACAAGTAGAAACCCCATCATAAAAAGCAGTTGGCTACCTAAAAAGTAGGACTACTGAACATTTGGTGAAGTTTCTGAGGCAGGCTAAACCCCAAATTCAGTTTATCAAAGTTCAGCTAAGTCTTTTGGAATCAGTTGAGTGATGTTGGCTTCATTCCAGCCAAGCACTGGTCAGCAGGATCTATTTTGGGGATGAGGAATGCCCCAAAATGCTGAATGTAGAAGTTAAGGCCACTAGGGCATATCATTATCCGTTTCACACTGTGAAATGGACTGTGTAAATTACCTTCCTAGACTGAGGAACCAAAAGGCCTGCAGAAACCTGGCTGCCCAACCCATCTTCTGCTTTTAGCAAGCTCATTTATTTGCAGCATTTTGCTAACATTGCCATTTAAACTGACTAAGAACCAAACCCATTGTGACTTGCCCCTCCCCAAAGGGATATCGCCTTTCCTGGTGTGCTAACTCTGGAAATGCAGTAGAAGAATGCAATATGCTTGAAATTGCAATTCTCTGCCAGGAAAATCAGATTCCACTTGTGAATCTAAAAGTATCTCTCATTATTAATAACAAACACGTATGTAGCAACTGTATTTGCATTTCACTTTTCTAAAAGGAACAAGACATTCTCTTTGCCCTGATTAATTTGCAGGCTAAATATACCAAATATGGCATATTAAATTTATCTCTTTTAAAATGTATTTAGCTTCCATTGCCATAGACAGCTATCAGTTTTCTATTCTTGGCATTTGTTTGTTTGTTTGTTTTCTTAAAAATAGGCCTGTAAGACAGGGTAATGTTATTATTCCTATAGGGAACTGAAGTACAAGAAGCTGGTTAGCTGGGGTTCACACAAAAACATATATGGCAGATGAGGGACCTAAACTGACATGCTCTGGCAACATACTCTGTTCTGACATGTTCTGGTGTCCTGACTGATGAGAAGGCAACAGGGAAAGAAACAACTTTAAATTGTTCATCTTGTTGGAAAACCTGCAAGCAAAGCCTGTGAATTCGTTGCTCACTTTTAGAACCTCAGGAAACACCTGCCTTCAGAAGAAAATCCTGTAAACCCACAACTCTCAGACGGAATATATCTAATTGTCAAACTTCTCAGTCATAAAGTGGGTGGGAGAATGTAGAGGAGTATGTAGAAAGATCATGTTATCACTAATCACAGAAAGCAGAGGAAGTATTGCTTAAGGCATGTTTTAGAATATTTTAGATGCTTATTGGTGTTTATTATTCAAGATGAGTGATTTTTTTTTTTTCTCCACAGCTGGGAAAATGAATTTTGAAGTTAATTTTCCTGAACACTGGCATGTTCTACACAACCACTTAAGGGTTCAAAGTTACAGAACTTACTGCCTATGAAAATAGTTGCTGCTGGGAGTCACTTTTACTAACTTTTCAGAGGCAAAGCAAAAATTAGAAAATCAAAGAAAAGCTGGCCTTTCGTTTTGAATTATTGAGCGTATATACACTCGTTTGCTTAAACCTAAACCTCTCATACATTGACGTCAGTAACCTAGTGGAAATGAAGTAACATGTTGTCAGCAACTGACTGCATCAAAGCACTATTTCTGAAGTCCAGCTCTGTGGTGTTGCAATAAAGAACACATGCAACATACTCAGCTAATTAACTGAAAAATATTTTAGATGTACTAACTTATCTGTATACAAGAAAGCCAGGCTGTTATAAACTTACACAGGGGAAACTAAGATGAGTGTCTTTCTTGGCAAATGCCTTTATTAGGCTGATTTTGAAAGGGTCACGTGGATATTGATAAAAGAAAAATGGACTAATTTAATGTAGAGATTCTAAGCCTAGTGTCTTAACCTTGATTTTTCCTTTAGCACTTAGAAACAGAGCACTGGATCATCTAGACATAGAAGAGTCCAAATTTGAATGTCGTAAATTTTTTTTTCCACAAAATGATCATGCTGTATCTTAAAAGCAGAGTTAATCTACTTAGGAATTCTGTGCAGTCTCACCTTTACTGTATTAATAATAATTTTATATTGTTAGCTTATGTAATCTTTTGACTTAGTAGCTCTTCCTCTGTGAGGAAATTCATCCTTCATGTGTTTTATAGACATCTATCCCATAAACAATTCCTTTTCTCCATTTTTGCACTGGCCTTTTCTGCTGTCCTATCAGTTGATTGATTAAGCTTTCCATCAGCCACTCTTTTCTTTGCAGTTGTTTGCACTTAGAAAATTGAGCAATAAGTTATTACAATGGAGTTGGCTATGCAGTCATCTAAAATCACCGAAACATAAAATCATAGAGTAGAATCATAGAATAGTTTGGGTTGGAAGGGACTTTTAAATGCCAACTAGTCCAAACCCCCTGCAATGAGCTGGAACTTCTTCAACTAGATCAGGTCACTCAGAGCCCTGTCCAACCTGACCTTGAGTGTTTCCAGGGCTTCTACCACATCTCTGGGCAGCCTGTGCCAGTGTTTCACCATCCTCGTTGTATAAAATTTCTTGCTTATATCTGGTCTAAACTGCCCGCTTTTAGTTTAAAACCAGTACTCCTTGTCCTATCACAACAGGCCCTGATAAAAAGATTTCCCCCGTCTTTCTTATAGGCCCCCTTTAAGTACCGACAGGCCACAATAAGGTCACCTCGGAGCCTTCTTTTCTCCAGGCTAAACAACCCCAACTCTTTCAGCATTTCCTCACAGGAGATGTGCTCCAGCCTGATCATTTTTGTGGCCCTCCCCTGGACTCACTCTTAACAGGTCCATGTCTTTCTTGTGCTGAGGACTCCAGAGCTGGACACAGCACTGCAGGTGGGGTCTGACCAGAGTAGAGTAGAGGAGGAGAATTACCTCCCTTAACCTGCTGGCCACACTTCTTTTGATGCAGCCCAGGATACAGTTGGCCTTCTGGGCTGCAAGCGCACATTGCCGGCTCATGCCCACCTTCTCATCCACCAGTACCCCCAAGTCCTTTTCGGCAGGGCTGCTCTCAATCCCTTCATCCCCCAGCCTGTACTGATATCAGGTGTTGCCCTGACCCAGGTACAGCACCTTGCACTTGGCCTTGTTGTACCTCATGAGGTTCACACAGGCCCACTTCTCAAGCTTGTCCAGGTCCCTCTGGATGACCTCCCATCTCTCAGCCCTCTCAACCGCACTGTGCTCTCTAGAAGATCACACTTCCAGATGCAGGTCTACAGAGTTGTTTGCAAACTTCTGATTGATTGCAACTGGCTATCATGCAGCTAGATTTGATTGTGGGCAAAGCAAGCGCATGAGTGTGCCTGCAAAATACCAGGTAGACACCCCTTTGGGGTTTTCTAGCGTTGCCCGACTTACAGCCCATTCTTGCAAATCAGCTGAGTGTCAAAGAAGTATGCTGAGGTCTTGATAGAACATTTTTCAATGACAATAGGAAATACCCCAAATAACTGAACCCATAGGAAATAACTGACCCAAATCCTATTGAAGCTCATAGACCTTGAACTTCACTGGCTTTGGAAATAGGCCTGAGTAGTCTTCAACAGTTGTAATGCAGAGCCAGACCTGACCACATAAATGTACTGCATGTTCTCATATTCCCCACCATTTCTCTTTTCCCTTCAAGTCAAAAAAGAAACCAAACCAGAATCTGCTGTTTTTTTTTTCTCTGTGATGCTCCCAAGCCTCTAGAAAGTGCAAATCAAATATAGAAGGCTGCATTTTTGATACAAGAAATTTGCTGAACTGTAGTTAACCCTGACTTTTCTTCCTCATGATGTGGATATCTTAAAGTCAAGATACAACCAGTCATCCTTGTTCTCATTTTATGGATTATATTTTATCCTGAATTCATGCAAAGTATTTGTTTTGGCTTCCAATTGTGAAGGCCTGTTAAGTCATGAATTGCCATGGGGCACTTAAAATCTGTTTCTGCTTCCATCCACTACTGTTTGGTTGTGTTTTAGTTTATTATTGCTTTCAAATATGTCTCATAAACATGAATTCTTTTAAAAAGTGTTATTTTAAAAGGCTCAATTAATTTAAAGAGAAGTTCCTTTCCCCAAAATAAGCATATATTTTGGATGGCACAGAGTCATACTATATTCGAGAATAATGCAATGCTAGATTACTGCATTAAAGTAAAATAAAGTAAAATATAGTCAGTGAAATTCCCTAATCTAATAAATGCCAGATATTCTGGATTTCTTGAGGCAGAGTACTTGCAAAGTCCCTAACTAGTGACTAATTAGAAGAAATATGTTGACAAATTACACAGAATGAAGACAACAGACGGAAGATAGATTTGGGAAACAAATAGTATTGAATGAACCTTAAAATGTAGGACATTTACTTGGTGAACTTCTCAAGTGTAGCTTACATTATCCACTGCAATTTTAAAGCAATCAAATATTTATGTCACAATAAAAAGAGCCAAGGGATGATGGGTTGAATAAAACTAATGGTAAGAGTATTAATTGTTTAATGCTGACAGTCTTGTTGCTGAATATGAAGCATTCCATTCCATGTTTAACAAATAATCTTGCATGTGGTTTAATCCAGATTTGTAAATAGACTGGCTATGTACCTGTTCCCAGTCAGTATCATGACAGTGGGCTTTGTGCAGTTCCAACTAAATGTAGGAATAAAAGCAGAGATGACCTCGTTGTACAGGCTTTGTGTAAATAATAAACCAGGTATAGGAAAAAACCTGCTCCTGCAGGTCAATGTAATCAAAAGAGATCAAGACTTCATTAGTTTAACTGCTCAGGGAACTATTTTACTTAGATCTGCTTTGGTTAGAGAAACCACACATTAGCCAATTTGACTTGTTAAATATGGACAAAATTTGAGTAAAATAATAAGTAGAAAGATAAAACCAGTTTTCACTGCCTATATGTAAAAGTTATACTAGAAGTATTGCCACACATTTTGCTCTCCCCAAACAGTAACTGATATTTCTGCTTGACTTCTGTATCACAAATAAAAAGATGAAGATAGAAGTTATTCAATGTATAGTTTATTCCATTTAGTAGTATCTGAATTACTCTGTGTAAAACAGGAAATAGAAACATTTTTTTTTTACAGTTATTAAATATTTTTAAAGGGTTTTTGTTTTTGAAAACTGTTTCAAGACAATACAAAGTATCAGAAGCAGTAATGGTTAAAACTAACTAGTTTTAAAATTTCTTTGAGAAAAACCTGTCGTTTGTGAGTTTTGCCCCATTTCAGTGCAAAGCTATGAATGGGCTCGCGTTTCACTTGACTGTTCAGTGGATGCCAGGCAACTCTTCTACAGGCCAGCCCTGCATTTGTGCTCTGAATGTGTAGGAAGTACACATTTATTCCATTATTGTATCTAGCATTCAAGAAAATAGGAAAATGGGGAGCATAGGCACCAGTTAAGCAAGAGCAATAGAAGCAAGGATGGAATCTGCCCAATATACTCTATCCACTAGGCAGTTTCAACATATCTGTATCTGCTTTCAATAGTCACAAATTACTTGTAGACATTACGAAATGTAAGCGTGTAGGTACTTTTTCACTTTTAGAGTATAGGTTAGCTTTTAGTTAACCGTATGATGTTTTGATTTTGGATTATATGCTTTAGAGTATATTTTATCATAGGACTGAACATGAACCAATTTTATCTTGGCATTTACTGGAATGCTGTGTTTTTTTTGGAAAATTGAGGTTTCCTGAAATGTGGTTTATTTTGCAAATTTAAAAAATGTAGAAAGCCACATTCTTGATCTTCTTTTTAAGAATCAGATCTTATCAAAGTTGTGTTTTTCTACCATAAATTCCCACATGTATAGAAAAATACCTTATTTCATTAAAATATTTCTACTAAGCATGTTTTAAATATATTCTAATATAGACATTTACATTCTTGTACATTCATTTTGTATTTCTAATAGATCTTGTCAGACAGAAGAAATCTATAAATATCATGTATTGTACAAGCTGTGTTTAGCTTCTGCATAGCTCTGACTCAGCACAGACTGTATAAAGCCTATAGATGTTGAAAATGGGTTGGTTCTGTTTGGTTGACTGAGATGGTGAAATATGCCAAAATAAGCTCAAATTCTACCAGCCCTACTAAACAGTTTTCTGTTTGTATTTGTCTCAAAAGTAACTAAATATTCTTCAGATTTGCATTAAGAATTATTTGTGTTGACTTCTTCTTCAAATAGGAAAATTTCTGTGTTCATCTTTTGGTGTACAGTTGGATTTTTTCGGTGTGTCTTTTTAGTATCACTTTATGTGTAATGAGGTTTAGATATAATTCGGGAAAAGAAGTGCCTCCCCAGTTATTTAAACTGAAAAGACTCTAAACCTCTAAACCCTGTGAATACAGGGAAAAAAATGTGACGGTGTTTTTAACTGAGATGGTGACTGACATGCTCACCAACTCTTACTATCACAGTATTTTTATTTAACTCCACAAATGTGTCTTATCCTTTTCTGGAAATGGAGGGGGTGACCCCTCTTTTTGTCAGGCTGAGTTTACACATTTGTAGGATGCAAGGAAAGAAGATCTAGTGGTCATCTCATCGTCTGTGGCCATAGGGAGGATAGCTAATGCACTAGTATATAATGTGCTTGATGTTATTTAATTTTCTCCATACACACAGTTGGATCAGTTGTGTTTTATCAATCACCCTGAAATAGCTATTTGCAAAATTATAACACCCTTGGCCAGAACAATGAATA
The DNA here is from genome assembly GCF_034619465.1 of Leptosomus discolor. NCBI lineage: Eukaryota > Metazoa > Chordata > Aves > Leptosomiformes > Leptosomidae > Leptosomus > Leptosomus discolor. The sequence goes on along the minus strand of NC_141398.1, from coordinate 54,651,834 downwards.
ATGCTAACTCTTACTTCTCGATTCCCTGCTTTCTCCAGGTTAAAAGTAATTTGTTGGTCTCCATCATGCATGCCCTTTGATATGATAGGGGAATGTGGTAACAATTTTGTGTACATATCCCTCTCTGCCATTTAGATAAGTTGTAGAGTTCCAGAATAAGTTCCTCAGCTCCCTGCATTGTAAATGAGCATGTAGAGTAACGGCACAGGGTAGAAATGGAATCCATCTACAATGGGCAGCAGTGTTGGCCTTCACTACATTTTCCCAAAGCTTTCTAAATGTAAGATGTTCAAAAGGCTGATTCATTTGCTGGAAATTATCTGTGATCCTAAGGTAGAACATTAGTAAACTGTTACTGTAACAATTTATATGCTCAGCCAGACTCCTGATAGCTTCTTATTCCTTGAGTTGTCAGCAAAGCTGCTGCATAATATTCCTATTAATCTGTTCTGTGCTTCTGAATCCCACATCTTTGTACTGCCTCAGTTCAGTTCTTTTCAGACAAGAGAATTGTTGAGAGAGTTTCTACTAAGGGCAAGCTGCTGATTTCTCACCGCTGGTGTCTTAAGGCAGCTGCAATTCTGTGAGGGGAAGGTTATTTAAACAGAGCAGTTAAAGACACTCAATCCTAGTGACTTAGTGACTGCACAACACAAGTTTGCTTTGAGATGTTCATCCCAGAGCCAGGGCCAATTGAGAGCCGTACTGTTGTTCTTCTTACTGTAAGCTGACAAGTTTCTAACAAAAAATTATAGGACGTATTGCTTACAATGGCAGAAGAGTTGACTCAAAGATCTAGGAGGGATGTCCTAGTCCTTTGTTTCTACAGAAAACCAAAGTGTCAAGTTCAGAAATCGGCTCAATTTCTATTAAAGGAATGCTGAAAGCCTCTGTGAAGATGCAGTATTCTCTGAGGAGGCTTGGTGGCATATGTAGATGTTAGCGCTACACCAAAGACATCGAGAAGCAATTTCTGATTATGTATGTGAGTTTCCTGGGAAGGTCTTATGCTGAAATCTTTGTAAAAGTAAGAGTGAAAAAAAAATATGTTGGAAATAACCATTTAGCAATTATTTGTAAAATACAACTGTTCAGCTGTTGTTTAGATACTACAAGTTGTGTTATTTGTGAAGAAGTTTCATCGCTTTTGGTCTCAAAAAAATAATGAAAAACGGAATTGTATTCTGCACATGAGCAAAAAATTTGAGCCTGGTCTCAGGAAAGCGGGTTGTATCCTAGAGTTACGTATTTTACATCTGCACCTCTCTTAAGATAGTTGCAGAAAATTATATTGGAAATGACAGAAATTTTCAGGTTATGCAGAATCCAAAGCATACTGATTTCATTGCCAATGTGCTATTTAATAAAACAATGTGGCAAATATTTCCTGTAGATGCTGAGGATTCGTGACAACATATATGTTAATTATTGTCCATCTGGGCAATGGGAGAAGGTCAAAATCTGTGTTTCAAGTAGTTTTAAAGCTTCACAGAAGTCTGGTTTTAAGCAACTTTGTTTGACTTTCCATTAAATATTTTAATTAATGACTAAGATGTACGCACAGGCAAAACTTGTAAATTATAGTTAAATGGGAGGGGTTTAAAATATTTTGGAGAAAACCTGTGTGGGAAAATACTGCATAGTAGTTGTTAAAAAGAAATACTCACACCTATTCCATCTGCTGGCTGCAGATGTTTATACACATCAAATATTATTCTGTAAGACTTTGCTGTCTGTTTCCTTTGCTTTTACACTGCGATAAGATTTATTTTTTTTTAATCCTGAGATTTTTGCCTTTTTGTTCAGCAAAGCCTGAAGGGCAGAAAAGAGGGAAATTTATAAGCGATACTGTCTCGGCACTCCCTGTTGACCTGTTTTACTGCATAAGTTTTGAGTAGGACATACACAAAAGTGTGTTCCAAGCACTTTTAACAGTCAAGATTTCAGAAGAATTCAACATACTGTAGGAAAAATAATAATAAATACAAATGTTTCAAGAAGAGCCCTGATGGCTATTTAGCTACTACAGAGAAATCACACTTTTGCCTGTTTACTTGCTAACGTTGGTCTACAGCTATTCCCATGATCTCCCAGTTTGACTTCTGTCTGACCTTTTTTTAACTGGTATAATTCCATCAGTTTAACTGGAGTAGCTCCTAACTTAGAGCCACTAGCTAAAACTGAGGTACAAATGGGGTTGCTTGTAGCTCTTACAGGAATGGAGTTGAAGTACACGAATAAAACTTCCTTTACAGGTAGCATTCGTGCAATGAAATGAACGTGTCATTTATGTAGGTTTTGCTGCTGTCATAGGATGTGAAGTTTCTTCCACCTTTTTCTGTGATGTAATACTCTATAAAAACAACCTTTTTCACCCTAACAAGTACTACTGAATTAAGTACTACTAGGTGTGTGAGAAAAGGTAGGTGAATTTGACTCATGGATTCTGACATTAATGGGACACAACCTCAAAGTGGAGAGAAAGCACAAAAAATAAGAAAAAGTATAATTTCTAACAGAAATAAACACATAATTAAATGTACCATTAAGACACAAAGACAATTAATGTATCATATTCAACAGGAAATGTGGAGAAAATGTTACGTTCAAGTGAGAATTTTGCAATACTTAAATCATGCATATCATGTTTCAGAAGGAATTTATCCAATTGATTGTGAAGCTAGTAGATAAATCACTAAGGAAACAATCCATTACAATAGTCTTTATTGTTCCTCACAGAAGTCCCTATGTAGTATTTTCTGCTATTTCCTTGGAACGATCCTCTAAACTTGTAAGACAATAAAAACATTCCAGTTGAACCAGATGGAAAAATCCAATTCATGTTGTAATGGGTTTGCATGGCAAGGTTTTGGTAGCAGGGGGGGTTACAGGGGTGGCTTCTGTACGAAGCTGCTAGAAGTTTCCCCTATGTCCCACACAGCCAATGCCAGCCGGCTGTAACACAGACCCGCCGCTGGCCAAGGCCAAGCCCATCAGCGACAGTGGTTGCGCCTCTGGGATAAGGCGTTTAAGAGAGGAAAAAAGTGATTGTGCAGCAGTAATTGCAGTGAGAGAGAGGAGCGAGAATATGTGAGAGAAACATTTCTGCAGACACCAAGGTCAGTGAAGAAGGGGGGGAGGAGATGCTCCAGGTGCCGGAGCAGCGATTCCCCTGCGGCCTGTGGTGAAGACCATGGTGAGGCAGGCTGTCCCCCTGCAGCCCATGGGCGGTGGAGCAGATGAAGGACCCCACGCCGGAGTAGGTGGATGCCTGAAGAGAGCTGTGACCCTGTGGGAAGCCTGCACCGGAGCAGGCTCCTGGCAGGACCTGTGGCCCGTGGAGAGAGAGAAGCCCACGCTGGGCAGGTTTGCTGCTGGTGACCCCGTGAGGGGGGCTCACGCTGGAGCAGTTGGTTCTTGAAGGACTGCATACCATGGAGGAGACCTACACTGGAGAAGTCATGGAGGACTGTCTCCCATGAGAGGGAGCCCACATTGGAGCAGGGGAAGTGTGTGAGGAGTCCTCCCCCAGAGGAGGAAGGAGCAGCAGAAACAATAGTGTGATGAACTGACCGCAACCCCCATTCCCTGTTCCCTCGCGCCGCTCGGAGGGAGGAGGGAGAGAAATTGGGAACAAAGTTAAGCCCAGGAAAGAAGGGAGGGGTGGGGGGAAGGTGTTTTAAGATTTGCTTTTATTTCTCATTACTCCTCTCTGAGTTGATTGGTAATAAATCACATTTTTTCCAAGTCGAGTCTGTTTTGCCTGTGACGGTAAATGCTGAGTGATCTCCCTGTCCTTATCTTGACCCACAAGCCTGTTGTTATATTTTTCTCTCCCCTGTCCAGTTGAGGAGGGGGAGAGTGATGGAGCGGCTTTGTTGGGCACCTGGCATCCAGCCAGGATCAAACCACCACACGTACCCATGGTATTCATAGGACAAATACTGCAACATCATCACAGCACGCACACACTTTTGTATCTAAGAATGTGACATCCTCTAGGATAGCATGCCTAAATTTATGGCCTTTAAAGTAAAAAAAGGCAATTAGTTTTAAGTAGTTACAGTGGTTATAGCTGTTAAACATATTGGAGGGGGACAAGCAGTTCATGCTGTAGTGACTGAAGCACGTGCAATCTTAAATTTCCAGTGCAAAATTTCAACATGTGGAAATATTGCAGACTCTTAGCATCAAGAATAGGTGTTGTTTAATAATATGCCAAATCTACCATTCTTCTGTCTTGTTTACAAATTGCTAGGACCAACTTGTAAAGAACTCTGTTCTTTTACCTAGTGTGTGATCTGTAGTAACTTTTTGTCCCTCAGTTTCCCCCTCTGTGCGAGGTGGGACAATTGATATCTACCTTTCCTTCAAGAGACCAGAAGTACCTGTGAGACGTAGGAATGATTATGGATCAATTTCTTTGAAATAATTTGACAAATGAGTCTTTGTGAACCGCTAACAGCTCAAATTGCTTTGGCTGGGCACATATGGCAGCTAGGATATTTCTATTCCCTGATGAGCTTGAGTCCTCGAAGCAGGACTGGCATGAATGCTCCATTATTACTAACTGAAGATACATTCAATACAAATCTCTCTGCAATATTAACTCAGAAGTCAGGCTTTGGGCAAATGACTTTCTGTAGAATTATTTTAAATGGTGGCAAACTAATGACAATTTAAGTCATAGTATACATCTCTCAGAACTGCGGAGGCTTTTTTGCTGCATTCCCCAAGCACCAATCAGAGTTCATGCAAATATACAATGAAGAACTGGACGCAAGTTATCTTACCACATTTTGCAACTTAACGTGCATATTGCAAATAAAAACCCCAAAGATTTAAAACTTTAAATAATGCACTGCCATCCAGCTTAAGTGTTTTTTCATCCTTCAGAAGCCATTGCCCTTAGCTTAAAACCATGGGAATTTGTCTTTTCTCACTTGCCAAAGCCACAGTACAGAACAACCATCAGAAAGTAATTAACACCGTCTGTCTTTTCTGATTAAGTTAAACAGATGTAAGGTATATGTGTCTAGGGTAGAGGTTGAACTTACTAAATGAACCTCATTTAAAACAATGGAGTTGGTATCTTTCACCACATTAACTTATTAACAAAGAATTTTTCCTTGTTCAATTTCGTCTTAATGCTAGAGCAGTTACCCTCTTGCTGTGATCATTATCTCTTATCCATTCACAATTTTTAAATAACAAGAAAGAAGAATGATCATAACACTGAAATTTAAAAAGAATGTCAGTTCAAAACAGGTAGGGGAAAGTCCGTGCACCTCATTTATAGGTACAAGAGCGCACAGACACCTGTAAGCACTGCACACTTCTGTATGTTACATACAGGGAGTGCCACCTCTGAACTGGATTTCAGAATCTCCCTAATGAGTAATTTTTGAATGCATGGTAATGTGGCAACAATCTATGCCACGTTTTTAACTGTCTCCACAGGACAGAAGACAAAATGTTTTAATATGGGCTGAGTCTCTGCTGTATCTCCAGTTAATCAGCACACACACCAGTCTAACCTAGCTGCCTGTCTAAATATCAGTCACTGACATTGTCTTGCAAATAAAGCACCTGAGCAGCCAGCAAGGGTTACTCGGTTCCACTCAAACAATTAAACACTGTTTTTGGCGTACAGTTGGAAAGACGAACGTAATCATGGAAAGCAGAAGTATTTCTATACCTCATTGAATTGTATGCTATTTGAACAGATGGGAAACCTAACAGCACTAAGAACTTCAGTGTCTTTACTGTCATATGTTTTAGGTGTAATTTAACATTTCAGCATAGACATCCGTTAAGTTATTATAACGTAGTAGCTGCTAAGAACAATAGTTCATTTCAACTTCTGAGTATGCCGAGCCTGCTTCTGCATGTGATAGATGGTGTAAAGTATTTTCCAGAAATGCTTTGCTTCAAGGTTATAGTTTTTACTAAGTGACACGAGTTGGCAGTTAATTGCAAAGGGATTGCCAGAGGATCATAAGGTAACGAAGGAAATCATGTTAGTAAACTACTTTTGCTTTTCCTACAGGACACTGATAATGACCTTTGTGCTGTGTGTCCTATAGAGGAGTATGGATCCGTGTTGCACACAACTTTTGCAGAACAACTAAACTTTCTACTGTATCACCAGCAATGTTCCCCACCAGCAACAGCTATTTCCTGGTCTTAATGTAACAGCTTGTTGGGTGTGCTGGGTGTGCCGGAGAAGGCTTGTGGCCAAAGACCTGGCTGCTCTCCAGCAGTTCCTGTCTCCAGCAGCATTCTAACCACATTTCCTTGCCAAGAAATTTCTTATGCCATTATATGAAGAAGGAGGGAAGGGAAGGCTGTGCTGCAGGCCATTAGAAGCAGGTGTGGCTCTAGAGTCTAATAGGCATAATTTAGAGCATCTTACAGTTCCTTCTAAACCGTTCTGGGAACCCCTTGGGGACCCCACCTGTTCTAAAGGAAAACAATAGTGGCTTACAGTAGTTTTGCCCCTTTGTCTTCTGCTTAGGTGTGCCAAATGGAGTTTGTGTATCTCAGTGTCTGACTGCTCTTAGGCATTTATGAGACACGGTGTGTTTTGGACAAATCCAGCTAAGCTGTTTATCTCCATGGGAATGTTTAAAAAAACAGCAGGAAAACAGGTAGAGAACTTGTTTATCTAATTTGTTCCCTGATGAGTCTGGGAGGAAAGATATGCTTAAAGTCTTTAATAAATGGAGATAATTTGAAAAGCTGATCCTTTTATGATTCAATAATCTTTCAGAGTTAAGTCATGTTTATACAATCAAACTGACAGTGGCCAGAAGAAGTCATCACAAGAAATTACTTAGAATTTTTCAAAGTTTTTGTCAATGTTACATATTCTGTTCACTTTACTTTAGAAGTTAATAAACTCCAAATTTTTTGTTAAGCATGCATTTTTTTTGTATCCTGTTAGCATGATCCAGTTGGCTGTGGTAAATGGTAATCCTTGCTCTTAATCTTGAGAGACATATATTTGGAATTGAAGGAACAGAATTCCATTATCTGTACCTTGGTGAGACACGAAACACAATCCAAATCCTCTTATTCAATTAACCTGGCTTACTTTAAAACAATAAAGTCTTTTGCCTTCAGTCAGTTGTTCTGTGGAAAAAATAGTTACTTAATGTAAGGCTGATCTTTATCTGAAAGCTGTTAAGTGGCTATCCTACTATTCAGGACAACAAGCTGTAGATGAAGAGGCAGTACAGGGCAGTACAGGGCACTTTTATATGTCTGTCAGATAATGCTATCATAGTGCTCCTTAAGGACTAAGAAATGTAGCTCCTCCAGACGGCTCGCAATGACTTGCAATACAACAGGGAGATAACACATTTAAATGCTCTCAATCTCCTTGCCACAGCATTAATAAATAATTCTCTGAGCAGAAGTCACATTATACTTACTTTGCTGTATTACAGTGTCATACTTTTATTTTATCTTAGACACAGCTCAACACCTTTTCTGAGTCCTCTCAGCTGTCTAAATTCAAGTATTTTGGGCCTCATTTTTCTTGATCTGCCTTCAGATAACTAGTATTCTGATGTCAACATGAGCTGCTGGTACCCTCCTGCAACTGTATTGAAACCTCTGTCCTGGCTGTTAGTTGTAAGACACTGTGCAGGCATTTGTTGGCTCTGTGACTTCTAGGATATATGTTTGGATTGGACTCTATTTTAGAAATTAACCATTTTCAGATTCTGTCAAAGAGCTTCTAGCATATGAGGCGTTTACTGGCAACTAATACCAACCCTCCCTTGCATCTGAATTTCCAGCGATCATCATTCCACTTGGGCCTCGGTGAGCAGCACAGAGCACATTTGCCTTTCTTTAACTAGCTGCAAGTGAAGGCCTGAAAAGATATCCTGGTTGTGCTAAAAGCAAGATTTATTTGCATGGGGAGAGGCAAAGGGACCAAAGGGAATCATAACGGCTATTTGTGGCAGAAATAACTTCAGCAATAGAAGGAGGGTGCAAGGATCAATTCTAAATGGCAGAAGCTGTATAGGAGAGGGTGGAGAGCAGAAGGGACCTATGCAAGTGGCCTGTGTGAGTGTCATAACAAGCTCATTTTAAAAAGTCCAAATATATGTTGCACGTAGAGGAGTACTAAACTCTAATGCTTTTCTTTTCTGTCCAAATGAACATTTTTACTAAAAAGACATTGCTAGAATTCAGGTACCTTGTGGGATGATGGTGTCTTAGACTCCCAGGGACACTGAGAACTACAGAGGATAGTTTTTATTTGAGAGCAAGCCTGGTTATTTAGTTGAAGTTTTCTGCTTCAAATTTTTCTTGGAACCCTGAATAGTTGAACTTACTCACCAAGGGGTAATACATCACCAGGGAGACTGGACTTCATTGTACAAACCAAACAGCCTTACAGCCTTATATGCACTAATTTTGCAAGGCACTTCGTTCTAGGCTATGCTTTGCTGTCACACTGGAAAATGGCTATTAAACATTGGCTTTAAGACCTTTAAGCTTTAAGAAATCAGTTCTTATACATTATGTTTACATGTTGTTTGCAGGTAGGTTTGAAGATGGTGGGCCAAATCCATATGCTACCCTTCTACCATAAGGGTCTGTGGTGGATCTCTGAATCTTGTAGTTAAGATACTTGTTGCTTAGTTTAGTGCTCATTTAAATGACTCACACTGATGCAACTAACACTAAATTAAACCCTAAGTTTGGAGGTAAAGCAATTATTGAAGTACCACCTCTGGGACTCAGCAGCTTCTGGATTATTTCAAGACGTAAGTTAGATGGAGGCAAATGCAGTTCACCACTGACAATGTAAGATGGCTCTTGGGAACATGCACTAAATGGGAACATATCCGGATCTTGGACTCCCAGATGTGTGAGTCATTGTGGAATAATCATCCAATCAATCAATTTGTGTAAAAGGAGGAATGAAAAGGCAAACAATATATAAATGTGAGTTGGAAACTGAAATTCAGTGGGCTGTAAGGCACAAAGATGGTCCTGTCAGTGCATAGGACACTGGCTGTATCATGTCTGGGAGGCTCTATGTAAGAAAGTCAATATTACTAGACAGGGCAAGGAAGGCAAAATTTAGCTTCTCACTTGTGTGTTGATGTGTAACAACAGTAAACAGAAATGAGATGTGCAACACATGAATAACTGTCTGTCCAACTTGCTGAAAATCAGATCCTTTCTTTGTTTACTAACTGTGCCACAGAATCACCATAGATTAATGACATGTAGAAATCACCGCTTTCACTCTGTATTTTTATAATTGATTTTTTCTAATTTGTGTTTTCCTAACCCATTGCAGTCACATTCAATACAATATAAATACAAATAATTATATTTTAAAGGATTTATAAACAAAAATGAATGAGAGAAAAACACTATGATACTTTCCTTGACCTAACATTTACACAGAAAGTTTTTAATTTTGACATGAGTAGACAGATACCAAATGCCAAATGGTTTTAACTAACATCAATACACAATTAGCAGTCTTTGTAATTAATCAGGGCAGAAAATTGGAGACAAGGGCCTAACACAGGCTTCTCTCAGTCTTAATGTCCACTCTGCAAAAGTGTAAACTTTTTCTCTACTCTTTGGACAATTTTCAAAATGGCTCCTGCACAATTCAAAGATGACAATTACTGTTGTTGCTGCTCATTCAAAGATCTGTCAGTCTTTGAAACCCTGTCATTATTTATGTTCAAAGGCAGGAAATACTAATGAGGTTTGATTTCACCAGTCTCTATGAGACTACTTGTGTGTAATTCTCCTCACAAGATAAACTCATGTTTTGTGTTTATTTTGTGAAATATAAGCTTAGATGTAAAACATGAGAAAACAGTCGCTGAGAGATAATATCCTTAAGCGGTCCTAATATTTTTGGTAAAGGAAGTCAAATAAAATCCTCAGCTCAGGCATATCATTGCAGCCTATATCTGGATTTATGTGATTTTTTGGTGTTTGACATGCCTTTTCAAGCCCATGGAGGAGAAACACACATTCTGTTTAAGAAACACTTTGGAGTCCTGGTATAATTGTATTTCAGTTTAAGTAGTTTATATTTCTTCTGGTACAAAGACTAAAACAAAATGTACATTTAATTTTCTTACTACTCACGGGATTAATCAAAAGACACTGAAGTACAGTCAGAAAAACCTAAGATGTTTACTACTTGAAAATTTAAGTGGAATTTTAAAAAAGATGTTTGCAATGAATTACTGTATTCACAGCTGAATTATTTTGCTGTGCAGTTTTTTGTGTGAGAGAATCGTAGAAGGTTTCGTTTCAAGTTTTTTTACTGTTTTTCCACTAATATTTCTTATGGGCTTTCAGAGTGACTCATGTATCACTCACCAGTGTGATTTAGCATTTAACATTCTGACTGCTAATATTTCCTAGTCCAGTCAAAAAAGTCATAGAACAATACATTACTAAAAAGTCCAATGTAATTGTGTTACTTGCAATTTAAATTGCAGCTACCTGAGTTGAAATGAAATGTACTTAGATTGTTGTTCATATAGTAGTCATGACACATTTCTGAATTTCATCTTTTAAAATGTGGATTTAGTGTGTTTTTAGTTTAATAGCTGAAGGATTTTCCATGTGGCTGGTCCTATTGCACAGATTTGGCTTTAAGCTGGGATCAGAAGGAAAAACATAATCATGTATAAGAATTAATTACAGCTTTAGTGGATAAGCTAACTTTAAAAGATACAGGCAAATCTGTACTCATCAAATAGTGATTTTTTTCAAGCTTCTTTGTTGATTGTCTTTGTTGTGGGAAAGTATGAGAGACATTTCAGGAATGACAACCTGATTGCAAAGATAAGTACCAGAAAAGATTTGATCATGTCATTGATATTGATGGGAAAATATAACTTGAGTTTTCATGGGGATTGACTTGATGGGCAAGCTAAAGTGCATGTGTAAGGATTAGGCTTGTCAGTGGGAAACACTAAGTCTGGTCAGTACAGTTAGTTCATTTATGGTACAAAGAGGCAAGGGAACATTTGTAAATCTTTGGTCCTTGCTGAATAAAACTGTGATTTCAGTCAAACTGCCATCTTAGCTCTAAAATATCAGAGCTATCAGACAAGAGCAGTGATTAGTGCCTGCAGAATGATACAAATCCATCTGTGTCTTGGCCACTAAGAAAGCGTTGGGATAGTCTGTCCCAAATCGTGAGACTACCATAGAAATGATCATATTGAATTATCCTTTTTTCAAAGTTAGTGAGGAAGTTAATGACTTCAGTTTATAACGCCACACAGAAGAAAAAGTACTGAACTCATTGGAAAAATGCATAGGTAAACCGTCTGGGTTTCTTCTTTACATGAAGAACTGAAGAAAATTGTTCTAACTGGTCACTGCTCTGAGAGGTAAATCAGAGACTGTATAGCCCATGCTATACAGTGTTTTTAAACCATCTTTGAAATCTCCCAACTATGTCTTCGCTGAGGGCTAGAGAGACTCTCATGCAGAAAGAGCCAGCCTCAGGAAAACTTCCCCAGTTACGCCAACACCCCTTTCCTAAGATTTCCTTCTGTCTACTCAGTCAGGGCTGCCAGTTGATGTGCAGGTTCTGAAATAATCACTACCAGCTTTCTTCTTCCTGGAGGGAGTCCTATGATAGCTTTATGTTTAGTTGTCATAGGGTCTGCAATAAGGGAGTCTTCATCTCTCGGGTCTCAGGGCCCCAAAGATCTCTTTATGCCCCTGTGCAACTCAAAAAGGAGAAGAATGAGGGAAGGAATCTGAATCTTCAGCCATCTCTTAAAATTCAGATTTATGAGTCATGTCACACCAAGGTGCAGCCCCATTTTGTTTACACTATACTCTCGGAACAATTCTTTCTGCTTAACCAATTGCAGCGTCCTATTTCTGTGTTTCACATAGTATGTTATTACTGGTTTTCTTATAGCTAAGAAACATGTAACTATTTATGCTATTAATAAGGCACCAGTGGGAAGGGTATTCTGTGCTGCTTGGAGTGTGTCATCAAAGCTGTAGTCCTCAGTGAATGATCTATTTTCTCCCAGTAATTATTCAGTAATGACAGAAGAGTAGTGGTGGCTTAATGCTCAAAACACAGAAGTATTTTTAATCTTTTCCAATATATTAAAACTTTGGAGTAAGAACAGAGTTACTCAGTTCCGTGCAAAGTTAGGTCTTCAAAACTGACAGGAACTTCCAGAGCCCATGGGTGTGCAGAAGTTTTGAAAACAAAGCTTGAGAAAAGGAATCTCAGTTTTCTACTTGGGCCTGGTTACGTAGTTCCTTCTTCATCCAGAACTCTAATTCAAGTCTAATTTGTGAGATATATGTTTGAATTATTTCTTTAATAGGGACAAGGAAGTCAACACAATACTAGTGGTTTCTATTGCACAAGTAGCTCATTTCTAAACTGTGTACAAAAACCAGAGTCTTGATTAAGCAGGCTCTTTAGTATAGGTGCACCTAACTTGAATCACAGGAGAGTTCCTGTTCACTAGTCAACTGCAGGGGATCACAAACTAGTCCAGAGGATCTTACTGCCTCTGTGCTCCTGCAAGTGCATTTGTACTCTTGATTACAAGAAGTAATGACTAAAGATCAAAGTAAAAGGGTAATTTTCAACCTTGTAGTGCCCTACAGTCGAGTCAATTACATGAATGGATCGATGTATCACAGGCATGCATTGTAAAACCTAGGGAGAGGAAGTGCCTTTGTGATAACAGCCCTGCATCAACGTGTCTCTTTACCCAAAGTGCACTGGGTCTGAGAGCTTTTGCTTTGTTATTTTAAATCAGTGTTCTTTTTGAAGTTTTCAAACAGTTTTATCCTACAGATTACAGGAACAATGGTACCTGTGTTGCCCTATATTACAGCAGCACTTTGGGTGGGTAAGCAAACAGCTGAGGAGTTAAGTTCTAAGAAGCCATTGGAGGCAGACTGAATTTGGCCGCCAACGGCCACCTCATCTTCTCTGAGGTTTCCTTGTGCTCCTTTGCCTTCCCTGAAAACCAAGCAGATCAATGGCTTCTGATCACATTCCTGGAGAACCTTTCACATTCACAGGTAACCTAGAAAAGGCAAGAAGAAATCTCTGCTAACCCCGTCGTTGTGAAAACAAATAAGAACCTTTATCTTAAAAGACCTATCCTACCTGTGTAAGATAAATGAAGAGATCATGTTCAATTTGCTTCAGCTTCTCCTCTACACTCCTCTACCTTCGTTTTAATCCTCATTACTGATGTCTGTATTAGGGATGTTGGACCAAAGCAATCTAGTGCTATGGCACAATAAAAAGAGAAGTAAAATCATGAAGTTGTTCCTTTCTCTGTCTTATCCTGACTTTTGAGATCTTGGCATGCCACTGACAGGCAGAAAGAATATGTAGTCAGATGTACCTTCTCTCCAAGAACAGGCAAATAAGCATGATCTTCAGTTAAAGAAAAGGCTAGCCCAGGAAATTCCTTTATAATAATAAAAACTCTCACAAGCAAGGAAACAATTTTTTCTCCATAAGGATAAATTAATTTAAAACATGTTGTAGGGTGTGTCTCACATGCTCTAATGGGTATGTCAGACACATGACACTATTTAATATTACACAGCACAAAGCATCATCTTTAAATCAACGTGTTGGATGGCCCATATTTTTGCTTGACACATAGCAGATGCCATTTGCTTACATAAATCTTCAGATGAGATTGTTAACTACAAGAATAGGCGCAGTACTGAACACAGAGTATTACAGTGTGCGTTGCAAGAAAAGCTGTTCATTACCAGGCAAAAAAGAGCCTGAACATCAATTCTAATGCCAGCTGTAGGCAACTCCATCAAGCAGTGCTCTCAAACTGTCATCCTTCTCTCTTAAGGAAGGTGAGGCAGGTGATGATGTTTACTTGAAGGGCTGGTTTATCTCCCTGGTCAAACTAAAGGAGCAGAAGTAGGCTTCTTCTTTCATCATCCATACCAGCTGGTTCTTTATAAAGCTAGACACAGTCTTTGAACATAATCTTCTTCCTTGTTCTCTTGGCATGTGCAAGAAAACTCCAGTTGCTCATAATCAGGAGCCAAATCTTCCAGTTTAAGCACAGGAACAATACACAGGATAAACGTTTGTGCTGGTTTTGGCTGGGATAGTGTTAATTTCCTTCGTAGTAGCTTATACGGGGCTGTTCTGGGTTTGTGCTGGAAACAGCATTGATAAGGCAGGGAGGTTTTTGTTGCTGCTGAGCAGCGCTCACACAGAGCCAGGGCCTTTTCTGCTCCTCACCCCACCCCACAGCGAGTGGACTCGGGGTGCACAAGGGCTTGGGAGGGGACACAGCCGGGACTGCTGACCCCACTGACCAAAGGGGTATCCCAGACCGTGTGACGTCATGCTCAGCCTACAGAGCTGGGGGAAGAAGAAGGAAGGGGGGGATGTTCAGAGTGATGGCATTTGTCTTCCCAAGTAACAGTTGCACATGATGGAGCCCTGCTGTCCCGGAGGAGGCTGCACACCTGCCTGCCGAGGGGAAGTGGTGAAGGAATTCCTTGCTTTGCTTTGCCTGTGTGTGCAGCTTTTGCTTTACCTGTTAGACTGTCTTTATCTCTTCCCACGAGTTTTCTCACTTTTCCTCTTCCAATTCTCTCCCTCATCCTGACATGGGAGGAGTGAATGAGTGGCTGGGTGGGGCTTAGTTGCCAGCTGGGGTTAACCCATGACAACCTTTCAAACAGGAGCTATGTAAGTGCGGAAGGAGCAGAGCATCAACAGCATATAGCGTGTTAGACCTCATGCTGCAGTGGACTGAAAGGAAAATTAAAGCTCTGGGCAGTATCTGTTCCCAAAGAAGCCAAGGAGATGGCAGTATTTTAACAGAGGCATTAAATGTTGCTCTTGAAAAATGGGAAGTGACTGGTTTGCAATTCTAACAACATCAAGACAACATTAGATCGGTGTAGAAATGAAGCATAGCTGTTGCTAAAGGAGAGGAGCACTGGTGTTCACACTCCTGAAAAGATTGGTCAAAAGTCTTTTAAGCCTGGCTTTTGTGAGGCTACCCTATTGACCTGGGCTGGGTAGTAGGAGCGATACTGGAACGAAAAATCATTGCTGCTTCGTCTTGAAACTGTTTCTCCTAGAGTCATCCCCAAAACAGTAAAGGTTTGTTCATTAATCAGCTTTCATTAATAAGACTGATTTCCTCTTTTTAATTTCTTTTTTCCCTTTCTTCTTCTGCCTTTTTCACCTTTACATACATTGCCTCAGGCATTTGCATGTTCAATATTCATAAAGCAAAAGCCATACATAACCTATAGGGAAGTACATACCCTTTTATATATTTTTTCAAGGTGAAGTACAGACCTTTTCTAAAATGGCAAAGAATCTTTTTCCTGTACTACCAGGTATCACACATGGCATAGACACTCAATTGTACTTACAGTTAGTGTGCGTTCCCAGTCACTTTGCCGGGCACAGAATCGATGTTGACACCAAAGAGAGGAAAGAATGAGCACAGAGAGTCTCTAGGATGTTCTTGAAGATGGAAAAGAGAGGAAAAGCAAAGATAATGAAGGAAAAAATTAAGAAAGAAGAGAGAGGAAAATTTTAATAAAAAAAAGAGAAAAGAAAGTAAGCTGTCGTAGAATTTGTACAAATTATCCTTTTAGAAGAAACTGCTGAACTTTCTTCACAAGGAGTATGAATACAGCACTATATACTGTACACGTCATACAATAAACTTTTAAAAGTCCATTTCAAGCCCTTGCTAAAACAAGTTTAGCAGTCTACAAACAAGAATGCTTTTAACATTGCAACACCCACAGCCGTTTTATAGGTCTTGTGGCTTGGATCTGTTTCTTGGTGGGGGTTACTCTTTATTTCTTATCCAGAGTGTTTACATCTTCGTGGTGTCGGCAATACAGACCCATCTTTATAAAACCAGCAAGAAAAAAACAGCAATAAATCTCTGCAATGTGTTTTCAGTATGTCTATAAATCTGAAATATTTAAATGTAAAACAGTCCTTTTCTTTGAAAACTGTGGATTGAAACTCACAGAAGGATTAATTACAATATTTTTATTCAAGATGATCTGAACAAAGATGAAGCTTATATATTTCCTTGAATGTAACCTTGAAATTAAGGGGCACTGTGAGAAAAAAAAAAAATATTTTATTAAAGGAATCGTTGGTGGTTTGTCAGTAAGGCATTGAAGCCAAAACTGTTCTTGCAGAATGAGGTACAGTTCACAGATAAATTATGTAACCTGTGTGTTATAGAGACACAGTAAAATTTCAGCTGTTTAGATGAAAAACTAAATAGGCACAGGTAGATCTGTCTTCTATGTTTATATTCATCATCTTAAATGTAATGTTATTCAGGCAGGTGAATATAGATCCCTGTAAGTAACCTGTAAGTAGTTTGGGAGATTTCATACAACTGGACATCTGTGCTGGTTTTGGGTTTTTTTTTTGATGAACTGAGATTTTAGTCTCCTATTTGATAATATTTTCATAACAATGCAATCCCCAAAGGATCAAAGATTCATTGTGTTAAGCACCTTTAGAGTGTTCAGCACTTTCTAGAGTCAAAAATAATTTCTGCCCAACCAAGATCTTACTGAAAGGATGGGACCTGAGACAAAGTGATAAATGGATAACTGGTGTTTGAAAGTCAGGAGAAAGAAAGACCCATACAAAGAAAACTACAAAGACAAGTGGATTTGAATAAATCCACAGCTTCAGAGTGCAACAATCTAGAGTGAACAGGGAAGAGGTAGAATTACCTGGGTTGTAATTCTCTTCTTATCAACAAAGAGCTGAACCTAACAAAGTGGAAGTTGATTAATACGGAGATTGAAGGAAACAAAAGAGATTTTGATAAAAAAAGAATCCTTCGAAAGATTCAAGGTCAAAAAATGTGTTTTCATTTAAGAGTGGTAGCAGCCCTTCATGTACAATTGCCCTCTCTTGTCTCTGTGTCAGTACCCAAGTGCCATGAATTCCCTTCTGATGAGTGTATGTTTTGGGAAACGTACCACACAGTAAAGCCATTCTTTCTAATATGACTCTACTTCATATGGTCCTTTCATGAATGAGAAATACATTGCATCATCTCTTCTCTGAGGCATATACCATAGAATGTGTGTGTACCTACCCTCCAAGAGGTACTGTTACTTCCAGTGCAAGATTTTAGTAAAAAAAAATTTGTATTCAGCTATCTCCTCTGAACACCAGCATTTTTACCTCATCTGCTTAACACACTAGTTCAGTCAAAATACGGGTTAGTCACTTGTCCTTGGGCCTGGTCTTGAGAGCACCTGGTAGAGATTTTGGCAACAGAAGAGGACACACATGTCCAAATTTTTCGTGCTTAACTTGAGGCAACCATGTCATAGGTATGAGTTAGGTCTGTAGCATGTCCATAGGCTGCCTATATGGATAATGTATAGAGATTTTTCAGGTCAAGTCAGCCCACCGAAGATCTGGATGTGGGCCAGCACGGCGTTCTAGTTTTCAAGAATTTTTACAACAACAGCTTCAAAATATCAACGGAGAATTCATAAGCTGCACATAGACAGATTCCACAAATAGTCACACAAGGCCAACCCACACACCCAAATGGATATTTCCCAGCTGCTGGAGTGAGAGGGGTCCCCTGCTGCTATCTCTGTCTGTCTTAGCAGCTGGGAAGGAGCTTCCTGCTGCTTCAAGGGCCATTGGTCCCTTTTTCCACTTTTAGGATGGAAAGAATGAAAGATTCCTAGAACATTCTCACTATCTGAGAAGGGTCCCTAGCTGCCAATACTTCAAGAAGAGAGTAGGTCTTACTCTTTGAGTGAAGAACTGTCAATGACCTTGTATTATATTGTGCTGCGTTAATTTGAATTAATAGGGACAAGAGAAGAAAAGTGGAGGGGAAAAAGAAAGTTGATATTGAACCTAAGTACTTGATGGTACTGTAGAGGAACTAGCACCTAAATTCAAGCATCCTAACAAATGGGAGTGAATTGAATAAACAATTTTTGTGACTATCATGGATCAAATCCTGGAAAAACACATTAACATATATGTTTATGCCAGCATAAACATTTAAGTAAATCACTGTGTGTTATTACAATAGCATTGCATTTGAACTGAAGTTGTTAGAAATCCCCTTTAGAAAATAACCCAGTTATTCTTAATAGCAATTATGGGTTTTTGCAACCACATTCACATTCGTCATCTTAGAAATACAAATATTTCTAATTAGCAAAATGGCAATAAAAATAAAAGAATTCGCCTATTAGGTTAGCGGCTGGAAGTGTGTTTTTCTCTCAGCTCTGAGCTGTGTTGCTACATTTGCTTTCAGAATGATTGCATATAGTAGTTTGCCAGGAGATTTGCTCTGCTTACAGTTGTACAAGTGCTTCTGTACTCTAGAAAACGAGAAATGACAGGAATATGTTGTAAAAATGTATCCTCTCTGTTGGGAGGTTTTTTATTACACATACATTTAGTCCAAATAATTTTAAACTTACATTTCCACCAAGGCTCATCTTTGCTTTAGCAAGTGTTTTTTATTAAGTGAAATGATGGGTTTTTCATTTTGAACTGAAATCTCCTTTTCGTGTTTTCAAAAGGGCATATATCTGAAGGCTTATTTTTAAAGCTGAAATGCAATATGTTGAAAAAGCAGTTGTGAACTCTTTTTCTGTAATTGAAAAAATACATGAGTTAGGCTTTAAAGTGTGAAGAATGATACAGCTACTATCTGTGCTGACTCAGGCCGACTTGCTTCCATGCTGGTATGACCTTCAAAAGGAGTTAGAAAAATCACTTGAGGAGAAAAGAATTTCTCTTTAAAAACGTGAATCAAAACTTTTCATCGCTGCATGCAAAATATCAAGTGTAACGCACGCTATCATTTTGATCTTAACATAGCTTTTTTCTAATGTTAGCAATATAAGCTGACTATATCAGGATCCTAAAAGAATAGTTTTGTTTTATAATTCGAAAATATGCAGTAATAAATTATTCTTTCTTAAAAATGTAATGAGAAGCAAGTGTCATTGCAACTATGTTACTATAACACAGTGCATTTTTTATTGTATCTGGCTCCATGTTATCAATACCCAAATGCAAATGTGGGGTTTTTTTCTCTATGTCTAAATAGTACTTAGGGATCAGAATGACCATAATGATCTGAATGGTCATAAGAATAAGTAAAACCTTTTTATTGGTCAGACAAGTACTTCGATCAGTTTTTAAAGACATATAATCCACACTGATCATGTTCAAAGGATTAATACAGCTTTATGTTCCAGAATTGTCCCTGCAGGTCCCCAGGTCAGCCAAGAATAACATCTAGACAGATTTGCCAGTCTAAAATGGTTTTAAGGGAGCTTCCTGCCCATGCTCAACTTAGCTTGATTTAACTTGATCAAAGTCAACCGTTTCACTAATGTGCAGTTACCAGAAGAAATGTGCGAAAATTACACAAATGTATAGTTTTGAGTAACATATTCATTAAGTGGTCATGTATTTTGACAAGTTACACAGGTTGTCTGTAGGATTTTTACTGTGATTTAATCTCATTAAATGAGTAAGATGATGTATCTGTGAGCACTGTTGGCAAATATGCTTAAAAATAGACATCTAATTGATGATTGCCAGTATCTTATTCCAGACACACTGGAGAGAAGGTATAGGGCTGCTGCATTAAATATTTTGGCAGTTCCCAAAAATTCTTCTCCTATATGGCAGCGTGTGGTCTGTGTTGCCTGGTGTCACACTGTGTAGGGTTTGCCATATGGTCAATTACTTGTCTAGAAGTCTGTATCTACAGATGCCAAGATACTATGGCATACATGAAGGGCTCTGTGCTTGGAAGGCAGGTGCTCTGCTGGTCAGCTGCTGACCATTTATAATTATCCTCAGGGATAACGGTGGTCATAGTTTGGGATTGCTTCTTTATATTATGTGTTGTTTAGTATTTTACCTAAGCTTTAACATGACTATTCTTTTCCACTGAGCACTCTTTATGTAGGTCCTTGCACCATTTACACTATGTGCTGCCTCCTGGTTAATATAATTCTGATCTGCCATGCCTATACCTTCAGGGAATCAAGAAAGTCACTGAAAGGCTAGAGCAAGCACTGTAATTGTCTCACTTGGCTTTCACAATCTCCTAGTTTTCATGGGTTGTTACTGTCTTTCACAGATATTTTGGTACATCTCTTATCTTTATATGCAGGAAAAATGGATTTTGAAATTCCTTCCCAGACACTTCACATTGTTGTTGGACTTTACCAGTTCCAAAGAAGGAAAACCAAAAGACAACACATTATATGTGTAGTCCAGAAACAACACAAACTTAGACACTTTTGTGACCAGGACCCCAACCAATTCCTCCAAGTAAGCAATAAGGAAGGATATCATCATCATCATGCTGCACCCAAGACCACACCATCTGTTTCCTCAGATTCATACTCCATAATCTAATTACCAAGATCAATGCTCATTATCATTTTGCTATAGAGTCTGAACAGCTGAGTGACATAATGCATTCCTGCCAAACCCCTTTCCTGATGTTGCACCATTTTGTTTTGTAGTACCTTTTATTATTTTGACTGCTGTTTTCTGCTTATAATAGGGAATTGACAAAGTCAATTCACTACAGGAATATTAGGAGTATCCAGTTCCAACAGACTGGCAAGCTACATTAAAGTTGTATAAAGCAGTTTTTTACTCGGTAGCTAAACAGCAGCATCACTGGCTGGGTTAAGTTTGCACTTTTTCATTGATCACTCTGCAAGAGAATGGTGCTAATGTGTTTTGTAACTGGAGTTCTGCAGATGTTGTAAACTTCGTTTTGTGAAAATGTACACAGATAACAGGTTTTTCCATAGTCCATTCCTCTCAGAATGTTCCTGCAATCATCTTTCATCTACCCACTTGTTTCGACCCAGTGTCCCTCTCATCTATCACACTCAGCATAAGCTATGTGTACTGATTGCTCTTTCCAAACTATTGCCCCTCTGTTTCTGAAGGCTCACCAGTGATGCGACAGTGGTGCCCATCTTAATGGATACCTTTACACTCTCCTTTTTTAGGTATTTGTTAAACTTTAAGCACCTTTGTGCTGTCTGTTGGACAGCTTCTTCACCATGGGAGGAGCATTAAAAAAATTCCAGTGACAAGTTGGAAGCAGAAAACTTCATCACCTCCTAACAATATGTAATCTACCTTATTACCTGGTACTGCTGTACAGTGACCAGTGCAGACAGCATCTTCAGTAGTGGGTGGTTCTGTACCTCCCGTGCTAAACTACTGTCATCTTCATCCGTACAGTGTCGCTCCATGGGGGTCAGAGGCTAGAAGGATGTTAAAGCCTGCCATAGTTATGCCTTGCAACCTCACAGTAAACTGTGTGATTTAAGCTGGCAAGTGTTTCAGTACACTTGATCAAAAAGAATGCAGTTCTTGAACTTCTTCTCTTCTGCCTGACCATCCTTGTTCATAACTGGGGCTAGAAGCACTGGTTGAAGGCAGACTGTTCAGACCATACAGGCATATTTTGTTTCCTTAGCTCAGATGGAACAGTCTGAAACCACCTGAAATTAGGAGCACAGAAGCCGAAGTGCAAACTTTTGGGTTGCACAATAGTCTAATGGCTGCTTGCAGAAACTGAGAGTGTCTCCAAGACCTGTATAATTTCAGATCAGAACTGTTTTTATTAGTAAGGTTGCCAGACAAAAAAAGGTGATTCACTTGGATGGTGGGGAGAACTACAGCTCTTCTGCAATGAATTCATTATTAACACAGTGAGAGACAGAACCAGGCAGTTTCAAATTCACAAATCATCTGTCTTTTTACTAGTATCTGTGGTTTTTGGCACCCCAAGAGCAGGCCCCGTTCCCCTGGAGAGACTCTTTCATAATGCTCAATAATGCATCTGTTATTATGAGAAGGATGTTGAGAGTTTTGAACACAGCAGCTCAGCTGAAGCAGCTGTTGCTTCATGAACAGCAAAAGCAGAAAAAAGGACATTTGAAATTTTTAAATATATGCTCCCATGTGGTCTATTTCTCAGCTCAAAAAGGGGCCTTTGCATTGCAGCTGCCACCTGTCTGCGATGGGGGAAGCTTTATAAAGCATTTTCCTGAAGCTGCACTTGGCTGCCCATTTCAGGCCACAGCCAAAGCCAACTGTTAAAAACAGTTGTAAAGAGTGAATTCAGCTATTCCTCCCTGCTTAGGTTTCTCATGACCCTGATCTTCCACAGGGGCTGGCAGTTAGAGTGAGTGACATGGTAAATCTTGGCCAATGAAAAGCCTAGAGATTTCCAGAAACAAATATAATTACTGATGATAAGTATGTAATTCAAAGAGCCACATGAAACAGCAATTATGATCTCACAGAAAAATGAGGTGTTGGTAATCACAGCAGAGGGCTATATCAGCCAGGTAATGATCCTCACCCTGCAAAGGGAACTGATGTAGGCATCCATCAGGTTTCTCACAGGCTGAGAGGGTCTGCCTGATAGAATATGATAGCAACACAGGCTAGTTAACAACTTTCTTGAAAGGATGCCAGGAAAGAACCCTATGGATAAGCTGTATGTATCTTTCAAAGACTGTACTTTGTCGTATACAACCCAATTGACGTATTATATGCCTACCAGTGTTTTTTTCTGAATGCACGTATTTGCTCTAGCTTAGATTCTGCCGCCCCCTCCAACTCACTTTCTTGTATTAAGTAACACCACACTCCTTAGTAAATACAGCTAACTCAGCTGTGACTTTTAAAGAGTGGTGCAAATCAGTTCTATAGGAAGTCTTGTTTTTAAAGCTGTTTCATATAAGATTTTATATCTAACTTCTTTAAGTACGGAGTGGAAAAACTGAACCATAATTCACGCAGTAGTTCCCTTTCTCCGTGTTTTGAAAGTGTAAATCAAAAGTTAGATCTATACAAATGAAAACCAGCAAGTGCCCGTTAACACAGAGAGTGTTGGAATTCTGGATTTGCCACACGGTTGTGCAGACACCAATGGGAGTCATATATATTTTAATGCACTTCTAGTCATTTCTAGAATTCAAGAGCCAGTATCCTGTCCCTATTGTCTATTATTTTGTTTATCTATCTTCCTTGACTTTTCCAATTAGCACACATGGCCATGCTTGAAGTTACGGCTTTTGCGGACCCATGTGGCTTTGTACTGACACAAATTGCAGCTCAAAAGAAAAGTAAGGGAAAGGAAAATTTATAGTTCAGCCCAATACTTTATGCCAAAATCTAAAAATGGTTTAAGACAGCTTCTTAAATAATCATACTTCAATCAGCACGCTCAAGTTCTGAGCCCAGAAATGTTAGGCATTTTTGTACTTCCTCAAACTCTGTGGAAATAAATTATTTAAAAAAAAAACCCCAGACAATTATTGGAGGAAATGCTGGACAATTTTCATCCAGTCTCAGAGCTGCCAGTTCTCATGATATTGGGATTTTTTTTAATAATTCCAGCACCTAAAGCATGAATTACAATAGATTCCTAGTTCTTACTTTATTTCTTAAAGGTAACTTCCTTATTCTTGTAACTGTGGAAAGAAAAAACACCCCTTAAGGCTAAAAAAGTTGAAAGCAAATTTCATAGTGCTATTCTAAAGCTATAATGGTTAAAGTTAATTCCTTCATTTGGGGACCTAACTCATGATGCTACAGCTGTGCCAATACTGCTGTCTAATTTAAGATAATAGGTACTCCTCTGGAATCAACACTGCTAAATAGAATACTGTAATATTTGCAGAGATAATGCCCAAACTTAAGTGTTTTTACTGCAGATTCTAATGGCAAGTATGAGAAGAAATAGTTTCTTGGGATTGGCCTCAAAATAATATTTTAAAAAATCCTCTAAACAGGTCAGATAATTACTGTTCCAGAAGATATCACAAGAAAAAAAAAGATCTATGATAGTTTAAGACTTAGTGCCCCTTGAAAATGTTTGAGTTAGATTTCTGGTCAAACGTCGTGTGTCAGTACAGACAAATTGTATAGCATTAAAATGCATGGTGGTTTTGTGTCTCAAGAGAGGTACTGGCGTATAATTGTGTTGGCAGTAGGAATCATATAGAGACCTAGCCTAGATTATTTCACTACCATTACTAGTTTAGATGGGGAAGTGACTTTTGGGCATTATTAACTAGAGAAGAAATGTATTAGCTGTGAAAGAAACGTATATTTGGAATTTTTCTGGAGTCAATGGAGTCGCACAGGCTGCATTCCAGGCAGGTGGGTAGTCTGTAGTTTCTAGAACAAATTGGTGCCTGAAAGGTCATGTAGATAGTGGATACCAGGTGTATCGTTTGGTTACATCCATTCTTAGGTGTGTCACAACCATGCTGACATTGCAGAAAAGTGTTGGAGAGAGTTTATTTTAATACTGCAGAGAAAAATAATCCAAGGTTTGGGGCCAGTTCTTGAGCACTGGTGGTAGGATTCCTCTTCGTGGGTTCTGTCTCTGGCATAGAGTTAGGCGATGTGTTACTCTGCACAGCCCCTTGCTCCTACTGCAGACAAACCACCTGCTCATCTGTGGACACAGGAGAAGCCAGCTGGCTGCTGGGGCAGTGCATGCGCTCTGAATAGCTAATCCCAGCCTTTTCTGAACAAAATGTTACAGGCCAGGTGGAAGTATACACTTGTCTAGGACTGGCTTGCGAAACAGCTGGAATTGCTACACTATTTTCTTTTTACTGATATACCGTATATTAACTATCACATTTTGTCAGGAAGCAGACGGTACTTGTGATACAACAAAGAAGTAGTGAAGCATGAAGTACAAATCGGTGCGTATGAGAATTAGATCATTCTGCAAAAATTAAATACTCCCTGATAGTGGCTGATGGCAATGTTTGTACATGAATTTCTTAACTTACACAGTCATTGACGTGGAGGAGATAGTGGGGATAAGTAAGATCCCATAATCACTGGGAAAGTATTCCGATTTTCAACTATTTATTCTTCCTTATTAGTTTCAACTCTTGCATGATAATCCGCTGTTTCTCTTTCTTCCTAATCCCTTCTGCTATTAATCTATGTTAATACCATGTGTTTGAAACATGGATTCTAGAGGTATTATGTAGCTCTGGCTCTCCACTTACTCTGCTTCTTATTATATTTATTTTACACGTGTGTATGTATACAAATATATACATACAGATATACATATAAATATTTATGAATACATAAATATATATGTCTGTGTATATATATATATGTACAAATATGTATGTATGTATGCATTTAATTGCTGTGTGGTTAAGTCAAAAGTACCTGGGTACACACCTATGTAGTTTTTGCCTTTTATGTACACTTATGTACACTGCCTTAAAAAGGCAATATATCAGGACATATGTTTGTGTATGCACAAACACTAAGAACTGGGCAAAATGAAGTAGCAAAAGGACCTGGGGGTGTTGGTGGGTGAAAAGCTGTATATGATCCAGCAGTGTGCGCTCACAGCCCAGAAAGCCAATGGCATCCTGGGCTGCATCACAAGGAGCGTGGCCAGCAGGGCGAGGGAGGGGATTCTCCCCCTCTGCTCTGCTCTGGTCAGACCCCACCTGCAGTGCTGTGTCCAGCTCTGGGGCCCCCAGCACAAGACAGACATGGACCTGCTGGAGTGGGTCCAGAGGAGGCCACGAAGATGCTGAGGAGGCTGGAGCACCTCCCCTGTGAGGACAGGCTGAGAGTTGGGGTTGTTCAGCCTGGAGAAGAGAAGGCTCCAGGGAGACCTTACAGCGGCCTTGCAGTGCTGAAAGGGGGCTACAGGAAAGGTGGGGAGGGACTCTGGATCAGGGAGGGCAGTGACAGGATGAGGGGTAACGGTTTCAAACTGAAAGAGGGGAGATTTAGATGAGATACCAGGAAGAAATTTTTCCCTGTGAGGGTTGTGAGGCACTGGCACAAGTTGCCCAGAGGAGCTGTGGCTGCCCCCTCCCTGGCAGTGTTCAAGGCCAGGCTGGATGGGGCTGGGAGCGACCTGGTCTGGTGGGAGGTGTCCCTGCCCATGGCAGAGGGGATTAAAACTAGGTGATCTTTAACTCAAATCATTCTATGATTCTATGATTTTAAAGATAAATCATAGAAAAGTCAGACTGCTATCCTAAATATTTTTTGTATAGCATATAAATACATTTGTGCAAAAAATTAATTTTCCATTGCTGTAGAGATTTATGCACAGGTTTAAGTCAATAAACTGTGGATAATCTCATTATGGTTGCTACAAGGATTTAGTTAAATAGGAACCTACATCTTTCTAGAATTAGAAATAAACATTAATTAAATTATAAAGAACAGGCATTTATTTGGATGGATGCGCATCATACTGAGATCATTTGATCGCACTGTAGCAAACTTTGATCCTTTTTCTGTGTGGCTTTTAAATCCATTGGAAAATGGCGTTAATAGTTGAAACCCTGCTGTAACTCTAATGTATTGTATAATTGTTCATTTTAGTTAAAACTGAAGGTTGGGAGGGTTGTTTTATTTTGCTTTTTTGCCCTAAGGATTGTCTAGGGCTTAATCAGACTTGCTGGTTTATTTCCATATCAAAGTTAAGTAGTAAATATTTTATTAACAGATGTCTGCATCAAAAACTTCCATTTGGATACCAGCCCTCAATACAAAGTCTTATTAAAGAATAAGAACAGCTCCTGTACTGCAATTATAATTTTCATTGTTCTCAGACAGGAACCCACCAATGCCCCACTTATGAATGTTCTTACAAATTTCCTCCAAGGAATAATTGCAAAACAATCAGAGCACATCTAGATGGGGCTCAGACTTAAAAAATTATAAATCACTTTTGTTAACATTTTCCTATCAGTGGTTGATTTATGATATGACCTAGTGCTATAATGACACAGGTATCCTCGTTTGTAATTACCCATACAGTAGAACTGAGACTCAACATTATGGAAAGGCAAAAAAGCACATTCACGTGAGTTGATTAGCTGTGATGAAGGAGAGTATATGATAGACATCCTTCAAATATTGCAGAATGGGGTTTCACAAGCCAGCATGTGGAAGAACTGTTTGTGTTACAGTAAAAACTGATGAGGTAAAAATTCAGTTACAAATTATTAATAGTTTTGGTTTTACAGTGGTCAGTACAGGATGTAGCAGAACCGTGATACTCTCAGATAGTTTATTTTACTTATTTCACAGCCTTACTACGCTGTTGCATACACTATACACTGGAGTACAGCAGTGGTTTAGGGAGGCTATCTAAGCTACACTTCCAGATTAATTCCTTTTTAGAAGTGTTTTTCCCCTCTGAAAACAAACATGTAGAGTGAAGCAGCGTCCCCTGAAGAGAAGAAAAACCATGGAGTCACCTCAGTTAGAGACAACAATGGTCAGTTAAGTAATTTATTTCATGCTCCTGTATAGAAACTAGTTTCATTCTCTGTGAATGAAGATTGTTTCAGTATAATTATCCTCTCTGGAGCTTTGAACAAACCAGCTTTAAATATTTTAAGTGATGTGGCTTTTATAATTTCCTTTGGACAATATTTTCATTGTCTAATAGATTTCACTCTGAAATTTCTTCTGATATCCTGCCTAAATTACCTAACCACATATCATTATCTCTTATTCTGCTTAGTTAAAATTCCTTGTAACAAGCCCTGTTAATTACTGTTGCCAGGAGCTGCTGCTTCAAATGTTTCAGTAGAGATCATATAGCTAAAATCTTTCATCAAAGAAGGCATTTTCATAGGTATTAAAGCATTTGGCATCAATATATATATATATTTCATAGATAATCTCAGTTTCTAAGCATATAAAATAAACCTTAATTCAATTATAAGGACCCTATCATTTATAATTAATGCAAAATTGAAGATTGATCTAATGATAAAGAAGATATGCTCCTCTGGTAGCACTGTGGATTGGGGTGGCCAGTGGGAAAACCTCCTGCTAGGTATTGAAGCATTTGTCACCAAGTGCCATGATTTGTCTACAAGCCCTGTTCATCTCCTGCAGCTGTGGGCAGAAACAGGTCTCTCTCTGTTCTGGCAGTCATCAGGATTCATGATTGCTCTGCCTGATGGCTATGGGATGTTAGAAGAGCAACCTTGCTGTCTTGAGGAAAAGGCTAAACGAGCCAGGAAGCCTGACTGACAGAGAAGGAAGGGAGCTAGGAAACTGCAGGGTTAGATTCAGGGGCTTTCCAAGCAGAAGGCAGATGAGTCTTGACTGTATTGTCCAGGCTAAGATGTGGGAATATCAAATACGAGTGCAAAGGAGAAAACACTGATAAAGCTTGTTGGAAGTGGTTACATTAGCTTTTACACTGGAGTAATCATGTTCAGGTTTGCTGAGTAACTTATGGCTGCTTGACCAAAACCCCTGATGTACATATCCACCCTTATTGAGAAATTTCTTTTTACGTGGGCTCACATTAGACAGACCACAGTCTGAATCCCTTGAATTCAACCATATAATTTGCATTTTTGTCAAGTTCATTTTTCAGTAAACATTGGAATCTCCTCATTCTCATGAATCTTTACTTAGTGCATCTTACCACGCTGTAAGGGAGCTGGCCTAATACTTTTCTGCTGTTCTCAGCAAGGAAGGTATTGTGTAGACCCAACCTGTGGCAGTCAGAAGGTTGTGTAAGACAGAGTAAGCAGGTATTGCTCACTTGCATTAGACCTTCAAGTTTACTTACCTGTAAATCCTTATTGCCACATGGCTTACACCATTATTCCTGTTGAAGCGTTTGTTTTGCAGAAATCCTGCAATGGAAAGCGATGTGTTGGCATGTACAGATGCAGTGAATGTAGTGAATGTTGGGCAATGTAGCAGGACTTTTCTGGTGCTATATGTTTGGCAGAACTAATGACTGTAGTATACAGGCAGATCCTCAAGTTAGGTCTGCTCCCAGCTAAAGTAATCTTTCTTATCTCATGCTTCAGCAGTGGTGGGTTGACTGTGAAAGATGCATTTAGAAGCTTGTCACATAATAATATGGGATGGTAAAAGAATTCCTGACATACTTTCCTTCCCATGGGATGGCAACATCTGCAGTAGAAAATGTTTTCAAGTGGGTTTCAGTCATGCTTTCTACAAACTCTTCTTTTAAGGCTTCCTGCAAAAAGAAAGAAAAAAAATATTGCCCAAAATGCAAGATTATTTTTATTTCTGTCCTTTCTCAAATGTGTAGGATACTTGCAAAGGAGGGTTGTAAATTAGCTGAGATAAATACCAGTTTTAAGACAAAGTCCTACCAGGTGCTGTCCTGCCAAGTGGTGAAGTCGTGAAAAGTGGACATAGCAGAACCATGAGTGCGGTCTGTGAAAAGAATCTAATTTGAGACATTCTCAGTAGATATAGAATATGCTGAACTAAATCGTGCAGCTACATACTTATAAGCAGAATTGCATTTATTCCTCTTTTTTATTCTGCTCTGACAACTCCTCTAATGCCTTACTATTGAATACTTCCTTATGAATACTTTACTGTTAAACTAAATCAGTTGCACATCCTGTTCAAGAGATTATCTTGAGGGCATGTGGCTAAAATGGTTAAATTACTCACTGTAAGCAATGACCAATTTTCCAAGGACTGAACAGTTACATACTGTTGTAGTACAGGAGACATATGGCTGATGAGATTAGTGTGAGGAAATAAATACACTTTCCGTGCGATGTTTAAGGAGCCAAGACAGTGGAGCAGCCCATCTATTTCTGGGCAGTTTCACCAACTCACCAGTAAGAATGAGTTCAGGTCCACCCTTTTTTTGACCCATTAAGCATAGTAGAAATAAGAATGTAAATAGCCCCAAATAATGCAAAATAATAAAAATAATATTTTGAAGATACTTGTTAGCTGCTGAGAAAATAAGAGAGCACACTAGTAGTTTAAGCCTTGGATTCCCATTGATAAAACAAGCTCTCTCTATTTATAGTGTATATCAGTGCTGCAAGTCATATGATTTCTGCCACGTGTCCCTTGAAACTCAACTTCCTTCAGTTTTAAAGCCTCACATCTATTTCTGAGTCTTAACAGTATTTGAACTAAACTGCAAAATTAATGTTTGCCTTGAAAAAAGCTTTTGTAATAGTGTGAATGATTAATTTCCAGTCAGTGTTAAAAGAGTAACAGAGAGTGTAACTGATCATGTTTCTACCTTCCATAGCAGGCAAAATTGTGAAGTTCAAAAGTCAAAGGACAGAGAGAGCTCCACGTATCATCTTTAAAAAAAGAATCTGATTATCTTGCATTTGGCTTGTGGTGGCTTTAACAGCTGGGGCTGGCAGAGGCGTCAGCATGGGGACTGCATACCTTACAGTACCAGCACTTTGTTACATCTTTTCGCTGGGGAGGTGCTAGTATAACAGTGTTATTTTAACCATAGCAGCTACACATGGAAGGTCGGCTGATGCCAGAATACTGTGAAGTGTAAAAACGGGTCAAAGTACTTCTCTTCCATTATATATATTCCCAGCGTGGAGGTGAGGAGGAGAGCATAAACAAATGAACACTTGTGCTCAGCAATATAGAGCTAGTGTAGTCTCAGAGAAGACAATTGAGAGGCAGAGAAGGAGTCTGACCACATGCTGTGCTGCTGTCCTAACCATCAGTCAAGTCAGCTGGGGCAGGGAATACACAAAGCCTCTTTCTTCAGTTGTTTGAGGTCTTTTTTGTTGTAATACATCCCAATAAGCTCTCCTAGACCTTGAGCTACTGTCCAACAGAATAGACTAATTCTGTATTGCCTATTCAAACCTGATAGCCAGAATAAGCAGTTTAGAATAGAAAAAGAGTCTACTAAAAGAAACACCAAAATGATACAGTCCTCATGCAAAATACGCTGACTTTGTAGGCCAAGTGTAAGATCCTGTAACAATAAATAGAACAAACAACAGAACTGTAAATAACTAACTGAAAGGACAAAGCTGACTACAAATAAAACGACAACAATAAAAGGGAGACTACTATAATTCTTCCTGCTGGCTTTTTTTCCACCTACTCTGCCACATGGAAGGAGAATTAATGTATGCACACCCTCCACATTGCTCTGGCGCTGCACTTCCATACACAAAGCAGCTGAAATGCAGATCGTATATATTTCGCTTCTGCTGGCAGCTTCTCACACCCCATCAAAGGCTAATAAGGCATTTTGGAGGCTTTGTCCCTTTTGTTATCTTCCTGATGGCATTATCATTCTAGTCAGAAAGGCACTGAATTCAGCCATCTCTGAGATCGCCCATCACTTATAGCCGTGCTAGCAGGGAAAGCACATCCAGAATTATGGTCCCCCTGCAAGTTCTTCCTCCTGTTGCTGTCACCACAGACATACACACCCTTAGAGACTGTGTGTACCATATTTTTATTGAAAGAGTTAAATGAAAATTGACAGGGCAGCTATTTTTCTTTCACTGGCCTTGCTGTAAGGGTGGCCTTAGCACACTGGGAAGTGCTCACCCAGTTATTTTACATGCTGCACACGCAGTCTGTGTTAAGTAGGCTTCAGTTGACAGCATGAAAGCTCTTGGATTTACACATCACTAATGCTCCACTATATGGGCCTCTTCTTCCGATAGCTTCTGCAGAACAGTGCCCTGGAAGAGCACAACATGCCCCCTCACAGATTAATGCTGCCCAGTGGAGGTTTGCCATGCTAAGATTCAGGCTGTTCTTTTTCAGCACTGGCATCCAGCCTAACCGCACAGCAGGCTTTAAAATAGTGTAGAAATTGGTACCAGTCTTCCTAAGATGCCATACCCATGAGATTATTTATTAAAAGATTTATATCTTGTTAATGATCTCAGAACCACCCACGGGTGTTTTGCTTTAGAATCTGTACTTGTAAATTGATGATTAGGAAGTAACATGAGGGATTTGTTCCAGTGAACCTCTATTTTCTCTTTAATTAATATAGGAATTTCAGGGAAGACACTCTTATCTCTGTCTCCTTGAGGGGAAAGTGAATCTTCATAAAGTTACATCAGTAAACTTTAAAACAGAAGCATTATTTGGTTCAATTGTGTTATTTTTGCAAGCATAGGTAGTCCAGGTAGTATGTTACTGGGATTTTTTCCTCCTTGTCCTCAGAAGTGGCAGTGAGCTTCACAGATTTGGATACAATAGAGCTCAAGGGCAAAAAAAAAAGCATCTGAGCAAAGAAAAAGGTTTATGAGGGTGAGACTCTACAGTGGACCAGCTAGTTGTCATGCTGCTTTTAAATGGTACACCCACTGTGGGGAAGGGAACTGTTAATTACATCTGGAGTCTGATTAGAAAAGAATAGGAGGAGATCACTGCTCTGTGATCTTGCTGTAAGATAACAACATGATCATTGGGCCCCCTTCATAGCCTGAAACAGCAAAGAAGAGTATGGCAAGTAGGCAAATTCTGGTCAAAGAAGTCAACCATACAAGCAAAGTCCTAGGTCAAGGGAGATTTGTAAAAGATCAATCTCTGGTGAACAAAGGGGACTCCTGTGCATTTTGTGTGTTAGATGTTTATGAGAAATTAATCTCCTTGGGTGAATTTTATTACTGAGGCTGTAGCTTGCCACAGGTATGTGACATAGCATGCTCTAAGGCCACGTTTTTCCAAACTATTTGGATTAGGAACCTGGCAGGATCACACAGGGACTCCCTTTGAATACCTTGGCAAGGCAGTAAATGTGTGCCAGATAGAAATCTAATGAGAACTGTACCTATCTTCAGGTGCTTAGTTTACACAGAGTAAAATAAGCTTTTAGCCCTGAGAAGAAGTTGCTAAACTGACAGCTCAAAGAGATCTCTGAGGAGCCATGTCATGGCTACAGTAAAAGGGGCAGAGGATTCAGGTATTAAGACAAATCAGTGCTTGTGTAGTAAAATATATGTCTGGTGAACTATGTGTTTGGCAAACATTTCTATGTAGTTAGTAAAAGTGAGCGATTTGAACCAAGGGTCTGCAGGTGGTAATGCTGTGTTCCTCATTTTCTGGGGTTCCAGCTTGTGACATCTAAGCTAATGTTTCTGGTTTGCAGATGTAGTGAGGTCTCTGTTGCATTGACATCTGTTCTGAGTGGAAATGTGCTATACATTGTAATTGCTGTAAAAAGGCAAGCCCTACGCTTCTTAAACCAGGCAACCAAACCAAGATAGCACATTTGGCAATTATGGAAGACTCATGAGTCTGATGAGGTGCAGCAGGGAATGCAGGAGGTTATGCAGTGAAGGAGGGGAGGAAAATAAAATACTCAATAGCAGTAGTGAGCACTGCCTGTTCCTGCACAAGGCACATGGCCGTATAATGAGAGTCTGTACCATAATGCATATTCACGTGCATGCCAAATTAAGACTGCATAGGCAATTTCAGAGGTAACCTTAATTCTGGTACCTCCTAGCTGTTGAATCTTTACTTCACAAATTTAATGTCCTTTTGTACATAGGTTTTGGGAGACTTGACATCATTATTGTGCTCTGCAGAACTCCCTGAAGGTAGGAGCTTGTTGCATTAGGCACTGTGCAAACCTACAAAAAGGCATGGTCCCAGACCAAAGAGTTTATAATTTAAATATAACAAAGTGCTTGATAGGTGGATGTAAAAAGCATGTGAGAGGTGCTGAAAGAAAAATGTGTCTCTGAGATATATTATAGTGATCTCTCCTGTCCCATATCAAACCTAAAATGCATCAATTAATTAATAGTGGTAGATGATGTTCGTGTTGTTCAGCCCCAGTTTTGTACTGACACTGAACAAGTTAAAGATCCTTTAATCATCACGACAGCATCCCTTTCTACAATCATATTTTCTTTAATAAAAACTATTTGTATCATATTAAAAAAAAACAAATCACCTCCTACTAGTTCACTGGAAGCAGGCAGTAATGTACCATAGGGTGCCTACTACAGGAGGGCTCTAAGCCTGGAGCCACCCAAAAATTCAATAGAACTGTCTTACTAATAGCTTTGAAACTAAAGATTCTTGAGACCTTCTTAAGTTTCCATATGAAATCCTGTCGTGCTTTTCCTGACCAACCAAAACAACAAAGTACAAGTCCGTACAAGTCAAAGAGCTGCAGGAAAACCTGGTGCAAGTTGAAAAACAAAAATTCCAATGTTGGTGGGCTTCAGAACTGGACTATTGTGAACTCCATGAAAATCTGACAAAGCAACCCCCTAACGTTCATGTAAACAGAGAGCCATGTCTGCAGCAATTGGACTGGGTTTCTTCTGTGGGGCTGTTACTGCTTTAGCCAGACCACATGCACAACAAAGTAAAACATCTTTGTCTTTCCTTGGCCTTACTTCTTTCAGAATTAAGTGCAACATGAAGCTCAGCTTCAGGGAGGGGATGGATAGAACTACAGGCTGCTTTCTCATGCATACTCACCTTTGTTAGCAACAGAAGTAAAAATTAATAAAGATTTTTATTACTCCCTTTCCCCTAATCCTTCTCACCCCAGATTTATGTCTCTTCAGCAAAAAGTCATTCTTTTAAAGCAGGTTTTAGAATGTGCACCCATAAAATGAGAAGAGCAAAACCACACAGATCCTGGATGTTAAAAATATACTGATCTGTAAACTGTGCATTCCTTTTGTGTCAGATACATACTCCCTTGATGAGGTCTGTACTGTTTTGTGAGATATCTTTGCATGGAAAGAGCTGATATAAACGATAACTCAGAGGAGCAAATGAAGGAACTAAGATCCTGGTCATGTTCTTCTACAAAACAACTAAGGAGATGGAGCCTTAATGAAGATCCTTAACAAGAGAGACATACTTAAAGAGTATGACTTGGGAGGGGGCAGGCTGAATATCTCCAGATTCTCATGGATCTGCTAGATGAGATCCACATGCTTTGCTGCTGCTTGCCTGATAGCACAGAATAACTGAGGCCTCGTGCAATATTCTCCTGCCACTCTCAAAACTCTGCTTTTAAGCAGTCCCACAGTCTGATGCCATTCTGAAGAAAAGTCCTGTTTGGCCATAATAGCATCTCATGGCAACGCCTGAAAGCTCAGGCCTGCAACAGACTTGCCAAGGCACAGGTTAGACAAGGCACAGACAAGGCACAGGTTAGACTTTTTGTATGCCGTGAACATTAAATAATAACAAAACTGAATGCATGTAAAATGCAGGAATTTCACTTCAAACAGCATTGCTTGAGGCTTGGTAATACCAAACCCCTGGATGTGGACATGGTGAATAATGTATTTAAGGCTCAGCCATTCAGCTCTGGAACAGCTTGAAAATGGAGGTACGCTAAGGGTGTTGCACTGCTTTCTTTCTCCAGCTTCCTCTGTAGGAACATTCTCTTATCCTGAAAGCCCTGAGCGATCTGTAAGATAAAACGACTGGCAAATGCATGTGGAAAAGTAACACACTGCTACTGAAGCTTCTGCAAACACTGGAGATGTGGGAAGTAAACCTTCCCCTGCACCTCTGTCTGGCATAGGCAGGAGATCAGTAAAGATAAAGTTTTTGCTTGCAGGCAAGCTGTGTTGCAGTGAAGCAACCTGGATGCTTTGTACCAAGATTCACTAGGTTTACTGACATGGTGTAATATTTTTAGTGTGGCAGTAAACCACTTCAGTTTTCCAACTTTGCATCCACTGAGGCTTTTAAAAATCCTGTGAATTTATCTTTAGTCATTTGCAGGGACATATTAATGGAGAAAGAGACATCATTATAGATGTCTTTACCTCAAACAACAGGGAAGCAGGGTACCCACTGGCAAAAAACAAAGCCAGAAACAAGAGAAAAATTCTCTAGGGGACCAGGAAAATGCAATTCTGCCTAGAGATAATATTTTTTATTTAAAACTTTTATTGTCTAGGTTTTCCAGCTGAGGCTTCTGCTGTGTGAGAATGGGCTGCGTATTGTGTATGTTTGGTTTTTTGCTGTTGTTTTCCCAGGGATGTTTGGAGTCCTAAAGGAATATGCAAACTACAGATGGTGCCCAAAGCAAGGAAATGTGGAATGTAGCTTGGAGTGCAACACAAATGGAGCGCCTGAAAGCCTCCTTGTCTGCTTGTGCAGGCCAGGGGAGCAACACAGAGTAGAAAGACTCTTTGCTCCTATTATATTATATCAGACTGTTTGCTGAAAGACTGTTCATTTTCCTTTTCTTTCTCTCCATTGCCCACCCAAAAAATCTAAACATTTAAAAGCCCAGTTTGAATAGTGGAATGTGTGGTACATTCTTGTCTTGCCTGATGTGACAATATCTGTGCCTTGGGGGGTTGCTGAGGTAATTCTTTATTGACCCTGAGTAATTCTGGGAGCTTATTGTATAAAATTCCAATTAACTGTATTGTGTCAAAACTATGCTTAATTTAATATCTAATTTAATTAACTTTTGTATTCCCAGTGCTGAAGAATGCTAATGTGGAAAGACACCTCCCAGGTTACAGCCAATGCATTTCACGGGTTACATTTGCTCTCCAGTGGCTTAAGCTGTTTTTAAATTATTATTTTATGTTTGGATTTAAGAGTTTTTACATACAATTAGAACTCACTTTTAAGCAGCAAAAGCAAATTAAAAAATAGTGGTGTCTCGTTGTTAAAGAAAATTAAGAGTTACTGTATCATCTTTGGGATTTTTTTTTTTATTTTTTCTTTCATTTGTCAAAAAATATGTGTTGTCTAAATGAAGACATCATAATTCTAGTAAATAAAGGGGGACTAGTTTTTACTGTATGCACTCCCATACTGGGGCCTCTGCCATCTCTTCTGTGCTAAGTTCATTTACACCATGGCTGCAACAAAACAAACACACACACAGCTGATTGGAACATAAACGTCTTATCTTGTAACAAATACTGAGACTGTGTAGAAAAGAAAGTTTGGATCAAGATGGAAACATAGTCTGCTAATTATTTTGAAGAAACTACATTGAGAAATACATTGAGTTTTCTCCAAAAGTTGTTTCAAAATTTTAAATACAATCAAATCTTTCTAAGTTGAGGCATATCCAAATGTAACATTCAGACACTTTCAAACTTGATTGTTTCTATTTAATTACCAAATTTCTTGGAACGGAAAAAATAGTCACCCAGGTATTGTCACAAACCCTCTTTCAGTACTCTTAGTCCTAAAACCACATAGCTTACACCATTATGCAAGATGACAGCTTATTTTTTCTTCATCAGCTGCAGGAGCAGTGTGTCGTGGCTAAGAAAAGTTCAAATAGGTCACATCACACACGTGATGTGATCGAAGCATAAGTATTTTTTTAAATTATGTACTCAACTTTGGAAAAAGTTGAAGCATTTGTATATGATGTAATACCTATGTGATAGCAATGCAGTGAAAGAGTAACTAAGTGATTTAAATGCAGTCAGAACATGAGGTTGCTGATGTAGCAATGACATTTGCATATCTTGAAGATGTACAACTTCTGGAATACATGTAATCAAATTTGCTAGATAATTTAATTCAGATGTTTTATGGTTACTGGAAAACAAAGACAGACCACAAACTGAGACAGAGGCCTAAATATCCTCTAACGATTTATTAGGAAAACTTTCAGCCTACATAAGTGGTCCTATAAAATTGACTTAATAACTGAGATACGGAACACAGTAAAACCAGACATTTTTGTCTTACAGTTCAGTGTAACTATATCCTAGAGCAACATTCTGAAAACTCAAGCAGATGTTCTTTAAATAAATTGTTTCATGAAACATGCTGCTCTTTTCTTTTGAAAGGAAATGTCCTTTTGGTTGGGCTGTAATGGAGATACTTAACTGACTTCAGTGGATGGCAGAAAGAAAACTATAATCATATTGATTAAAGCGGACATTTTTAGTTCAAAAGCAATAATAATAATAGAACTGAAGAACCTTAGAGAGATGAAAATTTATTCCTTGGTAAAGCTTCATAGCTGTGACTGCAAAACCAGTAAAATGTTTGTTCTTTCTTCGGGGTGATGCAGGGCACGGATCCCAAACCACAGTCAGCATGCCATGACATCCAGCTGCAAGGTGAGTCAGAGAAACACTAGGGAGTATGTTCTGAGTGTTCCTGCTGTTGCTAACACGGAGTGGGTTCTCTGATAGATAGGTCAACAGGCTTGTCTTGGTGCCACAGATGGAAAGAGGGGGAGTTGATTCTGTGGATATTATCAGGGTACCATGTTACAGCAAGGGAATATGTATAAGCCTAATCTAACAAGTGTGCGAGTGAACAGAAAAGGCCCCTACTGGTTTCAGGGGTCTCTGGTAATTTCCTAAAGGATCAATGACCTTTAAAACCTTCTGTAAAAGCAACAGTTTATAATAGCTATCTGCACATGCTCCCAGATACACCTCTATATCCTCTTCATGTATTAGTCCTTTAAGTTGACTGTCAGTTCTTGCCGAAAATTTCTTTTGACATTGGGATTGGCATCTGTCTGAGCATGCAAATTTCCAATTGATTTTGGTTATTAAAAAGAACAAAGATGGTTTAGAGCTCTAACCTTTTTTTCTATAGAGGTTGAAATCAAACAAAGCAATAGAAAAACATTTTACACTCTTCTCTGATTGAAACACAGTAGTGTCTCCATTTAGCCTGTACCCAAGGCTAATCTATGACAGTCACTTGCCCCAGGGAGGGCAATCAGGAAGAGGAGAGCAAACCCACGGGTTGAAACGAAAACAGATTTAATGAAACAGCACCAATACTAACAAAGGCATACAAAGTTATATTCAGCAGCTATAATTGACAGGAAAGCAGTCCTCAGGAGCAGGGAGAAACCAGAGGAGGTTTAGGAGGAACCCCACAGGAGCTCCCCTCCCTCAGCAAACCTTCCCCCTTCATACTGACCATGACATTCTGGTGTGGGCTACCCCTGTAGCTGACTCAGGTCAGCTGCCCTGGCTGACTCCAAACTGCTAACGGCCTGACCAGTGTGGCTGGGCTGGGAGTCTGCCCCAGCCAAAGCAGGACGGGTAGCTATAGTTACAGAGCAGCAGCCACAGCAGGTTGAAATTATTTTCTCTGACATTTGGTATTACCAGTTTTCGAAACAGGTGAGGTCCACTCTGGTGCAGCAGGCAATGAAACTCCCATTTCTCCGCATGAACTGGTTCTGTGTGGAAAGCATCGTTGTAACAGCCTTGCAAGAGGGTCAGTGCATTATTTTGGCCCACCAGAGAAAAGGTGTTCATGGCACCAGCAATCAATGATGTGGTTGGACCAGAGAGGAGGCCACACATAGGGTATGTAGACACACAGATTAATTTGCCTTAAAATATTGTGTATGGGGCTCAAAGAGGCTGTGGTTAAAATTCCTAGTGTGGTGTTTCACATCGTGTCTCTGAGTGGGAACATGTGGCCGTAGTGTTCATGAAGCTTTGCCTGCATTCTTTTTATTCTTCTGATGTACAATCTCCAGTTTGCTTATGCTTGATATGATTTCCCTCTGTATCTCTGGTTGGACAGAATAAGCTAAAACCCTTTGCCATTTAGCAAAATGTGATTTATGTTCTCTTCATTATTTATTGACATTCACTTCTGCCTCAGGGATGTTTTACATTTGGTAACTGTTGGATTTAGTTTTCAGCTCTAGGAAAGATGTTCAGTGATGTCTCTGAGCCACATGTCTGTGATGTAGGAGCGTAAACATGGCATGAATATAAAAATAGAGAATTTCACTGACAACAACTGTTATTGTAGGTGTAAAATGATGTAAGTAAATTGCCATCAGGCACTAAGGCTGCCTCTGGCAAGCTGCTGGAAACATGGCAAGAAATAAGCGTCTTTCAAACTCCGAATTCTTATAATGAAGGTACTTCATAAAAGTATTGGTATTTGCTTTTTATTTGGGAGATGAATAGAAATTACTTGCTTGAATTCATCAGGAATGCATGTTATAAATGATGTACCAAGCACCTGCATCTGTGCTTGTTTTTGTAGTCATATATATTTTAGTGGAGCTATTCATAAATGGGGTCTTTTCTGAAAGAAAAAAGTTCCACAGAGATTTTCTTTCTTTTTTAAAAGTAGATGCAGAAATTCAAGTGAGGAGAATTTCCAAGATGCCCCCAATTCTTGTGTGTAATATGATTGACAAATGGTAAATTTCTATTTGATCTTTTGAAAACAACTTGTGACAAAAAGTTCAGAATGCTCAAAAGCACCTAAAATTCTTTCCTCTAGAAACAATTCAGACTGTTTGGGGGAGTTGTATGTTTAATCATCAACATCAGACATTTCTTTTATGTGTTTGGCAAATTGTTACCTTTTTTTTTTCCCCTCCGTTTTGATTTGATTAATTAGACCACAATGAAGACATTGGAATAAAATGGACTGGTTACTTCTTCCTTTGTTTGAAAAATAAACATTTGGTTTGAGATCACATTTTTCCACTTGAGTGCATGAGAATATACTTTCATGGGGCTTGATTTTTGAAGATTTATTTGCAAAATATCAAACATGTTTCTGTTTGGCTTTCTTTATCTGCAGTTATGATTTCTTTGTTATTAATCTATAATATTTGAACCATGTTCATATTCTTTGGAATATACTGTTTAGCATCTTTCAACTGCTGAGCCCTCTGTTAATAGGACAATGAGAAACTTGTCAAATTCTTGAGAAAAAAAGAAAGAAAAAACATACCAAATTTTTTTCAGCAATTTTAAATTTTTCCACCTCATGACACACAACTTGTACAATCATTAAAGAGTTCTGTGACATAACCATGTGAAATTATGAAAATATATGGGGTGAGAGTATTACAAAGTGATGACAGCTGATTCCTAAATTTGTCGTTCATTATATTTCTTGTCTTTATGAACAGCTTGAGATAAGCTGATTTTTGTGGTTGGTATATTCATAGTTAACATGTTGCTATATTTCTTGAGACATATGTATTCTGCAAAAGTATTTTAACCAGTGGAAGCGCCTGTCTGAACTAAATAAAATAATGATAATTTAGGACATACTGAACCCATGTAGAAATCCCCGTTCCCCCTCATCTGCATAAGGAATGAGCCATGAGTCAAACCAGGAAAACAAGTTTGACAATGCTCCATTTGTGGGCCCACTGAATAAAAAGGAGAAAGATGGAGTGCAATAAGGAAAAAAAAAATCCAGCTGCAAACAAAAATTTAGGTTGTTTACCTGTTTTGTCTGATCTGTGAGTCAAGCTAATTTAACACCGTATTAAAGAGCCAGAGAGGAAGAAAAGGAAAAGCTTCACCAGCGTCCTTTAACATGACATTTGCACTCCATATTACAGCACCAGCTTTAGTATTTGTTGGTAGTCAAAGTAAAGTGTAGTTCTCCAAAGCTTTCAAGTACCTGCTGGCTAGATTACACCTTATTATTGAATGATAACCTATGATCAAAAACTGAAATAACAGTTAAGAATGGACCTGAATTCAGCTCTCTGTTGTTAGCCTGTTCTTCTATTTTAAGATTTTTTATGTATTTTATGGTATGCAGCAAGTGTTTCCACATTAACATTTAAATACTTAACTTTCTATCTCTGTAGTTTAATCTAATTCTTATATCCTTCAGCCTTTCATGACATTACAGTTATCTGATAAATGCACAGTTCTGTTTCCTTTGAAGTAGTGAATTATTATACAGTATGGACCAGATTATCCATAGATGATCTTCCATGCAATACAAATCATGAGATTCTCAAGAGCCTGGGCAAACACTCTACATCAAGCTGCGAAGTCTGGTTTAGTACTTGCTCCAAGATTATTGAAGAGAATTTTCCTTGGCTGGTTTTAAGAAGTGTCTCTAGCCACAGGCGCCTGAAGGCAGCATATGAGCTAGAATCTTCACAACAAGCAGAATGTAATTTGTGTTCTCTGAAGAGTAATTTCATCATCTAAAAGTAAAAATTTTCCCTGCTCTAAGAATAGTCAATCAGTACTACAGGAAGTTCCAAATTCCAGAATTTTACTTTTTAGGTCAAATATTTGATGCTCTTGATCAACTTTAGTGATGGTAGTAAGGAGGAGGTAATGTCCTTGAAATCATGTGGTCATTAAAGGATATTACCTTTCATCTAAAAAAAAAAAAAGACATTTCCATCTTCTAGTTGTAAAAGAAAGGCTAAAATCTATGAAAAACTAAAGCAAATAACGTGTACACAACTGACTTCTGCTGCATAAACCCTCATGCAAACATGAGTACATCATGATTTAAGGATTTGTACATTTATCTCATGATTTTTAAGACGGCTTTCATACATCTGATTTGATGTGAAATGCTAGAGTGAGGATGGGAATGGTGCCTCGGCGTTCTCTGCGTTCTGATAACATGGATATCTGGATAGTGGGGGATGGTCTAACTCTGTTAATAAGTAGCCCCAGGATTACATACAAGTGAAACATACTTGCGTCCATGCTCAAGACTACAAAATTCAAACAGTGTGAAAATTAGTGTTTCCTATAACGTTCCTATAAAGGAACAAAAAAAAATGGGAAGATACTTTATCAGCCAGAAGGCTAAATAAAGAGAGATGTTCTCGGAAGATTTCTGAACCCTGTAATTCTGTGAGTGGCTCATGTTACTTGTTTCCTCATAGGGCATCATCAAACTCTGTGATTTTCACAGGGGTTGCAGTGAAAATAGTTTTGAAGCAAACAACAATACCTCCATTGCACTCTTCAAACTCCTGTTCAGGGAAAATATTCTGTCTGCATTGTGTGTAATTGTTCAGGTTTCCTTAATGGATACCTCCAGTGGACTGATCTTCTGTTCTTGTGCTGCACAATTGTTTAGAAGCTTATGGTCCATGCCCAGTTCCTAATAACTTTTCCACTCCACAGAGAGTTGGATGGTGCCCTTAGGAAATGTGTGATTCAGTCATCCCAATTCTCTTTTAATTATTAATTTCTACTCTTCATTTATATTTCATTGACCTGCAGAAGATCTCCAGTCATCACAGTGCCACTTCCATCTCTTAACAGCCTGAAATATTTATTAAACTCATTAAGCTCCAGTCTCAGTAGCTAATTACAACAAACGTATGTTTATAGAAACAAATCTAGCCATGAAGATTAAATTTAAATGAGTGCTAAAAACTCCTTGCCTTCTGAGATTTTTGTTTTTCCTCTTTTTAATTTCTCATGCTGATTTGTAAAGCTTCGTAGTTATTCTGGTAACATTAGCACTGTTGATAATAACAGACACTGTTTGTCTTGGAGAAGTGCCAGTACTCTAAGTACATATCTAATTTGTCCAGACAGTTTTAAAGTCACTTGAATTTAAATTATAAGTTTAACCTGAAAAGTTACAACAGCTAATTACAGATTAAAATTTGGAATGAGAATTTTTTTAAAACAAAATGAACTACCAGAATTCTTTGAAGTTAAGGGCACTGAATAAATTCTCACCCTTTTGTATAATGAATATCTCCAACCCCTGTATTCAAGCAGGGTTCTCAGAGGATCGAGCATGTGGATTGGTGCTATTTAAATGTCTCAACAGACCTTGTGTAGCTGATTTTAAGGCTACTGCTAATCCTAAACTTGTGTGTTATATATTTACTGAGGTAGAAAAACAATTTGCCATTGGTGGAGGGTATTCTGGAATGCCATCCAGGTTAGCCCTTCCCTGAATCATCCTTTGGAGGATCATCCTCCTCTGCAGGAACTATATATAGACAGGCTACTGGGATGAGCTTTTTAGGCTGTGATAGGTGGCATTCTAGAGTAGTCTTCAATCTTAGGAGGCATTCTAGAGTAGTCTTCAATCTTGTGCTGTCTTCCACAACAAAATCCTCAGTAACATATTTTTTCATGAAAGTCTTCCTATGAAGACAGAAAAGTGTGTTTAGACTGCCATAGCAAACCTGTTAGCTACTTGAATACTCTTACGCAC
The DNA here is from genome assembly GCF_034619465.1 of Leptosomus discolor. Taxonomy (NCBI): domain Eukaryota; kingdom Metazoa; phylum Chordata; class Aves; order Leptosomiformes; family Leptosomidae; genus Leptosomus; species Leptosomus discolor. Next base: position 54,608,015 of record NC_141398.1, on the reverse strand, counting down.
TAAGAGTAATTGCCTTCATTTCTACTTACGAGCCTTTCTGGAAGCTGTGCCCAAAACTATCGATGTACTTACATGGTGACTCACCAGGAACCATTGGAATAATTCTGTGTATGTAGGCTGTACAAAGCTTTCTGTGAGAGCACTCTCCTCTCCTTTTCAACAGAAAGGGAGCAAGCTCTTTCCCTTAAGAAGTTCTGGCTGTAGGATTCACGGGGTATTACTGTATGTTTATGGGTATAGATAATATGAGACATCCAGATTGGATTAAAAAGCCTCTTGTATTCCTTTATATTGCCTAGACAAAATTTGCTATTGATGCACTTGCTCCAGTTCTGTTGATTCATTACAATCTGAGCTGGCCTGAAATTCTGTACAGCAATAGATTTCAGCAAAACATGACTTCAGCCAAGCTATGATTCTATGATTCCATACCAGTTCACACTAGCAGAGACTTTCACGAGAATCTGACCCCTGTTCGCAGCAAGGAGACTGTGAAGTCTCACTGATGCTTTTTAGTAAACTGATACCGAGCTTTACTGCAAACACTTTGCTGTGAAGTGGTGTGAAATTCAGAGGACTCTATAAGAGTTGTCAGTTATGTGGATTAACAGAATATGAGTCAGGAAGATGCTCTTCTGAATGAGAAAGGTAGTGCAGGAATTTTTTGTCATTTATAGACTTTCACTTCAGTTTCAGTAGAGTGAAGGATCTGGAGCATGTACAAAACTGAGTCCATGGTGACTTGGTAATGACGGGACTATATAATGCCACACTTCCATTCAGTGATATAACACTTGCCATTACAGAATTTCCGTGTTTCAGAGTTGTATAGCAGCATGGAAAATCTAAAAAGCTTAGCTACAAAAGATAGCAGCAGATCTAAGGAAACAAGGCAAAAAGAAATAGAAGTTATATGCTGAAACAGTAGTTTTAAATAGCATCTTTTGGACTGAGAGTCAAAGGTGGAAGCCAGAGATTCTTATAAAGACAAAAGGCCTCCCACATAATCACCCTTGCAATGGAAATATTCACTGATTTTAATATATCTGTTTCCTTCTTGATTTATATGTCGATGGCTTTGTCTTCTACTTTTTGTATAAACTGAGTTCAGTAAATGCCCTGGAAGGAAACACAGAAGAGTTGTAATCTGAAGACGGGTGCGCAAGGCTCGCTCCTGACATCTGCTGGATGGAATTTCAGGTTTACTGGCAAAGGGAATTTTGTCTTGACTTGCTGCTTGGCTGCAGTGGAGTCAGGATATAAAATGTTACGGTGGTGTAGAACAGAAGAATTCCTTTATGCACATACTAGGTCAGGCATATCCGTCGAATGTGCATAGCAAGTTCCACCATTTCCGCAGTGACTGCTTTTCAGGTTAGAGCATGCAGAGGGACTGGATGGAAATGTCACAGGATAAGTGCTTCTGGGGTTGTGATTTCCTGAATCATACTCTTTGAATCTAGAAAAACCACTTAGCATTATTTTCTTATGTTTTAGAAAATATTTGTGGGTGTGCTTTAAGTTAGGTTATTTAGATAAGCTTGGAGTTGAACATGAAGTGTCCCTCTGGCATTTTATCCTGTAATGGGACAGATTTTAGGAAAAAAATAGCCCTATTTTCTTTTTACCCAAAGAAATAGGAGTCAGGTAAGATATCATAGCTTGATAGCGATCAGTATACATTGCCAAATAAAATCAGATTTTGTCTTAAAGAGTTTCTATAACTGCCAGTCAGTAAGTTTATGCAGAACTTGGGTCATGGTACAATGACATTAGACAGGGTTCAGAGAAGTAGGCATACAGACAGCATAGCTTTTTGAGGTGCAGTCGTTCAGCCACACTAGAGTACCATGTTGCACTAACCATTACAAATCCACTTATTTCCTTCAGTATACTAAAATATTAATGGTACATTGCTGAGGGTACAATTGCTTTATCATTTGACTTTCCAGTTTTATAGTCCAAGATGGGGAATGTGTGGATGTACAGTGCGTGTACATTCTGGAGCTCCAAACATTTCAGTCACTCTGAATATGAAGGACTATCTTTCCCCATCTAAGCACTGTAGAACCTGTTTAAAATACAAATACATGGAAGTGCATTTCCAAAAGTGCTTAAAATCCTTAAAATCTATGATTAAGATTAAGATTTTTAGTGTATATTAATTAAACACATCTATTAGGCTGGAAAGAAAATGGCTTATTGGATTTTTTTATGTTTCAAGGATTATCTCTCCTTCTTGAACACCAGCACGTTTCTGTCCCTTTTTAGGTACGAGTGGACAATGACATATTTTTCTAATCTCTCTCCACTGAGCCCTCAGGGCAATAAAATGGAATTTTCCATTTCAAGTATCTGTGGATTCAGTCCCTCTTTTTTTTTTTTTTTTTTTTGACCTGATACAAACGATACCTTCAGACGCTTTTATAATGATGCCGTTAAGCATACCAAATGAAACTTGTACTTATGCAGTTTACCTAGGACTGTGTCTGACTTTTTCCAGGTGTGTTCTTTTTTTCTACCTATTAGATATTTCGTCCAGGAAAAACTGAGGTAATGTGATGCCTGTTTAGGACTCTGATGAGCTGATCAAGGCCATTTGCAGATGTATCTATTGTATATGGTCAGATCTGTTCTGCAGTATATGAACAATGGATCTCATGCATTCGGGATGCATGGGATCTAATGTGTGCGCACTGAATAGGTGATCTGTGTGAGCACAGTAAATCCAATTCACTCTGAACTTACTGTATGTGTATAAATCAAGGATGCATCCCAGACACATTAGTCTCAGTGCATTTCATTTTGTCTGGGAAAACCTGGACAGAAATATGGTAGCCCTAAGCTTCCCACATTCCACACTCCACGCACACACGTAATAGGTTCATGTCTTGAACCCTTCGTCTCTCTTGGGCTTTCCATTATTGTTGATACAACACATAAATCTTGGGTTAAGTGATCTCCTGACTTTGCAGTTATTTGTGATTTTCCTATAGGCCCATCAGTCTTTAAATCCTTCCGAGTCACTTATTAGACTTTTAGGTGGGAAATAACAGACGACCCTTGATTTAGCTCTGAGGATGATGCGGTAGAAATATCTTTTCTGTGCAATGCCCTGATGTCTGACAAACCACTCCAAGTGATTTTTGCAGACGTGGCCATTGTTCTCTTTGTTTAACGTTCCCTGTTGTTTTCTTAGCCAAGGTGCTTTGGTGTTTATTAATTGAGACTTGTAAGTAATTCAGTTAATCTAGCACTTGATCAGCAATTTCAAATCAACATTTGAGAGGGAACATGCCCTAAGGCAGTTGTTATTTATTCTGGTCAGGTAATTCCTTTCTGGGCTGTTTAAACAGCAATGTTTTCTGGAAGAGTGAGGCTACCCAACTTAGGAAAGGAGTTTGCAGAAGTCTGCCTTTCAGTTTCTTTAAAAGTTTAGCTAAGTAGGCTGCTTAGTGTGATAATGATAATCAAGTATTAAGATGGGCAGATAGCAGCATAATTAAGAATATGCAACACCGCAATACAAAGTCCAGGCATCTGGTAAGGATTAGATTTGCTGGTTATACAAAATCATGAAGATACAAACCATTTTGACAGCCCTGATAGGGAGAAGAAAGATGAGTACATTAACATTTAAGCTGCTCTTGTAGCACTGTGAAATCCTGTAGTGCTTTCCACTTAAAATATTTCAACATCAAAAGCTAAACATTTGGCTCTCAGGGAAAAGTTCTCATATTTAAATGTATCACCCATTGCTAAATTCTCCCTTAAGTATTTTAAGTATTTTATCCTTCTGTAGAGGAAATATCAGCTATACTGCTCACGTTTGGATTTTTGGAGAACTTTTTTCTCCATTCGGAGTTTTGGAGTGTGAGTAAGTCTGACCTGGTATCCCAGAAAAATCCAATAGTCATGACGCTCCTTAGTAGAGTTGCTTCTGGGCAGACCATAAGGAAGAAGTTAGAATAATCTTGCTGAAATATGAAAGACTAAGCTATAAGAAAAGCACTGTGATAATTCAGGGGCTAGCATATACAAGCCATATTTGTAGTTAATAAACAACCAAGCTTTAATCACTGCAAGTAGATTGCTCCCTTTACACCTATAAAAAAGTGCTTTGAAAGTTAAGCAGCACAGGCACTTAGTGAAAACTCTGACATTACAAAGGTTATACCTCGTCATGTTTATCAACAAGGTAAAGCCATAACACAAGCCTCCATTCTCCCTTTTCTTCCTCTTCCCAAGAACAACAACCTGCACACTACCCAAGCATTAAGCCCTATTCAGTGAATTGTTAGAGCAGGTTTTTCCTGGACCTAATAAGGCAAGTGTCTGCAGCTCCAGAATAAAGGGGGAAACTGAAGAAAGCTTTGAATTTCAAACATCTTTCAGTGAGGAATTAGTTTTAAAAGACATACAACAATAAGCCATGAAATAAGTCCAGACACCATAATTCAGGGACAGAATATGCTATGAAACTGGCAGGCATCCAGGCCAGAGCCAGGTGCCTGTTTTGGATTAGATTCAAGTGGCCTTAGGCCACCTACAGAGCTTTCAGGTAAAATCTGGAAGCTGCTCACCTCAATATGCCCTACCTTACTTCTATTTCAGGTACTTGTGAAGGATTCCCAGATGGCTGGCCCTCATCCAAAACAATATACTTTCAGATCGCATTGTCTCTACACTCTGATGAGGCAGGTTTCAGAAAAAGTGTATATGGAAAACAGAGACTTAATAAACTGCCCATTTTCTTCAGTTTGCAATGAGAAAATTTTACTCATGAGAACAGCATTTATGTCTTGCTGCTCTTGACACCCTTAGTGTGTGATTGCAAATGAGCAAGACACAAGTGTATATGTATAATTAAAGGGACACAAAAGGTAGATCCTGAAAAAAAATAATCTGGCATCTTAGACTATTATAGGTCATAAAAAATAAAAGTACTTCGTCAATCTAATTCCTATTTTACCTGTGACATTTTTTTGTTTACTTTTAATTCCATTTTATTCTGGATCATGAAAATAGGCCAAGGTAATTCAAGTTGTAGACTTCAGTGTGTAGACATCTGACTGCAAATAATTTTTGCTTGACCCTGGCTAAGACCTAGTTATGCAATGCCTTCCACAGTCCTCTGAAATGTCCTGTGCATATCGCAGTACACATCATGCAGTGTGCGACTCCAGTTTCATACCGTGAGGGCAGCAGGCAGTGCTAGCTGGCCTGGCAGAGCTGGAGTCAGCGCATTTCTTCCTGCTAGATGCAACTCAGTAAAATTATCCTGGAAGCATGGATAAAAAATAGTCAGGTTACCCTCAAACAGACTAATCGGTTTCAGTTTCTGGTTATGAAGCTCTAGCACAATGTTGCAGTGTCTGTGTTGCCAAGAAGGTTTAAATCTCATTTAAATTCAAGCTAAAAAAAGCCCTGCTCTCATTAATAGTAAAATGATTGAAAAGGCCATGAAATCACTTTTATTAATGTTACACTCTTAAAGAGTTCATCCGTGGAGCAAAACAACAGCACTTTCACAGTATTTGGTATTTCTTAAAGGAGAGGAAGGGAAGGATTTTGATTATAAGGCACCTCCCAACAAACATGAACATACCTAGCATTAGACTCATACGTTAAGGCTTTGTTGAGTAAAGCTTCAACCTGCATGATTCTGATTTCCATGAATAGTCTATTCTACATTTCTCTTGCTGTAATATGCCTAAAAATCACTTCTTCTTTAACTGCCCCAGCTACCTTTACATTCTTGCCCCACTAGAACGCTTGTCTTAATGTGCAAGTTCAGAACTGCCGCCATAAGGTCCAACGCTACCCTTATTGAATTCAGCTGAAGAGGAGCTGTTAATTTCAATGTTACAGGCGTACAGCCTAAAATGATTTCATTCCTTTTTCTTCCCAACATCCAGCTCTATTGAAAATAGGGAAAAATCAAGCACTTTCCACTCAGTACACACACACTGTAAGATATTATTAAATGTTGTCACAGCAACCAGTGCAACACTGAGTTTGTAAAACAACTGTTTGACTCCTCAACATGCTGAAATCACTTTGGAAATCAACACCACAGTCAGGGAATAGTTTTGTTTGCAAATTAGGAATGCAAAGAAGGCTGTGGTTAATTAAAAACTGTAAGCTGAGCTCTTGGGATAGGGACCAATTTTCTTTTCTGTGTGTGTTCAGCACCTAGCTCAAAGGGTCCTGTACAACTACTGCTACCATGTTCTTCATCTGTTATCATCATCTTTTGGCAAGAAAAATCGTGGCAAAAATATCCTTCTTTGCAGAAAATAAAAGGTAAGTCATGGAGGCCTTGTTTTCCTGGTGAAAGAGCATTAAGCAAGTTAAACATTTAGAGTTAATACCCTTATACAAAGCAGTGAACTCATTGCTCACTGCCATTGTAGTGCAAAATAGCCTACAAGAGATGAGAATCTGGTCCTCAAAAAAATACAGCTTTCCAATGTCTAACACAAACCCCACTCTTGTTATGGTACCAGAGTTTGAATTCTTTCAGTACACAGCAAATAGAATATCTATGCAGATTTATTAGACAACGCCTTCTTTGTATAGCCTTGCATGGTGCTGTAAGCCCTTTCTTATAGAAGCAAATATGGAACAGCTCCATAATTCTGTTGGGAGACATTTTCCTGTTTGATTGCCAAGCTGTAGTTAAAATTCCCACCAAGAAGTCTATTTTGAGTAAGAAAGAGATGAAGGTGGTGGGTCTGGGCAGACAACTACAAAGGGAAGATGAATACACACTGAACCAGAAGTAAAAGCACCTAATTTTCATAGGAAATGGGCTGATACTTAATTGAAGATTGTAAAACGAAGTATTTGTGGGTATACTGCAACTGTTACACAGAAAGGACTGAAAAGGCTCCTGAACTTCTTTGCAGTCTATGTTCCCAGCAAGAAGGCTGAAGTAACAAAGGCTCATTGATGTGAAAAGGGGGGGAAGTTTTTAATAGAGGAATCCCAGGAGCCAGCCAAAGAAGCATTATCTTGTATTAAAAAAATCTGCAAATAATGAAATTCAGAGGAGAGAGAAGCCAATTTTCTTCTTTGCTTGGCCCATGAAATTAGTAGCAAATAGAAGAAGAAATACACGTAAAAAAGGACTGGAGACTAAATCTTCTCAGCAACATTGTTCTCAGGGTACATTGTTCAAAAGAGTACAGGGGTTCATGTCCAGAAATGCTGAGCAGGTTCAGTTCCTCTTGGTCTCAACTGGAGCTGTGAATTCTTAGTACTTTGGAAAATTCAGTCTCTGAAGTGCACTTGAAATTTTCATCCCAGAACTCAGACTCCCACCGTGAAACCAACTGGATACAAACAGGAAAATTGTCGTCAGAGATCTGACAAAGCAATGCAAACTGATGCTAGCACTTGTGGGAACAAGTCACATCAGCAGAGGTTACCTTTCTAGTTTGGCAATAAAATGAATAAGCAAAAGAGTACGTCACACTTGGGTGAGATGAAGCAGCACTACTAGGAGCAGAGGAGAAAAAAACAACTTTTAGCCTCTATTGGATGAAACAAGTATGTTTTGTTTATATAGATGAAAAGAAGAACTAATAAGAAATTAATAAGGTACCATTTCATCCCAATGCCATTTGTTTTGGGGGTGGAGTAACCTCATACATTCCTACCATGGAAGACAGAGGTTGAAACTTCCATATGGATTTTCTTTCTTGGCCTGGTTTATCCTTTTCTGGGGTGCAGATGCTGGCTGACTGTAACAGAGACTGGGCCTTCCTTCCTGCATGTGATGCCAAAGTATGTTTGAAACCAATACTAGTGTCTTAGAAGTAATTTGCAGGGGTTTTAAATATGTCTTTGTGACTGCGTAGGTTACGCAGCCTTCCGGGTGTAGTGCAAATCAGTATTTATAAAAAGCGTTTTCAAAGTGGATCTTTGAACCTGCTGGACTGCACAATTTCTCCTGTGCCATTTTTGATCCATTGTATAAATACAAATTTTGGCACGTGCACAACAGTATAAACTGCATAATTGTTTTTATTAGAGTTCTGTGAGTTTGGAGGTACCTGTGCTTTAATTACACTTGGCAAGTATCCAGGAAAACTCTTCTAAAATATAGTGCTTGCAAAGCCTTAGTCGGGCCACCCACAATGACAGCTTTTATTTTTCTTCTATTAGTGATGGACATTTTCATTTAATTTTGGTTTGGGTGTGTGACAGAGCCCCCACGTACTGAGCTGCAGCTTCCCCCTGTTCACTTTTCAGCCACAGAGTGTCGGGACACTGTGGCAGCAACTTGTGACATTTGGATCCAAGCCAAATGAATGCTGTTTGCGGAGTTTTGGAGTTGTCTTTCTTGCTTCCTTGGTCTCCTCTCTCCCTTGTAAAAATTCCTGGTGACACTAGAAATGCAAGTCAGTTAATCTCTTCTAAAATTTGAGTGTTAGCCTATAGCACTGACTGCAAGAGAAATGCAGAACATTGCTCTGTGAAGTTTCTATATGTCAGTCGTAAGCACCCAGCATGGAGGTGGTTTTAGTTCCGCTCCCGAGCCCAAATCTCTTGTGTCGCAGGACAGAGCAAGTACAATGGTAACAAGTCAGCAGGATAGCTGGAACTTCATACTCCATGCCAGAAAGTAGGATGTCCAGCTAGCACAAATAAATGTGTAGAACTAATCAAATTAGGATGGACATGCTGTGCAATACAGAGAAATGCATGTAAGCAGAAAATTGTGTTTAATATTTGTAATCAAAAGCATTTATTTGGGACTATAACAGCCCAGTGCTACGTGCAAATTGGGTGAAGAAAAAATGTAAACATTGTTTCTTTGATTTTGTTGGGAGTTAGGGTACAGCAGGAATGCTGGATCAAGCTCCTTTTCCAGTGGCTGTGATTAAAAAGCTACGTGAAATGAATTTAGGGGCTTATTGACAGAAAATATTACGGTAAAAGGTGGTGAAAACCTATTCCACAGAGATTACTCTTTATTGCATGGAGTTTGCCAGAATTTATAGGATGCAAACTGAAAACTGTGGGTTTAGAGACCATTTGAGGATTTAACTTCAGTCTAACACCACGTTTTGAGGCTTCTGCGGAAAGCAGAATTTAATACAGAAACTGGTGAGATGGTGGAATTTTATTCAGTGAACTTTCAAGCCCTTAAGGAAGAGGAATTAATGGAGGAAGCACATTAAGTCAACTAGTAGATGTTTTTGTTACTTACACAGTTTGCATGTCAGCTGAAATATAGTTACCCATGAACAGAATAACCAGTGTGACATGGTATAGCCCATGCCATCTGTCACTGAAGAATGCAATTAGCCATCATGCAAAAGCAACTTTATTACAGTAGCTCCTAAACTGAACACTGGTTAGAAATGCAGAAATATGCTTTTGAGAACACACTAGACTGGCATTTTCCATTCCTGAGAATACTGTAGTCAGCTTTAGATTTCATGGAAGTAAACAAAGAAGTCCTCATAATTTCTTTTTATGAGAGTAGTCTTTTAAAATTTGGGGAGGGGGGAGAGGATATGGTGTAGGAGCGGATCTGCTGTTAGCAGGCATTACAACACTGTCTAGTAAAACCTACTCTGTGTAAGTAAGAGCAAGTGTTAATGCCATTCCAGCTGCAGGGGAAGGTGACCAGTGTCCTCGGATTGTCAGTCTGTTAGGACATGTTATCTCCCAGCTGTGCCCTCGTACCATACCTGAGGTGCTCCCTATGGCAGAGAGGTGGCCCATGAACTCTCTTTATTTACTACCTCCTTTCTGCACAAGGGATCTTTCTGGCAGGAAGGGTACAGTAGACTATCTTCTCAGGTTCTGTACTCAGCCAGATAGAGGAGCTATGATCATTGATGCCAGCTGAAAGGATTTGGCCTCTTCCTAAACTGTATGGTATTGAGTGGATTTAGATACTGTACAAGCAGCCATGCAAATGTAATTTGGCATGACTATATTCCTGCATCTACGCTTCACCATTGTGAGCCCTTCCACAAGTTCTTCTTTGAGTTACTCTTATTTTGAACAGCTAAAGGTTTTGTCCTGCTACATCTGAGTAACAGTTGCTGAACTCGTTAGACAAATTGCATAAATTCACAAAATGCCTTGAGATTATTGAATGAATAATACAATAGGAAAGAAAAGCCTCCTTAGCAGTTGTAGTATGAATGGAGCATAACCAACTTTGGAGCATGACTTCATTTTGGAGCCTCTTCAGCTTCGGACAAAGATGAACTTGATAGGTTCTGAAAACTACCAGTTCATTCTAAAGGGGGTAATTTTCATTTGTAAAGGGGTTTCTATGAAGACTTCTCCTCAAAGAGTTTCACTCAGCATGCGGTTAATCGCCACTCACTACAAATGAAGGCAAAGGGCTTCTGTTCTTCACAAGAGTGAAACATCTTCATGAGGATAAACACAAAGAGAGGATAAAGATTGAGCTGGAAGAATCCCATGGAGTGCTTACATGCATCCTGAATAACCCAACAAGTATATCATTCAGTAAGAAATAGTCACAGAAATGCTCAAGTAGAAATGGAGAGCTGCAGAAACTGAATGCTGAGTTAGCAAAACTCATATCTGCTCCGATTCTGCTATACGCATTAACTCAATACAACGTGACTACCTGATTAAAACATGCCCTCACTGCACCATTTTCCCATTGGAAGTACCCTGCTTCCCGTCATCCATATGTGTATGATTTAAATATGGTATAAATGATCCAAATCCAAATTAATTTTTAATACAAATATATCTGGAAAAATAATCTAGTTTGACAGAGGAGGAGGTGACAGCTATCAGACAACAGACTTCTGTGAATTGTTCACTCATCTTAGTGGTCACAAATGTCTCACATGATAAAGAATTTGCTCTAACAAAGATGGCAAAACAAACATGATGGCATTTTAATTCAGGGCTTATTTCTTCTGCATGCCTGTCAGTCGTGTTACTGATGATGTGAGTTCTGTGTGGGCTAGACTATCACAATGGCCATGGCAGCATAGTTCTTGGGGAAAAAAGTCTATAGAAATTCATGAGAAAAGAGGGATTCAGAATTAGAAAGAATAGAGTTATTAAAAACAATAATCCATTTTCTGTGATAACCTAGCAAATGGAAACAAGAACATCCAAGATCTTTGCATCTAGACATCAAGACAATGGACTGTTTGCATGCAGGTGTGATCTGTTTAGAGTGAGTGGATGAGAAGCCCTGGTGAAACTTGGGCTATGCTCTTGTGAGCCTCAGTGTGGTGATGAAAGAGAAGCAGTAACTCACTGCTGGTACAGAGTAGCAAACCCCCTGCTTTCCCTTGCAGACACAAAAGAAAGCCTGGTTTCCTGAGCCATGGTACATAGATGAACTCTTTACACTGGAGATCCCTCCCCAAGAAGGGTATTCTCTGTAATCCAATGCTGCTGAAGGGTGACAAGCTTCTACTGGGTCTCCACACTTCGTTGTGTCAACGAGTAACAGGAGTTTCTCATGTGGGTGGGACACAATTACAACAGGTGGATACAAACAAGGGGAAAGAAAAAGACCTACTGAAAAATGACAAAACTGCTCAGCATAAGGAAGTGATAGCAGCATCCAACCTGACAGCTTAGGAAGAAGAGAGAATAGTCACAGAATCACAGAACGGTTTGGGTTGGAAGGGGCCTTAAAGATCATCTCGTTTCAACCCCCTTGCCATGGGCAGGGACACCTTCCACCAGACCAGGTTGCTCCCAGCCCCATCCAGCCTGGCCCTGAGCACTGCCAGGGAGGGGGCAGCCACAGCTTCTCTGGGCAATCAGTTCCAGTGTCTCACAACCCTCACAGGGAAGAATTTCTTCTTGATATCTCATCTAAATCTCCCCCCTTTCCATTTGAAACCATTACCCCTCGTCCTGTCACTGCCCTCCCTGATCCAGAGTCCCTCCCCACCTTTCCTGTAGCCCCCTTTCAGCACTGCAAGGCTGCTGTAAGGTCTCCCCGGAGCCTTCTCTTCTCCAGGCTGAACAACCCCAACTCTCTCAGCCTGTCCCCACAGGGGAGGAGCTCCAGCCCCCTGAGCACCTTCGTGGCCTCCTCTGGACCCACTCCAGCAGGTCCATGTCTGTCTTGTGCTGGGGGCCCCAGAGCTGGACACAGCACTGTGGGTCCAGGAACAGATTGTAGTATGGTAATGATGATCTCTGAAGGAATATATGCTTGCTGGTCATCTGAGGTGGGAATTGCTAGGGAGTGGGGGGAGGAAAAACCCCCTCTGACTGTATTGTTTACTATGCTGCTGACTGTGGAGCTTTATTTCTGTAATGTTTTGCATAGTAACTATGTTTGCACATGGTCACGAGCTACCTGCAGGATTCTCTGATGTTTATGACCATCACTGCTGGGATCTTGATTGACTCGGGGAGCAAAGTATGATGTTGTCTGAGCACGTTAACTGATCAACGTTGCTGCCTACAGGCCAAGAAAGGTTGGGGTCCCCTGCCTAATGCCAAGTTAAATTTGGACGCATGTCATTTATAGTCATGCAAAGCAGTGTCACATTTTTTCTTCTTCTTTGATCATACTCAGAAACTATAAATCCCCAGGGTGAAATCTTAACTCCACAGAAATCAAGAGCAAAACTCCCTTCAGTGGTGCTATGGTGAAAGTTGTCTTTTTCGTTCTTGAACAATTCATGTAATTGCTGGAGAACTGTATTTATTTCCCTTCCCTCACAGCAAATAAAATGTCAGCCTTCACACTCATGTCGTCTACTGAAAACAGTCAAGTCTGTCTGTTCAGGGTGTTGAGGGCCGATAATAAAGTTACAGCCTGATAATTTTATATTTTTCTCCTATTATCTGCAATGCACAGCATGTTTTGTGTGTTCTGCTCCACTGGGACCATCGTAAACCTGTAGCCAGCTATTTCGTTGGTATACGCTCAATGGGAGGTGACAGGTGCACTATTACAAACAGATCTTGAAACTTTATCATAATATATTCAGCAAGGTGATAATGTAAACCCCACTGGGAAACAGAGAGGTGAAGGAGAAATTCCACACCTGGGAACTTATTTAATGTTTAAAGACATGAAAAGCTTTAGAAGGGAAAATATCTCTGATCTGTCTGATCCACTGCCCCAAACTAGTTACCACGAAACCCCTGGTGAAGGAGGTTGATAGAGGAGATGACCTCCAGCTCACCTCAGCTTCCATTGTGCTCTCCAGATTGTGTGCCAACTGGAGCAGCAAGGCACCTTAAATTGACACAGCTACCGTTTATTTTCATGGTGTGACCCTGGGACAAGGGAGATTTTGAAAGAGATTGGACTGAGACACATACTGAAAACTCTCTAGCACAAAAGGGAGATCATGAGGTGAGGGACACTTCTCCAAGTGCAGCCAAAAACGTCAGAAACAAGTTCTGTGTTGATTTCCAACCTCGACCAGTCCCATTCACTTCACTACTTCAGTTTCCCTTCAGATTTTTTAGACCTTTGATCTTTTACTGAAGTTTTCTGTAGATGAAAAAGTGTAACCTAATAGCATAGGCTAGTCGCAACCAGAACCGGGCGCTCAATACATGTAAGCCACTGTGTGAAAGTCAGCTCCTTTACGGACATCCATGTTCATGTTCAGTAAGTGGCCTTGGCTATCATAGCTGGGCTTCAGTCCCAGGCAACCGAATCTGCGACTGATTTTGTTCCCATTTGTTTGTTCGATTGTTTTCCCGTGAAACCACCTTCAAAAATAATAGAAAGTAACAGCACATTCTCTCCGAGTGAATGGTGCTTTGGGAGCTGGGTGGCTGACACCGGGCTCTGCTCCTTCTCCCAGCACCACCACGAACACTCCGGTCCTTTCGGTTAAGCCCTGGGCTCGGCCCCCCGTGTTTGCACCCCTCCTGCCCCCGGGCAGGTCCCCGCTCTCTCCGCAGGTGGGCCCGCACTGGCGCTGCCCTCGCTCAGCCCCGCCGCTCCCTCGCCTCCCCCGCGGTCCGGGGGGGGGGGGCGGGGGGCCGCCAGCCACCCCCTTTCCCAGGTGCCTCCCCGCTGCCCCCGCCGGCCCCGGGCCCGGCCCCGGCCCGGCCCCGCCGCCTCCCCATTGGTCCCGCCCGCTCCGCTCCGCGTCGCCCCCCGGGCGGCGGCCGCGCCGAGACGCGGCGCCGGAGGCAGCGCTGCCCCGCGGCGGCGGCGGCGGCGGCGGCTTAAAGCGTGCGCGCCGGCGGCGGCGAGGGCGCGCTCACCTGGGCGCCGCTCCATGGGCTCCGCCGCCGCGCACGGCGGGGGCGCGGCGCGGCGAGGCGGCCGGCGGAGCCGCTGCGGGGCAGAGCCCAGGTGACCATGCGGGGGATCCGGGCGCGCCCGCCGCACGCTTCGGGGAGCAGGTAGCACGCCAGGTGCGCGGCGGAACATGGACTGTCTCCTGCTGGTCGTCTGGACTTTACCTGTTGCGGTTCTCGGCGGCAGCTCCATGCAATTCCCGGCTCTCCCGTGGCTTGGAAGCACTATAAAGGCAGGTCGAGAGCACTTTCTTTTGCAGTCGCCTAGTGTACTTTCATACCAGGTTACTGCACAGTTTCTGGTGCCTTGTCTTTCTGCCTTCCCTTGTCAAGTAAATCTCGCCCAATACTCCTTTTCTCTCTCTCTTTTTTATTTTTTTCTCTTGCAGACCCTTCAGCTGTGCTGCCTCTGTTGCATGTCTCATGCAGCAACTTTAACCAGTGACAGCATCAGTGAATTGAATCATGGTTTGTATAGCTCTTTCTGTGTCTGTGTATATGAACATTTGCATGGATGCTTTTTTTTTTTTTTTTTTTTTTTTTTTAGTGGATTGAGCATTTAAAGGGAAGAAGCCACAGTGTTTGGGGAACATAAAGTGAAAGCCAGTTGGCTGCTGTAAAATAGCTAACCATGGGCAGAGATTAACTTGTTAAACCCTGTGCGCAAAAGCTAAGAGGAACAATATGTAACAGCAAAGCAAATGAATGAGATGGTAAATATATCCACGTTTACATGTGCGATTAGGAAGATGAATGTGTGTGTGCAGCCACAACAACAGAACCTCATGTGTTTGTGGTGGAAGCAATGAGACAAAAGTAATGAAAAGATTTGGGTGGGAGAGCGGAAGAAGCTGTGCAGTGCAGGCTAAGGGAAAACAAACCTGGAGAGAAAGGACTCGTGTGAGTGAGAGCTTAGGAGCTGTTTGTTCCCAAGTTGCAGAGTCTAACACGTAGATGCTGATGACTCTGGGAAGTTTGAAGTGCAGTGTATGCTTTTTATTGGGTGCGAGTGGAAACAAAGTACAATAGAGAACCACACCAGGGTGCAGAAAGGAATAACCCTCTTGCACCATATCATCTCCTCACTGGGGGATTCCCTCTCTCCAGCAGCTGCTTGCATTTTTTGGCCACCAGCCTGCTTAGCGTCCTCAAGTTCTGCCATTGATTAACACCACTCGAGGAAAGTGAAAGTTCTTGATGTATTGTTTCCACTGTCTAAGGAAAAACAACCTACCACTGGTTATGTTTTCAGCCTAATGTGTGTCCAATAAAGTTTATTCAAGCAAAGAGATTGATAGTTTTTGCAACATCTGTTACAACACAGGAAGGAGGGGCTTTTCTTCTTTTTTGACAGTGTTGTTTCAATTCAGGAAGAGAAATCAATTGTTATACTGTCAAATGCCTGGGCATATTCACAGAGAAATACAGCTCAAAAATGAAATGGGGTTGGGAAGAGTTTATTCAGCATAATTACTCATACAACCAGCAATAGGTACAAAGGTCCTAGTTCAGCAAACACTTAAAATTCAGACCCAGCTTCCAGGATACAAGTAATCCCTGCATGGCTAGATCAACAGCAATGGTAATGTACTTCAAGCTAGGCACCTGCTTATACAGCTAGCTGAATCGTGGCCTCTAGTTTTTCCTTTCTTACATGGTTGTGAGTAGGTCTTGGTCTTCTTCTCACAAATAGTTTTGTAATTTTTCACATATTGTATCCAAAACAATAAACTTCTTTGACATGCAATTAGCAATGGCTGACTAAAGGTTATTAGGTAGGATGTAATCTCTTTCTGCTGAAGGTCAGTTACAATTTGAAACCCAGTCTAATCAAGTCACTACAAAGAGATGAGGTCTCACTCAGTTAGGGCATTAATAAATTAATCCTTTAATCCATTTGAACAAGTGGTACAGTTCTACAAAGTCTCAGTCATGGTTACCCCTACAGTGATATAATATTTGCTGCATGCTTAGGGGAGGAAAAAAGCTCTCAAACCAGAGCGGCCTTCACATTTGACAGCAATTAATACAGGGGGAGGGGAAAATCTACAGATCTGCTGGTGATGACAAATGTCTTCAGAAGAGCGATTGTGGGAATGTTCACAGCTATGCTAGTTAGTCTGTACTCTCAGTGGGGCAGAAAGGAAACAAACACAGTTTGAGAGCCTGTGTGACTTACAGGGGTGAATTTATGCAGTCAAGACTATACACATACAGCCTGCAGAGCCTTCAGGCCATTCCCTAAATGATGGAATGCTTCATGCCATAGTGAAAGCCTGATGTTTACCATGTTAGAATGACACTTACCTTATTTGTTGGATACAAAAGCTGATGGCTAACTTTCTGTCGTTACAGATTATGTATTTGTGACACCTGTCAGAGTGGATTCCAGTGGATCGTACATTTCACATGATGTTTTGCACAGTACTAGGAGAAAGAGATCAACTCAGAGTTCAAAGAGTTCCTTGCACTACAAATTTTCAGCATTTGGACAGGAACTTCACTTAGAACTTAAACCTTCGACCATTTTAAGCAACAGTTTTATTGTCCAGGTACTCGGGAAAGATGGAGTCTCAAATTCTCAGGAACATGAAATTGAGCAGTGTTTCTACCAGGGATTTATAAGGAATGATAGCACCTCTTCGGTAGCAATATCTACATGTGTAGGCTTGGTAAGTGTTTATTTAAAATAAATCAGCATTAAAAGTATTTTCATACATGGAATAGCAGCTGAAGGTATGTAATTCATATAATATTCAGGATACCATACACCATTTGATGATTTTCCTAATACCACTAGTTGCTATTGCACTTAACAGAAGTTTAGTTATAGCCAATGAACTGCATCACACTCTTTGTATGTTTTCATCACAGGCTTTCAGGAAAAAAAAAAAACAAAACAAAACCAAACCAGAAGACTGGCTGGTAGTCTTAGTAATTATCCCATAGTAAACTTCATTTGTTATAGTTTGTGATAGAGCAAGGAAAATGTATGAACTTAAGTACTTGCTTTTCCTGCCTTTGTGAACTAACATGAATAAAGGAAAAAAAAAAAATCAATCCATGAGCTTGTTAGAAAAAAATATTACACCTAGGTTTGTCGACTACTTTAAGGAGGGGTGAATTTCCTAGCTCAGCAGGAGTTATGAACCAATTTTGCTTCATTTCCTTTTACAATTCCAGGTTTAGAAGTCTTGATTAGTTGATCTCTTATGAATGTGTTAAATATTATCATTGCATATTTCCCATTTATGGCTGTCATCCAAGTCCATGAAAAATTATTACTCGCAAATGATTTCTTTCAAAATACATTTGACAGTGCTCATTGCCTGCAGAGAAGTCTTTGGTCTTGTAATTCAGAAGAATCATCTACAGAATTAATAGCCATTGATCTTTTTTAGGTTTAAGCCCTTGCACTTGCAAAGCAATCTCCTATGAATGAGATTAAAGCAGAGACATTTAAGTGTTAGGTATATGAAGCTATCTGTGCTTTGTGGTTGACTAAGGTCCAGAGGATATGTTGGGTCACCCTCTAGAAATCTGTTTTGCAAAGGTACTTGTCCGTAAGAGCTATTAAACTGTGTGACGGGACCAAAAAAAGGAGCACTTGAGACGCCCAGTGTTTCCTTTGAAACAGTAGTCAGTGACTTGAGAAGAGGGCGGCTTATTAGGAAGGGCTGTTGAATACTGATAACTGGTTGAAGTAGTCTGGATTATGGTTTGAATGCACTACTTTTTTTCCTCAGCAAGTGAGAGGAATTGAGTCTTATAGTTCATTTGAACAGTTGCAAATGTGACTTTGGAGCAGGTGCCAGTAACTGGAATGAAGCTTTCTTTTGTTTTGTTTTTTTTTTTTAAGTTGTGTTTATAGTGCTGAGCTGTTAACATCGGATGTGCTTGGTTGTTTCTGTGGAAGCTTCGTTTTACAACTGCTAGCTTTTACCATGTTTATTCAGAAAAAAACCTGTTGCAGTATTTGTCTTTCCTCGAAGAGAAGTACTCTACCTACACACAACAGTTACAGTTTGAGTGATCTCCCCTGTTTGGTCATGTATTGTTTTTTAACATGCTTTGTGAGCTAAGTGGAGCTGGGCTTGTCAAGTCTTGTCTCGAGAAGGAAGGTTCAAGTCTGCCTCAGGTCACAGAGAAACAGAATGTGGTGATCTTAACTGAGACTGAAATGGATCTCTTACCACTGTCTCGACATTGAGATTGTTATGACTGGTAAGCTTCACTTAGAAAAGATCCAGCAACTGATCAAAAGAGAATAAATATTGTGGCATGAACAAATTTACTGTGGCAGAACCTTTCTCAGTACCTAGATTATCACCAACTAGAATCTCTCACTTTCTTTAATCAGTTCCAAGGTTCCATGTATTTCGCCTCAAATTGTTATTTTTAAACTGGTAAATGAAGTAAACCTTTACTTATAATAATCTCCTGCAGAGCAGGTATCACAAAGTATAACTGTTCCTTTCTCCCTATCCATTTGTTAATTTCAGAGCCTCTAATGAATCCTAGGCAAATTATCAACAGTATTCTTAGTCTTTCAGTTTGCAAGGCTGCCTTCTTAAAATAGTGTCGTCAGCTGTCTGTAATGACAACCACGTCATTTTTTACTGTGATCCAAATTCGGTAATCATATGTTAAGTCTGGACACTGTGCTCTGATCAAGAGAACCTTTTGAATAGCTTCTATATCCTCTTTGCACCAACTACTTTTGTCACTTGGTTGCCCTTCTTTCCTATTTGCTTTGTTCACTGCAATTAAACCGAAAGTGGTGTTTCTTCTATATGGTTGGTAGCACTAATCTTTCCATTGTTCCTTTCATTAGCAATAGCTTCTCTACAATAAAACTGCAGTGACCCATTCTTTCAAGCCTGGAACACCACAATGTGATTTGGAAGCAATTGCATTTCAATAGACTACAGGGACTCTTTGATCTAATTTTTTGGATGACCTAGAGTATTCAGTCATTCAGCTGTCTGTTATCTGCCATTGCCTGCAGAGTAGACTTTTGAGAGACTCTATATGAAATGGTTTGTTAGGCAAGATGACCTTAACTTAACACTGGAAAGGAGCAAGAATTTGTTGCTTTGGTATAGATCTGTTAAGAGATGTGTGTATCTTACTCACGTTTTAACAGCTGAGTTGACAGTAAGGCCCCACACTTTTATGCTGATTTGTTGATTTGAGACCAAATGTTTCCATCAGTCAACACAATTTTCTTGATGTGTCAGAAGGCAAAACTTGATCTATGCTCTTTGTCTGAATAAGTACTCTAATACATTAAGTTAGCATTTTAGGAGAATGGGTACAAGTTTACTATGAGTACTGTCTCTTGCCTTTTCATCATCGAAGTGTTGAGGTGCTTTGATTTTTGACAGGAAACTTGCTTTGTTCGGTCTTCTGCCCTTTCCTCCTTTGGTTGGCATCCTTTCCTTGCTGGAGTATCTTATGCAGCAAGAAAGCTATGATTTTATTTTTTTAATATGAAATTATCTTATATGCAAGAAATCTTGTTTAGATCTTCCTCTCTGTTTCACCATCAGGCATTGAGTATCAACATCGTACTTACTTAGTGATAAAAGAGTATGAGAGATTTATTAAAATTCAGGCTTATGTTGTACATCACACAGATTTGCTCTGTCTTTTTATAAAAATGCTCAAAAGACAGATGTACTGTGCACACCTTCAGAAGGATCTGTTCTGGACTACCTGTGGAGAATGTGATTCATTCTCTCCAAAGAAGTTGCGCTAATTTTTTTTTTTCATATATTTTATTAATACATTCTCAGTCTCAGGGGTGGGTTTTTTTTGTTTTTTTTTTGTTTTTTTTTTTTGTTTTTTAACTCTTACAACTTTGGGTCAATGAGTTCATTTATATTAGTAAATACAAAACTAGTTTCTGTCTTTGGCATCATCTTAATGTGGCCTCAATAGAAATTTATGCAAAATTTTCAGCTCCTTTCTCCACTGATATTCATTATTACTTTTAATAAAACTCTTCTGTTGCTCCAGTGTGACTTCTTGGAGTTTCCTTCAATCCCTTGGTTCTCCCAATTGAGAAATCCAGGCCACTGGTTTGTCTTGCTGCTTCATCCTCTGTTTACATTCTCCAATTCAAAGTGTTCATTCTTCCCAAATTCAGGTTTTTTTTTCCCCCAGACTGCCGACTTGAACTAATTCTTACTTATTATAATTATATGTTTTATTACTACTGTTATTTAGTAATATATTATTAATATATTGTATTAAATTGCCTTTAGCTATCTAATTGGGAGGCAGACTATGCCAAATCCACAGAACGCAGGGGGTTTTCAGTTTTTTCTGAAGGAAGTAGTTCCGGCCACTGTTATAATAAGAAGTTGTTTGTAGGACTTACTCAGTATTGCTATATTTGTATTCCTACCTCATTCCTCTTGTGCCCTTGCCCATTCTCATCCACATGTTGCGCTATATCTCATCTGCATTAAAACCAGATATCTATTGTGTGTTCACCACCTTTAACTCCACTTTTTTGATGACTGTCTATAAAAGCCTTACTATGGTCTTCCTAGTCTGTGAATAAACTGCATGGTGTTTGTCTCTTTATATGCTAGTTTTACTATCCTTATGTTAGGTCTATGTATATGTAATCTCATGTGTAAAGTGGGTTGTTTGCAGTCACACAGTAAATCAGGGCAGAATACAAGAGAACCCCAGAGTTGTCAATAGTCCAGTTGAGTTCTAGAGACGTTCTTAAAAGTAATTTATAACTGTGCACTTAAGAGCAGAAGTCGCATTCCCCTTGTCAACTAGAGCTCTCTCTTACAAAGTCAAACAAGTTTACACTGCAGTCCAATACACAACATAGACAACAGCAAGCATAATGAACGACTGGTTTATTATATAGCATTTGTGGGGATGTTGCTGCTATTTGGTGGAGGAGACAGGTGAGGGTTTACAGCAAGTACAAAACATGTGCGCCCAGAGGAAAGAAACGTACGTACAACATAAAGGAACTCTCCTACCATTACATCACAGAGGAGAGATGCATGTGTATTTTGGGTCAGAGCGAAAAGCAGTACAGTTCAGGTGCTTTAAAACTGTTTGATACACAGTTTTATTTTTCAGGCTAAATTCAGCCTTGAGCAAACACACTAGCCTGGAGGCCTGAGAGGCTGCACCTGCTTACACTAGAGGTGAATGTGGGCCATTCTCTCCCTTTTATTTATGTACCTTAATTAGAAGAGTGGAGTCAGCTTCATGCACTAGCTAGTGCCCTCCTTTGTTTTTGGTAAGATGTGATTGAATCTTTCATTATAAGGGGCCTCTTTCTCTTGTCTCAAGTTCTGTTATGTTTGTTAGTGTCTAGTCAAGGGAAGAGAAGGAGAGGGAAGGATGAATCATGTTACACTCACTGAGCTGTCAGAGGAGCCTACGACTGGAGAAAGGGTTAGATGTAGCACTGATAGATAAACAGGAGGTGTATTAATTCAATGGAAGTTGTGTGTGCATGTCTGAGGGCAGGACTTTGCTCAAAGTATCAAAGAAGCCACAAAATTAAAGCTTCTTAATGCAGTCTGGCCACCTAAGAGGCAGGCAGGCAATGCAACTCATGTACCCATTCTTTGTAGTCATTTAATCGCACCCTGTATTAGCATTATTTAAGTTCATGCTAACAACAGCCTCTTATTCCT
Organism: Leptosomus discolor; assembly: GCF_034619465.1. Classification (NCBI taxonomy): domain Eukaryota; kingdom Metazoa; phylum Chordata; class Aves; order Leptosomiformes; family Leptosomidae; genus Leptosomus; species Leptosomus discolor. The sequence goes on along the minus strand of NC_141398.1, from coordinate 54,586,077 downwards.
AGAGCTCACACTTTTAAGTCCAGTTAAATATGCTGAGACAAATCCCAAGGTTCTTAGGCAGACAAACTCCCATCAAAATCAGTGAGCCAGACTGCTGGTAAATGTACAAAATAATTGCTGTTCGCAATGAGGTTCCTTTAGAAACCTACAGCTGTAAAAATAGGACAAAATTTGGCCCAGTGGGACCTTGAAGAAAAACTAAATACAGAACTGGTGATTTGACTCATTCTCAAAACTATTTTTAGTCCATCCACCAGCCAATATACAAATCCTACATTTTCTGCCATTATACCACCACAACAGGAACAACATCTGGTATATGAGTTCTTTGACTTTCTTTATATTCACACACCATCACACCTTTGTCTTTCATAAAACACAAACTGTGTTTTACAGGAGCATCATTTTGTCCACTGTTTTGGTGGACATTTTGCCGTTATTCACTCCATAATATGGTGAAGATTAAAATAAGACAAATCTTTACAGGAAAATGAGGTGACAATGGGAAAAAGATATATACTCTTGAACATGTTTTGAATTACGCTAGATAAATATGAGACACTGTTTCTGGTCTCAGTCTTGAATTGACTGCTGATGGGGAATGAATTGTATGATTAGATTATTGATTACCCTTCTCCATAGCTGTCTGATAAGCTTTCTGTTTAACTCTGGCTTTAGCTCTGCATGACAAAAACACTGTTATCACAGGTATTTTGACCCTGCAGATTCCTGATGGGTAAGAAATGGAATTGAAGAGGATTAATGATGGAGAAATAATCTGCTTCTGCTGGACAGGAAAGATAAAAGCAGTTGCAGTTCTTCCAGGTTCTGTATTAAAAAAACTGGAAACCTGGAACATACATAGAGGAAATACTGCATCACTGGGAGCACTTTGGCTCCATCAGCCTGAACACAGCGGGCTGTGGATGCGGAGCAGCTCACAAGAGTTGCCCACAAGAGCTGGTCCTCTCAGTCATTTTTGCCTGCTCCATTATTGCCCAGCAGGCAGTAAGAGCTTGGAAATTCTCAACATTGTGTTTCAGACCAAACTTTAGGCTGTTGCGAGCGCTGCTACTTGCACCCTTAAAACAGTTCCAGAAACAGGCACAGATAGGCAATTCATCCTGGCCTTTCTTGTTAAGCAGCCGTTTTATAACTTCTAAAGGAATTAGAAGACTCGTTACGTGAAACATCAGCGTTTTTCTTGTTGTAGTAAAGTCTTTCCACAAAGCTTAGTTCCCACACTTTCCCTAGTCCATTAGAGAGAAGCTTATAGTCAAATGCCCTCATAAGGGTCAGGAGAGGATGACCTGTCTGCACAGACTTGACCTCTTCATAACAGGATGTCTTTGATGTAAACGAGGATTTTTATTTTAAGCGCCACTATTTTCATTTGGACCATACCATCTCTGCTGCCGAGATGCAACATATTCTCTTCTGAACAGCTGTGAACTGCTCAAGATCTAAAATATTTCTCTTTTTAGAGGCAGATTCTAATAACCAATAGCAGCTTTCAGTCACTAATAATTAACCTAAGCAAGGTTTTATTTCTGTCTTTTTCCATTTTTTCCTCCACTTCAGAACTGTTTGAGGAAGATACCAGGTTTGCAGACCTGGAGTGTAAAGGCTTTTGTTTACCCAAAACACAATGACAGTCTGTGAAACTGTAGTTCAAGTCCAACTCAAGCAACTCACTCCCAGAGCTCTGTACCTTACACATAGCAGTAGAGTGGAAAGCACAGTAGTATCTTGGTAGTGCCCTGGCCCTGCCACAGAGTTCATTTAATTTTAGCAAATTAGTGGTATCAAAACTGTTCTTAAACATTTTTTTTCCCCCAAGTTTACTCCCTCCTTAGCCTCTCTGCAAAATCAGTGCCCTGATTATGATGACAGTTTTGTGATTTGCGCACTTGTACTCAGTTGGGAGCTTGACTTTGATTCAGAATAGGTTGCCCAGTCATAACCAATCTGGATGGTCACTGGAGTTTGTTACCAGCTCCATAAGTCCCTCCATCATTTTGGCACCTATAGTTTTTGTTTTTCATGGTTGCGTTTAAGTCTGCAAGATATTTAAGATAATGTTTTCTAATTTGCAACTTTTTAAGGAAGGGTTTGTGTTTCTGATGCACAGCATGTCACATACTCTTTGAAAGAGATGGTAGATTGATCACGGGGACTGCTGTCCAGTACTGCAAGCAGCGAGAGAAGGATGGAGGTCTAAAGACTGTTTTCAATGTCTGTGGTTTTGAAATTTTCAGTCCATGGATGGAGGCAAGATAAAAGCTGAGGCCATGCTAGACAGAGGCTGTGATGCTAATAATTTGTCAGTCAATTCTTTAAGACAATTTCAGAGCTATTTGTGTTCGATTTCATTCTCTCCTGAACATGAGTAATGTTGTTAACTTACAGATACATAGCTCTCTAGGGATTTTCTAGAAAATACCTGCTTTCTCTTTTTGAAAGTTGCAGTGTCCAGTGATAACCTGACAGCAGCCCCACTAATGTCAACAACCTTTTTATTCACCGGAGGTGTTCCCTCTGACTTGACTCCTGACCACATACAGAAGCTGTTAGCTCTGTGTACCTCACTTTGTAATGATCTTCTCTCAGTGAGCTGGCAGGAGAGGAGTTAAACTTAGTTATCTCTGCAGTGAGAGCTAGCAGTGGACCTCCAGTGAGTTTTATCTGCTGAAACTCAGAATTGAGTCTCTTTTTTTCTAAACCCCACTCATTTTGTATTAGGAAGGCTCTGACTAGCCCTTAAATGGTATCTGAATTGAACTTTAATGGATAATTACATTACAAACAAGGTTTTCCTCTGTCTTTTTGATCATGTCACTGGGAGCAGAAATGTTGGTTCTTTCTTGCCTTTTCTTATCCTGTTTTAATCCCAATTCTGTTGCTGCAGGTCTACCATAAATTACACTATGCTAAAGGAATTTCCTATTGATTTGCTCTGACAGTGATTTGACCAGCTATGTGAATAGCTGATGGAAGCAGAACTTATCTTTGGTTCAGACAGTAGAGCATTGACTAAAGCTTCGAGGTAAACATTTACGGAAGAAACCTGAAATCATAAAGCCTTGCAGCTCAGCACAATTTACAAACATGTATTAATTAAGCTTGAGTACTGGCTTTACTGTGTGTTAGAGGAGAACAGCATCCTGGCTCATAATAGGTTGACATCAGTAACCTTTTATTGTTTATCATGCTCGGAAGTCACTAAGAATGAGGGTGAAGAAATGTCAAATAATCAGGTCATATGCAAGTGAATGAGTCTTGATGGTTGAAGCTCAGTATCGTGGGAACTGTTATTGTCCAGAGTAATTTCTGAAACATGCAAGTTAATTTCTTTTTTACAACGTTAGTTCATAAGCTAGGGAAATCTACAAACAAGTTGTACAGTCAGATGAAAATCCTTTTGCTGAATCTTTTATGTGGCTTCCCAGCTAGTTCCTGCCAAAAAATAGTAAATGAAAAAAGTTTAATGACAGAGATAATAGGTCTTGAAGTTATTCTTACTGGAATAACAAGGCCCAGCACAAACCTGCTTAATAGAAGAGGAAGCTGAGGCAATAAAGTGATATTTACTTGCACAGACAATAGGGCGTTGCCTTTTCACTCTTCTGTGGCATTAGCATTTCTAGCTGCCCCACTATGTACACAGCACACTCATGGCTTTATTCTTTGAGGACTGGATTCTTGCTGTTCACAGTGGGATCACTTGAATGCTTGTGCCTGCCTGCCTAATATATGTTAATTGAAGGACTTTTGTGTCTCAACATCTTTATTAATATTAATGGAATGAGATTTTTAATGGACCTATACAAAATATGCTTGACCTAGCTTGAGCCCTCACTTTTGTTTTTATACTCTGCAGCACAGTGTGGCTTCCAACTAATTTAAGAACGTAATACTATATTCTGTGGCAGAATACACAAACTAATGAAACATGGATTACTCTTCAGATCTGCAATTTCTTTGCCATGAGATACAGAATTATATAACACCAGAATGTAATTAGAGGTTTTTTTAATCATTCAATTAAAAAAAACAGATTTGCATTTTCTTCATGCGGATTATTGCGCCTCAGTGAAAAGAGTGAGCGTTTAAAAGTAATTCTATCTTGAGCAGGCTTGTCTTATGCCACACACTCATTCCCTTTTTAGGAAGAAGTCATCACAACAGTGCCTTAAAATTAGGCTAGACTAAACCTCAAGAAGTATTTCGAGTTCATGTCATCATTATGTAGACGTATAAGCTGGTCATGGTAAGGGATAGGTATAAATGCTGTAACACAGTGTCAGAGAAGAAAGTTTAAACTTTTCTAAGAATGTGGCTACCAGGTGTAATTTCTTGTTAACACTTGACAGAAAGTTATGCTCTTTGTTTTGTTAGATGTAAATATAAATTAAAGATTAAAATACCAATCTTGGGCTAGGGCCAAGATGAATTTTTTGCAGCCCACTGTGGATGATTACAGTATGGACAAGAAAAATGCTTCCATCACATTTGCACTTTTTTGCTACTTTTTCTGACAAAGATTATTCCTTATAGTCTGTTCTATGTTACATTGTTTGTAACAGATGTCTGGGAAATCACTGTAGAGACCAGCCTACCCAAACAGTATCTCCAGCCTCCAAGGTTTTCTCTGTTTGCTGGCTTCTCTTCATGCTAGAAGCCATGTTGAAGGCCATATGGATATTTTTTGCACTCCAAACTTCACGTACTGATGAACAGATTCTTATCCTGCCTCTAGCAGCAAAAGCTTGAGCAAAGGGGCGGAAAAGGGACAATTTCCAGGCTAAAGCTTGTGGTGAGTAAAAAAGATTTATGGTGACTGCTTTGGATCAGAGCCTGGCCTCAAGAGAGTTTTCTCCTCCCTACATCATAGTGGCCCTTGAGTCAAGAGGCACACTATTTCTTTGGGAAACATGACTACAATTACTATTTGGTTTAGAAAGACATTTTTGAAATGGAAGGTACCCCTGGCTCATCAAAAAAGTGAAGCGTGTCTGTTTCTACTGGCAGACCCCAAAATGCACCTTGTTAACAATCCATGGTGGTGCTCTATAATCAGATTTCACTGAATCTGAAGTGAGATGGAGGAAAAAGGCCTACTTGAAGGGCAAAGAAGCCCATCTACCGACTGACCTTATCCTGTTCTTATGGACCAGCCAGGAGTGAAATGAGGCAGGAGTTCAGGCCATTTCCCAGAGACCCAGCTGCTGCTGCTGCTACTTCTGCTAGAAAATTCACCAAAGTGCTTGGCATCTGGTCCCTGCAGCCGCCAGATAGGTTTCGGTGTACTAATGCCAACTGTTTTCATTCTTCTATGCTGTCAGATTATTATGAAAATGGAGGAGTAAAGGAAGCACCATGGCCACCAAAAAATACAAAGTCAAGAGTAAATGTAAAGAAGTCACTTGGCCTAATCCCAATCAAGTCCTAATAAAGTCAAATCTGGCATTGGGAGTAACAAGGGAAAGTAGCTTTTGAGGTTTGTTTCCCTTGTTAGACAGGAGCTGGACTTCACAGTTTTTGATCTACAAAAATGTGGTAGGATATTATCACTTGCCATCCTGGGAACACCTGTAGGAGGCAAGACCTCATTCATCTTCTGCTCTCGGTAGAAGAGCCAAATAATTGCAGAGAGGAGAACATGTAGTCTGTTACAGAAATAATTAATTGATTCCTCTGATCCCTCTGATTCCTGTGATTCCTCTGCTTACCTGGGTGGTCATTTTAACTGCGTGAGACACGGAAAGTCCTGTGGGTCTCACTTAATGAAGACCATGCATGAACCGAAATACAGGGTGGGAGCCATGGTGGAACAGCATACAGTTGGCACCATGTGTCGTTGAACATCAGACTAATAGTATGGTGACAAAGGCTTGCTTCTCCATCAGCCTGTGTGACAGATGAAATATCAATGAAAGGATGATTGGGTCCAGAAGCTGAATCGGAAAGAGAGGCTGATAGATTACCATAGACAGTTGAAGCTGGAAACAAAAATGTGCCAGACTTTGGTCTTGGCCTATGAATATTTCACCAGTTCTATTTACAGCTTTTCAGCTTTTGGGTTGTAGTGCCATGAGAAGTTTATTTTTGTTGTAATTTTCCAAGCATTTCTTGAAAACTAGCTTTCTGGTGCACAGAATAACAACACAACACTCAATTAGTTGGAAATAGCTTGAGGGCTGAGGGAATAGTATATTTTTTTTGTTGTGGCTGTTCACATGATTTATTCAACAATTTTAAAGATTACAGTTTGGGAAAGTCAGGAACATGCTCTAATGTGAGAAACAAAACAGAAGGAAATGTTACTCACCCAGAATGAAAGTCTGTCTTCTGCAAACTAACATTTGTGCACAGCAAAGGTCACTCTACCTCCACAGCCCTACCTCTGTGTTAGGTTTAACAGAAGAAGGTGTGGAGCTTTTTCACATGGGGTGATGTTTCCTGCTTACCATCAGCCTGCTCTGAATGGTGCCCGTGTGCTCCAGAACACCTCCATGTATATGCCACGTGCCCTTAATGACAGCTTAGCCTCTGGACCTGACGTACTGCATTTTACTTGCCAATAAAAGGAAGAGAAAGTTATGTATATACATACATGCATATCTATAGCAATGCACTGAATTGGTGCCGATCCTTTAATCTTGATTTTACAAATGACAGTGTATTTCACTGTCCTTTGTCTGTGAAATACTAATACATTTGTATTTCCATGGAGTTGCACAAGATGATGCTCTTTACAGCTGTTGTCTCTTCTGCCATTCAATAACTATATTATGTGCTAGCAAAATAGTAATTATCATTTAAATCAACACCTTCCTGTTTCTTCCAGGAAGGGACTTCATTTTTAAAGAGAAGGTTGATGCGATTTGTTTCTGCTTTTTCTAGTAAGTGGATGGATGTAGGGTTATTGCAAAAAATTATAGAGTAGAGGATGTATATCAGCCTTGCATGAATTCTGTCATTATATGTTAATATATGTTAAAGGAATAAGTCACTATAAGTTTGTAAATTATCTTATAAAATTTATTTACTCTTGAAAGAAAGAAGTCAAATTTATGATGAAATTTGTGAAAATTAGTAATAGTATAAATAATTTTAAAAACTGTGAAAGTTCAGTGTCCTATTCTAGTACTTTTGAGGAGTTTAGTGGAGGTGTATAAAGAGAAGCCCTGGTCAGGCGTGATCAAATGTGGAATCTTGGGCTGAAACTATTCCAACAGGATGAGGAGTGTAGTTTAAACCCTCTCTTATCTTGCCAGGATTCTTGTGCACACTAGCTCTCCACAGCAAGATGTTTGATTGATTCATAGCAACTGATGGGCAGTTTAAAATTACAAAGCTTTCAATTTCCTTGTTCCTGACAGATAAAGAGGGTGGGCATTTCCTGATTATATGGTATACATTCAAAATATTTAAGTTCCCTATGTGACTAATTTACTTCCATAGCACACTAACACTGCTGGTTTTAGGCTGTGGGAGGAGTGCATAGTGTAACATGCTGTGGAGAGAGGAAATGTTTCACAACAAGAGGTCCTTCTGGCTTTTCCTCTGTTTACATTACCACCTGGAAAGAAGAAAAGGTGGAGTAAATGACTGATGATCCAGATGGGTTGCATGAACAGTCACATCTTTAGTCATGACACATTAAGCCGGGCAAATTCACACAGAGAAGTGGCAGGATTGCACATTAGCTCCTGGAAGCACCCATAATCTTATGTAGGAAAATGTGTAGGCACAAATAGGGCTTGACTGCCTTCCTGCCAGTAGTCTTTTGGCAGGCAGTGCCCCTTTATTGGCCAATGAGCAGACAGATTATTTTGGGGGAAAGTCAGGGATACCTTAATGTGAGGGACAGGGACTTGAGGACAGGCTCTAGAGAATTTAGAATCCGAGAATGACAAATCAGTTGCTGTGCAAGAGACATGGAGAGAGACTCAGAATGGGAGAACCACATTTTTCACTTTCTGCATTCACTTTTCTAATGCTTGCCTATGAAAGTAGACAAATTATCTCTTGTTTATGGGAGTTGGTGTGCTTTGACGCACTATTTACTTGACTCATGCAGCACTTCTCAGCACACCAGGTGTATCCAGATTTCTGAGGGCTCAAGATACAACAACAGCTAAGCTGTGCAGCAGTTCTCTCAAACTATGCCAGAAGTCACAGAATCACAGAACATTAGGGGTTGGAAGGGACTTGAAAGATCATCTAGTCCAACACCACCCCTGCCCCCCCCAAGCAGAACCACCTAGAGTGGGTCACACAGGAACACATCCAGGCGGGTTTTGAATGTCTCCAGAGAAGGAGACTCCACAACCTCCCTGGGCAGCCTGTTCCAGTGCTCTGTCGCACTCACAGTGAAAAAGTTTTTCCTTGTTTTAATGTGGAACCTCCTGTGCTCCAGCTTGCACCTATTGCCCCTTGTCCTGTCACTGGACATCACCGAGAAGAGCCTGGCTCCATCCTCCTGACACTCGCCCTTTACGTGTTTGTGAACATTGATGAGGTCACCCCTCAGTGTCCTCTTCAAGCTCAAGAGACCCAGCTCCCTCAGCCTTTCATCATAAGGGAGATGTTCCACCTCCTTCATCACCTTTGTGACTCTGCGCTGGACTCTTTCAAGCAGCTCCCTGTCCTTCTGGAACTGAGGGGCCCAGAACTGGACACACTATTCCAGATGGGGTCTCACCAGAGCAGAGGAAAGGGGGAGGAGAACCTCTCTCGACCTACTGACCACACGCTTTCTAATGCACCCCAGGATGCCATTGGCCTTCTTGGCCACGAGGGCACATTGTCCACAGAGAGCAGCTGCTGGCTGTGCTGTGGCATGGAGCAAACTCAGGTCTTGTGTTCCGTGGTGTCAGAACGGAGTAGAGAGCACACTTAGTCCTAGGCCCTGGGACTAGGATTTACGTATGAGATTGGAGTGTCCGTAACGCTCACACACTTCCCTGATGTCCCAGAGCCTCTGTGACCCTGACAGCACATTCCTCTTGTTGAAGCTTTTTTCTTAACCTATGCTTAACCTGACCTTTGCTTAACCTACTGTTCAGTAGATTCATTGCAGAAAGAAGGTCAGGCTGCTTAGGAAATTTTGCCCCCTAAATCTTCTGCTGACTTTTTTTACCATCCTTTCATAACTTTGCAACATGCTGAGCTGTCAACAAATTCCATATAATTGTATCTCCCTTGACTTTACTGCATTTTTATTTCAATAAGGAGGCCCACAGTGTCTAACATAGTGGCAGCATCTGTGGCAATAGATTTCCTGGACCAATTTAATATAAAGAATATCTCAAAGGAGAAAAAGTTGCTTTCAGGCAATGTTTCCTTTGTCACTTTATCTTTCCTATTTCCTGAGATCTCAGAGATCATAACAGGGTTACTTAGACCTTTGATACTCCACAGACCATATTTTCAGAGCCTAATATGTAAGGTATTGTGCTGAAAACACTTTACTGTACAAATGCTTTCATGAAGAAATGCTCTTCAGGTCCTTGAAAATCATAGTAAATAGTGCTTGCTGACACAGCAATCCAAGCCCTCCCTTCTTGGATCAGCTTCTGTGGGACTTTGTAGAAATAGGAACCTTTATAGGTGTCCTCTCCTCACCTTCTTAGTCCTCTGCTCTCATTTCTGTTTCTCAGAGGTGCATAATAGAACTGATTTCTTCCATGAAAAGACATAAGTAAATGCTCCCACACCGTCTTCAATACTTTTCTTAAGACTCGTCCCTGCTAAACAGTCACATAATTCACAGTCTTATGCTAAAGTCTGCTTATGGTAAAATCAGTGTAACCTTTCATGAGCAGTTTAGTTATGCAGGCCTAGTCAGTAAGTGCAAGTCAAACACAGATCTGAATACCTGGAAACTGTTGTGTTAGCGCTCTAAATACTGGTTTAGACTTGTATGTCGTACCCTGACCTTGTCAGTAGACAGGATGTCATGAGATGTGAATTCATGTATTGGGTTGAAGAATGGATTTACCTCACTTCATGGTACCAATAGTAAGGTAGTGTTACTGTTTCCATTTTAAGACATTTATGGCATGATGTTTTATTTCATACCAAACCAGGACCTCTTTGTGTCAGTTTTTGCATGTCATCACAGTTATTTCTACTATAGAGATTTCTCTGTAGTTAGAAAATTGTACTGAAAATTATTTCTCAATGAACTTTCATTTATATTAGTATTAAAAACTTTTCTAGTCTAGAACAAATCCACCCAGGTTTCCTGCTTTTCATTTCAGTACAGTTGTGCCAGCAGAGCGCTGTAACATGCTCACCTTTGTGCATCATTCCCTTAAAACAGAAGCATAGGCTCATTTGTGGGAGACAGGAGTGTGAATGAGTGTGCACAGTTTTAAAGCAGGACAAGGATTAGTGCAGTATGTCTGAGCACTGCTGATTGGTAGCATTTGGCTACAAGTAGGAAAACAAAAAATCTTTGGACCTGTGGTATACTTGGCAATATAATATTGTGAAGGCAAGTTTTAGGGCTGCAAATAGTGCCTACAAATATGAGGCTTTTTAATGATATGGAATATAGATGTAAGTTATTACATTTATCTTAGCAAATAACTCACTTATTCAAATGTCCATTGTAAACTAAGATCTGGATGCTAAGGATGTTTGTATGGTTTGTATGGTTATCTAATGTTACACGGAGTTGCCATTGTACAGGTTTCTTAACGTTATGAAAAACTGAGAAAAGGGTGAGGTCTTATTTTAACTCAGTGGATCTTTGGGATGCTGCTGCCCTGTATTTCAGATTTAATAGTATGAATTGCATTCAAGGTTTTACTGATTTGCCATTTCTTGGAAAAAAATGTGATTTGGATACACCTAGGCTGCTGTCATGTTTCAAAGAGGTGATTACAGCAAAGGAGAAGATGATACTTATTCTTTCCTGCTTCTCCTTTCACTGTGATGCTAAATAATCACACTATCTCTATAGGCATGTGAAAAATAGAAAGCATTATAACAAGGGAATTCCTAGTTATAAGCAAACATATCAGCCTTCTCAGACTCCAATGAATGTGACTGCATATTTCTGTGTCACGTTAAATGGAGCATGGTTGTTCCTGTGAGGGGGGGTCATATGGCAGAAGCCCATCCAGTGCTGTGCCGAGGGCCAGATCATGGGCAGAACCATGTTTGCAGGATGTGTCTTTGAGCAGGGCGCTTGCCAGCATGCAGCCCTGCTGGGTGGCACATACCTAGCTATGCTGTGACCTTCTGTGCTTAGTGCAACTGGTCACTGGATCACAGCTCAAGCTACTGAGTGACATCCTGAAGGCTGGGGCTGCAGCTTATAGTGAGGAAAATGGAGGCATTTTAATAGAACAACCCAACTGGGGTCAAATGTGAGCCTTCACAAGTCTCTTGAGCATTTATTGAATTGATTACAAAATCCTGTCTATAAAACTGAGAAAAAAGGAACAGAGAAGCTGAATTGCTGAAGAACTGGGAGTTTAATCCAGATAACCCAGGCGCCAGCCTGACATTCTCACTCATGGGCCATCTTTGCTTCTTGTTTTCCATTCTCTTCATGCCCTAAGCTCTTTTGTTCCCTTCCCTTTCTCCTTCCCACATAGATATTTCAACATATGTGTATGTCTGTGTATGTGGAATATCAGCAAAGCAGATACTTTGCTCCCTACAGAGTTCCTTGTGACCACTCTCTCATGTAACTAATCCATAGCGATGTATACTCCAACAAGGAAAATTAAAAGGTTGGGAACCACTGACCTAACTTCTTAGTAAGCAATACAGCTGGCAATCAGATGTAACCCGAGCTCCTCGTTATTGGAGCTGCCTGAGCTATTCATAGCAAAGTAAAATTGCTATGGGAATTGAGCTGGATTTATTTTGTTTGAATGCAAATTATCCCAGGTCATGCAGGCTCAGATCTTCTGCCCCCTCAAATTCATTTGCATCAGCTCTGCCAGGCTGAAGCTTTTATCTGGAGGATCTTTGCTGGGGAAAAGTGGGTATGGGTAGTGAACTGCCACTGTCTAGGGCATTTGCTTTGGGGCTTTGATGTAAGTCACTCTGAAACTAAGACCTCTGAACAGAGTGATGGCCTACGTGGTGTCCAAGTGCATTGGGTAAGTGTCTCTCTATTGACTGCAACTTTAACAGGGTATCTTGTAAGGGAAAGGGAGTCTTGCAGGCTTGTCTGCCACTCTCACTCATGATATGAAATGTTCTTCTGAAATGTCCAGCTGCCAAAGTCCCATCATCACAGCAAAAGCTGTGTTTTCACTAAAAAAACCCTGAGTTTGATTCTAGTACACGTGATCATAAAGGATAAAAAGCCCTCTTGAAAACTCAGTTTAAAATGGTTCAAGAAATCAGAAAGAAAATGAAACACCAAAGCCCTTTGGCATTATTTTTAAAAATCTCATAATTTATAGTGTTGTTTCCTGCAAGGCCTGATTCATGACTTTCAATGTTGAAGTTGCATGTCTGATGGGGAGGAATGTTCCTGATCAGAAACACTCAAGCAAGCATCTGTTAATGCTAAGTACCTATGGAAAAGAATTTCCAAATACTGATTTTAGTTATCTATCATCAGTTCTTTTTTATAAGCTGTTCCTTTTCTGTGTCACTATGCCGTAATCTCATTGGTTTTGCCTTTATCACAACTATAGGAGCCGAAGATTCATTAAGAAGGCATGCACTTCCCCTAAAATATTAGTACAACCAAGTTTCATCCACATAAATCCATTAGCTGTACACAAAGGAGGATGAGAATCTTGCCAGAATATTTTCATTGCACCTAATCCTTCGATCAGCATCAATAATTCATTGCAAATGAACGTTAGGGTGAAATTCTGCCCTGTCCAAGGGTCTGTTAAAGATCTAAGCACCCTGAAGTCATATTTCAGAGATTTAAGAGGAACATAAACAGTGCTTTTATTTTGTTTTTTATTATACAGAATGGGAGGACAGAGAGGGCTGCATTTTCTACACTTCAGAATTTCCAAAAGGTACACCTCCTCTCACACTTTAAGGATTCTTTGAAGCTGTGCACTCGCTTACATGGGTTGCTAGATTAGGGGACTAACTAAGCTACCTTCTGAAGGCAGTTGCTCTGTTATCCTTGATGTACTGTAAGTAACTAATCAACTGTAAGACAGCACATGACAAGTAGCGGGCTGCCTCTTTTTTAGGAAAAGTGAAGCATAACTGCATTCATAAAGCAATCCTGCTGTTTCCTGTTTGCTTTGTGATGGATTTCAGAACTGTCATAACTAATAAAATATCTAGATTTTATCTTACAGTTGCAGGCATTTGCTTAAACAGGCCATACCCAAGTGCTTGTACAGCTACCAAGCCTATACTCGAGCTGTGGGTTTTACCTAATTGCTTTCCAGAACCTTTATAGCCAGCCAAAGAGCCATACTGATGGAATCATTGAAGAAGTGATCTTGAGTGCAACTTGGTAAACCTTTGGCGCTTCACTTAAATATTATTAGTGTATAGTTAGTGTCATAATGCTGTAGTTTACATCGGTAGTTTTCTTCTGGTCATTCATCATGCCTACTTCTGTTTTTTAAAAAAAAAAACAAAACCAACAAAACATGAGAAATGAGGGAGTTCACGTACTGACAAGCAAGTACTTAATCTGTGGCAAAGCAATCAAATTTGTGTTAGTTCTAGAATATCTCATTACCCTGCAATAAATGCCAATTTAATACATTTAAATACCAATGTGACTGGTTTAATTACCTTAAGTGGAGGAACAAATAAGAATATTTCCTTATTTGCCGTATGCTGACAGAGGGTTGCATAAAGATGTTTTAAACAAGTTCAGTCAACTGCAGAAATACAAAGGCACTATTCAGAGATAACGCAGTCTTTGTTCATATAGGAATAATTAAAGACATGCAATTTTGTTACCTTGTTTTAATAATTGCTGAATGTTCTGCATAGCACTTCTTTTGAGAAACCAAACAGAGTAGTCTTTCATGACTGACTCAGACTGGCAATTTAAACATCATACTCTCCTTCTGTCAGATCCTCAGATAATAAAACGTTATATTGTTAAAAACTCTTAACATTTTACATTTGCAAGAAATCTGTATTACGTTAGAAAACATAATAAATTGAGTTATTTTGTGAGTCACTTATAATCTAAGAAAAATGTGATCTGCTGTACAATTCTCAAGTCAGAATAGGCAACCAGTGATTCTAATGCTTCTTTCATGACAAAAATATTTTAGTTTGTATAAAGGCCATTAACTTAACCTAAACATTTGCTGTGGTACAGAGCCAGATATTCCAATCTGTTGAAAATCAGTAAAGGTCTGCTGAGGTTATTCTCATCAGCCAAGGACCCAGTCCAATAAAACACCACATTTGTACTTCCCTGACTGTGTGGTAGTCGTCAGTAACTGCCCATGTGCAGACTTGGTACTTTTCTGAAAGATGGGTGAATATATTTGGCAAACATAAAAGCTAGGCAAAAGTTTAGTTAACTTAAATTCTCTCTTTCATTCTGCGTGTTTGCATGCCTTTGTGTTGCCTGGTTTGGGATAGGATCAAAAATGAACATGCTCTCAGTTCTACTCGTGGGATTTCTGACTTCAGTAATACATGTGTATTATTGGAAACCTCATGAGAGTCCATTCTCACTAGTTTCCCAGAACATTTTCTTTCCCAAATTGGTATAAACTCACTCTGGAAATGCTTGCAGAGACAATGTTCAGCTCAATGGGAGCTCCTGGGTGCTTAACACTCTTTAAAAGTCAGTGATTTATTTAACAACCCGTGTATGGCTTTAGGGTCCAGAGTTTTCACTTTTTGTTGGAAAATCGTGGATCGTGTCCCTGTCATTGTGTCTTGGAAGCTTGTTTAATTTATCCAGTACTTCATTAACATGGATGCATCTGTGTGAAGTGCCCTTCTGAGGGGTTCAGAAACACCATATGGAGGCAAAATACGCCTCAGCTCTGTTAAGCTGCTGCTGTCCCCTTTGCAGTTACCACCCAGAAAAGGGGCTGTAGGTCATAGCCAAGAGAATGAACTTCTTTAATTACCATGATTTACTGCCATCAGTTTGGCTCTTTGCTCATGATGCTTCCTGAGGGTAAAGATACCTTTCACCTCAGCAACACTTTCTGCAATTCGGCTCCTTTCTCCTTTGCCAAATATGTTGCTTGTCATTTTTCCTACCTAATTTCACATCTTAATTTGCTCGTTCTGATTATATTTTCCAGGGCATTGACATTTTGACCCTAACCTGAGAGGTGCTCAATAACCCATCTCACAAAAGGCCAGTTAGTGATATCGGGTATCTACAGTTCTAAGTCAGGCTGTACTATACTGCTGTCTGTAATTCTTGAAAGTAGTTTTTCTTATGACTGTAGTCAGGTTATAGTCTCGGGTATTTTTCAGACTACCAACTTAACCCATCCCAAGACGTGAGTCTACTTCATTAGACATTCTCTAAAGACACAGTAATTTATTTAGACTGCTCACATGATGCAGGATTGTTTTGAACAGCCTTGTACTAGTATTGGTTGACTATCCTTGCTTTGGAGGAAGGAAGAATCCGTAAGATGAATGCTGGCACACTTAACAGGACTTTTTAATTCCTGGGATTCGTTGGCATCTGTGAGAAAACTATATCCTTACCCCATTTTCAAGGCTTGACACAAAACTCGTTCTAAACATCTGGCACTTTTTATGCTGTCTTGACAGGATTTTGTCTCAGATATAAGCACAGGGGACTGCCATCTCCACACGGGTTTCTCCGAGTATGCATTTGAAATGGATCTGAAAGCACTGCTACTGTTCTCCAAGCTGCTGGCCATGAACTAGATGTTACAAAATACCGTGTAGACACATAAATGTTATGCTGTGCTTGAGCTAATAACCCAGTCTCTTAACAGCTACATTGCTTCTAGTTTGAGCTGGCTTGCCGTCAGCGGCCTTGGAGCATGTGCAGAATTAATGGAGGGCTGATTGCAAACGTGAAGATGATGTCTATACTTCGTGAAGGAATTACCATTATCCGCTTATAAAACCTGAGGCAAGGGACTCATCTCATCAGTCTGTGGTGGAATCGGAGCAGAGGTACAGGAGTGGGGAGGAGACCTTTCCCTTCTTCTAACACACAATACAATGTATTGGTATTTGAAAGCTGACAGCTGCCCAATTCTAGAGGCCAGTCTGGGCCAAAAGGCAACTTCTGGCTGTTGTCAGGTACTCTGAGTTGTATGAATAGCTTCATGTTCTCTGAAACTCCATCATACCCTCTTTCTGCTTTTAAGACGCTCAGTATTCCAGTATGAGAAATGGTCTGGCAGACAAAACCCACAGGTGGGACATCTGAGCTAGGGAAGTCTCTCCTCCAGCAAGGGAATTCTTTGGTGGTAGAGATAGGTCCTTTGTGGTGCCAAAGTACCAGAGACTTAGCAGAGCATCAGGGTACAAAATAAGAGTTTGACTTTGATTAAAATGAACTGTAGCTAAGGTAATTTCATGATATTTTGTTGCAAAGTGAATGAGAAAAGACTCCAGTATGCTGTGACATGAGATGATCTCAGCAATATTGTGTTGTGAATACTAGATATATAGGCATCTTTGACCTCAGATAATTTTAAATAGCCAGCAACCATAGTTCTTGGGTCATCTGTTCTTATTATTCGCTATATTTCAAAGAAGTTCTTAGTTTACATTTTTATTTAAGTAGAACTAAAAACTGAACTTTGTGTCTCTGTACGTGCTGTAACTCTTGTTAAGATGTGTTTGAATCAATGATTTGTGTTTTTTAGGAGCTGGACAGTTGGGAAATAACACAACAGAAGTCTTGGATCAATGTCCACTGAAGTCTGTGGAGAGCTTTATGCCAATTTCAGTTGGCCTTTTGTCAACTCTTTTAAAGCTTTGCATGAATATTTGGAACTATTTTAATGGGTGTGAAACGACATTTAACTCTTCCTTTTGAGAGATTTTTCATCTTGAGTGCATCTAATGGTATAGACTTCATTGATTTCTTTGGCCATTTTTTTAGCTGCTCTCAGTTAAGACACAGTGGTTTTATAACACCTAATTTTATGTATATGCTCATAATACTCAATAAAGCATTCTGGAAATAAGTAGTATTCCTTAGACAATACATGTAAACTTTTTAGCACTTTATTTAGTTGAGAAATTCCTGTCTTTGTACAAACTGTAATTTAACTTTGCTGATGCAAAGTATTAAGTAGTTACATTTAGCAGAGACATTGCAGTTCATTTATTCATATGTTTTAATTCTCAGTTTAATTTCATTATGCTTCTCTACCTCATTATTTGCATCTGGTTTATGAAACTCCTATAACTTCAATATGCATATGGCCTAGCTGTTGCCTTTAAATTAATTAGCATGTAATGAAAATGCCTTATATGCAAACAGAGAACCCAGAGCCATGAGGCTTCTCTAGCTTAGAGCAAGGGTTTGTCTACTAACTCAGAACTTATCTTTGTTAAATTATAGGCAAGAAATATAAGTTCTGAAAATCCTTCACTCACTGTCACTGCTGTGTTTTTTATGGAGGGTCTGTTTTTTGGAGATGCTGAAACCTCACAATGAATTAGGTTTACAGGCTGGTAAGCTGCCAAAGGCTTTGCTCAGAGTCTAAGAACACAGAGGGAGACAAGTGGGAGCAGCCTTTGTGCTCTTCCAGTAAGAAGCCGATGAGACCAGTTAGAAACAGATACGTTAGCATGTGGCTCTCAAAACCATTCCATGTGGGTCTAAAATCAGTGGAAGATTTACCTGGTTTTGTACAGCTAAGATGAACTTTCAGTAGTTTAAAAATTCTTCTTATTGTTCAGTTTATAATCTAACTTCAATTACCAAAAAATCTTGAAGCAGATGTTTTATTATCATTTCACTTGTCCAAATTTCATTTTGAGATTCTTCCTCCTTCTGAAACGCATCAAGAAAACAGAACGAGGGCCTTACCTTGGTGATAACAGCCTGATACTGAGGAATTTCACAAAGACGTATTGGATCTGAAAATTCCTTTAGCCCAGAGCTAAGCAAACATTTCATAACAAATAACAAGAGGGAGGAATGCTGCCTTCTCATCTCAACTTTTCTGCAAGCAAACTGCAAGTTCCTCTAATTTATTTATTCCGAATTATTTGCTAAGCACACAGGTCAACGTATGTCTTTCCATTTACTTTCCAATGGCATGGAATATCCCTTACAGAAGGATAGCAAATATGTGTTGTGAGGAAAGAACAAGAGAACAGCAAATTCCAACCGAGCAATCTCTTGGGTTTTCCTTCCCACCATATTCTCACAATTACTGTTATTATTAGTGAGAGCCGCAGTGGGAGAGAGAGGGAATAGACAGGAGTCCCTGGTCTTTTTCATGCTGTGTTGTCTAGACTTAGTAAGAATGTTAGATTTTGTCATCCTGCTTCTTCTCATGGTGTTATGATTGCAGAGGATCTGAAATAAAAACGGAGTTTTGACCTATCCAACTCTGTTCTTGTTGGGTCCCATACCCATCAAAGTTAATGGGAAAACATGAGCTCTGATTCAAGGAAAATCACATGTAATCTTAAAGCTGTGCTGGCAATAGGAAACCTAGTGCATAAGTTTTCGTGAGTTTTGACAGTATTTGTTCACCTACTGAAGTACTTGAGCTGAATAAACCTATTGCATCTAACTTGCAATTAGAGAGATGTTTCATGTAGCTGTAGAAAAAATTCCCAGAAACACTTTTTTTTTTAACACTTACACCGTCCAGGAAGACTGGAATTTCTTGGCAGTGTAAAGTCAGAAAAGATGATTCTGTGCTAGTATCCTGCGTCTACGCTCTGGCATTTCTCAGCTGGCATGTTTTCCAGCCAACATGACCATAGTTACAGGCCACTTCGCTTTATCTAAGGCTAAAATTCAAGAACCTACTAGAAAAGCATCTGGCAGTTATTGCCCAATTGCCCCCTTTGCAGCGACCCAGAGGACTCCATCTTTGTCAGAAGCCAGGTCAGCATTCTCAGCATTACTTTGGAATTCAGATTATTTTAATATGAATCCTTGAAACCATCCCATGTCTGGGAGAAATGGAAAATGGTCTGTGATTGAATGAGTGTCCAGACTGCTCTGTGGCGCTTCCCCTTTCTTCTTGACAACTTCATAAAACTAGATGTTATCAAAAAGAAGGGATCTTTCATTCACACAACATTTTTCATTTTGGAGGATGTGTCTGTTGTAAAATCCAAAGAAAAGAAGTCTTACTGGAGATTTAAGGTCATTTCTGCTGGAAAAATGTGAGTCCATTTGTAAGGCACTCAGTCAGCTATAGCCTATGTAAAGGTGCAGCAATATACATGCAGTGCAGGACCCAGAATCCAGTTCACTTTTCCCTTTTTTTTTTTTTTTCCCCCTTCCAGAATTCTCAATCCACTCTTATAACGTTAAATATAGAAATTACATTTGGGGCTGAAACTTGGTGTACATCAGGGACAATTTCTTACAGGAAAATCCAGAAAACCCTTTGTTCCATATGGTATGAATCATTTACAAAATGAATCCTAGAGGAATAATTTCAGATGTGGAAACCTTTAAAATGGGGAAATAAAAACCAGATTCACTACATTTCTGTTTTCCAGCTGAACAAAAAAAAAATCATTTAGCAGTGCCCAATTATTAGTGCACTCTAGTAGATAAAGATTGCCTCTCAGAACCACTTTTAAATTGTGTGATGACACACATCATAAGGATTAAAATATTAGTCTTCTTCCCTACAGAAAAGTACTTTGTCATGACCAAATGTGATCTGACATTTGAAATATGCCAACTTATTGCAGTGAGCAGGCAAGTTAAATTCTTGTCAATTATTTAAAGCTTCTCTCTTATTGACAGAGGCAATTTTAACCTTCATTTAGAATGTTAAGTAGATATAGGCTGAGATAGGTAATTATGAAGTCATGTTGAAGAAAAGAGAGGGGGTAAATTGTTCATCAGAATATTATCTATGTTTGTTTTCACATTATTTTTCAGAAGGGAATTAGATCCTCCAAGTTCATAATATAGACTCTCTTCCGTTGTCAAAGATTAAGATCACAGTATGATTTTATGAGCGCTATTATTAGGGTCAAAAATGTTTATACTGGGGAGTACTGCGAAGCTACCTTCGATTTGGGAAGAGAAGTGAATTTCCATGAAAAGGGCGTAGTGTATTACTAGAGACTGCGGAGGACCTCTATATCTCTGATAAATCTTTTCAGCTGGAATAGACTTAAAGTCAATTTTAGCATTAGCTTAGTAAACAGTTAAAGCTGTGAAGATTTCATATGTATCTTTCTATTTTCACTTTCTTTTCATTTTCTGTTGAGTTTTCCTCTTGGGAAACAGTCCTTAAAGTGCAGAAAATTCCACAAATCCTTAAGAAATACAATGCTTACATTAGGGATTCAAACTGCTTTCCTTCTGATACCCTTGGCGTTCTGGTCCTAGGAGGTTAGGCTAAAGAAAAGCATCCATTTCAGAAGGGGATAGGTGATACATGTCTAATATGTGCATTTTCAAAGAATACTTTTTGAGGAAGGAGGTGGAATCATGATCTGGGAGGACTTAAGATGTCAGGCAAGATGGTTTGCAATTGACATTTGTTTGTCTGCACATATTTTTCTGAAGCACAAGAGATATGTAGTCCTTGTGGGATGTCAGTTTTGGCAGGAGGGTGTTGGCACATGGTGAAGCCTCACTGATCCAAAACAAAAATCTGTATCTAATATTACGTATATAATGTAATAGAATTACCTGATGAAACTTATTCTTGGTTTTTGACTTGGTAAAAAGGAGTGTTTATTACAACATGCTTTACAAAACCAAGAAATGAAATAAAATCATAACTGATTAATGAGCTGCATGGAAATACTTCCTCAGTGCCACCCACATTTCCCTGGCCCTGATCCTGGAAACACTTCATCACATGTGTAGTTTTATGCACAGATACTATGTGAAAACTGCAGTGTAGTTTTCCCATACTTACTTCTGTCTTTCAGGGATCCAAGAAGGAAAACAATCAGATACTTGCTTGCACTGATCAGTTTTCTTTTGTAGGAGCGCATAAATTTTAAGCTGCGTTTATGATGATTAAATTGCAGGGAGTTGATTACTGAATGATAGTACTAAAATGTTCAGATGCTTCCACTTTGTGCTGCTATACTGTACTGTGCTTATGTTTCTACTCAGTGTAACTTTAAGTCTGGGATTCCTGTCTGGTAATATCTTCTTCCAAAAAAAGCCTGAATCTTAATTAATTTTTTTTTTTTTTACTAATGTATGTATTTATTAGAAGTTGCATTTTCGAAAAACATTTTCTTTTTTTATGTGAGACTATATATCCTGTACACAAACACACATACAAACGAATCTATACTGTGAAGAATGGATTAATATTTCATGTGAAATGATTCATGGTACTGTGTGAAGCTGCTATGCTGACAGTCCCACAACATTCTTGTTTCGTCTGTGACCAAATGTGAAACCTGGTCACCTCCAGAGTGAAACAATGCATACTTTAATTGAGAAGACTATCTAGATTATATCTTGAGTAAATCTAATTTAGAGGAGTACCTTTCAATCTGTCTAGGCTCTGAAGGGAGATCACTTTAAGAGCTAGCATGTTCCCGCTGTGAACCTTGACAATATTTTCTCTAATTTGTGATGCCTGTTTCTTTTTTTAGTCAGGTTTGATAAGGACACAGAAGATCGAGTTCCTTATATCTCCATTACCTCAGCAGCTAGCACAGGAGCACAACTACACATCACCTGCTGGACACCATCCTCATGTGTTATATAAACGAACTGCAGAAGAGAAGGTGCACCGGTACACAGTAGAGTCCAATCCCAAATACTTTTCTTTTGGTCATCACAGAATTCACACTTCCCACAAGTATCATGCTCAAGCGAATGGTTACCACCGTGGAAGGTTTCAAAAGCAACATTTTTGTGGACGTCGCAAGAAATGTATGTAAGGAAACTTTCTCTCCTTGTTTGAGGTAGTGGCTCTTAGGGAGTGTACGGTGATTCTGAGGTGGGGTGCACAGACACCTTTGTGATGGAGACGTAATAATTTTAAATTATACATTTTGAAAGTGAAATAGATATGAGAAACTTGATTATTCCTTTAAATTGATGTCATCATCTGTTTTACTAAGCCATCAGAATCACTGTTAGTTTCTTTATTCTCTACATAGATTAAAAGATCCCTTGCCCAATTTTCTTGACATTGACATCGTTTTCAATAAGCAATTCTGCAGTGATGGCTGCCAAGTCCCTGAATTGCTCTCTGTTACTTTGGGAATATATAATTAATTAGGTTTGAAGATGGAGAAAAAGTCTTCCAAATCGTTAATTTCTGAGAGGATAGAGAATTAGTCTTTCAGAACTCACCATTTGCTAATGAAATTTTCAGCAACTGAGATCTTCAAAAAGAATCTTCCATGTAAATTGTTTAAATAAGATTTTGGAGCCACCTCTTAAAAAACATATTGGAATATATCATCCTGCCAAGGTCTATTCTGAGTTCTTCATTAGGTCCTCGAATTGCAGAACATTTTAGAGCCCCCTTGGACCCTATATCTGTGCTTACAGCATTCAGTTGATTCTTTTTGAAAGCTGATCTGCTTCTGAGCTGAGTTTCTTAATGAGGGTCTCCAGGACTGCACACAGCATTGAAAACATTGTCTCAGTCCAGTTATATTCTTCCAACTTCCTGCTTGAGTTCTGAGAAAATGAGCAGGTTCCTTTTCCAAAAGGCATGTAAGGAGGAAAGAGAAAAGACATGTAAGGAAGAAAAAAAGGGAAGGAATGAGAAAGGAGGTATTGGAAAAGGTGGCTAGCTGAGACTGGGGCCTGGCTGAGGCCTGATAACTGCTTAATAAAAATTGACTGCTTCTTCAAAGATCCTTCTCCCTAGATTTGAAAGCTAGACCTCAAACGCCAGATGCACAAGCCTCTGATTCAACCTATAAACATTTGCACACTGATGCCGTTCAAAACCACCTCATTACATACTCCTTTTCCCTCCTGTCTGGTCATCCTGCTGCCTGCTTCAGAGCAGAGGGTAATGATGATAAGTTAGCTCATCTACTCTACAGTGTTTTATTTTATCTACATTGTCCACTGTGGTCTTGTGCCTTATTTACTGTACTCTCTGTGACTGCTTGCTCAAATTTAGAACTATTCATGTCCTCTTGAGTCACTAACACGGTGCTTATCCCTATAATAAATGAGTGCATTTTGAACACTGTGTTTTCATATCCTTCTGGGATGTGAGAAGATATTATCATTATTCCTGTCTTATAAATGGGACTCACAGACACAGGAGAGGTCAAAAATAACCATTGCTTCTGGGTACCAAATCGATAAACTGAGTTTTTCTTTAAAAATACTTACCAGAATATGTCCTGTAATTGTATATGTGTATCTCTATATTCAATAATTTCTGTTACAACTACGAGATCTTAGCTGCATATTCAAGCTGGGTTTACGTGAAATGAAGAACATGCAATTAGCACCCAACTCTGATGAGTTTAGTATAAGTGATTTACCCATCATTGCTTAGGAAATCAGTGTCAGACACACTGTTAGGATCTGGTTAAGCAAGATAGCATTTAATTACCTTAACCATAAAACTCTTTCTTTTCACATCCTGCAGTCTTTCACTTCATGCAGTACATACCTGTAACCTTCTGAGAGAAAGAAAGGAGGAGTTCTAAAAAATAACAACCTATTTCCATGCCCAGTGTTGGTTAATCTACAAAACATGATGATCTCATGTTCACTGAATTAATGCAGTCCTGCAAATAAAATCACATGTGATTGTTTAATTGAGTAGGGGCAAATATAGGATGTAGAAGAAAAGATATCAGTCCAGTAAAGGCAACACCCCTTCTATGAGTATTTGGGACTTTTTTCTTCTTCTTCCTTTTTATTTTCTTTTTTTCTTTTTAGTTCTTACATTGTTTTCCTGTCTTGTTCTGAGATTTGGAGTCATATCCGTTTGAAATTTTCAGAAATATCCAATCTGGCCACTGAAATAGAAAATTTCAGCTTGAACGAACAAAGGCATTGAGAATGCAGTCTTACAGAAGGCACTCTTCTGCTATTAACACTGCCTAGTCAAGGTTAATTTGTCCTAATCTAAGAATGAATCCAAACTTGCTGAACATTAAGAGGGAAGAGCACACTGCCACTTTTAGTGTCATGAAAGTCACTTGTCCCACCCACCATCTTTTAAAATTTCATATGCTGGCAGTTGGTAAGCACTAGAGAAGCCAGTTAATCATCTTTCAAACTCTTCTTCACAATCTAAATGATTTTAGATCATGAGAATTAACCAGACTGTAGTTAGTAAATCATGCTTGAAACACTGCTGCTGCTTAGGTTTTATTAGTAGCAGTGAAGCTAATTTAGGACCAAAAGTCCACTGCTCATGGGTTTATGAGTCAAATGCCTTGAAGTTGTATTGCCTTCAAAATAATACATGAAAACTGGTATGCCTTGAACTGAACACTTCACTCTTGGGTGAGGCTTGTCTTCATGTCTTGACGTGGTTCCAGAAGAGAAAAGTTCTTTGAGATTCTAAAGGGCAATTGTTTATGAGCGATACATTTTAAAATCTTACTAACACAGTCACTTGCAATGTTAAATGTAGTCCAGAGTGACTTAGTTCTTGAAAGCAGACCACTCTTGTGCATTCTATTGTACTCTTGATTTCCCAGTTTGGCATGGAAGGAAGTAGCGCCTGTTTTAGCTCTGTCATTGGAATAACTTTCTGATGAAGCACAGGCAGGATTTTTTTAATTACCTGAGACTCCCTCATTTGTGTCATGCTACATTCTGTGTCAAACAAAATCCCATTGTTATACAAATAGTATGTTAAAGTGGCCTTTGATTTAATTCTTGATGCAAAGGCAGCGCAGGTTTATGCAAAAGAAGCTATGAATAACAGGAGCGTTATAGGATATAGGACATAGATTTCTTTTCCCTTTTCCTGGCTCCTTGAAGAAATGGAGTAGAGACCATTCTCTAACCGTGCCATTGACCGTGCTACACAAGCACAGAGGAAAAAGTGCACCCTGGCATTGGGGTGTGTGGGCTGGATGTGCGTATCCTGTTGTCAAGCCCTCCTTGCTATTGCCTGACTTTTCCCTATATTAAATAAATATGTTCCCAGCAGGAACAATCTCAGTGGCAAATTCGCCTAGAAGTCTAATGTCAATCACAATAGCAGGCTGGCAGGAATCTTACTTGCAGTGTGTGTCTGCTTTCTGTGCTGACGGTGGACATCTGTTGTGGAAAGGACTTTTTTACCAACTGCTATGTAAGTAGCACATGCCAAACACCTCAGGAAGTTATCAAAAGGACAGGAAAAATGTAGATACTGTGTTAAAAATTCTGTGTGTAATTTTTGCCACAGATGCTACCATTTTATTAGATTAATCCCTTATTTTAAACTGCTTATTGCATACGAATGTGGTTCTCCCATTTCCTTCTCTCCCTGTAGCCATCCTTCCCTCAGGAATGAATCAGGTCTTTTTTAATAAATATACAAGAACTTAGCCATAAGTATTAAATCACACGCTGTAAAAATAATCTAAGGCTTTAAACCTGTGATGCTTCATTTTCTGATGAAACTGTTCATGGGTGATCTGAACCCTTTCCAAAACTGAGTTTTATTTCCTTTTAGATGCACCTAAGCCACCCACAGAAGAGACATACATTCGCTCAGATGAATATGGGACTTCTGCAAGGTTCAAAAGATCGTCTGCTAAAATTCAAAAAAATGGAAGTCTAAATGTTGAAACCCTTGTTGTGGCAGATAAAAAAATGTTGGAGAAACATGGCAAGGAAAATGTAACAACATACATTTTAACAGTTATGAATATGGTAAGATGTGGTGTAACTGAAGTATTTTTTCTATGTAGAATATTGTTATGTCAGAGTAGAATCTTTCATTAGACAATGATACAAAAAAAAGCAAAGGCACCTCACACAAGACTTTCTTCAAGCCTCATCTAATGTGTTACTTACATCTAAAAGCTCTTTAAAAGTACATCCTTAGATTATCACAGCTCTGGCAGCAGTACTGTAGGGTAAAAAAAAATAATTGGAAAATACTTAAAATTTTAAAATACTTCTTGTGTAGTACAAAAAAGGCAGACACTGAAACTATGATTCTACGAAACTAAAACTTTCATTTCATTTAGTATCATGAAGCTTGCTATATTTTGTCTGATGTCTCTCCTTGAAAAAAATATTTATTTGAGAAAACACAAATTTATTGTGAGAAAAATAATATAATTTAACTAGAAATAAGTTTTCCTTTGTGGCTACAAAATTTGAACTTTGAACTTGATTACACTTGATCCAGGAGACCAAAGACAGAATAAAGCCCACTGAAGCCAATAGAAGGTTTTCAAGTTTTTTGAATAAATCACAGAATCATGGGGTGTTAGGGGTTGGAAGTGACCTCAAAAGATCATCTAGTCCAACCCCCCTGCCAGAGCAGGACCACCTAGAATAGGTCACACAGGAATGCGTTCAGACGGGCTTTGAATGTAGTAGTTTGGGGCATAATTCTTCTGGATTAAGCCCCTTTGGATTAATCCTACAAGGTATATAACTCCATGAATTTGTACTGGACAATTTGAAATTGAAGCCTAATGCAATAACTCAATACATATGTTTAGTCTATCAAAAAAAATGTTGTACATGTAGATGATATTTCCTCCTCAATAATCATTGCAGGTCTCTAGTCTGTTTAAAGATGGAACAATTGGAAGTGATATAAACATTATTATTGTGAGCCTTCTTCTTTTGGAACAAGAGCCTGTAAGTTGTGCTAGAATTTTGTGTGGTATACTTCATTTGCTGCTATTCACAGGGAGAGTTGGGTATTCCCACATTATGTACATAAACTTTCATTAGAGGTTTCATAAGACGTAAAGCATGAGAAAAAGATTAAAATCACAAAATCTCCAAAATGACACTTTCTGCATTTCACAGCTTCTTGGTTTTTGATACTAAAAATCTTCATTTCATGTAAATGTTCTTTAGAAACATTGAAATGCTTCCAGTAAGATAAAACTTAACAATTTCCAGCACTTTCTTGAAGAGAAATGGCTGGAATGAGAAATCTACTTAAGGAGTATTTAAATAAATAAAAAGGCTTTGAACTTGGCTTTCCAAGATCTGATGTTCAGAAGGGGGAAGGAGTCAAAACTCCCAAACTGAATATAGTATGTAACAAAGGTGGGAGTGGAGCCAATTCTTTTGGCAAGGGTGCTGAGACAAAAGAAGACAAAATCTCTTTTGATGAAAAGAAATTTCTGATAGGTTGATCCACTTGGATAAAACTTTTCCTTCACAGAAATCTCCAAACATTTTAATCACAAGATTAAAAATTGTTTAGTGTTCAGCTTTATCAGGAATCAAATATATTTGTACACTGTGATGCCAACCACTGGCTTTGACAATATCTGTGTCTGGGGAGAGGTGCAGTTTTATTTTACAATTGTAATAGATTTATTCATCAACTGAATTTGTCATCAGTTAACACAGTAATGCATGAGTTTATGTAGAACACGTATGAAAAAGTAATTTCCTTTTCCCTAATGATCTCTTATTCTTCCAATCACCTTTCTCAAGTACTGATGGAAGCACATTATTTCTGTGTCTGTGAAATATCTACTACAGGGTGGATTACTGATTAACCACCATGCAGACCAGTCACTGAACAGCTTTTGTCAATGGCAATCTGCTCTGGTTGGGAAGAATGGAAAGCGCCATGACCATGCCATCTTGCTTACGGGTTTTGATATCTGCTCCTGGAAAAATGAGCCCTGTGATACTTTAGGTATGATATGAAAACACTTCTGATAATCTAGTAGGTATCAACAGCAGCATCTTGACTCATGGAAACCAAAATGTTTTAAAATAAAAAAGTCCAGTTTTGCACATAATGTTAGCCTGCCTATAGAGGAAAGAATAGTATTATTTTAACATATTTGTCTTTGATGTACCTAGAAGAAAAGAGAATTAATGGTATCATTGCCCCAGAAAAAGTGGCAAAATAAGCTATCTGAAGACGTCCTTTTGGGTTGTCATCTCTTCAAGGAATATTTTTGATTTTGAGACTATTTCTGACCACTTGGATTTTTTTTATTTTTTTTTTTTTGTGACTACTTGAGATTTTGAATGGGATTCCTCCCTAATTTGGAAGCAGTAAAGGCATGAGGAAGGGAAATAATCTTTACAAGTAAAGTGTACTTTGGGAGGTTAGATTTTATTTATACTTCTTATACAGGACTCGCTTTGTTGTCAAATAAAAGTCTGCTGTAACTCCTCCATGATAAACCTGATGAAGTAGACAACCATCTTCATGCATCACAATAGACTGGGTTTTTAGGACCAGTGCAGATGATATATATTTTTGGAATTTTGTAGAGGAACAAGCTGTTCTACTGCTTCCTTCCTTCAGGATTTGCACCTATCAGTGGCATGTGCAGTAAATACCGTAGTTGCACCATTAATGAAGATACGGGCCTTGGACTGGCTTTTACAATTGCTCATGAATCTGGACACAAGTAAGTTTCATGAGTCTTACATTCTCCTTCTATAAATAAATATGTAAGTGAATGGAAACATATCTTATTTTTCAATAATTATCCCCTTTAGTCTCCTAATGTCCTTCCTTCCTATTTATTTTCTTACTTGCTTGGAGAAAGTATGCTTGGAAATCTTTTAATGTTTTGTTCTTTTTCACCACTTCCTTTGATTCTCATATTATTCAGCCTTTGTTTTGTATGCTTCCATATTCCTGTCTAGTAGAATGTGTCTTATCTGCTGAAAAAAAGTCTGTGCCATATAAAAAAAGTCTTTATTATCATTTGTTTCTATTCATATTCCTGAGACTACCAAGTATGTGATGTAAGACAACAGAATTTCGTCTCTGTGATACAGAGATTCCTGGAAGAAAAAAAGACTTGTGACAGCCTTGGAGGTGCTGAGGTCCACTGTGAATATATTAACCTGAGGATTTCATAGTAGGAGAATATTATATACTGTATAGATCACACTTTGTGATCCACTGAGTAGCTTCAGGTCTTAAGCATTTCAATGGTTTTCTTTAAGTAGTTTGTGTTTTTACCTAAAAGCTGAACAGTCCCTTCAGGAATTCAGAGCCCATTGTGTCAGTGGGTATATAAACTGTGGATTCTTCAGCTGCAATGCATGTAAACCAAGTTAGTATTTTATGAAGGATTCTAAAATACTAGCTCAGTTGGGACTTTTTTTGTCCATTTATAGAAGGAGCCATATATCTTAGCAGGTTTGGAGCCTCAGCTGGTGGCAACACATGCATTAACACTGATGAGCCTGCAATGATTTGTAACAGTAAAGGATCAAGTCCATTAAATTAGATATTCCCTGCATGTACACAGATTATATTCATAAAGTCACCAATGTACTATGATGTTGAAGTAACAGATTATGAAATTCCTATTCAAAACACATTGAAATTCACAGATGTCCCATACAGTAAGTAAATGTAAAACAGTAAAGGAAAAAACTTGAAAATTTGCTTTATTATATACATAAGTTCCACGTAATTTATCATTTTTAATGTGACTTTTATTATTGCTTTATATTATCCTAACATGTCTCCTAGTGAAAGCAGGGCCTCGTGACGCTGTAGGCTGAGCAAAGCACCCAGTAAGAGGCGGTATTCCCACTAAAGAGGTCACAATCTGGACAAAGTGACAGTATAACAAAGGCAAGGAAAAGAAAGTGATTTGCCTGGGATAATATAGCAAGTTACTGGCCAAAATTAGAAAAGGAATCATATTTTTGTATTCATGCCTTGCATTCTATTCATTCAATCCCACTTTTTTTGCTACAGATTGAATGCAGCTATATAGTTCTTCCCTCCTGTTAGGAGGACAGTTATGTTATATTCTTACAGCTGTGTAACACTGGTATTTCCCTGGATTCTGATCTCCACACCGTTCCTGGTAACAGACATTGTCACTAAGCAAAGAAAGGCTCCAATTGTATGCATGTTTTCAGCTGATAGATTTATAGGCAAGTACAAGTGTGACTGAACATAAGATCCACTACTGCCATCCATCTCACCACAAAACTTTCCTCCTCCAGGGAAGAGAGATGGTTGCACTGTAAAACTTCTGACAGCCTGCAGCTCTGGTACTTACGTGCCGGCGTCTTGTCATTAGCTCGCATTGCAGAGCTCCTGTGCATCAACAGTGTGGGGCTTTCTTGAAACTTGACTATCTTTTTCTGATCAGACAAGTGTATGATGACAATAAAATTTGAATGTCATTAATTGGAGCTTGTTTCATACTGATGTTATTTGTATGGTGCATATGTTTTCATCCCTTTAGAATGAAAGGGATGAATTCCACATTCCCTGTGGAGTTCAAGCATAGAGCTGTTACCCAGAAAGTGTTTATTCTGCCCCAAATTTTGTCTTGCTTCTGATTATTCTAGATTTTCACTCTTATGAACGGTTCTCTTTTCAGCTTTGGTATGATTCATGATGGAGAAGGAAATCCTTGTAGAAAAGCTGAGGGTAATATTATGTCTCCTACACTCACAGGAAACAATGGAGTGTTTTCTTGGTCTGTATGCAGCAGGCAGTATCTCAACAAATTTCTCAGGTAGGTCAGATGTAAATCTGGGCCGGTGCCAGGAAACGTATCTTTAGTAACTGGGCTTGAATTCCTGAACAGGCATAAAAATTACTTAAGTGTGAAATCCACCTCTTTTGAAATGTGCTCAAACCAATGTACTATTTGAGCCCACACACTTGGACCTATGAAGCGTGTAGGTGGTATGGCGTATAAGCATTTTTGTCCTGCCTTGTTTCAAAAGAATGAATTTCACCCTCCATGAATATGCTGCAGTAATGACTGGCGTACCGTTCTTTCCCAGGCATTCCTGTCAGCAGCTAGGTTTATTAGAGAATTAGTAGGAAGTGAACACAAAAGAGGGCAGACACAGTGGTACCAAAGTCATTACAAAATGTAAATTAACATTAGTGGCCTTTCTCACTGGAGTTTCTCTCTTGATCTAGCTCATGTCATGAGTAAGAACATTTTACATTTTTCATATACCGTTTCTTGGGGGGAAAAAAGGAAAAAGAGAAAGATTCCAATTATTTCTCCAGCATGTTGGCATTACTCAGTGATGCTTTTAAAGGGCTGGTTTTTGGTCTATGTTTAATGTCATCAGAATTGCAGTCCTTTCCTGTACAACTTTCCTTTTATTTTGTTTGTCGTACATGGGTAGACTATACATGATTACTAAAAAATGTGCAGGTTGTACTAAGACCCAGATCCAATACAGGTATTTTAGATATTGACTCCTTAGAGTTAGAATCAAGCACTTAGATAGTTCGGTGGATCTGATCCTTGAATTCCAAGTTAGTGTCTTAGAGTAGTGGTCAGGACAGGTGACAGAATTCTGGTGATTTTTTTCTGCTGCAATGGTGCAACATATTCTGAATACGCAAGCAAATTGCAACCTGGAAAGTCACATGAGCCCTCCGGCGCGCAGTATGGTCCAAGAGACTTACCCTTGGAAGATAAATCCAGCATAGAGAGTGACCTTCTGTATTCGTGGGTTCTCAGGCACGTACAAAGGAAAAAAGTAGACCATAGGGTACCTTTGGTCTTATGCTGGACGAAGCCAACCCAAAGCACACAAGCTGCAGCAGCCTTCTGTCAGTCCATGCAAAGCGAATGCTGACGTGAGACAGTGTGCCTGTTGATTCCTGATTTTGGGAATCCATTTAAGGGAAAGAAGCAGACTAGATCACCTTGCTCTTGGTTACGCTGGAATAAAGGGAGGAAAAGTATTTGACGTCATTCTTTCTTGTTGTCACAACAGTCCCAAAGCCTGGAAAATCCTGCTTCCTTAAAACTTTGCAGGTCAGGCTACCAACAAGATGTCAAGATCTTTTGGGTCCTGCAAGCAGATATTCTCATTTCAGTGCATACCTCTAAAGCTAGTTAAAGGTATTGTATACCATATTATGTGTTTTTGCTGGTCTGTAGCAAATTAAAATATTTTGATATAAAGATCATAGTCATGATTAATATACATTCTCATTATAGTACAGCTCAAGCTGCCTGCCTGATTGATGAACCTAAGCAAACAGGACAGTATAAATACCCTGACAAACTGCCAGGGCAGATCTATGATGCTGATACCCAGTGCAAATGGCAATTTGGAATGAAAGCAAAACTGTGCAACCTCAGCTTTGTAAAGGTACTTATTGATATACTTTTAAAAAGTTAAAATTACATTAGAGAACTGCACTACGCTAAACAAGTACAAGTAATACAGTGTTCTTCAGAGGCCTGGGCTATTTCTCTACCTTATCTTGCTTGGCAATTTGCTTTGAAGGCACTGGCTTCTTTTGAGGAATATCACAATCCCAGTGGAGTTTCAGAAGGAAATGTGTTCTTTTCAGGAGTCATAAGAGTGCAGTTGAGTACGTAAGACCCATGAGCCCTTGCCTACTATTAGCAGGCAGTAGAGTTTGGATCAAAACTTGCATGGGGTGTGGGGTAAGAAGGACTAAATTTCTTGTGGTTTGTTTTACTCTTACACATTGACAGCAAAGTCTGGAAAATATCTGTAGGGTTATTTTAGAACAATAAAAACATAACTTACACTCGACTTTGTGCTGAAGGATTAATTTAGATTAACCCATTATTTTAGTGACTGCCACACTCCTGACCGATCTCTTCAGAGAAGACATTTTATTAAATAATCTGGAGTGCTCATTCTGAAAAGAAGTATTGTTGTTTCTTTTGCTCCTGTTATTATCCTGGAGTATTTTGATTTATTTTATACTAACCACATTTATCAGGTGATGGCAGCTGTGTTTCTTCTACAGCTAATAAACAAAGAAGAGAGAGAGAACAGCACTGTGAAGAGACTGTGTTTCCAGATGTCTCCTGTTTTTCAGAAAATCTAGTCTCTTCACAGTATTACAGTCCCTGTAGACTTGATGAAATTTTAGCCTTGAACTTTTTAACACTTTTTGTTCTATTATAGTCTTATACTCAAAATAGTTTAAAAAAAATATAATGAAATGATGCATAAACAAGAAGGCAATATACAGGATATGGCTGTGCTATGAATATTAAACTGGATTTTCTAAATTCTGAAAAGATTTTATTTATATGGATTTTAAAGTAGCAAAGGCATGTATCATTTGATACTCTTTCTAAATACCGGGAAATAATGGGAATTATGAATGTTGTAATGAGTATCCTTTTCTTTTCAGGATATATGCAAATCTCTCTGGTGTCACAAAGTGGGCCATAGGTGCGAGACAAAGTTCATGCCAGCAGCAGAAGGAACCTCTTGTGGTATAAGTATGGTAAGTTGTTTTATAAACAGGACAATGTCATTCTGACTTGTTTTTAGACTGTATTGGATCAAATACCAGCTCCTGTCAAAACCAATTTTATCCAGATCCCTCCAGGTTTGCTATCGTGGACTTCTGGATTGCTCTGTAAAAGATTGCATTGTGATACATAGTCAAGACTGCTCCTCACAGTGGCACCAATCTGATGCTAGGGAGCGATGCCTCTCCCATCGAGCTGTAGACAAGATATATCTGGCAAATCTAAATCAGTAAGAAAATCCATTAATTGTAACAGAAGTTAGATCAAGGCTTCAAATTCCACTCCGATAAAAACATTCCTTAAGCCATGCAGACTAAGGCCATCAAGCGTATTATCATCAGTGATCACTACTAAACGAGCACGATTATTTGTTTTAGTTGAACCTTCTAATTTAGACTCATTTATGGTTACCCAAAATATTTTCTTTTGCTGTAAAGTTTCTTCCAGTAGAATACTGTTTTGATTTTCAAGTTACAGACAAATGTTCTGTTTCACTTTTGCTCCTAATGCAGTATTTCATAATTGATTGATAAAAGGGAGAAATGTTAGCAGAATTTTATCAGGCTATTTTTAAATTACATGGGAAACTTTGAGGTTCTGACAGCACAGGACCAAATTAGCATGGATTTTTGGGGGAAGATTAAGCCAAAAAGCCACTCTCCAACAGTACCTCAGAGATCTTCAACTCAGAACTTGGACAAATTTTAGGACAGTACTCATCTATACCAGTGTGGATCAATGTCCTGCTTCAGAGTCCTTGTTCTACTGTGAACTATCTCATTGAGTTCAATAGGTAACCTCATGTTTATTAGGGTTAAGCAATGGAGCTTTTAAATATATATTTTTTTCTTTTTTTGCATCTATTAGGTACCGCTAACCCTGATGGGATATTTTTTGCATTCTTTTGGCAGTGGTGTCGAAGAGGACAGTGTGTCAAATATGGTGATCATGGACCCAAGCCTGTAAATGGCCAATGGTCTGCCTGGTCCGAGTGGTCAGAGTGTACTCGCACTTGTGGAGGTGGGGTCACATACCAGGAAAGACACTGCGATAATCCAAAGTAAGACATAGCTATGAAAAGGTATTATTTTTATACTAACTATTTATTTTATTAGAAAAAACAAACAAACAAAACAGAGTCCATTTCTGTAGGGCAATAGTACATGTGAAAATGTTTCTAAGACCTTTCTTTCATGTCCGATATGACCAGTCAGCAGCTGAAAGACAGAAATATGTCCTGATGCTAGAAACTAGTGGCTGTCTGAAGACTGTTAGAGTACTAGAATATCTACAGCCCAACTTTCTCAATTTATTTTGTGACAGCACAGTTTATCAAATACTTGCAGAAGCAGTGAAACACCACAGACTTATTCACACCTAATAATTTAAGAACAAAGGAAAAAGGACTTAAAAGCTATTAAGACTTCTGATGAGATCGTATTATCCAGGATAATAAACCAAAAATGTTTAAAGTCAGTATCAAAATGGTTGTAGATAGATGTCTTTCTATGTCTGTCACGTTCTTGGCATTCTTTTATGTTTCACAGGTCAGAATAAAGTCGCTGAACCCTAGAATTTTATGCTAACTCATGAAACATTTCTGGTATTTGCCTCTAGTGAATGCCTAATCACTGTAAATACTACTATTCCTTCCAATACGATTTCAAAGTCGAGGTAAAGTGCTATCTGACCAGCATCTTTCCCAAGTACACAATTCACTTCAACTTAAAAGAAAAAAAAAAGGATTTCACTGTTTTATTTCATACACAACTTTAACAGGCATAGACACATGTATTCTTCATTGCACACAATAAAAGCAGCATTTAAACTGCAGTAATAAAAAACAGAGAAAATATGACACAGTTTATATGAGGCTGTAAAGAAGCCTCACACCTACTATACAGTGCTGCAGTAATAATATCCACGCTTCATATACTATGTTATAGGAAAATGTGAGTTAGTTAAAATAGTCTTTATTACCCTCACTCAGTCAAGCCAATTTTTGCAGATCCATAGAAGAGCATTTTCTCAACCTTTTCTGTTGTTTCTCAGTGTAGTTAGATAAATAAAATTACTTGCATAGTTTCCTTTATTAAACTATTTAGCAAGAGAATGCAGGGTCTCAGTTACATGTCATTCATACACTTTGGTCTTCCTGCTTTGGTCCCTGGTTTGATTTTCCCTGCTAAATCTGTATGTATGCACATTGTTCTTTGCATTTATTCATAAGCCTTCCCTTGCTCTCCCAGTGTGACAGAAGAATGTCCAGTAGTTGCAATGTTTCTGTTTGGTGCGCTATTATAACGGATAATGATTTCCAGTGGTCTTCAAACAGAAGCTCTTTAACATGAAGGGTGTCTGTTACTGTAGCATTATGTATTTAAAACTTGCATTCAGAGTGATATGTCTCTTTTGATTACAATAAGACTTGATGCAAGACTTGATACCAGAACTTGATCATGTTTATACTAAATCTAATTTTATTATATGAGTGATAATTCAGTTAGAGCAAAGAGAAGATACTATAAATCCCTCTCAGAGTTAGAGTGATGAAATGACAGGACTATAAGTAAGCCATCCACATAACAGTGTACAGATATCCAGGTAGCTGTATTTCCCATCACAGCACTTTTGTATAGATGTGGAATCATTAGAAAAATGACACTAAGCATTGTCAATGTTACACCACGTGGAACGATTTATAACGTAGTCACTCTTCATTGTTCACCTCTACAGATAAACAAAGAATGATGATTTCTTTCTTTTTGAACTTCCGCAATATATTTCAGATGTTTATATATTTTAGTACATATATATGTATTATTTCATATGTAATATATTTATTTCACTTTTCCTAATCCAGATTTGTGTAGGAGCTAACATTTATTTTGTTCAAAAGCTTGATAGACAATTTTGGATAGCAAAATTTTGAGAATGGCAGTGAATAAAATATATTTCTGTAAGAGACTAGAACAAGGCGTGTGGATCTCTGAAGAACTGACTGGACTCTAGAATTAGGTCTTTAAAGAAGTGGTGGATTTTCAAAGTAACTGACTTCTTATGAACACTGAGGGAGATTTCTAGGTTTCCAGTGATTTTAAAGGTGACATATCTTATCACAGCCCAAAGACAGGTGAAGAACACCAATTCAGGCTGCTGCTTATGAAGGTCTCATTACCTGTGTTTGTATGTGAAATTCTCCTCCTGCAAATAATATCCAACCAATTCAATTCCCTTTCTCTTGACAGTTTTAAGACAGATCTTGTGACCACACCCAAACAGCTCTGGGTATGGCTTCTGAATTACCACCAGAGTTATGTTCGAATTCATACTATCCAACACCTATAGAGGTCATCTGTAGAACACAGAACTATGCAGATTTGCTAAAATCATTATGTTTCTGTAAATTGTCAGTGTAATTTCATGGATCTGGTTTTCATACATCACAACATTTTGCAGTTGAGGTACTTTTCCAGGATACAAATAGATTACAAATTTAATAGTTTAGCTTGGAAAGAACCTGAAGAGTGCCTGAGAGATTTAAATTAATACCTAAATTGTATTTGTGGGACTGCATGCTACCCACTTCACAATAGTGCATTGTTCAGTAAGAGTAGAACGGAGTTTTAGGCACGTCTGCAATCAAAAGACTAAATCAAAATTGCTTGAATGCATCTTTTTAATATCTTGTGTACAGTATCTGTAACAGTGATTACAGACAATGCAGACGTACACTGATGCGAAGTAATGATGCCATTTAAAATACTAATTAAAAATTAAGACTGTGAAAGACCTTGTAGATCTTTCAAATTCACGCAGAATAAAATAGTCTAGCTTTGTGATAGTATCATAGTTTGGCCATAATATGAGCATAAATGTTCTCGCTTGAATTTACATTACTAAAAAACACAAAAAACCAGAGGAGTCCAGAATTTCAGCATAAATGTAATGCATAAAATACTTTCCTTGATCAGATTAATTTCAGGATTTCTTGCTCTCCTTGTTGCACTGCAGTGAATATCCATTTTACTTTTGTTGTTCATGAAGTGCATTTTTAAAGGGTACTGCAGAATTAATTTAAGCTACTCTTGTAGCGTTTTAATATTTGAGTCTTATGTGAAGTGCAGTATTTACATCTTTGCACTTACACTCGTTTTACAAATCATTCTTTGGAGACTGTTCTTTTGCTGGCCTTTCTCACCAAATTTCTCCCTTTTCCAACTATCCTCAACAAGGCCTAACAGCACCTATTCATGCAGTTATCTGTGGGTGCCAACACTGCGGAGGTACACAGATGAATGAAAAGTTTAGGCTCTATCTATATTAGGAGCACTGTACCACTATGGAAACACTGGAATCCCCTCTGTGCAAAGCTTTCCGTTGTAAGCGCAGTTACACTGCCAAAGCTTCTATAGGCAATCAAACCAAAATCTACTGATGGTAAAAATGTCACCAATAAAAGCATGATTTTGTCAGTGTAGATAATAGTCTTTTCTCAGAAATTTGGTTTTGTAGATCTACATCTAGTTTCCTGTCAATTACTTAACTCTTACTGACATCTTGTTGGTAAAAAAGAAGGTGGGGATGTTTCCATAACTCTCTGGCCAACAGTTTCAGTAATGGGAGTGTACTGTAATATTAAAATGCTGTAACAGAGCTGGGAAACAGAACGCCTCTTTCAGTGCTGCCTTAGTTTGGTGGAATTTTATACCATCCTCAAATGCAAGACTGTGGCTAGAAGTCATGATCTAGCCATAAATAGTTCTATTATATCGCTTGTTTGGTGGCATTTACTTGGAAGGAGGTTGCTTCTTTTTCTTACACTAAAACAGATTTGTTCTCTGGGGCTGAAGGAGGTCAAAAATTATACATGTGCTGAATCTGTAAGGAGAGTCTGTAGAGAATTAAGGACCCAACGGTTTGGCTGCCTTAATGCAAAGCTCTCACCAATTGCACAAAGTCAACATAAATACTCCCTGACTTCACTGATGTTACACATCCTCCCTGCACTTCACAGACTGAATTGCCATCACGTAGGACAGAAAATCTCTCTTTCTTTTAAGACCTTTGCCATTATACCCAGTTTCAGCATAGCTAGTAGGTGACCTCAAGAAAAGTCACTGGAAGTAGTTGGATTTTTCCACAATACATTTTGCTGATGCTTTAACCCAGTTTTAAATAGAGTAGCTGGTGGGTTTCCACCTCTTCCTTTGAAAGACTGTTTTGTAGCCCAGAGTTCTGGAAAAGGCAGACACTGTATACATTCAAAAAACCCAAGCCCCAGCTTGCTTAGTGGGTTAGACATATGAGGGTTAAAATTTATAATAAAGCAAACAGAAAAAGCTCCTGGATTTTCTCAGCCAGGTTGCACCAAGCTGTCTCCATATTACTCCAGTCAAATGCACATCAAGAGAGGTTGCATGGGATAGTTGCTATGAGGAATAGTTATAGTGTTTAGGGATTTAAACAAACAATACGTTGCAAGTGTATTTTATACTATTATTATTCACTATTAATTATTAGTTAGTTAATATATTATTATTATTCGGTATTTTCATATTATTCTACTTTTTTTCCTAAAATGTGTGTTACATGGGCAAGCTGACCACTGAAAGATTATAGCTTGTCTTCCAAGTACATACATTTCCTGACTTTTAGAAGCCATTATACAAGTGTGTGCAAGTGAAGCATTGTTATGTTTCTTTTCACTTGATGCACGAAATTGCATAATATGACAAGCGATTCTTAGAATTTGGTGTTTTGAAGATTTGGCTTAGTACAGATGTGTATCTGAGCATGTGAAACTGCAAAAATAGCGTCAGTGAATTCTTATGTAGATCCATAAGGAAAACAAAAGTGAGTGAATACATTTCTCATCAGCTTGTGGGACCTCTCAGTCACTTTAAAATGAGCAAGTCTTACATTTCACATTGTTTTACAGTCGTGTGCATAGACCAAATAGTTAAAAAACTTTTATTCTGATAACATGAGATACTAGCAAAGTAATAGAATATGCTCTTTTCATTCTGGCCAAAATTAAGGGAAATGCCCAGGTAAGGTTTGCTGAAGTGGATGTGCATGTTTAAAGCTATCCATGAATCCCAACATTTTCCTAAAGCAGGACAACTATGCACAGTCCTTTTTTCCTTCAACTGTTTAAAAGCCCATTTTTTCAAAATGATTTACAAAACAAATGAAGAACCACATGTAATTATTCATCCTGTTTATGTTTGATCAGTGTTATGTTATCCTTTATTAACTCTCATTGTGATAGGTAATGCTTTGCACATGTTCATTCCTGGGTCACAGCAGAGTAAAACCAGCTATATAATAAGACTGAAACCAACCAATACAAAATAGCCCTATAAATTTAGATTAGTGAAAACATGACTCGCCTCTAGATGTTTGCATCTTTGCTGAGTTTGCAGCAATCCAAGTAGATAATTCATGGTAACTGCTTTGCTTGGTTTTAGGAACCATGAAAATTAATGGCCCGTATAAGAAATACTGATCTAATACAATACATTCTCTCATTTTCTCTGTGTTCTCATACACATGTAACTTGCCAATCATGCACAAAGTAGGTTTTGCAAAAGAATTTTTTTTTCTTTTTTTTTAGGCCACAGTATGGCGGCAAATTCTGCCAAGGTTCCAGTCGTATTTATCAACTTTGTAATAATCAGCCGTGTCCAGCAAATAGCTTGGACTTCCGTGCCCAGCAGTGTGCAGAATACAACAGCAAACCTTTCCGGGGATGGTACTACAAGTGGAAGCCGTATACTAAAGTGGAAGGTAATTATGCCACAGCTCTGATGGACAAAGGCAATTACAGGAAGCGAGCTATAAGCCGTAATTCATCCATATTCTTTGGGCAAATATCACCCTGATGTAAGCCAATAGAAATTCAGTTTGCTTATTTGAGATGTGTTTACTTTCTGGCACAGTTGAATCCAGGTTCCTGTGTGATACTGCCTGTGTGAACATGCAGAATGGATTTTGGTTGTGAATTTACATCTTTGTCCTTAGCATGACTCCCCGGCTGTTGCTACCCCTCTCTCATTTTCTATTACG
The DNA here is from genome assembly GCF_034619465.1 of Leptosomus discolor. Taxonomy (NCBI): domain Eukaryota; kingdom Metazoa; phylum Chordata; class Aves; order Leptosomiformes; family Leptosomidae; genus Leptosomus; species Leptosomus discolor. The sequence continues at coordinate 54,545,520 of NC_141398.1, read as the reverse complement.
TATCAGTTAGTGTAAAACCAAACCAAAACAATTTCCATGGATTTCTGAGCACGGAAAATGTGAGCTCCCACAATAACACTACCAGAATCTTCCTTCCTTTGGAATGTTCTCAGATTTCAAAAAGTAACAATAAATCAACCTTTTGACTTTTCTGCTGCTATAGTCCCATGAGAACTGGAAAAACAAACAATGTACTGGCATATATTTTTTAAAGTCATCTTTTACTAAGAGATCTTTATAAAGTTCAGGTCTCAATAACTATTTCTTGTCTTTTTTACAAGCAAAGTTTAGTTTTACTATACATTTCTTAATTTTGCAAATATTTTGAATCAGTATTCATTTTTATCAGATACAGCAAATATTTTCTGCAGTTTGAAAGCACAGTTTGTAGCTGCAATTGCTACTACTTGAATAAAAGTGACTGGACTATGTCACATTGTAGCTGCTTCGTTTAGCACCTGTACAAATTTGCTTTTGTGTGTAATGTACGACACTAAGAGTACAATTATATATAGATATATATACACACATACACGTAACTTTCATTCATAGCCTGACTCTATTTTCTTCAAAAGTCTTTGCAGGCATTTTTGTGGATATTTAGAAACCTACGTGCAAACAGCCAATGCGAACAGAGGAAAGAGGAAATATGGTTTCACAGCATGTAACAATGGATGTTGTGTCATAGGGACAACAATGCATCTTGTTTAATAGAAATTAGGGTAGCCAACATCGGTTTTAAAGCTTGAGGCTGTGTTTAGTAAAAGTAATAGGAGCTTAAAATTAGGGACAAAGGGCATAATTTTCAAAAGCGAGATGTCCTCAAGTGATGCTGAATTAAAAATGCCTGTCCTTAATCTCTTATCTGCTTTTCAAAATCTCCCCCAAGATCTACATTTATAGTCTGAAAATATCATCTGGTTTTCAAAATTGCTACAGATACCTTGTCTCTGTAGAAAGCACTATTGAAAATCTGGCTGCTTATTTAAGATTAAAAGGATACTATTTTGAATACAATTTCATGCTCTTTGACATTTTGTTACACTGTTTTATTTGTTACACTTACTATTTATATTAGAATTGTGCATTTCAGCAATTGGGACAATATTTACAATTGCATGACTTGTTTTGTCTAAGTAGAATTTATCAGCCCTTTACATGCATAACATACCATCCATTTATAAGAAGAAATCTGATTGACAATGGTTGGGATTTTTTCAAGGAAAAGCACTTCTGTTAGGAGAAAATCTGGCCCCAGTCCTAGCTTTCAGCTGAACATTGTTTGTATCATCTCATATCTTTTTCAAATTTTAACTAAAAAAAATAGATAAAATTATTACAATCTCCCATGTCTTTCAATAAAAAATGAAATTTGAAACTGAACCAGTGGAACTGAAATCAGGGCCACATCAGCAGAGCTAATGCAATGCGTATGTTTACGTGCTGGTTTTGAATTCTTAATTCTGTTTATAGACAAAACCACGTGTTCTTTTAGAATAGCATAATACAAGCTACTGTATTTGGCTGTATTTCTGCCCACTGTGGGGTCCTGATACTTCACCACATACAATTAATCCTTGTCGTCTAGGATGCAGGAAGAAAAAATGACAGGGTGGGTTTTTTTTTTAACTGTGCTGCAGGTCTGCTAATAGTTACTTGTTTGTCTGTTTTTTTCCCAGAGGAAGATAGATGTAAACTGTATTGCACAGCTGAAGACTTTGACTTTTTCTTTGCGATGTCTAGCAAAGTGAAGGATGGAACTCTGTGTTCTCCCAATAAATATGATGTTTGCATTGATGGAATATGTGAAGTAAGATAAAATGAAGTTTCTTACAATCCAAATGTCTGGGGGTTTTTAAGTGGGCAATTTACTCCTTTATGGAAAATGCAGCTGGTTCTTCAAATTCCCTGGTGTCTGTGTCCTTCACTTGTGCCTTTTCGGTTGCAGCAAGTAGGGTGTGATCGTGGACTTGGTTCCAAAGCTGTATTGGATGCTTGCGGAGTTTGTAAAGGAGATAATTCAACGTGCAAGTTCTTTAAAGGCCAATATTTGATCCAACACAAAGCTAATGGTAAGGAAAGCTGTTCCACATGATCATCAACTCATTGCTTTGCTGTATCCCCATGTAATGTATATGACTCCTTGCTCATTAGGGCAGTGGCTAAAAGTCCAGATGTGAACTGAATATCACAGGGAGAGTGAGAGTAGAGTTCACGTTTCTCCTGTTTCTTGGTAACAAGAAAGCTATGAGCATAAGTCTTGGTTAGTTAATTTGCAATCATTTCTCTTGTTTCTTAAGCCACATTTTCCCTTTACGTGTGAATTTCCTCTTGAAAGAGATTTTAAGTGAAAAAATAGCTGTCAACAGCTCTGACTGGAATGGGACTGTAGAAGATATAAAAAGCAATACACAGCATAATGCCAAACATGACAGTATTTCCATGTCCATTTTCAAATTAAGTTGACTGGAAGCTGTCCAGCTGATTCAGTGGATGATCCAGTCACTGGGAGGTGGACTTTACTTTAGTGGAGTGTCACAGGATTCTTGTGAAATAATCTCACTATGCCACAGTTTCTCAGGCATAAGATGCAGATAGTATTTCTTTATCCAGAGGGAGTATTTTGAGGATCCATTTACTGCTAATCATAAGATATGTCAATACTACAGTCATATAGGCCAGGTAATTGTTTAGAATATAGTAATACAGAGATCCAACACTAGAAAAATAATCTAAACTGAATGCTCTGAGAAATTAGCTGTGTGCTGTGCGTGTGGAGATTGCCAGTGGTGTCTCATCTGACTGTAGAATGAGTGAGATTTCTACATGCTCAGAGTGCAAAGGCTCACAGCAGGGAGTTCCAGTGGTATTCAGGGCTTTGTGATCTGCATCCTACTGTACCTCCCCTCAAAAACCTTGTCCGTGATGGAAGTAGTACCTTCCAACTACTGTGGGAAACTACAGGGAAAACATGGTAAAACAATTACAGTGAAACCACCATTAGTCTGTTCTGCATTTTTCTAAGGTGAACTTGCTTTTTCTTGTCTTTAATCACAAAGAAAAATTCCAGGCATTGAAATACCTCAGAGTTACTCTGATTACAGGCTGCATAGGGGGGTTAAAATCAGAACTGGTTTCTCCTTGTGAAAACAGAGTAACTTTGGTGCATCAGAACAGCTGTCTTCAATATCTTTTAAACTGCAAAAATTTCAATTTGGCTCAAAAATGATAAGCCATCTCTATCTGTATATTAACTGCAAAAATGTTGCTTACTTCTTTCATTGCAGACTACTATGCTGTGGTCACTGTTCCAGCAGGAGCACGCAGTATACAGCTCCACGAAATGCAAATCTCCACCAGCTACCTTGCAGTGCGCAACCTCAGTAAAAAGTATTATCTGACAGGAGACTGGACAATTGACTGGCCAGGAAAGTTCTCTTTCGCTGGAACAGTTTTTGATTATCAACGCTCTTTTAACCATCCGGAGAGTCTATATGCAGCAGGACCGACTAATGAGACGCTGGTCTTTGAAGTAAGCTTTCTTCTGTTTATTCTTCCCTTGATGTCTATTACAGAATTGGTAACGACAGCTTTAGCTCTGCACTGTAGCTCTGAGCAAGATTAAAGAATAGCGTTGAGTCATGATAGTATTCGGACTTAATTGTGTGGTCATGCTAGATTGAAAGTCCTTTCACCAGTTTATCAAGGTCTGAAGTTTATTAAACTGTCACAAATTCAGTGAAAAGGAAGGTGCATAAAACGCACCATATAGCATTATTTCTCAGTTGCTGCACAATGGTAATAGAGATTATAAATGCATCCCATAAATAGTATGAAATAAAATTCAGTGATGTAAAAATTAAATCTAACATTATGGCAAGGCTTAGTGGCAACAGTTTCAAATAATGCTTCTGAAACTGTAGGCACATGTAGCCATTTTTATATCTACCTTGGGCCACAAATGGTCAAAGTAACACACGTAGGCTCCTGTGTGATTTCTGTTGATTCAGTTCTATTGGTGATAGCATCTAAAATAATGGATTTTATATATGTTTACCTCTCAGTCAAATTTGTATCACCCACTGTGTCTGCCAGTGTTCCTGTATTGAAACTATATTTAGTAGGAAGTAAATTTGGTGTCGCAATTTTGAAATTGGCCACTAATAATCCTGTTCTAAGAAAAATCTCTTTCTGCATTAGGTTACTTTACTAACTTTTCTTTTAAAAAGCATCAGAACATTTGAGGGTCCATTTCTGGCTGCATTGCCGAAGTCTTTGCTCCCTGTTAGCTCCATTAGTTTGCCTGCTTTGTTAGGCAGCTCTAACAAATCTTTGGCTTTGTAACTCATCTGTTATGTCTGTTTTGATGAACGCTTCCCTGAGAGAAGGAAGAGGCCCTCCCCAGAAAGGATTCCATTCCTTCCCACACCTTCCAGCAATACTCTGGTCAGCTCACTATCAGACACAGCTTTCTCTGGTGTGCCCATGGGGAGCACGAGAGCGAGTGCTGCACCCGTTCTCTGAGGCAGCAATCTGCAGTTCTTCGTCCCATCGTATAACACCGTAACTGAAAACTGCTCCTGCAGAAGTTTAGCAGGAGCAGTTAGTTGAGGACTCTGCATTCTGCCTCCCTTATGCAGGTTTGTTCTGTTAAGCTAAGAAACACTGTAAGTATGGTCTGTGACATGAAATATATTCTTCAAGGATTATTTAAACTTTCTCAACTATTCAGCAAAGTGTATATTTGGAATACTGAAGAGCCTCACTGCTAATCGTACTGATTGAGTAATGTACTTAAACGTATCTTTAAGAGCTGCTGAAGTTCATGGACCATGAACACATGTTAAAGTACTTCAGGATGAACACATGTTTTAGAACAGACAGTTTGACATGGGCTAAAGGCGTGTATTTTCACAAATTACTGTCACAATTTGCAATGCCTTTTTAAAACATTTCTTCTCAGTTGAAGAATTTTCGTTTGGGTTTGTATGTTAATAGGGATGCTTTAGTCCAAGGAAGAGTTCGATGTACAAGTTACAGACATGCTTCCCTGTCTGCAAATTGTCTCCAAAATAGCCTTACACCGAAGAAACAAGCACACTTATAAATACTACAAAATGTTAAGCTGAACTCTCAGGAATATTATTTGTCGTAATACAAAGTAGATTGAACTGTATTATCACAGAGCTAAAGTATGAATAATAAACTGCCTGCAAGATGACTTACTTGGCTGCATATCGTGCATATACTTTGCAGAATAAAGATTAAAGAAAAAAATTTAATGCCAAGTAACACTTCTATTTTCATCCTATCAAATTATGCTAAACAGTTTTATTAAGATTTAGCATTTAACTGGAGGCTATTGCTCCTCTGGGAGCTTATTTAAACTTCCCTTGTATTTTTATTGAAATACCTACACCACTGGCACTGGTAAGATTCTAACGACTGAAAATGTTACAGTTACATATTCCTCAATTACATGTATCTATGAGTTGTAGTTAAGATTTTTTTTCCTTTCAATAATTTAAGCAACATTCAACAAGCCAAATTCCAAAAAGAGATAAAGAGATCTGCTTTATTGATGATTTACCAGTAACTCTAAGCAGCAAAAATGCCAGTGAAAACTAAAGAAATATGCTTTTATGAGAAAACACACATATTGCCGAAGTTCTGTTTGCAGCAGTAATAATGAAACAAATCCTACTTCAACTATAAATACCAGCCACTGATAGAAGGCTGAAAAAAGGAGTGTTTAAGCATATCACATTGTAGCTTTCACTTCATTTTTATCTCATCTGTAATTTTCAAAGCAGCATACACAAACCCAACATTTTTTTTATCCAAATAAGTTGGTTTTTTGTAAGATAAGGCTTTCCAGGTTTCAGACCTCAACTTCTTCCTGTAATTGTCACTTTTTTTTTTTTCATTTTTTATTAGGTTGTATTCAAAAGAAATTTAATACTTATTTTCTAGACTAGGTTTTGTTTCCAGAAGAATTTAGTGCGAGCCGTTGTAAAACTGCACTCTGCAGGTATTGAGAAATTGAATAAACTGCACGCATAAACACAGGAACTTCGATTATTCAGGTGGGCAGAAAATAGGTTTTGTAGGCCTATTTATTGCCCTTCCCCTATGATCTGAAAGGCAGATTAACACAGCTTGTACCTGTTTAATTTTGTAGTCATAGTTTTGCTAGACATTTGTGCGGTGACTCAAACAGTCCAGGTCTCCAACTGTGTTTCTGAATGCAAATCAGCCTTCACGTATCCAGAAAGTTCAGGTTATGCACGTCCTCTGAGCAACATTCACAGGAGAGGATGGGACCAGTGCTCTCCAGGTATGGGTCCAGACAGGTCTGGCACGTCTGTGCTCAAGGCAATCACTTCCTTTGAAACGCAGTCATGCTCCAAAATATTTTCTTGAAAGAGACATCTGAAGCATGGCTTAAGAGAGAAGAATGAAATCCAAAATAGAAAAATAATCTTAAAATTCCCCATTGTCTTGAATATCACAAATTCAGCCTTGCAGTTCTAAAAAATGTTTTGTATTTGTGTCTTATTGTACAGTATGTTCCTACGCATCTATTTTTCTATCAGGGTTTTCAATAGGTCGTGTATAATTTAAGCAGAAACACTATTGAAAAATGGGTAAGAGACAAGAAAAAGACTGATAAAGTGCTTTTCTTATTTATCCTGGAATTTCACAAAAAAATAAACACACATATATAAATTTACATATATTATATGTATGCAATTGTTGGAACAAGTCATACCAAAGACGGCAGTGAATCTGTAATTTAACTAAGTTGTGGGAGAAAAAAATACCAATATAGTGGCCAAATATTTTCTGAGGAGGAGGAGAACATTGTGAGATGAATGTGTCATTAAATGTGTAGGACTAGTATTTTCCTGAGCACAGCTACTGGAAATGTAAATGCATGATGAGATTTTAGAATTCATCAGAACCCTTTCTGAGTTGTTCAAGAATTTATTTCACAGATGGAAGGAAGGCAAAAACCAGTAAGCCGATGCCCTTCAGAATTTGTGTATCTGTATCCTTCTGAAGTTAGTGTGAGTGATAGTTTGGTGACTGTGGGTTTGTAAAAACAATAAAAGCTGAAATTAAAAATATTAATGAATTCAGAAGGCAGTTCCCGAAATTGTCAGATTCAGGTTAGATGAAATAACAAACAGAGGAGTATAAATATGATAGTTAAATGATAATCTAGGATTAGAAATTAATACCAGGTTTTTAAAATATGCTTTCTGTAGCATAATTGTCTCATCTTAAATGGAAACATGCTGGATTTTTTTTTTTTTTTAAATGTAGTTGAATATATTCAGCTCATTTATCTGTCATTTGGTCATAGGTAATCTAAGGTCAGGACTTTCAATTTAAAGACCTTGTCACTGTTTTGCTGTTAACCGAAAAATATTTAACCTGAGGAGAAACAAACAGTAAATTCATCATTCATTTGTCTAGCTTTGCAAATAAGGGCTGCCAGCGGGCACCACTAACAGCTGAAAATACTTTCCAGAAGAGACTAGCAGAGCACAAGGGACATGGCCGTCACCAGGCTCTATCAATCAGAACTCGTATGAGGTTCACTCATGACACCCGTTTGCTGAAATATTGTCACCCTTCATGACTTGCTTTAATAATGGGAAAGATTCTGAAAGGCCAAAAGAAACTGAACTGTTACGTGGGCATGAAAAATATTGCATGACCAGGGATTGATAAATTAGCTTAAAACCAGAGAGTTTAATAATTTGGTTTTCCATTCTGTCAATAAATGGATGAAGAATTGACTGATTTGAGAAGTCAAATATGATTTGAGAAAGCAGTGTAAAGTTTTTCAGGATGAGGCAGTATCAGTATCCTCACTAAAGTTTACCTCAAACTTGGTGAAATATTGAATGAAAAAATTGTGAAATCTTTGTGACAAAAAGATAGTTTATTTTGACAGCAATAAGTAACAGATGGAAAGGATGGTTTGCAAAGAGGCAGACATTCACGGGAAGAGAAAGTGAATGGAGCTTCAAGGCAGGAACATGTCTAATCAAAACCAGTAACTCGCTTCCTCTTTATCAATAGGGGGAAAAAAGAGAAAGGAGGCCAGGTGGAATGACTTTACCAATGATCTAGCTGCCACTGGGAGAAAGCCAAGTTGCAGTTATAAAGCACTACATTTATTATTAGCTACTAGATGATAAATTTGTACTGATTTCCCCTAAAGAGAAAGTAAGCTAAAGAGAACTAAGTTGTGCTTATAAGATACAGATGTTGATTCAATACAACAGATAAAAGGGTTCTCCTTTAGTGAGGAGAGATTAGCTGGACAGTATCTCTCAAGGTTGTACATTTAGCATGTGAACAGTAAAAAAATGGAGACACAATAACAACAGAAGATAAATTTGAAACAGCTGAAGGAGAAATGAGATCATACAGGACCTTTCAAGGATACTTTTTTCTTTTTTTTTCCCTTTTAATGACCTTAGTGGACTTTCTTGAAAAACAATAGTTTGTCATAAGCTTTTAGTTAAGATTGTGTTTAAAGTGGCTTTAGAAATATTGATGGGATAAAACCCCTTTTGTTTAAAGGTTTGGCTTAAGTAACCAATGGGTAATTCTTCCTTTACTGGTGCTTTCCAAACAGGTGTTCTCTCACTTTCATTTGAAGCTAATGGTGTTAGCCACTGTCAAGGATCCCATCCAATAACTGCCCATTCAAGACAATGGTCCTCTTTAAAACTTGTTTTAAATGGTTTTCCATCAGCATCATAAGTTGCTTGCTTAGATTTATCGTACTGAAAACAAAGTAAATCTGTAAAAGCTGATAGAATTGATCTTGATTGAACAGAGAAATCAGAATGTGGCTTAGGATGTTGGATGTTACAGTATTTATTAAACAGCGTGTAGATTCGCAGTGGATGAAAACTGCAGGCCTTGCAAGCATAACATGGTCAGGCACTAGTCTTCCACACAGCACACAGACAACCTTCTCTGTCTGCCCTTACTGGTGTAATTGATGGCTCACTGCACGCAGCTTGACTCTGTTACATCCACCTAAAGAAATTATCCACGATTGACAAAGCATGGGAGTGAACCAGGAAGTGTAGATGCAATTTGAAGGCTCGAATCAGAGCTACCATGTATGCTGCTGGGATTCAAAGCCTGAGCTCATGCCCATTTGGTAAATTATGCATGCGCAGAATGAGTAAAGATGGAAATACATGAAGCACATATGGATAAACAGTAGCTATTCCTTTACCCGGCTTTTTCTCTATGCTCAGTTTCACTCTGTAAGTGATCTGTAAATGTCCATAAGTCCTTCACAGAGATAAAGAGTCATTCTTTCAGCTTATTACATGCCAGGCATTATTACACTTTCTTATACATTGGACAGACTATTATGGGAGAAAGGGAGTTTAACTTGTGTAAATTAATCTCTTTTAATTCAGTGTGTTGCAAGTAACTTCACACACGCATCTTAAAATTAAAAAAAACACCTGAAAAGCACCGAGTCAATCATGACAAAGCAAGCTGATAGACTCTAACAATTTGACCTGCAAAATGGAGTATTGTATTGGAAACTCAGGGTAGCCATGAGAAATACAATAATCTCAAACAAAGGAGCAGATGCACAGCTAGTTTAGAAAATGTATTGGTTGAGCTTTGAAATCAAAATTAGCAGCAAAAGGAAAAGGTTCTTTACTCAGGAGAATTCAATTTATCCATTGTTTTAACATTTTGTGCCCTAAGCAAAAGCCACAGTTCTTTTTCTTCAGAACAGATCTGGCAGATTCCAGCCGTAGAGTCTGTGGTTTTCAAACTCAAGAAGCTGTAAATTTTATAACTCTGCGCCCTGCGGTCAGAGCTGCTGAGTGTTGTGTCTGAAGTCAGGTGGTTGGTGTGTTAAAGGTAGACATTAAACAGTTCTATTGAGGAACTGGAAATGTTTAAGGAGGTTGTTTGCCAGCTGTAAATTTGGGAGCAAATGCCAGTTGGCTGAAAAGATGCTGGAATGCATCCAGTTAAGTAGACTAGCACTGGAGGTCTTTCCAAATTTGTAGGTCTGATAACTTGGCTGTATATACAGACTTCAGTTATTGGGTTGTTAAGGAAGGGCTTTATAATGAATGTTTGAAAATATGATAGAAAACTTTTTATGTGCTCATTACTTTGTCAAAATTGCAACTTTGCAATAGTATTGCATTCCTGATGAAGACTTGGTTGAACATTACACAGTGTATGCTATTTTTCAGTGAGTGCCAGGGACTTTAAAGTATATAGTTTAGTGCCTTGCAATATTTTGTCTCCAGTACTTTTCCAGATTTTTTTTTTTTGCCTGTTTTCTATGTAGCTGGGATAACAGAGGAGGAAAGAGACCTGACTGTGATGCAGCTCTTGCTTTGCACGCATACCCAGTCTGCTGGGTGGGAAGGGGCTCTAGCTTTGGCTGCCGGCCAGGGAACAGAGGACGTTCACTCCACCTGCCTGCTGCAGTTGTGTCCTCTTTCCAGCACACAAGAAAGGGGTGTAGTCCAAGGTCTTAAAGGTGTAGCCCACCTTGCCTGGGGAGCAGGATTTACCCCGCAGGCACTCACTGAGCTGGCAGTTGCAAGTTTCTTGCATCACTGTGTGGTTGTTCTCTGAAGTGATAGATACTAACATGTCTTGTTGTAACTCGTCCGAGATTATTTGCTCTTCGTTCCCTTCACTCTGTTGAAGCACCAGGAGAATATTGCTGTAACAGGAGTAAAACTGGTTGCCACTTTTATCTTACCCTCCCTCTTCCGTGTTCTGAGTTCTGTTGTTCAGGGTGCAGTCATTCTGTTTCTTGCCTCTACTATCACAAAGCAAAGACCACTTTCAGAAGACAAGTGTTCAGTCTAATACTTTAAGATATTTTTATTAGAAAAGTTTTAAGCTTTACTCGTTTTTTGGCCCCTGACATAGCACGGTTTTATGACAGTTGTCAGAATCAAATTAGATGAGGGCTAACCCTTACACAAGGACAAGACCTCCTCCTCTTTTGACACATGACTTACTAAAAGGCCAGATAGAATTTCAGCCTCTGCACTTGAAGGAACACAGAACACCTACTGAAATGGGAGAAAGTGCGTCCTCATAGGACCATGAAAGAGGAAATCTGACTTTGACTGTTCATACATTAGCCAGATCTTTTCTAACACAAGAAGAAAATAAAGCTATTCTCTGAAAGTATTTCTGGCTGCCCAATATGCTGAGATCTGCGCTAATACCTTTGACTCGTAGGACCTTCCAATGAGTAAAAGCGAATTAAATAATTTTGAGGTCTGGTCTGTAAGAAGAACCAAGAGAGGAATCGGTGTAATTAAAGAATAGTTTTCCAGGGCTCAATTCTTATTAGAGTTAATACACCCTATTTTTTTCTGAAGCACATGTTTGGAAACTTTACCCATTAGATACTTGTCTCAATTTGTCCTTAAGAAAAGGACAGTAGAGTGAACTGTTATTATTGCAACCTGCTTTTTCTAGAAACGCTAATGCCCATGGGCTTGGGGTTCAAGATTCAAAGTGACTGTAGAACAGCTGTTGGAGTTTTTGCTACCAGCAGTCGGACATTTATATAGAAGAGATATTTTGCTTCATCTGAAGGGGCTGTTAAATCTTATAAGCCATTTACATCAGATAATGACGAATAGCCAAGGAAAAAAGAAAGGTCCTGAAAAAAGTTGCACTGGTAACAGTTTGAATAGAGCATAGTAAATAGGGCACAGAACGACACACCGCTGAATGAGCATAAAGAAAAGTATGGACACTCTGTAATAGGCTCGTTAGTCAGCACCATGTGCTGTGAACACTGAACGTGGTAGAGGCTTTCTGGAAACCAGTACGAGATCCAGGCATTCAGAGTGCATCTGTTCAGGGCAGCATGAAGTTGCCCAGCGGTCTCAATTCTAATGTTTCCTAATTTCCTAATTGATTTTAATCCTGTTCTTGTAAAATAGTTGTGATATATACATATATATACGACCCATCCCTAAAGCAGATACAGTAACATTATTTCTATCAAGACTATTCAGTAAAAATAGAGAGGTCTGTAGTCACTCTCAGATCTATTTCTTCCGTAATCTCACAGGTATTCTAAGGTGCTCATGAATTAAGCTTGGATGGGTGAGATGAAAACTTTCACATGAAGTACTTTAATTTACCTGTGCTTGGAGGATCTTCTAATCTGAATCCTCCAATGAGAAGGCACATACTTGCCAATTCTTTTGGAAGTATTTTGCCTTTTGCACCTAATTGCTATATTTTCAGTTTGGATCATTATTAAGGTTCACTGACTGAATTAAAATCTTTGGCTACTACGAATGGAAAACATAGCATCCGTTTTTCTTTCTTCTAGAAAAGTAAACGGTATGCAGTCCAGATCCTTCATGTGTTCAACATTATTGAGCTGGAGGTCATGTAAATTTGCTCTGAATTTTCACTCTCACGGGTAATTTCTGTTTTCCAATAGGTACATTTTCAGAATACTTTAAAACCCTTGGCTACGTTTCAAAATGCTATTATGTTTCTTGGTCTTAAACGACATAAATGCAAGCTTGTTGCTAATTTATGGAACCAGTCTATACAGAGATCAGTTCTCCCTACAAGGATTGCCTAAGCACTCAGGATAGACATTGTGTGAACTTAACTGCTGTTTTATTAATATTTTGAACGGTAATAATTACTATAGATTGAAATTTTACTTGAAATGCTAGTGCTAACCGAAAAGTGAGGTTAACTGCACCTGCTCTTTGTATGGCCAGATCTGTATTGGTGAAGAATTAAAACTTAGTAGAGCTCAGTAACTGTAAACTCTTGCACTTTTTCTATTAAGCATGAATATAAATGCACTAAAGACTGTTATTATAGTCAGCAATCACACTTTCTATGAATTTTCTAACACATTATGCTAAAATAATGAATAAAAGATTTTTCCAACCTCTTTTCCCTTGTAGACACCCAGGGATAGGTCCTCTCCTGGACTGAAGCTTTATCAGCTGAGGGTCTTCCAAACAAAATTTATCACCAGACTACATAAAGAAACATTTTTTTTTACAAGAAAAAAATATCTATTTTACACCCTCAGCCTCAAGAACTGAGGAAGCCACCTCTAACCACCTCTATTCCCACACAGCTATACTACTGCTTTGCTCAAGCTTCTTTCAGCGAAGCATTGAAGTATTTATGTCCTGCTTACTTAACGGGCAAAGGCCGCTCTTCATTTGTAGAAGGCACTGTGGAAGGACTTTGCTTACTAAAAGGGAGGAAATGTCTCCCACTGCCAAATCCTTATTCCGTCCACTGCACCGCCACAGGCAAACTCCAGTACCTACCAGTGAGCCCCCAGTGAACTCAGGGACCCATTTGTTAAGGGCCAGTTGCAGAGGCAGAGCACTGAGAGCTGGGGCAGGGGCAGTGACTAATACTGCATTGCCAAAAGTCTTTGGATAATATTTCACATCTACTGAAGGCATTTCTGCTTCACCAATCCAGTCAAATCCCTTCTGATTTAAAGGAGCGTTGTGCTGAACAATGTATTTCTGCACTCTTCTGTTATATGCCCTGCAGGTCTTAGTCTGACCAAAAGTTTTGCTGTTTAGGAATTACTTTGATGGTTTTTAGTTTATCAAAACATTAGGTCTCCTGAAAATTCTTTCACAAACATGGTGTGTATAAATATATTATGTGCGTATCATGTTTAGTTCATCTTCCTTCAGAATGACAGAATCCCTATCTTTTTTTTTAACCCCTCCCCCTTTTTTAAAAAAAAAAAAACCCAATCCCCCCTCTGTAGATCCTGTTACAAGGCAAAAATCCTGGTATTGCTTGGGAATACACATTTTCCAAAACCAACAATGAAAACAAGACATCTGTGAAAACCCATAGCTACTCCTGGGTGACGGTGCAGTCAGAGTGCTCAGCTACTTGTGGTGGTGGTAGGTAACTTTCCAATTGCCAGTCCTCTTCTTTTCCACTTTTTTAAAGCATCTGAAACATTTCAGCTGCCTTTAATTTTGCAAACGTGTGTATCAATATATACAGGGTTTACACTGAACACCTGGTCCTTATTTTTCTATCTGACAGTGTATAACATAGATGAAGGAACTTCATACTGCCTTTATAGCTAAAAAAAAGTCATGGCAGTCTCAGTTCATGCCACTTACAGTGAGTCAGTCTTTTTTCTTTAGGTCAGTCCGTGTGCATATGATATCCTGCTGTGGAAGTAATATGGGAATTAAATATGTGCTTTGATGTGCTGTGATTTGGGAACATAGAAAGATACCAAATAATGAATAAAATTTGTCTCATCTGTAATTGAAGACTAAAATATTATCAAGACCTTTACTGACAGTTGCACCCTGATCTTCTCACTGTTTAATTATAAATATTTGAGTTCTGCTAGGTCAAAGTCTGAAATTCTCTATAAGCTAAGGATTTCTTATTACCATATTTGTTCAGGTATTTGCTCTGCACAGACTATCTATTTTTCTAAATCCCGGATGTTTCGTCAGTGAAAGTAATTCTGGGATGTAATGAATGCAGAAAACTGGTCTTTAATACAAAAGAATAGGACTAGGTAATGAAGGAAATGCCATGTTATGCTCCTGTACCGGCAAAAAAGTCCAGGTGAAATTCAGGAATGTCTTGCCAGTGTGTTGTCAGACTCCACAGCAACTCAATAAACTGGGAAAGGCCCACCAGGAGCACTACAGACATAAAATATGACAACTGTATTTTTCTTGCTTCCCTTTAAAACAAATGAAGGTTACAGCATGGATATAAAGCTGATGGAAACAGCTGTGTTTCCAAATTTGACCTGCTGTGCCCAATGAACTATGTGTGAGGTAAATGATATGTCTCAATTAAAAGATAAATCTATAAAATCACTCCCTCTCTTAAGGCACTTGTAGTCTTTTCTGTAATCTGTCCTGATGACCAGGTAGAGTTTAGGTACAGGAACCTGCATAATTCTCAAGTCTGTAAAGATATACTGTCAAAAGCTGTGGAATGATTTGTTGCAGTTTGCAAGTGCATGAGGAGAGCTCTAAGCAAGCACTGCTTGTTTCTGCAGGGAATTAGGATTTGAAGAATTGCTAACTTTTGCTGGGGGAAGGTTCTGCAAATACACTGTTTATAATTAAAATGTTTCATCTGACTTCAATAGCATCTGTGTTACAGAGAAGGAAATTAATGTTAAAAACATGGTGCCAAATTAAATCCTATTTTATTTAGTTCAAGTCAATGGAATTGTACCAAGGATGAGCTTGGACTTGTTTAGTTAAAATTATTCCCTACTACTTTTTCTCTTATATATTGAGTAAATGTTTATTTTACTGTATTTTTTTCTACTATTTCCATAGGACACCTTACAGCAAAAGCAATCTGTTTAGAACATCATCGTATACGAGTTAATTCCTCCTTTTGTGGCCCAAGGACAAAGCCTTCATCTGAAACAAAACTATGCAATACTAATCCCTGCCCAGCATAGTAAGTTCTCTTTATTTCTGTACATTTTCGCTGCGCTTTATGACTGAGTTTGCCATGAAAGAAGTCCTCCCCCAATAGACACACAGAATTCTGTAGCCTGCTAGATGAACCCACTTTTATTCTGTAACTTAAACCAGTCATTGTTTAAAAATGTTAGTTGTGTAGGCTTCTGCCCAATGATAATAATAGAGGCAGTATTTCTGATGTTGCTAAGCGAGACCTCCTGAGGATTGCTTGCAGCTCTGTCACCATGCTGGGGTTAGCTATGTGACACTGAGTAAATCTAAGTTACTTAGAGGCCCATTCTGCCACCTTTACTCACCTTGAATCAATAAGACCATTTCCTGAGTAAAGTGCTACTCCCCATGTGGAAGCTTGGCCCCATGACTCAGATTCCACATATTAGATTAGGTTAAAAGAATCTTGTGAAGTGTAATTAGTGATTTTTTGGGGGCAAAATGTCCCACAAAGTATTATGATACCAAGAAGAGGACTATCTAAACCAAATAAATGGTCAGCAATACTCCTGGTGCCCACAAAAATAAATACGAAGACATTGCCTATGTGAATAATATTTTCTGACAGACATAAGAAAGACAAGATGCAAAGCAAGACATTGACATATAGATAAGCATTTAGAATCCAGCTGGTCTAAATCAATAGAGCTCCTTTAAAAACAAGGGAGCTAGTTACACTGATTTATAGTAGCCGTAGTAGGGGTCCTTTGGAAAAAAAATATGTGTGCTCATATAATTAAACACAGTTTTATGTGGCTTAGAATATAAATGGGTAGATTTAAGGACACATTGGCCATCTTCCTGCTGCTGGTTTCACTTTTGAATTCCTGACTTTGCAACCTTGGCTTTACTTTAATTTTATCCTAATGATCAGAAAAGCTGTACTATGTTGGACAAGACATTTTGACTTCCAGAACAGGAGATTTTCTAAAGCAATATGTTGAACAAATTCAGAGTGTTTCAGTGGGAAAGGCAGACAGTGGAGGATGCATTGAAGCGCACAGGCAGCAGAAGGCAGAGGAAATGGAGGAAAGCTCTAGACCTGGTGTCATCTGCTCGTTTTACTCTGCCGTGGTAAAAGCAATTGGCTAAGCCCACTCCCATACTTCATGAAATAACACATCTAATGAAGTTTCATCAGAAGCATTCCTCATCTCCCCCAGTCCAGAAGAGGCTGATGGGGCAAAGCAAAAAAATGTGTATGTTCTGCAGTGGCTTTGTTTTTATTTAAAAATCCATAGTTTGCAGTATGTTGAACACAGTAAAAAATAGTCCAGTAGTAGTCTGGAATTTCCTGCAAAATTTAAACATTACAGCAGAGTACACAAATTCCAAACAGCAAATTACACACTATGACCACAAAATGATAAAGATAAGGTTTAAATAGTGGTAAGATGTGACATGAGAGCCCCATGTTCCTGCTTCAGCAGTTTCTGTAGGTTGCGTGTAGCCACATGATTTTCTCAATACCAATTTTAAGTAATCTTTGTAGGCAACCACAATCATTTCATATATGACCTATCTTCTGCTAGAACTACTTTTATCAGTGAACTGAGTATCATGTACACAGAAATATATTGTTTATGATGTTCCCAGAAGTCTTTTTAAGCTGTTTATGCTTACCTTCTTTTTGATGTGTCATTGTTATGCTATAAAGCTTCACCAAAATCATGTTCATTTCTATTGACCACACACGAAACTTCTATTTCTGTTAACCAGAGATCCCGATGTATTTTGAACACCCACTGATATACCTATCACTGAAAATGTTGATTATCCATTTTGACACGCAGTGCAACGTTCTTGTACTGAAATTTCTCTGGTTTTCTTAGATTTACTACTTTAAAACACAATTAATGACTTGAACCCTAAAAAGAGTACAAAAAAAAAAAAGCCATAAAAGCCCCAAGCCACCTCTAGGGGAAAACAATTCAACTCACTAATTAATTATTTCAAAAATCCTTAGGATATATTAATGTATGGAGGATCTACATGTAGGACCATGTCTAAATCTAACAGATTACCATTCAGCTGAGTGAAACTACGCCAGAATATCTCTGCTGAGGAATCTGCTCAGAAAGTCATGGCATGTAATATTTCTCGTAAAACCTAGGCTGCCAGCATCAAAAAATGTAGTATTAATAAATACCATGGAGGAAACGAAGAATGCTTAATAGCCAGCAAATAAAGCAAACCCAAATATGGTAGGTATAATAGGCAAGGGAAGGAGGTGAATAATAGATGAGATACAAACGTGTCAGTTTGGTGACATAAAAGAGACTCCAGACTTACAAAGGTCAGCGAGGAATAATTACTGCATAAGAACAAAGACTTATTAGTCTGAGTAGGAACAAACTACTGTCCCAACAGTGAGAACGCAGAAAGGCATCAGTACCGCACACTGTTGTTGTTGGATTTCAGAGCCACCAAATCTGGTCATAATTATTTAGTTATTTGAGCTAATGAAAGATACTCTTGGATCACAGCCCAGATAATCTTGGAAAATGGCGCTTTACTAGAGGACATTAAAGTAGGTTTATTGCCCTCTCCTCTGTGAAGAGGGGAACTTTCTGGGCAGTTATGGTGAATAAACTCTTAAAATGAACACTTTTGGTTGCCCTACCAATCACCGTTGTCAGAAACATCAAGGCAAAGTATTTAAAAGTTGTAAAATGGATTAAAACTGTAACTTGTTTCCAGAAGTTTGTATTGCAATGGTCCGAATATTTATAAATCAGACAAAAAGGAAACTTCTGACATGTTCTGGAATTACATAAATACTGGCTTTTCACATTAATATTTCTTTGTCCTTAAATTAGTGCTTTTTGTATTTCCCACTACTTTTGGCAGTTACTGAGGTTACTAGACTGAGACTTGGGATTTCTTCTGTTCCCAAAGGGCTTTTTCAAAAATAGGCTTTTTTTATACATTTTTTACAAATTAAAATGAGCTTTGTTTTTAGGCAGATGTGAACAGACAGGCAAATGGGATGCTGTTCATCTGTCACACAGTAAGAAAGGAAAGAAAAAAAAAAAAAAAAGCTTTCTTGTTGTTATGTAGGCAGCTATTCCAGTGGTCACAGGCCTGATGCTGTGAGAAACCATGGAAGTAGGACAGGCCAGGCAGTCGGATTTGAGATGAGAACCTTTTCTGTGGCACAGATTACTAAAAGTTTGTAAAACTGCTGTTTTAAAACTCCAGTCTAATTTCAGTGCTGTGTCTTTGATTAAGAGTTCTCAATCGAGTAATCATTTAGTCATTCATGATTTCCTTTGTTTCTTCACTTCTGTTTTCCTATCCAGTTGAAACCTCTGGTGTTACGGTGTAAGCCTTCGAGGACAAAGACACTTGGTTGTATGTTTGCAAAGTGTTCCACAGAGCCTGGGGACCCTCTCAGTGCTCCAACAATAGAAATACTGAGCAGCTATGGACATTTCAAAACTGGACTTTTCCTAAGCAATTGGCAATAGTTCTTCAGACTGTGTAACTTCAGTGACATAATGTGTAACAGAAGCGTGCCTGTGACTGGAGTATAGATTTGCCCAACAGCTTTTGCTGGTTAAATTCCCTCTGTTTTATTTAGATTCTGCATCATCTGTTTGCCAAATTTATTAGTCTGAGGACATTTAAATCCTCAAGACACTAATGACAGGACTGCCGATTTTAGCAAGCAAGTTCTATTTTGTGAATAGAGGCCAGTAATGTTTGACATAAACACCGCGGGACAGCACCATGCCAACATTTGTCGCCCTGTGGGAGTGCATTGGGACGTACACGCTCAGCTAAACTGGGCCCATTCTTTCCCGGCCATGACAGCTTTTCCCTTATATCAGCTTAGGTGAAGCTTCCTCCTCTGCCCTGTCTTCCAAGAGAGATATAAAAGGGAAAACATGTAACAACAAAGGGCAGAACTTTCCAATAATCAAATCTTATTAGTTCACAGAACTCTCTCCATCTGTCTGGCTTCTGGTTTTGGCCTTGGGTCTGTTAGTCTGTTTGGAGGTCTCTTCAGCAGCCAAAGTGACAAAAGTGACCAACCTACCATTTCTTTAGGAAAGATTTTTCTTCTCCTGTTTTAAAGAGATTTTTTTCAATTCAAAGCATAGACGTGATTTGTTAGCCAGACCCTTAGATCTCCTAGATGCTCCAGCAGCCTCAATGGCAGCATCTCTCTCAGTCCTGGTGGAACTGCAGATTCCAGGTTGGATTCCTAGGCAAGCTGGTTCTGGTAGATGAGCACTGTAAATAAGTAATACTAGTTTTTCCAGTCGTGTGACTGATGTTTCATCTCCAGCAAAATGTTCCATGCTTTGAAGACAAGATTATGCAACGATGGCCTTTTGATTGCTTGAGCAGATACCAGTACGTCATGAGAGTAGACTAAGCAGAACCCCTGAATAATTTGCATTTGATAGGTGGCTCATGTGTATTGATTTTATAAAGGAAATTGGACTCCTGTGTTTCTAACGTACATTTCCTCCTTCAAGCTGGTCAACAGGCGAATGGAGCACATGCAGCAAATCTTGTGGAGGAGGGGAACAAAGCCGTCTCGTTCAGTGTGTCCAGAAAAGGGCTTTCCAAAGAGAGGAGGTAGTGGCCCATTCTCTGTGTCCTGTCAGCACCCCAACACAGATGCAGATGTGCAATAGTCAGGACTGCCCACCTGAATGGAGCCCTGGCCTATGGTCTCAGGTAATTTGGAGAAAAAAATTACATTTTTGTCTGCTGGCACAATGAAAATATTGCCAAAAACTCTGCTGAAAAAGAACAGTGCAAACTTTGTGAAGATCAGTATTTTGCAAGTGACTCTATTCATGAAGATAATATGTAAACTATGTATATATTTTAACTGGCCTTCCTAAGTGCTCACACAGGAGGGCTTGCCAGAAGTGGACACGTGGTGTCCTTTTTGGTACATATAAATGGATGGATAATTTTTTCTGGTTTCATAACTTAAGGCTCTATGAATACTTGAAAGCCATTAACGCCCCTCTGAGATTACTTCCCACAGCAATATTAACTTTTCTGAGAGACAACACGCAGTCAAGGAATGAAGAAATATTTGGGGTTAGAGTTGCATAGTAATGCACACACATGTGTGAATTGTGGGTTGTTAAATTTGCGATTTACATGTCCACAAATCACTTCTGTACTTTTGCCTTTGTTCGAGTAACTATTCTACTGCAAGTAGAGTACTGCTGCAGTTAACTGCCATGAGGGGCATAAGGCCCCTGGGCAGATTCCTGTGTGTACACACCCTGCCTTACAAACTTGCGAACTGCCTGACATTAAACCAGCCGGAGTTAGAGAACACACACACCCTTACACAAAACTCATTTCTGCCCTTTCACTACTACTGATGCTGGTATGAACTGTTAATGTAAGAATAAAAGAAGTACTGGGAAATCTGGGATTTAAGAGAGAGCTGACAGTACACTTGTATCAAAAGGAGCTATGTGATTTTTATTTTTCCAGCTTAATTTAGTGAGGTGGATTAAAGTGTGGTGTTCAAGGTGGATATAAATTTACTGAAAAATCTATTACTTCTGTGTACACTTCTTGCAGCTGTTGCTCTTTAGGTGTTCAAGAACATCTTGACCTAGGCATTCCCAGCTGAGAAGCACAGACTGCCTCTCCAGGGGAGTGCCCTGTAGTGTACTATGACAGACAAGTAACTACTCAATAGTCCATCGTAACGGAGTTTTAACACTCAAAAAGAAACTTTCTTTTCCAGTGTACATGAAGGAAACCTTAACATGGCAGGAGGTTATAAAAATCAGGTATGATGATTAGATACTTAAAAAGGAAGAACAAAGTCTTCAAACACATTCACACTTTCAAACATTCCTTCCTCTAAATTTAAAAAAAAAAAAAATAAAAAAAAAATATATATTTTCCTCCTTTTTAGGAGGCTTACAATTCAAGTTGGCATTTTCAAATAAGCCTATGAAAATCAAGTTCACAAGTCCTGCTGAAATGTAGTGAACAGGCCTATTGAACAAGTCAGTGAAGACTTTAAGATTCAACTGAAAGCTATTATATCACAGGCTCAAAGTGATTAAGATGGAAAAAATGCAAAATACCCAGCCTCTCTACACAAATCAGAGTAATTTTAAATGAAAGGAGTTTTTTGTTTCTTTGGGGGAAAGATTGAAACCACAGAATTTCAGCATGCAGATATTTCTGTTGCATCCTCAGTACAACTCTTTTCATGAAATCTTTTAAAGACAGTTGTGATGTAATACAGGTAGTGGTAGAGCAGCATTCTGCCTTGGAATGTGCCCCTTAATTATTAGTGAAAAGAAGAACAATTAGAAGAGGATGCAACAAGGCAGAAAGCTGGTAGCATTATTTCAGGGCCATTTATTTCTTCATTTCATCAGAAATAGCTCATTCATGCATTTTGTTGTATGCTAAGGCATTGAAAGCTGCAGATTGTTCCTTCAACAGAATCACAGTTCAGCAATGCATATTTATTCACCGGTGACTTCTCCTAGGCTTCAGTTGTAATCGTCGCAGTTAAAATATCTTTAGTCAAACTTCTTAACCATTGTCTGTATCAGATTCTGTTTTGTAGTGAGATTCATTTGGTGAAGGAGTTATGTATAGATTCCCTGGGTAGTTGTCTCTGCCTCCATCTCATCCCTCTAGGCCAAGGTGAGGACAAAATAACAAATAACTTAGAACATCTTGCTGTGGGAGATGCCGCGATGGGAGGTTAGGACCAGCTTTCAACTATGCTGTCAAGGGAAAAAAGAATTTTGCTCACAAGCCCAACTTACCTCATCTACGGAAGAGAGATATTACTTATCTGTTCTACATGGGGGCTGTAAGAGTTCATAGCTTACATTAAGTAAGCACTTAGAACGATGTTTTAGAAGTGACACGCAGATGTTACTGTTACTTATGTTCCAATAGAATTTCAAGTTGACTTATATTATAATGGCAGCTACAGAGTGCAATAGCCATGGCTTCTATGCTCTGCTGTAAAATACAAATAATGCCAATTTTCGTTTCCTCTAGTTCAAATGACTATTTCTTCCCATCACAGTGCTCCAAGACTTGTGGGAGAGGTGTTAAGAAACGGGATGTCTACTGCAAAAGTACCGGTTCTCCCAAGGTTAAGATATTGCCTGAAAGTATGTGCAGCAGAGACCATAAACCTGAATCCCAGCAGACCTGTGTGCTAGGACGCTGCCCCAAAAACGACCGACTCCAGTGGGTGATTTCTTCCTGGAGTGAGGTAAAGTGGTGCGGTTACATGGCTCACTGCCTTCCTTTGCTGCTCTTGGAAACATTGACTCAGGGACACACACAAACGATGTGGGGGAAAGAAGGCTAAGCTGTCATTTGAAAATCAGGTGTTCTAAAAAAGCTGCTCTGAAAACGGAGTCCTTTACATCCAGCTGTAGTTAGGTGTACCCTGACGTCTTTGTTTTTCAGGACTTTCACTGACTTGAATTCATATTTCAGTTTACAGAACATGGTCTTTGTGGTTTTTGTTTTATAATACTACTGTTGTTTCACGTAATTTGGTGTCTCTTGCACACAGCACACTTTCCTTTAGCTAAATCTTGCTATACATTTGAAAGGTGTACTTTGCTTCTTCAGTGCTCAGCCTCCTGTGGCCCAGGTGTGCAAAGGCGAGAATTAAAATGCGGTGAGAAAAGCATCCATGGGAAATTGATCACCTTTCCTCAGAGAAGATGTAGAAACATCAAGAAACCAAACACCAACCTGGAAGAAGCCTGTAACAAGGGAGCCTGTCCATCGCAAACGTTGTATAACATGGTGTCTGGCTGGTATTCCTCACCCTGGCAGCAGGTAGGAACGGGAAACTTTCTGGCCTCTCTGTCCTTGTCCCAGCCAGCTCTCTTTCTCCAGCACCATTTCATGTCTTGGCTTTTACAAAAGGAGCAAGTTTCTCTACACAGTAGCTCCAGTAGCATTCCTTAGTGCTTTTCACTACACAGCATCAAAGAACAACACAACTGCAATGTGACTGCTGACTGTTGGACAGTGCATCCACCGTAATGAGAAGGTGATGTTGCAGCGCTGGCCTTAGAGAGTACCAAACCTGGAAAAGCCGCGGTATCATACGCCCCAGAACGAACGCGAGCTGGAGTGGGACAGAAACCTGCTGGGTGTAAATGCTGAAGACCATGCCGCTGTGACTATGGCAATGTGAGTCCAAGCTACCTAGATTAAAGTAGCTCCAGTCTTACATTGTGCCATAGTCAAATGTCTGATCGTATGGAGGAGATATCTCCAGTACTAACAGTCCACTGGTTTCTCCTGCATTTAGCCATTCCTTAAAGCAGGTTGCACCACTCAGCCACTGAAACATGATGCAGCTGGTCCACATCCATCACCACTTTGGTGCAGCTTATTTCTCCGTCCTGAAACTGAAGAACGTCACCGAAAAATGTTATTCATGCTCAACAGGCACTACATTCCACGCTTTTTCTAACACTTTCTTCTCAGTCTTCTTCAAAATGCACTGTGGTTGAACTATTACATATCTATATGCACAATGTATGTGAGCATCTGCACAGATTGCCTGGAATTCCCTAAATACTATGATTAATTACGGGATAAGTCTGTATTTGTTTCTACATTCTTGCAAACAAGCTTCTGTATTTCTGGAACTTATCTACTTTATGAGTCGCATATCAGTGAGACACACACTCATTTAATAACATTTACATGAAACAGTGTATGGCTGGCAATTGTAGTAAGATGAAAATGATCACATTTATCTCAAAGACAACTTTTCATGAAACACATACAAGTAAAAGGCTTATTCATTTAAAATACTTCATAGATCTTTCTGCAAATACTTAGTGTTTTTCCCCAGATACTGCCATGATTATGGGTCCAATGGGAGTTTTATCTCTGTTCATACAGCAGGATTGGGCCCAGAGGCTCAGAGTTCAAAAGAAATCAGTGCAGACAATCAGGAACAGGTTTTCTGAAATGTTCAGTTTCTGTCTTGATGCCTAAGTAAGGAACCAAATTTTCAGCTGAGTCCTTAAATAACCAAACTTTTGGAAGGGAGAACAGATGCACACATCTTTGAAAAGTTGGTCTTGATGGGGCTTGCTGAACAGCAACACATCCAATCCTGACCTCTCTCACTTTGAAAGTCTCATCCAAAGTCCTTGAAAGTGACTCCTTTGGCTTTCATGGGCTCCCAGAGAGTCTCTGTGACGAAAAGACGGCTTTTTCTTTCTTCCTCTCTGCAGTGCACAGTAACGTGCGGAGGAGGAGTGCAAACCCGGAGCGTACAGTGCCTGCGCCAAGGAAGACCAGCTTCTGGGTGCTTGCCCCATCAGAAACCAGCAGTCCTGAGAGCCTGCAATACTAACTTCTGCCCAGTCCCTGTGAAAAGAGGTAAAGCCCAGCTCTCCATGCTGCTGCAGGGTTGGTTGCTTAGAACTCTATATTCAGCAAAAAATCACCTTTTCCAGTTACACCCACTGAAGATTATCATTTGGCATGTTCCTTCACAAATGATTTTTTCTCAGACTTTCCAGCTTTACAGTTGCTCTCTGATACCACAGCATCTCTTCTCAAAGTGAACCCTCTTAAAGCAGACTTGAGTAAAACTGACACAGACTCTAGAAACAGGGATATGTTAAAAAAAAAAAAAAGCACGTCAAAAAGTTATGCCATTTGATTCTGAGCTGCATCATTATACTATCTTGTTATTTAGTTACTATTACACAAACAGAATCGTCCTATGCTGATACTGGTTTATGAGTAAAACCAGCAAATTTTGAACTAAGCAATAAGAATTTGCCATTTATATTTAGTCTTTCTAAGTCAGCCCAAGCTTCAGATTGCACCCATATCCTAGGAGTCCAAACACGCCTTGTCTAGAATGTGCTTCTCTTCTTACTGCTTCTGATCAGCGTGTGACGTGCAGTCAGGGAACATGAAATTAAGTTCTGTCCCCACTTGTAGGTCTATTGTATCCCTCTCTACTTCCACGGTGTGCTTTGCAATTCTAGAGAAGCAGGAGGAGCAAGAGGTTTTGTGTCAGTCAGAATGATGGGGCTCTCTCAGAACCACCGCAGAGAGCAGTGCATGGGCCCCGTCCCATATATTTGCTTACAAGTTGGTTACAGTTTGTGAGTCCTTCTTAACTGTGGGAAAAAAGCTCATGGCATCCAGGTTTGTCCCCTATAACATGTGTTACCGAGGCACGCTAAAGCACTTTAAACGTTGGCTTTCAAAGTACTGTGCGTGAACTGTCTTGTTGCAATTTTCAGACTGGGAGCTGAAAGTAACCTCTATAAAACCGAGGCCGGATGGCAAGAGAAGGGTGGTAATAGAGTTGGGAGTAAAGGTCAAGCTCTTGCCCTGCATCTTGTAAACTGACATTAGCCAACCACCCCCCTCATCTGCTTCGATTCCTGGCGTTCACTGTGCACAGAAACCCTGTAAAACTCAGGGATATCTTAACAGGCATTCTGCGGCATCAGCTGAAGATGTGCAGAGTATCAAACTGAATTATCAGGGGACTTGAAGCCAAACAAGGTTATATAGATGAAATGGCCCTAAAAGGGCTAAGTAAATAGTTCTGCTGTTTTATATAAGTAAATGTTCTTAACGCTTCAAATTAACCTTCCTAAAAAGTTCTGCTGTACTTTGGAGTTTCTGTATTACATCCTTTTCTGTCATGATACAGCAAGCACTTTTCTTTCACCCCTGCCTTCCTCTGCCGTATTTCATGTCTGCAGTAATGTCTGTTATTAATTTTGGCCTTGGCCTGTTTCTCTGTCTCCTCACATCTGCAGGAGCCCTTTCCCCTTTATTATAACTGGGTCGTCAGGCTCTAGAGATCAATTATCTCTTTGCTGTTCTCTAACTCAGCAGATGGAGAGGGAACCAGCTGTGCTGGAATCACATTGAAGCAAATCAGTCTCTATTATCAGTCATGCAGCTCCAGCTCAGTGATCACAGTCAAGAAATTAATGTTTCAGGGAGAGTTTACACACTTTCCTATACAAACCAGGTCATTTCCATCCCGCTGTTACCTGCAGTTACGGTCACCGTAACTCCTAGTAAATCCAACTGCTTAAAATCAATGAAAAATTAAACAATGTATAAATACTTGAGTAAATAGAAATAAGGAACTGACAGCCTGATCCACATCCACTGAAGGTTGTGGGATTCTTTGTGTTCATTCCGATGGTCTTTGGATTAGGTCCCAACAGTAAAGATTTTGGCCATACCTCTGTGATGTTGGCATTGCACTCAGGTCTTCAAAAGGGGCATAAGGATGAATTACCAGTGCCTCCTCAGTGCTCATATTTTATTTTTTTAAAATATTCATAATTTTTGAACAATTTACCCTTCCATGGCGGGACAGGTGCTTCTTGGCTTAATCAGAACAACTTTCCTCACTTTGTGCTGTGCATGTTTTTCATCTGTTGTCTGCCGTGGATCCTCCCAGCAGCAAATTCTCTGTGATGGACAGCAGGTGAAGTAACGTGAAAGCTGGTGCTGAACTCCCAGTTGTGTCCCTACGGACACTCAATTGCCTAGAAAGGCAATGCTGTGGAGTGGGAAGGCTGCAGCTCAGTACTGAGCTTCCTTGTTCCTGGACAACTCTTTGTTCAGTATTTGCTCTACATGACATTAGCATTTACAGACAGGAGCATGCTTTTAAAAACTGAGGAATAAAATGGCATCTTTTAAAAAAATTATCATTAAATTATTTTCTTATTCATTCAAATAAATTTGAGGGTGACAAAGATACACAAAATCACCTTTACCATCATATAAAAGGTAACAAAAAACCCGAAGTGGTGACTAATCAAAAGAAGTTCCTGTAGAAAGACGGAGCTGACTCCTGGCCCACAGAATGTGAGGAAGGTGTCCGTGCTATGCGAGGGAGCATTCCTCTTCTGTGACTCAGCTTGGCTGATCTGAGAATGCAGATGACGGGGGCTAGATTCTTCTTCACTGTCTCCTTGTAAATGCCTTTTATTGATCACGTAAACAGTAGTTCTGAGACTTGAATGGAGTCTTTTCCCATGCTCACAGGAGATTGCAGTTTAGCTATAAATTTTGCTAAACCTCATTTAAATGTCTTACTGCTCTCTCAGACATGGTGAACTTGTTTATAAATCATCTGTATGAATCATCACTCCGCTCTTTTAAAGACACATAAAGCATCCACTACAAAACCGTAGAAAGGAGCAGCTCTGAAATGTTTTTAAGGCGACTGGGCTGTGCCCATAAATTTAAGTGAAATAAAACCTTAATTGAAAAATATGGCTTATTTGTATTTGTAATTAAAAGCTGGGCTTTTCAGAACTAAACATCGTCAGCCTGTCTCTTTTTCCCATTGCAGTTCATTAAGATTTCACCACCACGGCACAGTCAAAGTCCTAAACCCTGGATTCACGCCACCTAACCAAGGCGTCTAAGAAGAGAGATTTCTTAGGCTCCCTGCATAGTCAAACAGAGAGAACGAAGTCCCTCTAGGAAGTGTGGGAACACAAACCCATAGCAGAGCACTTTGTGCACACACGTGCACAGAGCAGGGTCCCTGCGCTCAGCCTTGCAGCGTTTTGTGTGTAGGTGCACACACACTCACAGCTGACGTGCTCTGGGGTGCGGGTAAACTCCATGGGGTGCTGACGGCCACAAGCAGTCGGCATCGGGCATGGAGCAGGCTCATTTTCACAAGGACCTGGCTTTAGAATAACGTTTGTAATCAGAGATGAAAACACAGATGACTTTTTTAACCTTTACAGCGGAACTTCCTTCTGTTTTCCCAAACTGCTCTAAATTTTTTAATTCCTTTAGCCTCTGACCCTCCAATTATATCCACTCTATCAAATTAAATTTGATCTCTTAGCAAATTAAACACCTCTTAACAAATTAAAAAATAAACTAGTACGTTTGAGATGAAAGCTAGTTCATGTTTCGTCTTCTTTGAATGGAGCTACCCATCGTATTTTTAACATTACCAAATGCCTACAAGTGTGCAGAACTATTGCCTGATTTGTAGACTTGCTGAAACACTGTCTTACCACACTGCTTGGATTTTTTTTCTTCAGATGATCCTTCTTGTGTGGATTTCTTCACGTGGTGTCATCTGGTACCCCAGCACGGTGTCTGTAACCACAAATTTTATGGCAAGCAATGTTGTAAATCATGCACGAAGAAGAACTGATAGCAGCATGTTATCTGAACCCTTCAGTGCCAGGATTCTCTTCAATTGATGTTGGAATTAACTTTGCTTTGAGGCAAGACATGGTGCCGCAGAAACCACTGATGGAAGAGACATCTTTTCTAAGGGAATGTCTGAGGTACAGTAATTGCTGGATAGATGTTGAAAAAGGAATGTTTCTGTTTTTTTCTTTCTTTCCTGACCTCACTGAAGTACAGGGTACTATGGATCACTTGAACACTGAGACTCCAGGGGCAGTTCTTCTTTCTTTAAAAGTGTCATTTTGCACTGTCCTGTGTTATGAGGAAGAAATTAAGGCAAGGAAGCCGTTTCTGGCTAATTTCCCAGAATGCAAAGCAAAAGAGATTGGGAGCTCGAGGAGGAAGGTTACAGTGTGGCAGCCTGACAGATCGCACTATCAAAAATGTTTCCTTTCCCCTCTCTTTACAACACTATCATGCCAGGGTAAGGAAGCTGTTTACTGCCACTTCCACAGAAGGACATTCAAATGGCCGTTGTCTGAGAACGCAGCGTCACGTGTGTGACCACGAGAAGTAAATAGTGCACTACAAAGATATATGGTGCTTCTCTGTTAGACTTGCTGCTGGAAAAGCAAGTTTTGCGTCGTGCTAATGTTTTTATTGTTTTGAAGAATTCACTTTCTGCTTTGTGTAGAAACTCAGAGGTGGTTAACTAGTAACTTGAAATGTACTCCTAGAAATATTCAGCATTAGAATATTTGGACTTTTAATATTGCTGTGTTACAAGTAAAATAGAATTTCATATTTCAACTAACCCAAGGAACTCAGACTTATTGAGCTCAATGGTTACATTTTCAACTTTCTAAGCTCATTAGATATGTACTTTTAAAATTTAAACTTGATATTTTAAAGTAGTTTTTTTCAGAGGCGAGGTTGTTTGAATGCCAAGATACTGAAGAATGTCTTCCTTTTAATCTCAAATCTCTCTGCAAATTTTGATTCATCCGTTACGCAAAGGAAATCTCAAGAATATTACAGTCCGTTAATTCATGGTAAACTTCTCTAAAGAGTTATTTATTCACACAGGTTATATGAAAAAAATGAAAAAGATAAGCGGATGATTTACTCTAACCAAATAAGAGTTAATTCTATTTTTATACATTCTCCTAATGCTTTTATTTAGTTCCGAATCCACCAGCAAACAAAAGAAATGTAAACATAACGATATCTGAAATCCTTCGGTATCGACACATTCAGTGACACTACGTATCAAGTGGTACAGTTGAAAAAGTCTCTGCATTGAAAAGATACACAACTCATTTGCCAAACCCCTTCTGAGACAGAGCTGTGTTCTACTGTAATTTTCTGGGGAGTGCCTATGAGGGACGTATTTATCTAATTCCACCCAACCCCACAACTTCGTTTGATGAATGTAGTTCAGTTTTACTGCTTTTTTAAAGTATCGTTTCAGCAAAAGATTAGCCAGCTCAGCACTAATGCCAGACAGTGGTCACTTAAAATTAGCAGTTCCTTCTGCAACAATTTAAATTAAAAACATGTATTCTATGATACTTTAAAAAAGGATGATTGGAAACATATCTCAGCCTACACCGCTCTGTCTTGATATTGGACGTTGTGTAATTATAACCTTTTTTCTAGGAAAACTACAAGTTTTTTTTTTTTGTTTGTTTTTATAATTGTGTCCTTTTTATTATTTGATGTAAAATAATTAATTTATTAATGCATAGCTTTTCCTTTATATTTCTTTGCTCACTTCCTGAAGTGACAACTGAGGAAAGAAAATGGTAGTGTCACAAAGTATGAATTATGGTGTAAAAAAAGCAAAAAATATAAGTGTAATATTTAATTATTTTATAAGCTTTGTAATAAAGTACTCTAATGGTTTCATTATATTTGGAATTGTAAAATTCATGAATAAAATATGGAGGCTATAAGTAAATATCAAGTAATATAAGTGGTGTCTTCATTCGTCTGCATCTGTGTTGACCGCCCCATAGTATCGTTAAGTAAAACATTATCCTGTTTTCTTCTGCTATGTCACTGGCTAATCTGGGACTCGGAGCCAGCGCCAGCTCTGTGGAGGGGTAGCGACAAAAGCTGTTCTTTGGGGCAGTGGAAATTTAGCCACCGCAGCTGCGTGTGACCTCCCTGCCTAACCATGCCCCTACCATTCAGGTCTGGTATGGGTTAATATTGGCGGGGAACTCTCAAAACAGTGGGTTTGAGTGTTAACAAGCCATTATGATGAATGGGATGGAGGTCATTCCTTTCAGGCACTCAAAGTCAGGCGTATGTGCTAAGGTCATGTGAAACTTCTCTACTTTTGAAGGTCCCATTATACTGGCAAGTGAGGAATGCACGACTGGTTATTCAACAGAGTGAATATATTGTAGTTGCCTTTTAAGAGCAGAAGATGTTTCTCATTTGAATGACTGCCCTACCATTGAAGCAGCTGGCTTGGATTGTGCCCATTCCAGGCACAAAAAGGCAAAATGGACATAATGGTTTTATTTTCGTACCAACACAAAAGCTAAAATACACAAAAATACAGTTGCCCCACTATGTGCAAGACAAAACTGACCTATTGCTCTCTCATCAGAGACAGTGGAAACTTGTGCATCACAGAACCAGCATGATTCTTCCCTGCATGTAGTTATATCTGCAAGGTGGTTTGTGAGGTAAGAAACTTCACTCAGCACAGTGTTAGGTTTGACAGCCTCTCCCATCTGCCTTGGGATACTTTATTTATAAAAGCTACTCAGCTAAGAAGTTTCCAAGCCAGTCCCTAGTAGGGACTACATCGATTCACTGGATCATTTCATATGTATGTTCTCTAACACATATTTGCACTTTTCCCTTCATTTGCCATCACTCAGTACTCTGACAACAGCAAGCTCTATAGAGTATTGTTGATGATAGGAAATACTGAGCGTGCTTCTGATTTACAGTATAATCCAGCAGGTGACAACAAGCAATAGATCAGTCTGCCTCTGAAGGATTCCCAGCAAGCGCTCTTTCAAACATGATCTGGACTAGTGATTTGACTAATTAATATGCCCACACAAGAATTCAGACTAAACTCCTTTGTGTTCTGGGCTAGAATTTTGGAGTTAAAGTGAACTGACAGTTGTCAGAGAATTACAGTGTTGGAGATGGATGTTGAAAGAGGAAATACTGCATAAAGATGTGCTATTGTGTGGTTGGATCAACCCCAAGTCCACAACGGTTTTATGGCTGAGCCCTTACAACGATATTTGGTATACAAAGCTTGGCAGTTTTGTAGAAGCACATTGCTGCAAGGCTCACTTTATAAAGCAGAATGGGGTCTTTTCACAAAGGAATAGCTCCGTTTCCTGTAGTCAGATTTCATCACTCAGGTAAAGGATGCATCTGCCTAAAACTCAAACAGATATTTAATGAATGGCTTGATTGTGTAAATCAAACTCAACCATCTCGGATGCCCAGAAGACATGAAATGTTGGAGACAGATGAACGTTTCACTGCATGTGGTTTTATGGTAACATGATCCATATCCCATATTTCCTTTCTTTTTCAACAAATCCTATTCAAAAGCATCAGTAAAATAAATTAACAATATTATTCCTATTGTAATAGAAGTCCAACCCTACTGAGTCCCTGGGATCCCACTGTGTACAACACTGTACACACATGTCACGAAAGGCTTACAGTCCTGAGTGTACAAGAAGAAACAACAGGAAAAGAAGATGTTAACAGTGAGCTCATTGTGATTAGGGGAAAAAGTGTGGCTCCTGGCCCACAGTCTGTCTGGATGCTGCAGAACGTTTCAAAGGCAGCTCCATGCAGATAAGATCTGAAAGAGCAATACTGAGGAACTTTATCTTGACCTTGTTTCAAACGCAAACGCTGAGCGATGCTGTGGTCTGAGAGGATAGTAGAGGGGAAAGGCAGTAGAGAAGCGGGGATGCAGTGGAATGAATCAAAGATGAGGTGTGTTCAGCGCTGAGTCCTAACCAAGATAATGACTATCACAAAAGGAAAGCAATAGATACGAATCATTCAAACTGCTAGCCTGGTCGTTATCGGGGAGTACGGAGATGGGAGTTTTCGGCAAGGCAGTAAGTCTTCTTTCCGTCCAAAAAAGTTCTGAAATAAGGAGATGCAGCTGCTAGAAAATAGCTTACATTCCTCCCCAGCCAATACTGTATGAACATCAGCCAAATCAAGCTGACCTTCCTGTCTACTTCCTGCACGCTGTGCACCACTATCACAGATATTCTTCTTTCCCTGCTCTTCAGAGCAAATCCAGGTCCGGGCTGGGCTGGAACGTGTCCTTCGATGTATATTGCATCCCACAGTTCTTCACCTTGCAGCTCACAAATAACGTGTGCTTCCCACAAGAACGGACAGTGACAGGGCAGCAGCGGGGCTGTACTGACTCTCAGACCTGCACTGCAGATGGTACAGATGTGGGTTGCTACCTAGAGCATTTGTATTGCATGTCCCATGGGGAACCATCGCTTCTGCCCTGGGCAGAAGTGACCAGAAGCACACTCTGGCCCGAAGAGCTTGCCTTCTAACAGCCAACACACTCCAGGCAGGGCTAAGGGAAGGAGTGTGCATGTTTTCCATGAGAGATACCAGAGCAGAAACAGCCTGAATGTCCCAGCTGGGCTGAACTAGAGACAAAACCTGAATTTCTCAATTCACGATGCAAGGTAGTAACATCAAAAACAGTTTTCCTCACCCTCCCTGAAGAAAAGGATCTATTATAGCACCTACACTTCAAACTACTATATATTTTGTGTGCTTTCTGTTCAGTAATTAGTATTCAGCCATGGACACAATCTGTTTCATGTTCTGGATTCTGCCAATGGAGGCAGGAACCTTCAGCTAAGCCCTAACCTCCAGGCTTACTTTCTACGCATTAAGTCAAGCTATTGTCACAATGCACTTCAGTCTTAACATTGTTGTGTACCACTGCAACTTAAGACAGACCTTCAGTACCCCTTAGGTAACCTGGGCTCTCAGGCATTAATTTATTATATTCTGTTGTGATAATGTTCACTAATCATTTCATAACAACATAGGAGAGCTGTCACCAAAGCTCATTCAAAAAGAATACGAAAAGGTTTATAATGGAAATGTTTACTCACTAAGTTCTTACCTATGCAAAGCAAAGAGATTTCAGAGAAAAGCATACACAAGAACTCTCTTCTTGGGATCTTTATCTTCTCCTATCACTGTACCTGGATTGGGTCTGTCTAATAGGAGAAACTAAAGGCATTCTCCCCACAGCAGGAATGTCTTGCCAACACTTCTGTGCTTCCATGGAAATAATGGCCCTCCACTAGCTCTACTTAGATTACAGTTGAAGATATTCAGGGTATCTGCAGAATTCAAGAGTTGCTCTTGTACAAAATACTCAATCCAACCTACCATGACCTTTCTGACCAACTGCCATAGTGCATGGTAATGATTCCTCACCTCGGCACTGCAGGACACTGCAGTGATACTCGGGATTCCCGCAGGGCTCAAGCAGAGCGAGGCACATCAGCACAGACTATATTTTCCTTCACAAGCAAAGATGAAACACCATTAATGATTTTCCCTGGATGCAGTTATGGCTCGTCTCACAGGAAAAGCCATTCTGCTGCAACGTGCTCCCCAGAGCCCTAGAACTCACATTTCCACATTGTATGTTGAACGTAACTGTTGAGCAAGTAAAGTAACTGAGGTCTCTATTTCCTCAAAATGCACCAGCAAAAAAAAAGATTTTTATATGCTACTAAATGAAACATTTTTTGGTTTTCATTTTGGTAGCTTTTGATAGCTGAAATACAACTTGTGCTTGAAAAAGACAGAATAAGCTTTCTAGGTATATTTTTAATATCCAAACAGATCCTCTCACTTATTTTTTTCCCCAAATCATACAAACAGATAAACCCTGCCAAAAGTGCTTATAGATTATTCATTGTATTAATGATATATCACTATTTATCCACAGGAGCTGAATAAGATGCAATACATAAAACATTGTTTCACTGTCCACAAAATAGATACTCTACTTTCAAGTCCATTAAAGGATTTTTAACTTTCAAATAATTTATTTTAATGGTACAGCACCCTCCATTGATAGATTATTTTTTAACTGGATCAGAACATTTCATTTCTAGCTAGAGATACTGCTTGTCAGCAGAAAGCTCATCAGCTCAGACTTTGTAAAAACACACTGCAAATGCCAAGTTGCCCAGAACCACCATGACTTACTCATTCTTGTCTTTGCTCATGTGTGGGAAAAAGTCAACCAACACAGACAATAACAGGCTGTAAACACAGCTCTCTGCAATTAAATGTAGTGTATACATCTTCAAACTGTATCATTTACCACAATTTAATTTTGAGGGTTTTGGTGTCCACTTCTAAAATACTAGTTGCAAAACCAAAATTGTGTGTAAACAAACTGGAACATATAATTTGAAAAGCATTCAGCTATTGAGTGAGACCGTCAGACAGTACATGGGCTACTGTGACACACATCTACCACATCACATGTTCTGAACTTCAATTGGCATCATGTCTTGTGGCTAGTTAACATCTAATGCTGAATTTTTTTTTGTTGTTTCTCAATTGCAAAGGAACTTGTCATGAAAGTCATGAACTTTTCATGAGCTGATCGTTCAGATAAGCATACAGCTTGCTCAAGTGTCAGACACAGTCTACTAATCTCTGCCTACACTGGACCTGTGTTACTTCAGCCACATTGATTGAAGAGCGTACCAATGCAACTCTCAGGTAGCTGATACAAAACACTTAACTCACTAAGACGCATTTCATATCTAGCACACTCGTCAGCCATTTTATTTATTCCTTAGCACAGAGATTCTACCCCAGAGCTGACACATTTTTGAGAATTCTGCGCAGTCATACTGCTGTCTGTAAGGCAGAGCTAAAGCCTCCCAGCCCCCCTGCCGCCATGCAGTGTTGCAGGCTGGTTGTGAGCACTGGTGAAAAAACTTCATCTGGATGAAGTAGCTGAGAAGCCAGAAGTTCACAAAACTGTTTGTATAACAGGTGAGGGTGGATGCCAGAGCTATAAACTAAAGTTTGGGACTACAGGGCTTCTGAGCTTTGACCTGCTGTGATCAACAGCTGTGAGGCTGAAGGGAGGCCAGACTGACTTGTGTTTGCTGCACAGTATTTGCATTGCCTTGAATCTCACCCAATCTTCAGTGTTTCTGCCGGTCTTCAGCAGGGACCAAGAATGAGTTTTCATCTTGAGGGGTAACTTGGAAACACAAAATAGAAGGCACAAAAAAAGCAGAGATCAGATACTGTACAGGATTTGCTGATATTCTGTTGTTGCTTGAGGGATATGCTCACTCTCTTTTTACAGCCAGTGCTAAATCTATGATCAAGAAGGAGTATTTTTTTCTCACCCATTTAAGATCATGTGGACATTTTCAAATACATTCTTATTATTATTGCACATATTTTAACCTCTTCTACCATCTTCTGTGAATTACCAGGTTTTGAGTCTTTGATCTTTTGTATCAAGTCTGCTGTAAGGTGGTAGATAGCATTTTTGCAACTTCTTATACTTGCACTGGAAGAAGGGAAGGGGAACAGAAGAGCAGATACTCTTTTAGTTCATTCTGGACTCGACACCTATGACATAGCAGTCTGTTGTGTTCAGAGACTGGATTTGATTAAACAAGTGATCCATTTCAGCCCTTTAACCACCTCTCTCTAGCTCATTGTATTCGCCATCCCCTCTTTGATTAGTTTGGTTAAGTGGTTAATTTTATTTAGGGCAGGCACAACTCACACCTCATGTCTGCACAAAGGCACACGCAATGGAGCCCTCGTGTTGACTGATAACAGCACTGAACTGCTGAGAGATTGTGACTTAAAGGGAGATTAAATGTCTTATTCTTCTTTTAGGTGAGAGTAGAGACTCCCCTAACAAGGCCAATTTTAGAATCTGCGACTCAAACTCTTCTTATTCACATATATACAGCATATATTGTACAGTTCTTGCAGGCTGTTAATCTATCTCTTTTCTCATATAAGGAACTTAATTAAGGTGGAAAAAAACCCAAACTATTTAATACATGCTATGCCTTCTTATTTGGGAACAGCCAGAGTAAAGCAGTTCCCCACCTTCCTAGATTACACAATCACACTTTGCTCAGGAGCAGAGTGCTTCAAGGACCGGGTTATTCATGTTGCTGGCTTTTGTAAATGCTCTTCCCTGAACTTCTCATTAACCTTCCTGAACCTCATGCCTACTGAATGGATCCCAGCCAGCATCCTTCAACTACCAAAGGACTCTTTGAAAGGAGAGTTTACACCTCAGTTTCCAAATTGTGTTACTGTAGCATACTAACTACATAGAAGAGGAAGGCAAACAGTGGATTTGCTTTCTTAAAAACAGCAGTCGATTAAAAAAGTACCAATAATGTGAGAATCATACAGTCCTGAAACCCTCAGACATTTTGGCACGTAGCTCTGTCTCTCTCGGACAATTGCATCCCCTTTTGCACTGCTTCTCTCCTCCTGTTCCAAACCTCCCCCCTGAAGCCATTGGTGCGGGGGAGCAGAGTGGGTTGTGAAGTGTCTTGGGGTAATCCACTTTGACAGGGAACTACGCTGATTAAAAGTTATGGCTTTGGAACGGTAAAGCTCCCACTGCTGCCCATGTACACGTTGCTGCTTTCTATTTAAACCTTAACAGTCACATCTAATCAAGAGCAAATAAGGACTTTTTATGAATTCCATGAGAAAAATTCCCCTCAGGTGTAGGTTGCACGGTTTGATCAGCTCCAGTATCATGTTTTAGCGTTTCATATTAATCCTGCAGATTCTGAGCCAAGAATGCTTGCTTTCATACTCGCCTGACGGTCAGGCAAAAACATTTTGGCAATTTGTTACTATTTCGGCTAAACTTGCAATATGCAAATTAAGATCTATGGCAAATGAAGGCTTAAAACTATGCATTTGTCTTCACGTGGAACGGTATCATGTAGTTGCATGGTGCCAAAAAATACCATAGCTGGGCAGAGAACAAGCAAATTACAACTCCCAGAAGGCACCGGAGAGTTGTACATCAGCATTTTGTGTCCTGATGACAGGAAACAAACTATTTCACAGTCTGAGATTTTCTAGAAGATATGGAGTTGACCCAGCCCTCAAACTTAAGTATTTTGTTTCAGTGTTTCCAACTGAAAATTGTTAAAGTGTCAGGTAAATCTAGGTTTTTCAACAAGGCTAAACTAAAAGAAAAATTATTGTTCTATGAAATGTGAGTATCCTGTTGAAAACACACTGATGGGAAAAAACTGTTTAAGTACAGATAACATTTCTATTCCCCACTATTCTCCCATCCTCCCCCTGGTTTCTCCATGCATAAGCAATTAAGATCATTCCCAGCCATGTGCCGATTCAGCTCTGCAGCAATCACATTGAGGCAAAGAGACAAGATACAGCCTATTCCCTACCTCATCTTTCTGGGGTAGTACAGAGTAACACAAACCGTGTAAGTAAGATTCAGAGGTGCTCTAGAGAGACGCATTCCTGTGTGGTCTTATTCCCTGCTTTATATTCTGCAGTACTGAAGACAATAGGATGACACATGGACTGGAGATAGATCCACGCATACTTTCCTTCCTAAGTCAGGGTTTCCAATGAAAAGCATTGGAAAACTGAGATACATGCCCAAAGTTCAGCTCAGCCTGAGCCTTGGGGTCCAATTTTCATCTCAATCAGAAATAATTTCCCTTCAGCTAAAGGATTCATAACCGTACAAAATCAGTGTGTACAAGCCAAACTCAAGCCACATCTGGTAATAAGGACTTTAACAGCAAGAAGGACAATAATTGAACAGCACATATTTTTTCCTCAATCTGTCCCCTCACATACCAGATTGTGGAAGCTGCTTTGCCTCACTCCTCTAGCTTACTGGAACAAACTAGTCTTAGTTATGCACAGGCTACCTTATTCACTGTTTTTACCTAACAACTCCTAGAAATACCGCAAAGAATTTGAAAAGCTAGTGTTGCGAGGAAGTCATTCAAATGTCGGTTGGACTTAGTTGATATAAATACTTAATTCTGTCTTGGAGAAGAAAATTGAACAAAATCGAAGGGATCTGGTGTCCAATATGCGTGGGGCTGGTACCTGGTACCTGCTGTGGCCGATGAGAGGGTGCTCTCCAGTGT
The DNA here is from genome assembly GCF_034619465.1 of Leptosomus discolor. Taxonomy (NCBI): domain Eukaryota; kingdom Metazoa; phylum Chordata; class Aves; order Leptosomiformes; family Leptosomidae; genus Leptosomus; species Leptosomus discolor. Next base: position 54,506,591 of record NC_141398.1, on the reverse strand, counting down.
GAGATCAGAGAACGGCACAGCAGCCCAAGAGCTGTGCTTCACAAAGTAAAAGAATATGCGTGTTCTTAGACAGCCACCTAGTGAGTTTAGTGAGGAATCAAGAGCTGGAAGAAAATTCAGTGGACTCCTACAGAAACTGGAGTTACAGTACGATTACAGTGCTGGAACAGTGCCAAAATTAGCAATGCATTTCATAGGTTTTTCACCTCATAGTTAATGCAGTAGCAGAGCAGAAGGGTTCTTGAATTACCTATGAGCTGTGAGACAAGATTCCTCATCACTTTACAGTTCTAGAGATGAATGTTCAGGTAAGAGTCCAAGTATTAAAAAAGATGTCTGAAGGTTAAGTAAATTTCAAAGTTTGGGTTAGGAACAAGTATATGTGTATGTTTATATATCTATATATATATTTACCCCACCTTTTTCTTATGTACCCGTTTCTAAATCAAAACATCACTGTTGACTGAAAACCCTTACACCATGCAATATAAAAAAGGGGCAAGTCCAGAGGGAGAGATCCTTAGAACTGCCCATGGGAATTTGCACAGACAGCCCGCTTCACTGGTGTGTTTGTATTCTACCATTTCCGCTAACCTAAATTTGAATGTGGTTGTGAAAATAACATGAAGATTTTTGACTAAGACAACAGAACCTATGAGCCCAGTTCATGCCAGAAATTGTACTTGCATTTGCTAGTTGTGTGCGCTAAATCTAGCCCTATGAAACAAATGGGGGAAAAAAAAAAAAGCCCTCAACCATAAGGGTCCACAGAAAAACATGCAGGTATGAATTCTGAATTTGCTTGTGCGAAGTTATCCAGGGAGACCTACGACAGAGTTACACACTTACGGTCTCGTACCTGTGTTAGTGCTCTGCATGTTCACAGAGCCACAACATGCAACTTTATCCTCACGTTAGAAAGATGCAGAATGTGTGGAATTACAATAAAGCAGCCAGAGATGGCACCTCATCAGTCCAGCGGTTGCCTATTAACCACTGTTTGCTAAATTACATTTTGCTATGAAGACCACTTGTGAGAAGAAAGCTCCCAGATGGTCTCTTTTTATAACTGCGATCATTGAAAAGAAATTTCAAAAAAAAGATCAGCTGAAATAAAAAATTAAAACACTAGTGGAAAACCTTGGTTCTCTGAAGATTTCTCTAATGTTACTAGGCCACAGAATAGCTGAAGGGCGGTGAGTAGGTCAAAGAAGAAACAACTAAACCCTGCTGATGATACTCTGGGATGCTGTAGAATTTCTACTTAGATATTGACTGCCTCCCAAAAATCAGGTACTGAGAACTGCCGTAGCTGCAGATCATGTCCATCCTGAACTATTGCTGCAGCCTTGGACATGTAGTTTCTTTGTTCTTACAGACTTGCAGTGTTTGTAATCCCAAAGTCCAACAATATAGTAATATACTAAAAATAGCTATGAGTGTGCTTTGAATTCCTCTTAGAAACATCAGCTCTACAAGCCTAATTAAATATCCTTGACACACAAAAAATAATTGCAAAAAAAAAGAAAATCTCCCTCATGAGGGCCAGATGATTTTAATTAGGTCTCACTCAAAATCTTCCTAGCCTCACACGGCTCAGCTCACTACAAAACGTTCAGTCACACTGAGATTGCACGCTGTGCTCCAGGCCTCTCCTTTCCCTTTCACACTGGTTGCTGCTTTTCTGTCCCAATTTCTCCCTGTTCCTTAAGAATTTATTGTCATCCAGACTTCAGAGCTTCAGTTTTGAAACTCCCCAGACATGTGGGGCTGGTGCCATTTGCTGATTTTTGAATACTCAGGAAGAGCTAGCCTGCACATATGGCATGCTTCTGTGTAGAAGCTGAACATATGCACAAAGGTTCCACACAAAATCTGTGGAGGAGGAGAAACAGTATTTATTTATTACTGATAAGAGTTACAGCCCCTTTATCGTCCCACACACACAAGAATATCTGCTATCAGCCCAGCAACTGGAATGCAAATGCAGATCTCATGCCTTCCTTAGAGGGCAAAAGGGGTTAAATCCTGATGGCAGCTCACCAGACACTGAAGGGTGTCACCAGAGGGAGTGTGGGTACCACCACCAACAGAAGAGATCCCAGCAAATTCCCACTTCTGCCATCCCCCTCCACAAACCTGAGTTTTCCTCTCTTTTGTACGCAGCAAGGAATGGTGCCATGATGCTGTGGTGCTCTGCGACCGTGCTGAGATATGCGAGATACGCACTTTTCGGTGTCCCAGTTCCAGCTCATATATTTAAGAGTTTGGCATTAAAGAACTGGGGCATCTCTAAAGCACAGGCTTCCACCTTCCCCTTTCCCAGCCATACTTATTAAGTACTAAAATTTATACTCCATGAGAATTCGAATGATACTAATATCCAGTTTGCTCTAGGTACATATTTACAAATACTTGAATTATTGTATCTGCTTCAGTGTAACAGATATTTGTTGTCATAGTTAATAAAGTCCTGCAGTGCATTCTTGTGTGATTTCTTCTTTCCTGGAACTGAGTTTTTTTAAGCATAGGGCTTTGGTTTGATTTTTGTATGTGTGTGTGTGTGGGCTATTGGTTCAAACATACCCAGTATTAAGTGTCACAAGCCTCATCCTGGCCCTGAATGACTTTTGCTTACTACACTGTTTTATCTCTCATCTCAAGGGCTCCTTCTAGATCCTGCATTGACTTTCAAATGGTTTTTGTTTGTTTGTTTTTAAATGCCAAATCAGGGAATCTGGCAAATTATAACTTACAAGATTAAATACCAACTGTTGGAAAGAATTGCAACATGGAACATAAACCTTCTGAAACATCTCCACTGCAGTGTCATACTTCTCCTCCACTTAGGGTCACCTACAAATGTTCCCCAAATGGCCACTGGTTCCCAGCACTCCCCTGCTGCTGGATTTTGGTCTGAACTTCTGCCAGCCCCTTCTGCAGCTGCTAAGGTTTCCAGCTCTGATGTTAGGAGTTCTGTTCCTTCATGCTGTGTTTTTTCGTTTGGTTTTTATCTTACTTCTAGTACTGCAACTTGTCCAGGAAATTTATCAAGAAATCTGCTTCCACACTTACAAGCCTCTTTAAGGAGACAGTCTCCACGATTCCTCTGTGTGCTTCTCCAGTTTAGTACAGACATCTGCACCAATCTTATTAGCAACATTTAGAAGACTCTCTCTTTAATTATTAGAGGTTGAAGCAACAAAATTAGAGTAAGAGTCAAACTTAATTTGGCAAAAGAGAGAAAGCTGGTTAGTGCTGTTGTATTAATTTAGTCTTATGCTAGTGATTACAGTTACAGAAGGGCTCTAACCTGAAGCAGCTCCTTTAGCTCTGAAGCCATGCCTATATTGAGCTTCCTACCTACATGTATAATTCTTGCTTTTAGGCATCCCACCTGAAATGTGAGCAAAATTCATCCCTATCAGACTATGCAGCAGGTATCGCTTCTCAACACTTGAGAACATATAAAATATATTTCCTTTATATCAGACATGTAAAAGTTATACTATATGTTTTTCTTTTAGGTAATACCTGTATGTCACTAATTGCTACATTATGTGGTTAAAATCTTTTCAGTGATGACCCCTAAAAACAGTCCTTCAGAATATCTGAGTTCCCCTGCAGTAGTTCGACTGTGTCTTCCTATCATATGTCTAGAGGTCCCTTTCTGAGAGTATTTAACCTCTGTTTCTCCAAAGTGGATGAGTATTGCATGTTTATAGACATCTGCTATGGAAAACATATCTCTTATAAAGCCTGAATCAGATTTTTTTTTTCACCCATGACCTTTTGTTCTGACACAATCTTGTAATCACCCTATGAGGTACTGATTAACAGCCATAAGACACTGCAGAATTTAAGCTTGTAGAAACAATAATGTGAACAATTTCTGAACCTACAGATAGGTTTAGGCACAGCCTAAAATTTTGTTCTAGGACTTGTGTTCATTTGGCAATTTGTTCAACACCATTGCTCTGCTGTATTAAGTCAAAAGTCTAGGCAGGAACTGAAAGGATCCAAGGAATTGAAAGCAGACCAACTTTCTGTGACCCCTGGAAAAATACCTGACTTCTCATAGGAATGACCATTAAGCTGCATCCATCTTTCTGTGGTTTGAAAATAAGGGCAAAGGCTTGACTTTTAGTATCTTTGCAATCATGGGTTTAACCTTTAACGATTCAGAGCAAAAATATCTCTTCAGGGTCTTCTAATTTAGAATTAAATGCTACCATTCTCCCTGGTGAACTACCCCTGTAAATGGAAATTTGGTATCCCTCAAAGCCTCTGGAAAATACTCTAAGTAGACTGGCAAAATTAGAACCATGAATTCTCTTGCTGAGGAGAGTTTGGTGGATTTTTACTATTTCCATGATCTTTAACTACAGAAACATTCCTTTTAAAATTTTGTAGACCTTTCATAAAACAGAGTTTGGATTATTTTGCTGTTTCTATCCCTGATTTACTAACTGGAGATTTTCTTTTTAAGTTTTGAAAGCAGGCAAAAACATGAAATTACAGATAAAGCTGGTGAGAACTTGAAGTATGGAACAACTAAAAATTCACCTCTGATGTCAAGAGTAAAGCCATTTTACAGGAGCAACATTGTACATTGGCATAAAGCTCTCAATATAACACTCTCAAGGATATGAAATTAAACATGTACTGGAAATTATTTTACTACACTTTAATTTTTTCAAATCTGGCGTGCTGACACAGGATATGGCAGAGTAACCCACAGTACTAGGAAATCATATGTTTAGATCTCCAGTTTGTGTTATCCTGGGAACATGAGATACACAAGAACACAAATTTAACTATCTAAATTTACTCCATTTTTTGGGCAAATTCAACTGAGCTTCTATCAACCAAATGAATGCAGTGTGTGCTTGCAAAAGTTGCTCTGCAGACATGACTTGCCTGAGATTCTTTGCAGGTAGCAAAGTTTCAAAGTCATATCAGGAATACAAGAAAAAACCCTGTATTTGCTGGATGAGTTGCTTGCAAAAATTGATTTGTTCCATTTTAGTGAAAACAATCTCAGAAACACAAAGTTGTCACACTTTTTGTAAAACAGGAGAAGTGTTGACCCATCTGAGAAACTCAGATATACCTACCGGTTTAATAACATTACATGGATTAACAGTATGCTTGCATTGATGATACCACAGGGCTCAGATGACAGAGCCAATAGGAACACACTACTGAGCTTGGAGATAGCTTTTCTCTTGTCAGTGTTGCTCAATGCTGAGCCTATCTAGTTTTGGACAAAGTCTCATACTTTGGATTTGAAAGAAATAAAAACCACCCCTTTCTGTTTTCACAGATTTAGGAGATTTAAATTCAGGCAGTCCGTGAAACTTCATAGAAGCAAAAACTTCCCACAGCTCATCTAGAACTCAAAAAAGGTGTTTGCTCATTCTATTTGATGTTTTACACTCTTCATGTGAGACAATTCCCTCCACTGATCTCCCCTAGTGGTCTTAATTTCAGAACAGAAGTGTTGTATCATAGAAGCAGACTGCATGGTGAGATGGTAAAGTAAGTTGTAGAGAAACTCTTATGTCATACGGGAAAACTTTGAAAGCAAGTTACAGGTGTTTAGATTATTAAAAAAATGAATGATAAATCCTTACTTTATACCCTTTTTGGACATTATTAGAAGAAATGCTGTAACAACCGTCCCCAGAAGTGTGCTATTCTTGCTGTTCAGTATCAGTAAGACCTAAAAACTTTTTACCCTTTTCTCCCTTGTTCCTGTATCTACACATCAAGAGGGCTGTGGACTGAACCTGCAAAAGGGCTATCACTAACAGGCTCTGAAAATACAGGAAGAAAGAGCTTGTAGAGGTCCCTCAACTATGGCTTGTTGCAATGCAAGCATAAGAGGAATTGATCAAAGGTCGGTGTGAGATTTGGAAGAGCACATCATGCAACACAGGAAAGACATGGAACAGCAAGACAACTGTTCAGGTAGATCTGACTGGCTTGATCTGCTGGCTAGATTAAAGTGTGTCGTGGTTAAAACTTAGTATAAAGTCCATGTTATGCTGCTCAGAGCACACTGGAAGGGTTGGCTCCTTACAGCTAGCTACAGGTCTGGAGAGGAGATGGCCTACTTATGGTCTGACAGACCTGGTGAGTCTTTGCTTATGGGCATTGCCACCTTCAAAGTACAGACCAGAAGTAGCTTTGGCTTAATTCAGATCACAGTACATAGGGGAAACCTTGCATGAAGAATGGCACAATTCTTAATTTAATGACTTCCTTTCTGTGATTTCACTGTAGCTCTTCTCTCTAGCGTTCTGAAAGCACTGTATAGAAGTACATGGCCAAACAGCTGCACTGCTACAAGAAGCAGGACCCTTGCTTCCTTCTATGAGGGAAGTCTGTACATAAATATGGTTCAAGTGTTTCCAGGAAGTCAGGAAACTCAACAAGGAACCACTTTACTCTTTCATGTTATACCTGTCTATTTCTGAGCTACCTCTGCCAGTAGCATTCTATTTGAGTTGGTAAAAATTGAAGGAAGTTTATTAATGTTACACCTGCTCCTTTAATATACACCTCCAGAGAGGTGTTTAATGAGAGCACCTTTCATAGCATATAGCCAAGCTCTCTAACCCCCACTTCACAAGCCTGCTTCACTGAACACAATGCATAAATGAGCAATTGCATTCACATTGTCTGCCTGAAGGTTTTGCACATATGTGGATCTACTCATATGCTTTAAGAAAAAATACTCCTGCAAGTGAAAACATGAATGTGTCCTTAAAATTGCCCTTCTGAAAATAGCTCAGCCTATTTGTAAGAATTCCTGCAACTTAGCACATGCTTCATCTTTAGCTCAGAGTGTTAGCCAAGTAATAATCAGCACTCAGCAAGAATTAGAAAGCCAGTTTGTCACAGTGAGGTCATGGGGAAGATTATTCCTGCTTTATGTCTCCATTTATAATAAATATTCCATAGCCTGTCATGGAAAGGATGTAGAACATATTTATACTTCCAGTCTTCCTTTTCACATAAAATTCATCAACTTGTTCTGGTAAATTCAATAGGAGCCTATTCCCTTTTGTCATTTTTCACATGCCTCCTGGCTCAGAAGAACCAATAATCTACCTTAGAGTGCAATGGAGATATTGTATATCTTTGAAAGTCAATGTAGTATAGATCTAGATTAGCAAAGGTATTTAGGTATTTTCTTTTAAGGTAGAACATAACTGTATAAATCTTCTTCTCAGAGTCAAGTCAAACATATGATGCACTCACCTTATATTTAGGCTGCTTGGGACCATCTGTTGAGATATCATGATTCAATTTCACAACTTCATCTTGCTCCTATCCAAGTATTTATTGCCAGATAACTGTGGAGTTGGAAAAGCAGCCTACAGGACAGTGTAATGGCTGTATCTTCCTCTTTCATAGACACTTTAAGGAAAATCTAGTGCATTTCTCAGAACAGAAACATTCTCTTTTCTTAAAAAGGCAACAGAAAATGTGAGCAGTGTCTCACTACGTGGCAATGAACTATTGGAATAACTTGTGGTAGTCATTAAGGATTTAGTCCTACCCTAAGGGATCTCATAAGAACATCTTAGATAGTGCAGTTATCTCTGCATCTGCACGTATCTCTGCATCTGCACGTAGAGGTGCCAAGGGAAATGGTGATAAAGTTGGCTATTGCATAGCTTGCAGTAGAGTACAAGGAGTACAATAGGAAAATGTTTTCTGCAGATGAGATTGACTGTGTTGGGGAAATCAGTAACCCAATTACAGTGTTTTAATCGTCTGGGAAGACAGAGCAACTACTCTAATCTATAATGGGTGGCTTCCAGCATGACATTTCCCATACCCAGCTGGTCAGAGTGTAGCAGACATTAGACACAACTTTCCTATGTCCTCAGATTCTCTAAGGAAATACGGCAAAGGAGCTGTGTATTTTTACACAGACTGGAGACTCCTCACACCAGGAAATTCCCTTGGGAATATCTGGAGAACAGCACATGCCAACTCCGATTTGCAAGCTGGTGTTGCCAAGCTTGTGAAACAGGTTGGAGAAAAAGTGTAGGTTCTTCTCCTTTTCACTCTGAACATCTTAGCAGCACTGCAGTGACCATGCAACTTTATATAACAAAATAAATAAAAAAATATATAACAAAATAAATCAGATTGAGGAATGTGTAATAAGTCAGGTCCCAAACCACTGAAATATTACAAAAAGGGAGGAAGCAAAACATGTCAGCTAAGATTTCAACGGGATGGTATCTCAGATAGGCTTGTAGCATGAAATTGGCCAGCAAGCAGGAAAACCATTTATTTATAAGACGTGAAGATACATGTTGTATCTGTCCACTATAAGTAAACACAAAATATTTTAATGCATATTGTTGAAGCAAATTTAGTACAGACAGCTATTTCTTTTTACAAAACATATGGAAATAATCATGATGAGATTACTATTTTCAGAAATTCAGGCATGAAGTTTTGAGGAACTTCCAGTTTTACTCCAATAAAATAATTGCTTAGAGAGAAAACAACATTTTTTTTTTTTATGAAGAAAGTTTCTAATCCTACATTTCTTAATCCTATAATTCTTACCTAAATGGCTTTCACTGAAGTTCACTGCATAAAGAAGCATTCTCAAGTGAGTGAAAAATAATAATGAAAAAAATAGTAACATATTTAAGCTTCACAAAGAAATAGACAGTAAATGAGATGTTTGTCTTGAGACAAACTTGCGAAATAACTTGCATATGAATTTTTTTTTCACAGCAGCATAGCAATTGCTGATAGGGTTGTGGGGCGGATCACAGGTGAGCTGATTCTGCACTGATACTCAATGCCTAGCAGCATTTAACTATGTCACAAAGCAAGCTAACAGAGTAAATGAGTGCACCTATCCTCAAGAGGAGAGAGGACAAGGATCCTGGAAATAGAGAGGAAGAAAGACTTCTTTTTTTTTTTTTTCTCTCCTGAGGCTGAGAATCTGCTAAAACCTTATGTAACTTTGTGAATTTTTTTCAGCCAATTCACACAATTGTTATTTCAAGACAAGAAATCAGAGAAAGGATGAATGAAAGTTAAAAAAGAATCACACTGAGAACAAAGCAGTAACCACATCTAGGTGTTGAAAGATGTCAGAATTTGTATTTTAAGTTACTATCTTGCTCTGATGACCTGAAGATAAGTACCCTTACCTCCATCTCCTGATCTTTTCTTCAAAACATACATCCCATCTCAGTGGCAGCTCTGACCTGGGTCATTTCTCATAGCCTCTCCCTAAAAGCTCCTGACATCAGCACCTGGTCATTAGCTCTGGCTGTCTAACTTTACAGTAGCCATATCTCGTTTTCCATACTCAGGAATTGTTAGCATGGCATCATTCAGTCCACTGGACATTTACATAATTGTTCTAAGCAGGATTCTATGACATTTTAGTGCTTTTGTTTTGGGTCATTTCAGTCCTCTAACCTAAAGCTGCTAGTAATCCAAACAACAGGCTTTGCATTCTGACATATACACACACAGAGATTTTTACATTACATGGAAAATACTGGTGTTTATCTGAACAAAATGTCAAACGAGCTTAAAAACATCAGGTTTTGTGAGTCTTTCTGAGGCTGCAGCACTTTAACACTATCAGCATGGTATATAGAACAGTCAACAGTTAAATAGTGTTTAACTATCCTTCTCAACCAGCCATTTGCAGTTGAGAGAGTAGCATTAGCACCTCCGTGGTCCAGCTGGGGAGAGAGACATAAGAAGCTTCTGTCCCTTCTAAAGTAACACCTACCATTAGGATTAGAATTCAGGAAAACCACCTTAAAAGAATTGTATACAATCCCACCTACCTTACTGAATACTTTCCTTTCTCATGCTAACAAAACCTAAAAGTATTTTGCTGAATAAATCTTGAAGAAGGTAATATCAAGTATCAAGAGACAAGCCAGCTGAAAAATGAGAACCAGGATTAAAAACTTGCAAGGCAAATAAAGATACGAGCACTGAAGAAAAAAAAAAAAAACGACAACTGAACCACATGTCCTACATCATTGGTAATGTATCTTCGGTTAAGATGGGCTACACAATAAACCTGTCATAAAGGCCTTCTGCAGGTCCATGAACAACTATATTTAAAAAAAAAAAAAATCCTATAAAAAATGCTGAGCACAAACCCAGTTCAGTATAACTGAAAACTATTTCTTCTTGAAGTAAGTTAATGTAGCACGAGTGCGGCACTCCGTTAAATCTCTGGCACTTAACAGCACTTAGAGAAATACACAATGCAGTCTTGGAAGCCAGGCAAAGACAGATGGAAACGAACAATAAATGAACGGGTGGCTAGACAGACAGAAAACTTCACCCAACATTTTATCTTCCATCTGCTTCTCCTTGTAACTGTACCTTTACACAATCAATTCAAGCCCCAGATTTCCCTTCCTGACACTGGAAAAGGCACAAGGGCTGTTTATGACAGAGTGCAACGTGTTTAAACACACAAAACAAACAACAAAATTAAAATCTGAAGGTAAGCATTTGAGAGCAGAAACTCTTGAGAAAGGTTTCTTTAAATAAAACATTCTTGTTATTTCCTTTGTTTTTCCATATTGTTCTTTAATCTTCCTCCTAGAGGGGGGTCTGAACAACAGCGAGAGATAAGCAGAGAAGAAATGAGATGCAGCTTTGAAATAGTAAGATCTGTTTCTTTTCGTCTAGTTCTCTAGTATCACCTGCAGCAATATGGAAAAGCAGTAGGAAACATGCTGGGGTGGGAGTTTTGCTGCAAGCTTGTGTCACAAACACGAGCACACTTCTGCATGGCACAGAGTAGTCTTTTCCATCCTTCCCATCAGGTCTAATGATATTTGACACTTACAAGTTAACATATACCATGTTATTTCAAAACACTGTAAATCATCTTTCATTGAAATTTACATTGCTCCTGTGGGGCAGAAAGAAGGACAAGTTTCCAGGCTCAATAAACCACAAGAGTGAGTGAAATTCTTTAAAGGGTTTTATATAGGAGGATTGGTGCCTGCGATGCTGTGTACCATATCACCACAGATACTTCAAATATATATATATTGTTAACAATGTCTGCTGTCATCCAATGTGCAGTGATAGTATGAGACCAAAATTTTCTCTTCTCCATAGGAAGAAATATTTGCTACCTAATATAAAGTTAGTTCTTCAAGAAGTAAGTGATAAACAAAGCGTACTTAGGGCTGAAGGTACATTTATAATGTTGCCCTGGATTACTTCTTCAAACAAATCAAAACAACCTCAACATGCTGGGCTTTAGGAGTTCTTACTCACCATCTACACCATACTACATCTACTGAAACTATCACTGTCCACATCCATTTACTAGACTCAGGGAGAGTATGATAAAACCATTTTCAACAGGATTAGCAAGTATAGAGTTACTTGGTTTTATTGATTCAGAGGACAGATGGATTTCTGGTAGCAAAAGAAAACATACACCTCCACTTGAAGCTTCCACTAATTTCAATTTCTTACTTAAAGCAGCACAACACTTTTGAATTGTCCCTGGTGATCAACTCCAAATGAGAATGGGGTTGCCGTGGAGCACTAAATCAGTGCAACAAAGGACACTATTCCCTGGCATGAATATTTTTGTTTTTATGGCAAAACCATACTGATTTCAGGACCATTCTATAGCCAAGCATTTCAGAGTGCTGCAAAAACTCTGCAGGAGTTGCAGCACTGAATTTTATCAGTTGTGTCAGTTTGATGGGTTGTATTCCAGCTTCAGAGATGCAGCTATATAGTAATAGTTTATTGCTTGTACCTCTGACAAAGACTGTATTCTCTAGCTCTAGAAATGTACTTAGAGGGCTGTAAATAAAAAGCAAAATTTTGCAGGACTAGGATTCCAGGTAGCGAATGGCAAGAGGGCACATTCACAATAGAACACTGGTAGCATTTTCTGGCCCCTAGTTATGTGTTATTGCTATTTTAGCAATTGAATAATGATGGAGGAAGCTACAGCAACTTTGCCTTGGGTCACAAGGGAGATCCGTGTATAGGTTCAGAAAAACCTTCTGCATTTCCATCTCCCTGCATGTTAGTTCCCTATCTTAGGGAACACTCTTTGTGGAGTAACTATAACATAGTCTTTTTGTTAAATATCAGAGTATGGGAAAGACTAATTCTGCTGAGCAGAAACTTTGCATAATGCACATCATATCACGTATGCAGCACAGAGATGGCGCTTCAGCAGGTATGTACGAACCTGCATATAGGCCTATCACTACGTTCTAGCATACGGCTTATTTTGCAGAATTGCTTGTGTGTTCAGTATCGCAGATGACAATACCAACTCAGCTAATGGAGAGTTTACTTCAGCTGACATAGTGGAGAGCTCCTCTGAGAGCAAGGGCTGCAGAGTTTGCATTTCTGTGTTGTGTTGAACCTGATCCAACATCCATTCCACTGATGGAAAGACTCCTGTTGACTTCAGCATGCATTATATTAGGCCCTTGGTGCAGTTAGTTGCCGTGACAGTGGTTGAATGCTGAAGTTCTTGGATCCTCATGCTACATGGATATTTCAGAACTTAAGGAACACATATAAGACAGAGCTAGAGAAAGTTATTTTCCTTCCCTTTCAGTGCTCATTTTACAGTATACCACAAAAAATATCAGTTTCTCCAAGCCACTGAACAACCTTGCTTGCTTTTACATGCTTTTATTCTTGGAAAAAAAAATCAGACAAAAATATCAGCTGCATTGTCTCAATATTAAACAGTACTTCAGAATAATGACTGTCTAATTTTTTCTAATATTTAGCACTTTGGAAGTGGATTGTGTTGAGAGCTGAAAAGAATCAGGCATTTCATTTAGTGAATCACAAAATCCTAGTTAAAACCTTCTTCCATTGCAAGCATGTTCCTATATCACACAAGGCCATCAAGGACCAAAAGAAGAGGTTCTCTCAAGACACTTGGCTGAAAACCTCTCATATCACCTCATGCTAAATACTTTTAAACTTGCTAAATGCTAAATATTGTAAAAACAGTTTCAACAGTCTGATTTTCCCAGCACCACCACTTGCTTCTGAGATTGCTATTGCTTCTAAGATCTGCATGATACATGTAGGAATGATTCTTTTTGTAACTGTAGTTAGCTGGTGTTTTGTCATACTATTACTGTGATTAAATACATTAGTTCTCAGCAGGAACTCCTACTGACAAATCATCAGAAACTCAAAGTGCTTAGGAGAAAAAAGGCTGTATATGTAAACAGGGTTTTCCTTGTCTTCCATATTTTTTCTGTTTATAAGTGCCTCCATAATATGTCACAACTAACACAAGAAATTTAAGTTACTTAATGACCTTACACTATTCTTTGTCCTTTGTAGCAGCCGACCCTTTCCATTTATTGTTTAGCAGAACAATGCCCACACTTGGTGACAGTGCTGCGACCAAGGCTTACAAGTTACAAGCCATTGAGATTTGAAATCAAGGTGGATTCTATTACTATAAGAACATACTTTGTTTTGTGTACCATTTTTTTTAAAAAAAAACCCTCAACATAAGATGGCATCATCAGGAGAATGACATCCTGGAAAATTGTTTCAAGAGAATGAGGATTACAGGCTATCCATGGAAACAATCTACTTGAGGTATTTCCTAGAGATGCTATCACTGTCACAGTAAAATTTCAATGTGTGAGGCAGATAAATATGGATGGCAACTGAGCTGCAAATTGACCTTGTAGGCTTGGGATAGATTTAGTCACTGCTGCCAAAAAAATTTTCAGGTACATCAGAGATTTGTGCCCAGGGGTCCTCTTCTTACCCAACTAACTTGTAATCACAACTGTCAGTTTCAGAACATTTATATGACCCTGTGGAGTGCAATGTGAGTCAACCACCTGAATGTGAAATTCGTTAGACAACTGCAGCATGCTCAGTGGGAGCAGATTGTGAGACAACGGTGATGTATAAGAGAAGATGAAAGAACAGGTTAAAGGGTTCCTGCAGTGGTTTTGCAGGTTTGGGAATAGGTGTGCACATATTATGTGCCAATGTGCCTTCTCACACACCTCAAAAGAGATCATTTGGATGCTGTGAAAACTTCAGCAGTAACAGAACCTGACACCTATCTCTTCCAGTATCAGGGTATAACAATGATTGGACTACACTTTAATAAGTCTTGCCATTCCTTGTTTATCAAGGACATCAGGCTTTGAAAGCACAATTTGCTAGCTTATAATTTTGCTGTAAGAGGTGTGAGCAGCCCTCCCCACACCACTCTACCCATTACCTACAACACCGCTCAGCCTATGCCAATCACTCATCTGTAATTCATTCTAATTGTATAAAGGGATTTTGAACACTACTAACTTGGGTCTAGTACAAGCAAAGTGGATTTATTACTCCTCCCCCACTCATACTTCTTTTAGCCTTCAGTAGTCCAAAAGGAATCTATTGATACAGTTAAGGGCTTTATGTAAAACTGAACCCTTAGGCAATGAGAAACTACTTGGCAGGCTCTCATTGAGATATCAGTTACATGTTTTTTTCATTTAAGTCTAATTTTACTTCCCACTTCTATTTTTCCCCATAATTTCTTATTGCTGAGGTGGGCACTTACAGGGAAAAGCAGTACAGCTATTAAAAGAATCAATACTTACATTGCACAATACTCATACTGCTTCATTCTGTTTGCATCCTGTGCCCTTCATATGTCAGGAATAGTGATCAATTACGAAGATCTGTCAGGTTTGTTATTACATGAGATCATTTATTCTGTTAAGAGGATAAAGCAAAGTCAGCAAGCCAAGAACATATCAAGTCAATTACAGTTTCAAAGCTTACAGTTACAACCTGTTAGAAAGACAAGTATATTTCCTATATTCTGAACTCAGAGCTTAAGTGCAAAGGGACAATCCTCTTCAGTCTGACCCCTAAAGAAATGTAATTGAGAATCACAACATATAGCTTGAAAATTTCTGAAAAACTTTTTCTAATAGTGTTTTTCCCTAAAGGCTTTTCCCTAAAGGTCTCCCCTCCATCATAAAAACAGTCAACCAGAACAGCACTTACCAGATCTTTTCTATACTGGACTGAGAGAATTACTTCATTCTCCAAGGCCGGCCCAGTTCAGGTTCTCTGGGAATTACAGTTAGGGCATGCAGCTGTGGTCTTCTCTTGCCTCTCTAAGACAATGTCAACTTGAATTTGCCAAAACTAGCAGATGCCCAAGTGCACTGTAACAGGTAAAAAGAAAAGTAGCAGAATATGGTTTCCAGATCTCTAAGAGCTTGTTATTAAGCTCTAGTATTGTAACTGAACAGGTTGGACACTGTATCATTAAACTTGCAAACACATTCAGTTGCTGACTAACAAGATTCTAGTTCCATATATTCGTATGCCCAATCCAGGCAAGGGTAAGGTCAAAGACAGATTTTGTTTCTTAAGATTTTATGGTTTTGCTTTTCTTCACAAGATAGAAAGACAAAGGCAAAAGCATATTTTCATATAGTGATTTTCAACTTATGCTTTGAAGAGGAATTTCCGAATATTCAAACTTTTCCTCACAGTGGAATTCTGGTATTTGTAGCCACTGCCAAGGAAGGATCTTTTACTACTAAACTGGTTGAAACTGAAAGTGAACATACTGCAGAGTCTGGGAGAGAAGCCAGAAGTGCGAGTTCAGTGCGTAGCTACAGAACAGGTATACTGCAAGTACAGTATGTTCAAGATATTTTTTATCCTCAGCAAACATCTCATCCTAATTTGGAAGGGACTATATTGAGGGCAAAAAGCTTTTTCATTCTGCACTTCCATTCAGCAGTGATTTAAGGAGCTAATTAGTGCCAACATTTGAAGTCCAGATCCTAAATAAGTTAATGCACCTACTATCTATTGCATCTCATGCCAGCTGAAAGCCATGTACCTCAGAGGATCTGAACCCAAACTCTACTATAAGAGGTAGAGCCCTACATGTTCAACCTTCTCTCCAGTTAGGAGAAATCCAGGCACATGGAGACCGGTTCACAGTTGTGCTCAGACCTTACAGCAAGGAAGAATAAATATGACTCCAAGTGCATGAAGAAAAACATGACTCCAGGTATCAAACACAGTAAGGTTTAAGCTACTTGGATCTTCAAAACCCTGTACGAGCTATCAACATTTAAAGCCTGGAATCAATTTTTTTCATTAAAATGCATTAGGTGCTAAGTAGTTTGGAGGTATACAAAATACCAACATCCTTAAGACATTAGCTCCTAAGCTAAAGAATAACTCTTAAAATAGGCTTTTCTCTGTCATTCTGTTTTATAAGCCTCAAGGCACATACTATGGTCTTAAACCACATAGACCCAATTCTCCTTCTAGCTCAGCATGCTTCTGGCTAGACCTGCATAATGTAGTCTGTGCTATTGCCAGGGCCAAAGTTTCTTCTCAGTGCAGATTTAAACTCTACAGAATGCAGTGGAGATTTTCCAGACATAGTGGTAGGAATGCATTTAAAGCTGAACTTTTCTTGTTTCTTGTTATTCTCCCATATATATCACGTTCAGCTTTCTTTTAAAATGTGAACAATCTTAAAATACATATTTGCATATATGAAACTTGTTTGCATCCTACTCTGAATGTGGCCCAATGACATTTGTGTTACTGTGCCTGTCCTGAGTCTGCTGATATTTTACACAAGCAATGACAAGCTGCAGAGAAACAATTTAGAAGAAACGAGATGCAATTCTAAGTGTGTTATGCTTATCTACGTTTGTAATTCCAGTCATGGATCCTATCTGTTTGTAAATTTCAAAGCAAAATATCTCTGAACTTGCTAAGTGAGTATGGATATGCTCATCTTTTTCTTGCTGCATAAAATTAGACACATACCAGGCAACTGTGAACTGATTAAAAGAGTCTCTCCAGCAAAATAAAAGAAGATAGGTCTTGTTATCAACTTGGTTGCTGACTCTTGACAGAGGTAAGAATGTAAGGTGCATTGAGATGCTTATGAGATTCCTACTGACTATTATGAGAACTCTAAGAAGTGGTTATATGCAGAAAAGTGACTCTGAATAAATAGCATTGTGAAGTTCCAAATTTATTTTCTCTCAAATCTTACAGAATAAATTTCCCTGCTTTACAGGTAGAGATACATTTTCTCTTGCTGACAGCCCCACAAACACTGAAAGTCACAGCTGTGTTCTCCTTGACTTGTGCATTTCATTACTGCTCTTCTGAAGTGGTGTCTTAGTTAAAACTTTGTTGTTAATGTAAGAGGGAAAAAATATCCTTCCTTACCACTCTGTTGATTCTACAGGACTAACAAAAATAAAAAGACCCTGGAAATTTTTTTTTTTTGCCATATGAAAGGAAAAAGGCACGTGGGGAACAGATCTAATGAGTCTGAAGGGAACACTATACACAGCTCCATTTTTGACCAGAAGGAGAGAAGGAATACAGGGACAGGAAGGTGAAAGCAACGACCTGTAGGTTTTCTAAACTCAAGCAGATTTTCTCACATTCTTCAGCAGCCCACCTTCCAGTCTAGGTTGCTTATGCAAAAAGTAAGGAATACATCCCCCCAAAGTTAAACAACCCTTCCATTCTGACCAAGAAAAATATCCCATATGTGTCCAGTTCAAATCAGAGGTAAAGGTGCGATCTTCCTTACATATACTACTACTCAGTAGTACATCTAGACAGCAACAAGTTCAGCCATGGCCCAAAGGCAGCTGTGTCCCAGAGCCAGCGGGTGAAGGCAGCTTGTGCACCACATCCAGTTGCTTTGCTCAGAGATCAGAACTGGCAGTTTCCTTAGTATCAGCCAGTACAGCTGTGCTGCTCAGAACAGAAAGTGATAGCCAGAGCTTATTTCCGCACAGTTTATGTATTTTGTTGGGTTGTGTTTAACACATATGAAGAGCTATGCCAGGTGCCTCTATGCTGTGCTTACCCTGACAGACTCCTTCATGGAGACAAGTGTTTACAACTGTGATGGCTGCAGTTGTCATGGGCTATGAAGGAAATCTTCAGACATTTTTGCTGCTGCTCTGAAGTCTTCCCTGACTCTACTGCAGTTCCTCTCTGGAAAACTTCTCACTTCAGCCACATACATGAAGGCAATTGGCCTCATGATGTACTAGGAAACTGTGCAGCCTGCAGTACATTTACCCATTTAGCTTCAGATATAAATCCTTTAACAGGCCTTGAATATAAAAAAAACCAACTAGTGCACATCCTAAGATTACTATAAAGCCATAACCATAGCTAAGGAGGGACACAAATCACTCTGAGATTTGATTTCTCTGAATCATAAAGATTCACCATAAAAATCTAGTTATGAGCATCGTTAAACAAATGAGCTTCAGAGCATGAAATGTTAGAGACGTTTGCAATCTTTTAGAAAAATAGTGTCTTGTTCAAGATCAGATTTTAAATCATCCTCTCCAAGTTGTCTGAATGCTAACTTCTTGCAGGCAGGTCAAGGAGACACGTGAAAATATTGGCTAAGTGTATTATAATAAGTGTCATGTAACACACCTAGTACTGGGATGTCATGGTCTACTCTTAGAAAGGGTTTAAGGTCACATTTTGAAAGACATTTCATTTCTAAAGACATAGATAAATGCCTATTGACAGTTTTGAAGATTTTTAGTATCTCACCCTCATCAAAATCCTTTAAATCTGAAAGAATCTCAGCTGTTTGGAAAATTCCAGGAGGTACTAAGCATGCCAAGTGCCCAAATGACTTTAAAAGTCTATCCATCAGTGCCTTTAAATGGCCGGCAAAAGAACATATAGGACAGGTCCCTTACACATTTAAAGCAACAAATAAATAGATGTAAATGTAATGTAATGATATTTAACATTGTTCTGATTCTGTTCCTTTTATCAGGGCAGGTCATGCTATGTCATTGAAGCTGACTGTAGTATACAGCTGTAAAATCAGTATGAGATAAAAATCACACTCAACACAAAAAAAACCACTTCTTGTTTGTAAAAAGCTAGGATGTCATGATTCATCTTGTATTAGGGATTTCAAGATTTCAAATAAGAAACGAACAGAGTTCTTTGCTGGAGTTCTTCAGCATGTTCCCAGCACAATCTTTTCCAGTGGTGCAAGTGAGCTCCTGTGCGAGCACAGGATGAAAGCACCTGTGAGAGAACTGGAAGATGTATTTTCCATGGATCACTTTGGGACTCTTGACTTCAGTCCTCTGGATTTTTCCTTCAAACTACCCCCTAAATGGCAGCAAAATGAATATGATGCAAGGTTTTAGGAAAGTGCACTTACCTGCTG
Organism: Leptosomus discolor; assembly: GCF_034619465.1. Lineage (NCBI taxonomy): Eukaryota > Metazoa > Chordata > Aves > Leptosomiformes > Leptosomidae > Leptosomus > Leptosomus discolor. The sequence goes on along the minus strand of NC_141398.1, from coordinate 54,487,303 downwards.
ATCTCCATTTGAAACTTTCAGAAAGGTTAGAGAACTTTTCTGGAAAACTGTTGAGAGTTTGGAGAGAATTAAAAAGAAATGTAGTAATTTATCTTATTATGTTTAGAGCTTTCAGAGGGAGTCTGGATATTACCTAGTAAAACCCCAGCTCTGAGGGACCATTTTCATCTACAGAAAGAATTTACGTAAGAGAATTATTTCATCATCCTATTTTCTAGATGGGAAAAAAGAAGCACATGAAAACAATATGATGCAGGAAATCCAGAATTTGAACGCTTAGCATTCCGCAGGTGCTAACTTTATCCACTAAGCCACATGACATACTTCCCAGCAGACCTCCATCAAATGAGGAAATATGCCGTATTTTACACCTGTCTGATAATAACACTGAACACCATTTACATACCCACCAAAACACGATTTTAAAGGTCTCATTTTCAAAGAAACTGAATATTCCTGTTGCTTACTTTTACTTAAAATTGCAATTAGCCACTATTACATCAGGTTTAATGAGTTACCTAAATAGTGATACAGGGTCATAATTTTCAGCACCCACTCTAGCAAACTGCTAGTAGCCTGTCTACTAATACATAATTTTTCTCTGGCAGGGGGACAGTAGTTATTTTGTCCCTACTTTCATGGAGAGGGCAGATCTAGGTCCACACTCCCTCACTGTCTACGACTGCTTGCATCAAGAAATTGTTTTATATATAAGGAAAGAACTGGGACTTAGTAATTTTCTTCCCATTTCAACTTGTAAATCTCCCTGGAAATTGGAAAGCCTTGGAATAATGCCATAGATATTTATAATTATTTATTTTTTTACCATTCTTTGATGCACAGCTAAGTCTCATGAACAGGTTGTGATAACAGGTCACACTCCAATTTGTTCATGCAATTCTATAACAATGCTGTTCCAAGCTTATACTGCCATGTTTATTTGGACTTGATGGTCTCTTCCAACTGAAACTGTACTATGATTCTATGATTCATTTATATCAGCCCATTGCTAAACCAAGCATTTTAAACTCCCTGAGAAACTTTCAGCCACAGGAAAACTGGGACTAGATCAAAATGCCCGTATGGCACCAGTGGCATACTCTTTGGAGTACGAACAGAGATGTGGAGAGCAAAGTAAATATTTCTGTGGTCCTCCCACACCCTTTGTGTGGAAATGAATATTCAAAGCACTGGTTCTTAATAAAGACCTTAGATAACTGACCCAGCTGAAATAGAAGGATTGCAAAATGCCTCTTTTCACACATGTACGGTTACTTCTTCTCAGGTTCAGATCTGGCCCTGTCTCTCTGAAACATGCATTTGTTGTTCAATTCTACAAATAGAATCTTCTACATACACTCTGAAGTAACACTAGAGGGCAATAATGCATGAGATATTCAGAATTTCTGAGCCTGAGAATATTTGAGATGGGTGGTCTTCATTTGTTAACAGGTAAGCAAAATTCATAATTCACTTCAAGTGTTTGCTTTAATTTGGAAAGGACATGTGCTGGGGTAGGAAAGGAGGAAGAAAAAACTTCATGGAAGACTAGAAATAAAAAATCACTTGCTTTCTTTCACATTGCTTTAATATTCTTAAAACAATGTGAGAAACTCTTTTGGGAAAGATATCTGCATCTTCCGAACAAAATATTAAAGGACAGTTTAAGGTCCCTGAATTAATTTTGTATTTTGGTGAAGCTCTGAAAGAGAAAAAGCTTTTGGAAAGGAGAGAAGCAGGAAAAGAGTAAACAGAAGGAAAAACAGAAGGAAAAAGGGAAAAGAAAGGGGGAAGAGACAAGAAAAAAGTTTATAGAGGTAGGTAGAATTAAAAAAAACCCAGTTATCTCTTCATTAGAGGTATCTTACCTGCGCAGCCCAAAGATTATACTTACCCTTACTGTCAAGTCTCTCTGTAAGTTTTATCTTTAAAGCTAGTTCATCTGTAAACTGAGTTTGGCAAGAGACGGAAGAAAGGGTTTGGTTTGATTCTCTTTGCTCTTCAATGTAATTTATCACCCTTTCATATAGTGTCTTGGGCCATATATTATTTTTAACAGCTTTGCTTACCTAGATTGCTATTAGTAAAGGATATTGTCTAAAGCTTGGACATTTTACGGTGCTGGAAAAGAAAACAAAAATCTTTGCATCTTACTGCTTTCAAGTCTCAATAAATTCAAGACACCTGGATGGCTTTTTGTCTTGAATTTATGGCTCTGGTGATTAACACCTTTAGGGTGTATTCAGATATCAAGAGAAGGTTTTGCTTCAAAAAAGCTTTCTTTTAGGAATGTCAAGTGCAAAATTAATGATTCAGGATTGAGTCTGGAAGAAAGAGATATAAGTGTGAAGTGAACCTTTAATGGTCTGTAAGGCGGAGTGACTGCTTAGAAGAGTTTTTATAGCACTGCACTTCCTGCTACTTCAATAACAACAGTAACAGTAAGAATGCCAACCTCTTATATTTCACTTCCCATCAGCAGAACTCAAGTAATTATGTTCATTCCTTATCTCAAAGCAAGTGTTATCAAAGAAAGGAATGTGATCATGTGGTATGCGTTTTCTACTATCTGTGTTTTTAAGCAACATAGCAGGACCAGTTTTGTCTCCTCTGCTAAGGCAGGATGTGGAGAAGGACCAAATAATAGATAAAACTGGTTTTAAGCATCCGCATTTTAGACAGATCACTATAATTTCCTTAAAGGTGAGGTGGGGATCATGCCATGGCCACAGCCACAATGTCTGGCTCCATTGAGTAGAAAAGTATATGTTTGTTACATTTAAAAGCCTCACCATTTCTACTTTCAAATATATAGCACAGGACTAGCATGAGGCTGCATGAGTATGGCATGCTATTAATGGTTGATGCTACTTATTGGTTCAAGCCAGGCAGTTTAAAAACAGAAGATTATGTTCTTTTTAAGAAAAGGAATTAAAGAAAAGTTTTAAAATGTTCATCAGTCTGAGTAGGCTTCATTTTTTTTTCCTCCCACAGCCAATAGAAAATTATCATGCCATATGAAATTAATTCAGATCACGATAGTGGAGCTGTAAAGCTAGAGGACAATTCATGAAGATTGCTGAGAACAGATTCTCTGTTTTCATGTTGCGTTTAATGAGCCTTTTGGTTGAAAAATTTGTTATGATGCACTTCATTTCCAGTATAAGATGAATATGGCTCCTGTGTTTTTGAGCCTCTCCAAGATAATTATTGAGATTCAATTGTTTCTACTTTATGTACCTATGTTCCATTGGTCTATATTCACCTTGTCATTGGCAGGGTATGAAAGGGAACGATAAAGTTATTCACATAGGTCAGGTTTCCCTGGAGAGATCTTGCCTCTCGTACTGGTGTTCTTTCTGCTAATCCAAACGTAAAGATGAATAGTAAAAATTCATTTCAGCTATATATTATTAATTTTAAGCAGTCTAGTTTTTCTTTCAGCCGCTTTATATTACCCACATGTAATGACCCTTGCCCACATAAATCAGCCAGGAAGATTTAATTCCCATACTGATGAACCCAGTTCTGTTCATTTCCAGCCTCTTCCTGCAAAACTTTGAACATAACCCTCAGTTTTTGCTTAGTCTTCTGGAAGAAGTAATGCGTAAATAAACTCTTCAGTGAAACTTGGAAAATCGCCCTTCAGCTCTTAAATGCTGACTATTAACTGGAGGAATTTTAAGTGTTTTGCTCTATTGTGTTTAGGTCTACTATGCCAGATTATCCTTGGGTTTTGCACTGTCCGTTTTTGTTGAATGAGGTGATAATTAAACACATGCAGTCTATAGAAGAGAAAGTGTTATTCAAAACTAACCAGCAAAGGTCACAGAATAAATACATTGACAACTTGCTAAGAAAGGAGATTATCCAAAGTCTTGACTTGGTGTTATTTCAAATCCCAAGACACGAGAGAGTTTTTATTCCCTCTCAATTCCTTTGTTGTTTGGGGATTTCTATGTATTGCTTAGCTTTAATTTCTGTCAAAGACATCCAATCCACTCTGTTGACTGCTTGGTAAAACTCCCTTCTACACTTGGGTTAGTTATGTATTGAAGAAGAAGGTTATCTGCACTATTAAACCTCTGACTTCTTGTCTTTTGAAGAGATCATTTTGCATTTTGCAATGACAGAGCTGTAATTAGATCTGTTAATTAAGGACAGAATGAACTTTTTAAAAACTCTAAACCCCTTTGCATTTTTGATAAGTTTGCTTAGGTTGCTACTGACCTTTGTACAGGGTTTGCCACTGCTTATTAATTGTTAAATTTTAATTAGGCATGCTGATGAATGTGCTAGCCTTTGCAATAAATAAAAGGTAGCTTCATTTATAATCAGATATTTACCAGTCTGGAATGAAATTATCTGCTTTCCTAGAACACAGTCAATTTAACATATTTTTGATAACAGTAATTGGTGGTATATAAAACCCAAACAGATAAATATAATGAATCCCCAGTTCACAGACTGGATTACCAGCACAAACTGAGCTAGGACACTGGATCTTAAAAACATTCCACAGGCATTTGAACTAAATGACTTTAACAGCTGGTCAGATATTCATGGTGATTTAACTGAAATTTTTTCAAAATGTGTTTCCCAAAGAAGAATCAACCCTTCTTACAAAAAAAGCAGGTCAGACTGGGAAGATAGAGAAGTAAAGGGGTGAAGAAGAGGATCATCTTTCACCCCTGAGGGAAATGAAAATTTACAGCACTAGCGAACAACCTGCTTTTTTCTTTGCCCATAATAAATATGTAGCACATACTCGTGCCTGTGTGACCCATCCAGGAACTCCATAGACTAACCCACCAAGAAGGTTGTGAAGCACAATAATGGGAATCTGTTCCAAACTCCCTCGAAATCCAAGGGTACAGGGAATCAAAATAATTATTTCAGAATGACCAATAGCCCCATATCAAAAAGAAACAGAAAGTATCTATTCTGTTTGATTATTCAAGTAAAATTAGTAATCACACTGTTTAAACTGGACCTCCTGCTACCCTCATTCTTGCCTCTGTGAAGGATCACCAGAGGATCTTCTCATGATGAATGATATATTAGCCACATCCATTATCACGAAGACAGAGTTAAAAATCACCAGCTTTTCACAGAGCACACTCACATATGTAACATATCCCCAACGTCAGTGTCATAACTCTAAGCTGCACAGCAAACTGTGAAAATGATAGAGACAGTGACTGAAGTCCTGGTTCGGGTAGAGACAAGTGGCAAAAGTCATCCTTAATTCCCACATGGTCCCTGCCAAACTTCAGAGATCAACAGCCAAATGCTCTGCACTGCTCTTTATCAGGACCCACCACATACATAATGAAATGCTACTGCAGCCGCTGCTGATTTTCCAGCTGTTTCAGTTTGCCTTGAAGAAAGAGCACATATGATTCACTTTTCGCTGGGAAGTTTCTTAAGTATCTCTTCCCAAGGACTGGATAATAAGATAATTATCATGTTGTCTGTATTATTACTGATGAAACGCTACCTAAATATCATTAGGGATGGTCCAAATAGGTTTTGAAAGCTGATGAAGTGCACTGCTCAGAACTGTGCGTGTAGTGCCAGGGGTTCCCTGTCCTCTGACCATCTCAAAGCATGTGGTCACTGCTGTTTGGTTTGATGCCAGTTATTCAAGTGTCAAGTGCTGCTTTCAAGATTCACACTGCAAGCAGCAGGGCTGATGATTGACTTGCCAGGGTGATTTCAGGCACTCATGAAAGTACTACTTTTCAAAGGCTGGTGCTTTGGGAACGTTCTACCACACTGTGGGAATATTTTGCTAGTGGTACACCTAGTTGCTAACTGGACTTACAGTGAGAATTCAGAGACAGCAAGCAAATTCATTTTCTGGGTCCTAATGAGGGTGTCTTCCCAGAAAACAAGTTTCAACAGACTCCTTATGTGGGACTTAGTGATATGTGTTTGATTATCTCCTGACATTGAAAAAGAAACCTAAGCCAATTTTCAGAGAGTGTTCAAGTAACCTGTCTGCTGTTAACCCTGCTTTATCCACAGATGTTGCTGGCAAGTCTAGTCTACTAGGAATAAATTCTTTTTCTTTTGAAATCAGATAAGATTGCATGCCTGGCTTCACTTTTCCCTGCAATGAAAAAGCAAGAGAAATATCTGAAGCTTTCCCCTTTATGGACACAAAAATGACATTACCTCTTCAGCGCAGGGTGGGGCATGCTTCAAGACACAGGCTTATGCATCTTATGCAGTGCTGTTGATTTAAGTGAAGACCAACACCCTAGAAATACAGTTGTTACTGCAACGGAAAATGGGGCATGAAATAGAGGCTGCAGATCAGTCCTTTTAATAATGATCTCCTCGGAGCTGTGTTAACGAGCTGGAAGCGAGGAATTATGGCTGAGCAGAATTTCTTCCCCTTGAACTTAGAATAGCAGCGGGACATGAAGGAGCTGTAATAGAATGTTATTTTACAAGAAGTAAATAATGTAATAGAGTCTATAAGGATGTCAGCAGGAGAGTTAGAACTGTCATAGCATAATCCTGACTTGAGCAGCAAAGTGTGAAAAAGTAGCCTGCAGCAGTTTTTCCAGTACTTCAATAATTTCTGCTTTCTCACTGATCTTTGTGTACTCTCCTTACCTTGTCAAAAAAATGTTTTACCTTATGTTAAAATGCAAGCTAAAAGAGGAAAATGTATTCCCAGAAATCCCAACTTTTCAAGCATACACATTTTCTTCTCCTTTTGAGTTGTTGTTGTGGAAAAGATGGAAGAACTGTATTCCCTTCACTTAAAACACATGAAAAGTAGCAAAACCATAAATAAAAAGAAACAGCTTGTGTCTTTGTTGCTTCTTTTTTCCGACTAATGAATAATTCAAGAAATTGGCAGTATTACACTTCACATCCTTGTGATATGATGGCATTTTTTCCGATGAGTCCTCAAATGTAAGCTCAGGAGGGTCATGAAACTACACAGTCATCATTATTGGAATACAACATCTTCCAAGATACTGCAGCACCTTTATATCATTACTTATCATTACTGAAGCAAGGGGGAAAGGACAAGTTTGCAACTAAATAAAGTGCTAGGTATTGAACTGAAGTTACAAGAGAAGAGGAGGGGGGCTGAGTCTCTTTTTTGTCATTTCTCTTTTCATATGACATCTATTTAAACTTCTTAAACCATTATTACAGCAACGTAGTAAAGACCGGAGGACAAACTACACCGAACTTTCGGGATGGCTTTGCTCCTGCCTTGACATCGTGCAAAGAATTTGGAACAAGTACACCCAGAAGAATACTCTCACAAGCATTCCCTGGCACAAATTCAGTCTGAATTTCCACAAGATCTAGACACTTCTACTTTCCTCTAAAAAAAGTGTTGCTTCCATTGCTACTCTGTGAACCCAAGATCCTATGCAATTCTCTCAGCCCATCCTAGTCATAGCCTCAGGAATACTATGTCATGCTTTTAATTTAAATTGTATTGGCTTCTCTAAGTTTGAGATAGACCTTTAACATCAGTTTTGTGTAATGTGTTTGTATGGAATATTTATCTTGGTTTTAAGGAAATACATTAAAATCCTTTCACTGAGAATATGAGATATTGCATTGTCCTTGAAATTGCGTTAGGTCCTTCAAAGCCATTTAATCTCAATTAAAGCAGAGCATACAAGATAAGGTGCTCTGAAGATGCATTAAAGCGTGTTATAGTGCCAAGCCTCTGTGCACTTTGACACATCCTAAAAGCACTGTGGCATTGGTTTAAAGGTACGGTTCAAAAATCTCCTTGCGACCCATTATCCATGGATCATTAGCATAATTCAGAACTATTACAGTGTATTGTGCCAGTGCGTGCTAACAAGAACTGTTAATGTATGAAGTTTTGACATGATAGATTGTAATGTCTCTGGCTCTGTCATGTCAATGGAAGTTTATGCATTAAATAAAACACACCAGGGGATTAGATAGTTAAGAGATTGGAAATGCACTATAAAGCCTTTTAATTCAAAATCACCATTTGTAATCTGTGCTGGAACTGCAAAGTACAACGAAAAGTTTGACCTCAGATGGATGGTCAGAAATTTATTTGAAATGAGTTTAGTGTTCTCAGTACAGTCCTTCCACCACAGACAGCTTCCTTCATATCATTCCTACTGGGATCCTAAGGACTGCAGTGAAACGAAGCCCAGGCTACCCTCACAGCTGAGTGAGCACAAGACATTTCAGGGTGACATGAGCAAGTTTATGCTGCCATTGATTTTGCTGAACTAATTCAGAGGATAAACAGAGGACTCAACTCTCTAGAGTTATCAATCTGGCACCTTTCAAGCACATTTAGATTGGCATGGGCTTTTGTTTTCTGTTTTCTTTTCTTCCCCTTCCTAATTACATGTTAAGTGCAGCAGTGTTAACAGATGTCACTAGAATATAATTCCCAAAGCTTTCAAGAGCAAATAACACTAGGAAAAAATTGATTCACAAGGAAATATTTAGCTATCATGATCACTGAGAATAAACTACATTATTTTCTTAAATGGCTAGTTCAAATACTGTTTTCAGAGTTATTTTGTCATAAGATTTTGCCAAAGTTGCCAGCAAACCGTGTTGAATGACGACTACACAAGAAGATGGTGCAACAGTGAGAATTCACTGGCCACAAAGATGAAAGGCATTGGGTTATGGTTTTTACAGTGGTAATATAATATGGTACATATCTCAATCCTACTGTGGCAGAATTTATATTTGTATTTATATTTGTAACATGCTAAAAAATACCATATGAGTACCATGATATCCTGGCTCTATTTCCTATTTGCTTTTGGAGCTTAGAAAATCATTTCTGTATTTCTGTCCTCCTTAATTTGTTAACAGTGTTTTTTGGTTTTTTTTTAAGCAGCTCATTTACTTTGTAAGTCTGTTGTTAATAAATTTACAGCTGGTTTGACTGATAATTTTTAAAAAAAGAATTATGTAGGAACCTGAAGTAATTAATACATCAGAATGCCTATTTAGATTCCTACAAAATAATGATCTCAGAAGCACAGAGTTCCCGCAGCTTCCAAAGAAGGCGGTGAAAGCTGCAAAGATTAAGCTTCTCTGAAAGCAGAGCTGTTTCAATACATCTGCCTACACGTGGACATACACGTGAAAACCAATGCCCACAAATTTTATAACCTCAGTCATAATAATTGATTAGTAGTGAAAATTCTTTTTGGAGTTCATTACCACTGCCTCTTTATTTTACACTAATACATAATGGTAATTTTTAATATGTGCCTGTTTTGGACATAGCAAAACAGGTGACAAACAGATGAGCACACTTACATAAAAATACCCAACACAGACTGTCTTTGTAGTTCATGTACAAGGACTGTGTGTTTGTTTAGCGCTACCCAGGCCTACTGCCGCAAGTAACTGATAAAAGTAGAAGAATAATCAGTGAAAATTGATTTCTGTGCAAGATGGGAATATACCTGACCCTTATCAGAAACTCTGTTGTTCATCTTCTAGACCACAGCGCCTGGAGCTGTATCAGCACATCAAGTTCAGACAAGTCTCTTCTGCACGCCCTGAGCTGGCTGGCTGCAAAGGTCTAGCCCGGGAGCCATGTGGCCAGGCCAGCTAACTGCCAGCTGAAAACGGACCAGAAAGGAACTAGCTTGTCTGGCCAGCTCCAAGCATGCAGAAAGCAGATGTGTATCTGTCTGCATCTAATCATAGCTTTTTTCACTTTCTTCCTTCCAATTTTGCCCTTGGACTTTGGGATCAGACCTGCTAATTTATGCCCATTCTGAATGTGGTCTCAGGGACTTACAATACCACTAAGCCCATTAGCACCTTTCCCACTGACATTTGCCCACAGGCCCTGAAGTCTCCAATGCCAAAACAGTAACTGGCCAACACCCACTGCAGAACAGCTTCAACTGTGTTCCAAGGCTCCTTCTACTCCATTCCACAGAAAAAACACGTAAAAATTTTGCGCTTTTACACTTACACTACCATATCCTCTTCACTTAATCCATTGTTTAAAATCTGAACAGAATCTGGGTTTTACCAGTGACCTGGTTCAGGCTCATTTTTCCAATACTTCTGGAACTATTTCAGTGATGAACTGTAGATGGAGTTATTAACCCACCAGAAGCATCTGACAGAGGAAAAGGAAAAGGCCCTGGATGCATTCTTCTCCGAAACATTTCTGCTCTGCAATTATTTGTTCATTTGCTAAAAATAGTACGTTTAAAAGCATGGAATGGCAGAAGGATGGAGTGATTGAGTCATATGGCAGATTAGCAGATACCTGGTTTGGAAATGCTACTTGACTTTTTGTCCATATACCATTAACCACCTCAGAACACTTCTGAACAAATTCTAGAACTGCAGAAAAAGAACAAAAACTATAAATGCAACAGAACAGGAGAGATCTCAAGATCAAAACAAAACCTGAAAACAAATCATATTCTTAAAAACAGGAATAGCCAAATTTTCTTGGTTAGATTTTATTTCAGGAGTAGCAATAGCTCCTCACTGTGCCCCAGCCACAGATAGCATCGCAGCTCGTGCTGTCTCTGTCTCTCTGCCTTGTTTTCAGCTGAGCTTCACCAGTTTTTGAACTTGGGCAGTAGTCAAAACCCTGTTCAGTAACACCACCATTGGGTTAATACAAACAAAACCACCTTCACTTTCCAAGACATGCCAATCACCTATTGAAAATATTATGATGACATTCTCTTTCTTTGTAATAGAAGATCTTCTCTCAGTTGTTATAATACTTGCACATTTCCAAGGAAGCAGAACGCCCAGTCAGCAGTGGGTTAAGAAAATCCCCTGGAACTGCATCATAAGCAAGTTTTATTCCTGTTCAGTGATTTATTCAAATGCAGTTATCTCTGAAGGATAAGAAACAAATTCTTAGGGTATTCACAGAAGCAGGAAGTTAGGACACAAGTGGATTTTTTACCTTCAGATCGAATTAACTGACTTTATTCTAAAATGAGGATGGTCGACTGGGATGGTCAACCAAGCATTTGTTCAAGAGTACAGAGCATGACTAGCAGAGGAACTCCGCTGACCCGGAGGCTTTTTGAGTAATCTGAAAAATTAGCTGTGGGAGCAAGTGTTCATAGAGAATACTTGGGCTGAAAGCTAACAGCCATTCCTAAACAGCAGCCGGGAGAATTGTTTGCTTTTAAGACATCTCTCACCTCCTCCTGCTCTACCCATTTTACAAGGGCTCTGGTATGCCTTTTCTTATCACTCTCAGCAATACGAAGCTATCAAGATACAGTTTGTACAGCTAGGAAAGCTGGTTTAATCTCTTCTATCCAGCTGTTCTCAGCAACTGAATGCCTGGGCAAACATGGAAGTGTCTTCTTGCATGAGGAGATCCACAGTGGAACCTCTAGAGCAAAGAGGACAGAGCAGCCAGGGCACCACTGCTGACGTACTGCAGTAAGCAGGAGGAGACACTGGTCTGTTTGTAAGACCCTCGCACTCCACTACAGAGCACATTTGTCACAGGGCCTGAAGGCAAGCTGGCTTGAGGGGTCATCTTCCTTCAGGTAGACTTCCTCTGTTCTCTTCCTGTCACCTCAGTGTAATAAACAAAGGCCAAGAGAAACAATTTGGTTTGAGGTCAATATTAGCTGTGTATTTTCAATACTCACACAGATTTTTCTTTATGTCTTCTGGACATGAAAGAACATGTTGATCACCTCAATATGACTTTCTTCTATACACATGTGCCCCTATTAATACATACTTCCACCGTTTGCCTAATGTCAGACCTTTAATTTAAACCAGAGCACTGTAGGAGGTGGACAAAGTCTGAAAATTGCCAACACAGTCATTCCTTACTGTCAATCAGAGCAAGATGGTCCTAGTAGCTTGCATGTAAACATATATAATAGCTAAATATGCAAGTTTTCTTAGGTAGGTAATGCCACAAGATAAATTTTACACAGAAAATTTTTCACATTTACAGGTTGTATGAGGATCATGCCTTTTCATTATCTTTAAAGAATGCAAAGTCACCACTTAAAAATAAAATGCTTTGAGAAATGTGTTATAATCGTTATGATACTGCAAGTATTTGAACTGGAAAATTCTACACATGTAGCAAGACAATAATTGATGTCTTGCTGAAAGAAACAAGCCATAATATTGTATTTATGTTAAGATCTCGCATTAAATGGAAGAACTACTTGAAAAGCTGTATGTCTGATTCTCTGTTACCCTAGGGCCACTTTAGACTATGATAAAACAGCCTTAGTTCATCAGTGCTGCTTATGCACTTTAGCAGAAATGGGAGTTCTGGCTAATATTTATAAACTTGAGAATGTATAGTATGTATAATTTTGATGTATTGTATTAAAAACTCCTGGAGATGCTAAATGAGATTTAATAGAACTGACGATCTGGTTATGCTGAGTACTTTTGATCATTAAAAGAACGGCATTGTGTAATACCTTTTTGCTGAGGAACACTAGAGGTCTCTCTACACCTGTACTCTTTTCATGTCATCTGTCACTCGGAGTGCTTGTGTATGAACTCTTATTTTGGACCACAATTTCTGTTTATGCTTTAGACAATTTACCTCATATAACGTGAATGCTAGTGTATAACACCCACTTATTGAATTAATTGTTTAATAGGCCAATTAACTTTAGCGATTTCTCTCTATAAGTGCACAAATGAGATCATTCTCTTCCTCTACATAATATGACACTATTGTAATGAAAAGTTAAAAGAGATTGGATAAAGCAATGTAGCATTAGTCTTTTGAGCATGATCCAAGAATTACTGCAGGCAGTGGGACTTTTGATATTGTCTCCAGCTGCATCAGGATTTGCAAAAAGCCACTTTACTACAACAGAGATGTTCGTTAAGCTGTGTCATTTTAACAGATCCTTGTATCACTCCACTCACTAATACAGAGTTTACCTTTTAGGTTGTGTATGTGTTAACTAATCCATCTCATATTTTGTATTTCTCTGCAGATGACTCAACTAGCTGGTTTATTAAGCATTTTTCACACTCCTTACACATTAAGAAAATCTGACTTGCACACGCAGTTAGCACTCAGTAAACAGTTTTTAGAGCTAGGCTTCTGAGGAAATGCTGCCATAGACATGGCCAGGGTAGCATCCGCTCAGTGAAGCACATAAATTCCTTACAGTGTAATTCAGTGTCTTTGGCTGACTCCTGTCAGAGAGCCTGCACAGAGATCCACCTAAGCATCATCACTATCTCTAAATTAACCTGTGGCAACTACCACAGTTACAGCTTCCAGGCATTTATGCCACTCCTCCACTGGAATTCATTGCCTCATGGCAGGAATAAGAGGACCCCTTGTGTGCTCCCTCAGGCACTGAGGTTTGCACGTGGACTGTTCCTGACAGCATAGCAAAGGGCTCTCACCTCACCTCTTACAGAGACACCCACCCCATTTCACCATCCTTTCTCCTCCCCTTATTATAGCCTTTATCATCAGTTGTTAGAAAAAAAGTGGATAAGTACGTAGGATAAGACTCAAAAGCCTGACTTAAGATCCATTATCATTGGTACATAATTTGGCTGTATTAAGTGGATCAGTCAGCACACGCCTTGCATATGTCAAAGTCCCTCATAATTAAGAGTTGTGCAGTCATCTATCACATTTTTCCTCACAGTAATAAATAAACAAGTCTTTCATTTGGTGTGTGGATGTCCTATTATCTCCATTTCCATTTGGGAAACTGAGTCAGAGCAAGTCTGAGTAGTTTGCTAAAGGACTGCTTACAACATTTCTAGCAGACCACAGCCAAAGCAAGGTATGGAAAAGACAACTAAAGACATGGATACCTGGTGTTTCATCAAGCAATGGGGTACCCAGCCTTACCTGGCAGCAGGTTCTTACTAAACAAAATGAAAGCACCTATTCACAGAATGCTGAATTATATTATGGAGTTCAGCATCATTTAATGTTATGGAGAATAAAATGTGAATGGGCTTGAAGAAGGAATTAGAAAAGTTGATCTCCATGAAAGACAGATTTATCTAACAGACAGACTGTTTCTGTATTGGACGAAACACAAAAGTGTACATGGAACAGCAGCAAGTCCAGCCCATTGGATGAAGGGAAAATGTTCACCATTACATACATATTCCTTAAAACTACCCTTATCTTCCACCCTGCTCACTCTGGAGACAGGATGTTTCACAGGAAAGGATTTGTGTTGAAGTTACCACTCCAGCTGAGAGAAGAGAGAGGAAAGCTCTATTTCATGAGGGATATCTAGTGAGCAAGTGCAGTTATGGTTATAGAATGCAAATAGGATTTGCAGGGAAGAAAGAGTTATTTTTGTATTTTTCCTCTAAGGTTCAGCGACTTTGTTCCTATAAAAAGTATCATGTCTTATTTCAGAACAGCTGGTTCAGGAAATGCCATACAACAAGCAAACAATAACGACGCAGTTTGCATCATGGCCGGAAGACTAAGCTTGTTAAGTCAATTCAAGCGGTTTTCCCCTTCCTTTAACAGGAAATCAAGCCTTTCTGACCTGATACATAGACCTACCACATACTACACTACCAGGCATGGAAATTCACAAGCAATAAGAGAAAACAGAAGTTTCAAAAGGAGCCTTTCTAGCTTTTTCAACCCAAGACAGTACAATGGTTATAAGGGTAATTTTGAAACCAAGGGCACTGCAATGTTGTTTTTGTTTTGCAAAGCAAATGCCAGTTCTCCAAGTGTAATGGCAACTGATGGCAGCTCAAGGCTATATCCATTTTTATTCCATGAGAGCACCGGGAACTAGTAGTGCTGGGAGGTTGCCGTGGAAAATGAAGGGATCTAAACAACTACTTGTTTACATAAATATTCTAAATATGTCTTTAGTAAAGCATCATGGTTATAGAACTAATTATCCTTCTCATCTTACTGACTTGCGTGGCTGCACCTACTCCCTTTTAGGGCAGATCTCCCAATTTTCATATGGATCTGTATATGCCTTGGGTTTTAATGATTATCATATGAAGGTCAAACCAGATATGCATTTTTCTCTCCTCAGGATCCTGTTACTGATACTGTATTTATTAAGCAAGTATATTACTAGCAAACATAACAAAAACTTAAAGCAAATGAAAACAAACACAAGCAGTCTACTTACATGCTTATTCTTTTCTAATGATACACTTCAGTACATGTCTAGTTAGATACACTGCCTTGTAGCTATAAAAGACTGAAGCCAACTTACACCCTCTCACTTAGGTCAAAGAGCTGGTTGTCTAGCAGTGACTACATTGCCCTGTCAATATCCCCCCAGCTCAGCTTTGCCTTTCAAGGAAGATGGATTTCCCCCCCAAAAAATCCTTATCTTTTTATTTTTCATACTGCTCAGTCATCCTTGTTACTGTCTACATTTAGCCTGTACCCAGGGCTAAACTGTAACAGGCGTTCTATCACCTGACAACCCCCCACCAGCCATGGAGGGGAATCAAAAATGGAGAGCAGACCCATAGGGTGAAGTGAAACAGATTTAATGAAACACCACCAGTACCAATAGAGACATATCTAGCCAAACAAACATCCAGTCATCACAACTGACCAGAGAGCAGTCCACAGGAAAAACCAGAGGAGGAGCAAGAGGAACCCAAGCAGGAACCCCATAGAAGCTCCCTCTCCTTAGCAAACCTTCCCCCTTTGTAAATACTGACCACGACATTCTGGTGTGGGCTGCACCTGTAGCTGACTCAGGTCACCTGCCCTGGCTGACTCCAAACTGCTGACGGCCTGACCAGCATGGCTGGGCTGGGAGTCTGTCCCAGCAAAATCAGGACAGTTACACAGTCTTTACCTTCATTTTCCACCACTATTTTTTTTTTAAGCTGGTAAAATTCTAGCCAAATAGAAATATTGGGAGAAAATACCTCTCCAGTTTAGCTCAAAACTGTAAATCAGCAGTGTGGGGCTTTTTTTCACAAAATGAGAAAATTCTACTAAATCAATTGAAACATTTTGTTCATTTCAAAACAGAAATGTTTCAGGGTTTATTTTTCAGGTGTTTGCTGTTTTTTTTTTTCTCATAAGCTTCTAAATTATAATTAAGAGGATTTTTCTGTAAACAAAATCAAATGATTCTTTTCTGAAATGTAAGAAATAAAAAAGTGAATCTTTTATACTTTTACGCAAACAATCTTCTGAATTTGAAAGAAATCTGTAACTCATGTTTATGAACCCAAAACTGCATTTTTAGAAAATTACTATTTCTTATTCACAGTTAATTTTCCAATTAGGCAGATGGACCATCCACGAGGATGTCCATATGATGGTCTTGCCATTTTTTGCCAACTTAATGGCTTGACTGATCTTATGCTTGCAAAAAAGATATGTGGAAAGTATCTTTGTGATAACCCACCTCTGATACTGAATAAATTCCATTTTGGACCAGCATTGTGAGAACCCCACCACAGCCATCTTGCTCCCAAACAAGTAGATAGACTGACACAATCAGAAGCCTATCTTCTGTTACTTTTATTCTGTGTAACTTGGCTTTAAATGGGATATAGTTTGGCTCCGAATATTTTCATTTAGACTCTTAACAGGCACATATTGTTATCTTTACCAGACCTTTCAGATACATCAAGGAAAGAACACCCAAAAGAGAGGGAATTTTCGATAAAGCCAGTGAGATAATCTTTGCTCCTAAAGAGATGTTACACAATCTCTAAAATACATGATGCAAGTTCCTAAGGTCTTATTTCAGCAAGTCTTACAAATAAGAAAATTAACACAACCTCACCAAATACGAGCTCAGTCAGCCTGCAAGATTCATGGATTTTAAAGTAAGTAAAGACAGCTATGACTATCCAGTTTGATTTGCATTGCTCAGGCCAAAGAATTTCATCCAATAAATCCTGCTACCAAGTGAATAATTGCTTCCTTCCATGTAAGCAGTCCTTAGATCCAGTAAGTTGTAGCTGAATTATAGCATATCTTTCAGGAGGGCATCCAGCTTCCTTCCACCCTATAATGCTTATGAGGGCAGGCATGAAGCCCAATAAGACAACTTCTTTTCCATTTCATAGTGCTAGACCTTAATCCAGCTATGATGTGAAGCTACTTACGTTGTTGTGGCATACTACTCCCGTATAACAGTATATGAGCAGGTATATTCCTTACCTAGATACCAGTTTTGTGGGGTAAATTTAAACATTAAGCATAGTTGTGCCTAGATGAATGTAGACTGAAAATGGTCCAATTTATTCTACTGGCAGGCATCTGAAATCATCCTGCAGCTTAATTTGTGTTTCTGTTACATCATTGCAAAATAAAATATGTTTAATAAGCAGAATCCCAATAACTTCAGCACAGAGGAGAGATTTTTCTTGTTGTAGGTGTTTGCCATTGGTGACATAAGCAAATAAAAGATGTCCCAGCTGCAGCCCATTCTCCCAGCTGATTCAAGATTTTAATGTGAAAATGGCTATTTTTAGGCTAGAGCTCATTTGAGGTTGTTCTCTGTCCCCAGCATGTAGCTGATTGCTGATAACCCATTTGGGGGAGAGGGGGTGAACTAGTGCAATCTGCAAACATTACGAATCAGATTGACTGAAAAGCAGAGCAGAGCTGCAGAGACCTTTCTGAGATTCAAGTTTGGTCTCTGATACTCTGTCTTCTCTTAAAGATCCACTCTTTAGTTGTAAGTGACACTTCTTTCACATTTTAAATAGCTGGCAGAAAATAAAAAGGAAAAGACCCTAAAATGCTTTAGCCAGACTAGTCAATGCATTTAAGATTAAGCTGAACATTTCTATACATCTGTGACCTTTAAAATCAGTTAGGAAGGTGAGATGTTAGGATTTGGTCTCAGCCAGGTGATTGATGGGTTTTTTTCAACAGTAAAGCAAAGCTATAGACTGTGGTCTAAAGCCTATTTATAATCCTCTTTAATAGCAATCAGTATAAAGATACGACTCATTTCTTTGTGAAAATAGTCTGGCTCTGCAATAGTACAATCTATTTAAAGAAAACAAAGTAAGGACCTGGATCTTTCCTCCGAGATATAAATTAAAGAACTGTCAATAATTTCCCTGCATTTGAAGGAATTTTGTTAATATGAAAACTTGGTAGCATTTTTGTAAGATAAGTGTCAATAAGGGTATTTCATTCATCCACTTACCTTCTGAAACAAATTGGCGATAACAATAAACAGGTACAGAAGCAGCTTTGCAGGTGGGGCATTTGTTTCTCAGGCTGCTCCCAAGGATATGTCACTTTATACCACTTGCAAGCAAGTGCCAATGCACGAAAAGCAGTCTGAGGATCAATTGCCTATTGACAGTAATGCTTAATGCAGCCCCCTTCCTTCTTCTTAACCTGGTATGCTCTACAGATCCATTCTTCATGTGCTCAAGCAAAGGTATAAGATGTAAATGCACATGCCATTTGATGAGGTTTTACCATACAGCTTTTTTTTTCCGGTCCATAGAAAAGTAATGGAAAGAGGGAGAGAAGGTCTCTTGGCATGCACTGAAGTACAAGAGGAGCCCAAAATCAGCAGCTGGGCACCTCAATATCCAGTGGAAGTCAGAGCCTGATTGTCCTTTAGTTCTAACTTCCCATCACAATGATCCTGCTCTCTGCTTTTTCTTACCTCTCGTTATCTGACACTGGATTGCAAATCTCACAGTAAACCATTAATAAGCCCAGGCCACGTGCTTACATCAAACATTTACCTTGCTTCTGGAAGGCCAGGCTGATTTTTTTTCCTCCTTCCCTGTGTTTTTTCAATATGCAAGGCTGCAAATAACACATTGGAAAACACAGCAAAAATGACAAGCAAAATCTATTTGTTTTACTTAGAGGGATCTACCTTAAAGTCTGCCCTGATCCACTTTCATCTACTGACATATAGAGCATGTATCACCCTCTATAGGCTGGATGAGTATTAAGGGCACATGATGCAGTCAGGTTTCAATCCTGCTACCACTGAAATTGCTTGATTTCAGTCTTAAAGCTGCAGTAAAAATTTACAAGGAAACACATCCCTGGTGCTTCAGTGCAACTTCTTTTTGAGTTTTCTAGTGCAGGAAAAGGTGGGAACACTGGCTGAGTTATTGCAGGCTGGTCCCCTGAGCATTCAGTCCCTCCCCACCAGTCAATCCAGATGAGTGTGTTCCTGGCTGCTATCTTCTTTCACTAGCTTTTTGTCTTACGAGGTGAAGTATGCCTCACTGCTGGCATTCAGACTGATGGGCCTGCCTGCTCCCTCCAGAGCACAAACACTTACCCTTGATCTTTATCCCAGGGAAAAGTTCCTTGCACTCTGCAGCTACCAGTCTCTATCACTATTCCCTGCCTTTTTTCATATTCAGTAACTAGAGGAGTTAGTCATGAGATTTTGCTCAGGGGGATTTTAACATGAAACGGATGCTATTGAATTTAACAGTGTCACTTTCCTTTTGCAACAAAACAGCATGTTTGTACAATGACAAAGCATTCCCTGCAATCACAGACAAGGAGCTTTCTAGACTATGGATGTTCCAAGAACTAGGTGTAAATGAACTAAACAAATTTAAAAACACATAAAGGTTCAGGGTCTTAAATGGAGTCACAGCTGAGCACTTATCTAAATACCACTGGGAGTAAGTACAGTGCCTACTCCGGAAAAAACCCAACCAAATATACATTTGAAAAGGGTCAAAAAACAAACTGAAGGGCAATGTGATCAAAACTAGGCTTTATGTAGGTGCAGAGAAGGAAATATTAACCAATCTCTAAAAGGAAATACTGAATCAACATAGTGGAAGGAAGGTCTCATTTTATTCTGTGCAGTCGGTTTGGAATTTCCCAGCTTCTCTGAAAGCATTGCTGGAGGAACACAGTGTACATATTTCTTTCACCTGAAACTGATACAGGATTACTTGCTGTTACATCTTGGTATGAAAATGTTAACTGCTGGTGCTGCACCTCTCATGGAAAGAAGCAGAAAAGAAAAAAAAGAAAGCTCAAGTAGCAGGTAAACATCTGTGCTACTAGATCTTTCTCTGCATGTCCAGCCTTTCTATTTTGGTTCTTTGCTGAAAGGAAGTACAGGACTATACCTAAGAAACATGACTGTCAGCATTCATTAAGACCAATGCTTAATCTCAGTTGACAACATCAATGTCAGAATCGTGGCTGGGAGCTGGCAGCATTTCAAGAGAGGATTCTTCTAAGCTCTTACACACTACTTCAATAAATAATCCTACCGGGAAATATGGAGAAGAGCATTTAAAATGATTTTAGCTGGCACGTCACTACAAGGTTGAACCATCATGTAGTGATGTGCCCACTGCCTAATTCCACTGTGAAATGTTGAAATACAGCTTTTAGCTCCACAGAAGCATGTAGGCCTCTATTTACATGCAAATTAATGCTATTCATGTGTGAACTACAGCAGGTACTGACTCTGCCAGATGGAATAATTTGGGGATGGGCCCATTCTCTTTTGCTGAGGGCTGCATGTATTCACACATGCTGTAGATAATTGTTGGAGTTTCTATGTCACCAGAAGTCCCAATTAAATAACTATTTAAATAATTTACTTTTTTTTCCAAGTGAAACACGGTCATGCATGCGGTTGCATAGACTAAAAATAATGATGATGATAATCACACTTAGAACACCACTATTAATAATAACATCATTAGCAATAAGGGAGAAGCAGGTGGTTCAGGGCAGAGTATCAGGAAACCTGGAAGTGTCAACGCCCAGTGATTTTGAACATGCCATTTCATCTCCTCTCTTTTTTCCCTTTGTTTCCATCTGTAAACTATTCACAGAAGGTGTAATACTTCCTGATCTGAACAAGGCAAAAAACCCCACAATTACTGTGACAGACATTTACATGCAGTTTGTTGCATTAGCCCCCACTTGACCTTCATCAGCAGCGAGGGTCACTTGATTTTAATCAATTGCAGCCCCTTTCCGCAGAATTAGGATGATATTGCAAAGCAGTAGGTGGCTAAACTGACTGATGAAAACAGGCCTGGTTTGGCTGATAGTGCTTTATTTGAAGCACTGATATGCTTAATATTTGTTCAATTATCATCAGCAGAGAAATCAAGATATTGGTGTGCAAACCTCCTCAACATGCAGTGGCCAACCTTACATAAAGCAGCAACATACACAAGAACTGAGAGGAATCAAACAACAGAATCAGCTGATCTATTTACAATTGGAAGATACAAAGGTTTTTTTAGCCAGTGATTTTCATTCTCTTGAAGCTGGAGATGCAGACAGGTTTTGACAGTTGCACAAAGAAAAGGATTTAATTAAACTGAAGTAAATGAGATAAACTTTGCATAACAAAAGAAAGGAGGAAAATACACCTCTCGCAAAAATAGGCTGGGACAGGATGTGCGGGGCTGTCCTCACCTCCCGCTCTCCTAGAAACCTGCGCGTACGGTTTGTACTTCACGTCATACAACGGGGGAGCAGCCTCGCTGCTGCCAACCCGTGCTGTTTGCACCAGGTCTGCACCCCGGCTGTGACCAGGCGGGCAGCCTCCGACCGGGCTAGTCCTCCCCAGCCTGCCTCCAGCCTCTGCCTGGCATGGCCTGGCTACCAGCCTCTGACTGGGCCTCCAGCAGACACCTTCCTGTTCTGCCCAAAGCAACTGCTTCTGCAGTGAAAATCAGGAGTGTTACTACAGAAGGCAGGGAGAAAGGAGCATGGCAAGTGAAGAAAATTATCTGCGCATTCAAAAATCCATAAATGGAAATGACTGAAAAGATCATAAACAAACAAACAAACAAACAAACCCCAACCAAAAAAGCCACACCAGAAAAATCTCTAAATTCAGGCTAAATATGCAGTCTCTAGGAAGGTCAGCAGAGCCCTTTTCCAGTTTCTATTATTCCAGAGCCATTTCACGAGCATTTGGCTTCACTGCTCCCACCCCCTGGAATGCTCACAAATGCCTTTACATTTCAAGGTCTCTAGGGCTAGCAGATGGGTTTGCTTCACCTGTAAATGTTGGCTAGCATTGCAAAACATAGACTATGAAGCCATTACAGTGGGAAATACAGCATCATCTTCCAACCATGGAAAAAAAATCCCTTTACTGTAATCCCTAATTCACAGTCAAAGATATTTCTCCCTGAATATAATTTCTAAAAGGCCATTTAAAAATAGGATCAGACAATCGTATATTCCCGCAGAAGAGAAAAGAAAATCCTAAGGTGTAAATGGGTAAATGGGTAAAATGACACATATTCAGAAACTAATGCCTCAATCTTTTTCCTTTAACAGAGATCAAAAAACACCAGGAAATAGTCCACTCTGAATTTTTTACTTTCCTCATGTGTTTGATTCTAGGACACTAGTTTTGTTTTGTTTTTTAAATCCAATCTTTCTTTGCCAATTCTATAGGATAATAATAATTATGTCAAAAAGTAGAATACAGGGCACTACCATGAAATTGATATCCCTATCTGTGAATGCTTGTCTCTTCAGCTGGTGTGCACATGTTTGTGAATAGAAAGGCTTGATTTCCTTGCTAGCTCACCAGGAGTTCATCAGCATACACTGACAGACCTGCCTGATAAGTGATACCTTGAAAAAAGCCCCAACAGAGGAAAAACACTGAAAAGTTATTCTGTACTGCACACTTCCACAGACACCAAAAAACTATTGCACTAGGTTGGATGAAAAGACCACCTATTTTTGTACTCAGTCTCTGCGAGTGACCTAGGAAGGAGTACAAGAAATGGGAATGCACAGGGAAATGCTTTTCCTGCTGTGCTCAACAACTCACAGTCTCTGTGACAAAAGATTTGAACACAGACTCGCTCTTACTAGCCACTAATAAGCTTGTCCTTAAACAGTTTAATCACATTTTGAATCTATGTTTAATTTTATCTTCTAAAAATCCTGTAACAATAAGTTCCACAAATTAATGATACAGTTTGTGAAAAAGAACTTCCTCTTCTTTCTGTTAAACATACTCATCAGTAAGATTGCTGGTTATCTTCTTGTACACCAATCTTGAAAAGCAGTAAAGTAATAATTCCTGATGCTTTTCTCTTACATTGTTTATCATTTTATCCACTTCCCATCACATGTATCCCCTTTAATTTATTTTCTAAGCCAAAGACTTCTATTCTGTGTGATCTTTCCTTCTATTTTGAGCACTCTTGTTGCCTTTCTCCTGTTTTCCTATTCTGCCCTGAGCACTACTTTGGAATTCTCAGTACTAGATTTTACCTGCTATTTTGTTAGTTCTGTGAGTTTAAGGTCTCAACTTTTCACTTTTCAGTTTGACTATCCTGATAATTTTCTTATTGCCACTACACATGAACCTCCTCTCCAGGATCTTTGATAATACCTTGATTAGTACAAATCCTTGCTGAAAGCCTTGGAGTACCTTCTTTCAATGGAAAAGCTGTCCATGTATTCTCACTCCTTATTTCTTATCTTTCAACCAGTTTTTAGTACATGAGAGGACCTTTCCTCTTATGCTTTGGCAGCTTAGTTTCCATGAGAGTGTCTCATGAGAAACCCTGTCAGAAGTGTTGAACGGAAACCACTTGTATGAAATGTTTCCTATCAGGAATTAGAACATTCATTCAGGATCAGCAATCTATGGAAAGGACAATTTGATTTCTGGAGAAAGGGAAAAGGAACCGTGAATAATTTATTGGATATTTTCTGACACTCTATGTCAAAATAGATGCTGCAGATGACATTAAAATATCATTTCCGTAGCTTAGCTGATGTTTTAGTAAGATCTGGTGAATAGCAAAACTGATCATTTTCTCTAAGTTCTATATAATCCCACTTGCACCTCTTTTTTTAACTGAAAACTAAAATGAAAACAAGGATAACCTGAAATTAATTAGAACAAGCTGAATTTGCCTTCAAGCACATTTGGATGAGGCTGAAGAAAATGTCTGACCTCACAAGAGCCAATATTCAGTGCCGGAGCCCCTTGGCAGCTCCCATCTATCCCACTCTTTAACAGCAGATCAGCTTGAACTGCTCTGGCAGATGCTGCATTGCCATCAAGCATGTGTAGGATGTACAGTTTCGGGTACAGGCCATGTTCCCTGCCAGCACTGTCAGTCACCTCTTGCAGCTCCATCCTGACAGCAACAGCCACAAAAAGCCCCACTCTAGCAGTCTCCCCAGCTTGGCACCTTTCCTTTCCAAAAGCCTAGGAAGCATTTCAAATACATAGTGTTCTGATGTAGGGCTGCTTCCTTTAAAACCCAGGAAGGAGAGAGCAGAGAAATGCAAAAACTTTCAAGTAGGTGGGAAGCGAGGACCCCTTTCAACTACTCTCCTCCTGTCAGAGCCATTTTCCTTCAAACTTTCTGCCATAAAAACCATAAGCCTCAACTGCCAACATTCCCAGTTCTCTTCCTGCTTAGCTGCCATAACCCTAGGGACTGCTGGTGGTCCTGCTCCCCCAGCAGAACCCACTCTGCCATCCCTCTGAAACTGAATTTTTCCCACTCTGATGATAAACTGTAGAAAAACAAAGAGTAAATGGAAATTTATACTGATGACACTGAGGAAGCCTCCATCTGTTTGAAATGTAAGTTATTATAGTAATTTGGAAAGCTGAGCAAAGTGAGCAGAGAATCTGTATGAGCAGGCTTTCACATTCTGTTTCCTTCTGGTCATGGCAGAAAAATAATTTACCAAGAAAATTATCTCACAAAGATATAATATAAGAATTAGTAATATCTGAAATAAAATAAATTCTTTGTATGTTACATTTTCGTATAATTTCATTAATAAAAACACTTTTCATCTTGAAAAATCCAAGTTAGCTTTGTTCTTTCTTTTCTTTTTTCTTTTCTTTTTTCTCTTTTCTTTTCTTTTCTCTTTTCTTTTCTTTTCTTTTCTTTTCTTTTCTTTTCTTTTCTCTTCTCTTCTCTTCTCTTCTCTTCTCTTCTCTTCTCTTCTCTTCTCTTCTCTTCTCTTCTCTTCTCTTTTCTTTTCTTTTCCTTTCTTTTCCTTTCCTTTCTTTTCCTTTCTTTTCTTTTTCCTTTCTTTTTCCTTTCTTTTTCCTTTCTTTTTCCTTTCTTTTCTTTTCTTATGCTACTTCTTGATGAATAATCACATGGAGATAAAGTTTATATTCATGTGTACCAGGCATTTAATGATATAAAATATCAGAGGTGTATTGTTAATTCCCCAAGCTATACATCGCAAACCTAAAAATACCAGCATTAAGATTACACTTCAAAGACACCTACAAATACTAAGGACAGTAAAGGCCATTAAGCAAACTTAACACTTCCCTGTACTTGAAATAGAACACAGAGTTTGAATTCCTGCTGTAGCTGCCTAGCCCACTCTGTTTTAACTCTCTAGTTACAACCAATTTCATAGGGGAAGTTATCATTATAACAGAGAAGCTCCCTACAAGATATATATGGAGCTAGACATCAAATTTAGAATAAGAGATAAAAGGAATTTTAAAAGGCAAAAAAATTTGTAAAAATAATCTAGAAATGGTTAAAGTGAGAAGACTACTGTTCCTTAACAAAATGGAGAAAAATAATCTTAGACTAATTTATCTGAACATTGTTGAAATTTTTCTTTTCTTAGGTGTTTTGTGTTGGCTGGGAGCCATTTACTCCTACACTGCAATTGAAGAGAACATTTGCCTCCTTGGTTTTCGACTCTAATATCTCATAGCACAAGCAGAGCTTTTGTTATGCATCAGCAGCTGCCAATATTTTAATGAAAGGCTCCAACAAAAATGGTTGTCCTTTGCTTTTGATTTATTTTAGCTGGCAGCTCTTCAGAGTTTCACTCCCCAGTTCAAACCCAGTCCACTGTAGCTTCTCTACACAGTCCTCCAGGATCTTTCAGTATTCTGCCATTGCAAACTGATTGACTACACTGTCAGAACCTCTCAACAAACTTTCCAGTTTCATTTAGTCTGCAAGGCTTTTGTTTTCAGCAAAGCAAATTCCCAATTCTACCCTCATCTCCTATTAAACTGGAAGGAATATTTTACATCAGATGTGTTCCTGCTGAATCTAGGCATTTAGCAAAGTCTCTAGTTCTGTCTCTTCATCCTATAGTTTGCATTTGTTTCTCAACAAGTAAGGACTTAATCAGTTACTAGTTTATTTAAGGTTTTAATTTTTGATTATTCTTTTTTTTTTAATTCTTGTGTGAGTGTGTATTTCAATAACACCCCATCTTGAATGCTGTGACAGGCACAGGAAAAATGTCAGGCACCTAAGTAAAACTGTGCTTAAGACACATAAATATGCAGAAGTTAAATACATGTCTAAATGCTCTATCGAACTCTTACTAACAAAAAGATTTGTGGGCATTTTGCACTGGACTCTGCTGATGTCTCTGGTTTATACGGTTGGTAACAACAGCACTTAATCAGCTTCCTTTCTGGTGTGATATGCCTAGGAACTTTCAGTAAATCAGTTACAACGGGGAAAAAAAACCTTGAAAGATAATAAATGCCAATTCATTTGTACAACGAGAAAAGAACCTGAGGCTGATTGCAAAACACGGTTTAGAGAAAACAATGGAAACACTATGAATTATATTCCTATTCATGACATTTTCAAAGTACAGAATTTGCCCAGATTAAGAAAGTCCTGGAGAGATTATATTATTTTGCCTGTTTCTACTAGCTTTCATGATTTATCTTGCAGTGATGGTTCTGTGGAGATATAACACTGCTTGGTACACTAAATAGTGTCACTTTCTTCTGATCTGCTGAGTTTTAATGTCAGCTAGCACAAGGAAATGTTAACCTCTCCTGTTCTCACTCTTTCACTGTGATTTCTAATACATCTGACACAATCCCTTGCAAGTCCTTATTTCTCTGTAATTACATTAACATGATGATGTGCCTTCATCTGGGACTTCATCAGGATTTAATCTTGTAAAGAAAAAAAAAGTCCTAGATCATTGAAGTACCTTTTTCTTATGAAATCATCTTCAAAGCCTCAATGTTTCTAGAGATCTGTCAGCTTATAAGTAACACCTGACACCGTCAAATTATTGCCATTATCACATCCAGGGCAATCACTCCTCCCTCCCCTGCCAGCCCAAGGTTTTCAGAAAACAAAAAGTAGGGTTTCTTTCAACTTTGAAAGTTGTTAGCCAAGACTGTGACTTAGATTTAGACTTAGATTTACTGAATTATTTTACTGCAGTGTCCCAGGAAGGCTTGGCAGAGATTGATTCCAGCCACACCGAGGATGACACATATCAAACTCCTTCACAGATGCTTATTCACCCATCAGATTATATAACGTTGACCCTGGAATTGCTGAGAACTAAAAGGAGTACGAAGAGAGCTGGGTGTGTTTTATCTGAGATGCCAGGTCATTAGGACTACTCTGGTAAGATATAACAGAATGGTAGGATGCAGACTTTCTACCTCAGGCTATGAACTTGTCATCTTACAAGTGAAGGGAAGCCAGTCTGCTTAACTGCTTGAGCAATAAATAGAACCTTTGCTAGCACATAATAAAAGCAATGGATGACTTCTACTTAACTTTTTCTTCTTCGTTTTTTCTTTTAAAAGGGCCCTGAGCTCTGCTGGAATGCTTGTTTAAGAGTGTTCACTGTTGATACTTGTAAGTAATTAGCCATGGTAATTGTGCTATTTTTTTCTGCCATGAATGTCATTATATGTTTAATAATACAACACTGTAACTTCATGAAGTAGTGGAACATGGCTTATTTTTTTGCAACCTGAAACAATGCTTAAGGTGGGAAAGAAGAAAAACTGTAGTTATTTCCTAAAAATTTCCCACAGCATGTCATTAAGTAAACTGGACTGTAAGCAAACACAGGACCTAGGTCATTGCCATAGAGCTAAGACATTTGTCTGATGTTTTAGCCTAATGTTAAACACGCATTTGATTAGATATTGCATTTTAAGATAGTTTCTTCCCTATAGCAGAAACCTGCCTATTGCACAGGGGACAGAATAGAGGAAATACAGCAAGCATGAATTTTGACTCTGCTATTATAAAGGTTGCTTCAGACTGTGCTACTGCAAAAGTGTTCCGTAGTTGTATGCAAAAACTTTATTTAGGATTTATTAAAAATCCTACATTGGTGAAGGACAGATATTATACTGACTGACTTCTCTCCTTCTCTTGATATTTACAGAATTTAAGGCAGCTGGGCCAAGTTGATCTCCTATATCTCACAGGTCATTAATTTCAGTTACCTTGAGGTTCAGCCCAATATCCTGGTCTAGACTAAGGCATTTTGATCCTCAACAGACAACCCATGGCAACCACAGGCAGACACTGGAAAAGCCTGATGGTATGACACACCATGCAAGACATGGTTCACACAATAGTGCGGACTGAATACGGTCTGAAAAAAGTTGTTTGTATTGGCCCTTTTCCTGTGGCAATATACTAAAGCCACGTGTTGAGGCAACTTTGTCATGACCCTTACATCATTCTGACTGCTGCTTTTTAGTTGTCTCAACTTTGCAGTAATAACAAGTTGCCTTTCTTGCCAGATAGTTAAAACTTCATTCTTAGCCTTTGTGACATACTAGTCTTCAGGTTTCTTTAGAGAAAACATACATTAAAGGCTAATATATGAACTTTGGTACTCCTGTCTTCTGAGGAATATGTTTTCCTACCTATTAATGGCTTCACATTGACCTAAATAAAAACATGTCTTGTCTTCAGTGTCCTGGTACAATCCACACATTCAGCTCTAGCCCTCTGTTTCTTAAGGTCTTTAGGCTTTGAGTTGGCAGAATTTGTATCTTCAGTTATCGCAACAAAATTATGTTTACAAACGAGGAAGATAATCAGGTCCCTTTAAAAATCAGGTTTATGGGAACTAATTTAAATGTGAAGTTAACTCATTTTTAAAGCTGCAGCTTAAACTGTCATTAAAGCAAAAAAATAAAGGCCTTTAGAGAGAAGGGAACATTACAAGGAAGGAACTGAGACATCAGGTTACAGACAGAGTTCTTTCCTGCCCAGCAAACAAGTAGTAGAGCTAACCACTTTATCTTCCATCCCACATAAACAAGTAGTTGATGATACAATAAAAGAAACAAAAGTTGATCTCAATACTGCAAAAGATTTTATGTCAAAGCGCAACAAAAATCAGACTCTCAGGTTGTATAAGCTCTTTACAAACAGGCAAGTTAAGACTGCAATATTACACAAGATCATTTAAAGCCTCTAAAAACCTTTAAAATTTCTCTCCCTCTTTCACTGGCACTTTAATAAGGCAATTCCCAATATTTGACTTGTGAAATAGCCTAGAATATAACAGTTGTACCAGCAGCCTGTAGCTAGGCTGTTCCTTATTGGTCCTCTGTGAACATTTTAAACACCCTTTGTAACATGATGAAAGCTATACCTATTTCAAGGCTTATTTGCACAGAGGGAGCAGTTAAAAGTTTTGATTATTGGGACTGCAGATGGTGGGGCTGATCCTGGGAGTAGCAGTCTATTCTCCCAGTCCCCAGCATCTGGAGACCACTGGCTAGACTGGCACCCATTTTTTCTGAACTAAGTCCTTTTCATCTGATAACAAATCTGTGACTTGCATTGTTCATTTCAGTAATTCAGCTCGGTGTCACATCAGCTTTGTCTCCATCTTTAAATATATTCATGCCATCTGTCTCATGGTCTCAACTGGTAAAACAATTGCATCGTAGGTTACGTTCAATGAATTCCCAGTTGTTCTGAACAGCTTGAGATGTCTCAGTGGCTTGTGGAAGAGACTGATAAATGATTTTTTATAGGAAGATGATCAGTTTAGGATTCCCTTTACTGACATTTCAGATGCCAAGAAGTTCAGATTTTAGCTTGATATCTTTGCACTTTTTCCCCATATGGTTTTGGTTCCTCTTGCAAAGAAATGTGTTTCTCTCCATATGTCTCTTATCTTGAGTTTTCAGTGTCATCTTTAATTAGAAATTGAAAATCAGTTGGTTTGATTTATATCAGTATTTATCATTGCTGCTATTGTCTTTCAGACAATCATATTCAGATGTTAATGTCAAATTAAAATTATTCTTTATAGGGTCATTAATACGAAATATGCCATTAAAACATTCCCATTAAGAAGTAACAGAGTGCATGACAGACTCTTGTTCACAACGCTTCAGCAGCACACTCGCTCAGCACTGTCCTTGTGAAGGGAGTGTTCTGAATCTCTGTCACTCAGACCTACCACAGCAAAAACCTAGATTAAATCTGTGGCTGCAGGTGTGACACAGTTCAAATTCAGACACCAGGGGAGTTCAGTTTGCTTTCAGCTCTTGTGATGATGATGAAATTGTCAAAGTGAATGATGACACATCATCCAAACAGAGAATGTAGGTGGTACTCGTGGAAAGCTGTGCATCAGGAGCAATCGGGTCCCTCGCGTCCGTGGGAACAAAACCCAAGGGGAGCAAAGCTGTGGTCCCTGGCAGGATATAGCTGCTCCCTTCTGGATAGGGAAGGCTAACCATATGCAGAGAGAAAAATGAAGAATGTGGAAAAGCACAGCCCTGAATAGGCAGGCCAGCACTTGCTACACAGATTTGTAAGCAAAATCACTCTCACCCCAATTCTACTTCTGAAAGTACAGCACATTCCTAATTATTTTTTTGGACTTGAAAAACATCCACCTTCCTTATGAGGTAACTCCATGCTAACCTGCGGGTTCTAGTGACAATAGGCAGGTTGTTGCCTTGAAGTCTCTGGAAAGAGCTGGGTTTTGTCTTTTTCTTTAAATGAAAGGAGCCTGAACAAATGCATAATTTCATTTTGGTAGGTCCTTTTTCATCCTGAGTCTATAACCAGCATTTCCCTTTCATAAGGAGCCCTCTACAGTAACTTAGGTGACCCTTTTGTTCTGTTACGCATGAGCACAGTACTGTTAGAATTTCCAGCATTCACTTAGTACCTTACCAGAGGTGGTAATAGGGCCTCAGATAATCCATAAATAGTGCTAAGAGCTACGTGTGAAGAGCTGTACACAAAAGAAGCCTTTTACAATGAAGCGTAAAACAAGGTATTTGATTTATCCTGCAAATCACAGGAACAAATGCTGCATACTCCTGCATGCTAGCTACTGACATGCTGTCTTCAAGCTAGTTATTCAAGCTAGTTATTTTCACATTCTCAGAGATCAGTTTTGTCATTATGAATGGCTGCAGCCACCTGTATGTTCAGAGATGTCCTGAAGCAGAGAGTATATCCCTCTTCCCTGCAGCCTCTCACGTATGGTGGTGGCAGGGAAGAGGGAACCTCAAGGTTTCTGGAGGAATATGGGAAAAAAAGAATTTAATAGGACTGATGGCATAGAGGACAGACTAGTTCTTACAGGTAAGGTAGCAGGTAAAATACTAATTTCAACAAACTGCTAGAATTTTCCTGAATGCAGAGGAAAGGACATAAACTCAAACACAAACTGCCCTACTGGCTCCTCCATCCATGACCAACAGACACTGGAAAGATGATAAATACCTTCCAGGAATGGCCAGACTTCTGTTCTTCAGGAATTTTATTTCTGTGCAACATCTTTGATCATTCAAACCAGTTTTAAAGTGGAATTTCTTCTGCTCACAGCCGTTCTGTGAAGGCTTGTTTTCATGACATGCTAGTTATCTTGGAAATTGTTTTACCACCTGAGATGCTTCAGCTCTGTGCAGGGTTATGGGGACATTGACCAGAAAACAATAATATCTGAAGCACTGCTTCTGGATACTGACCTGAGTAAAATCAGTCACATTTTTTGGAAGGCACCCAAGTAGTTCTAGCCTCCATATTTTCTTCTCTCCTACTAGGTAAACTAGTCTTTTATTGTGATACAAAAGAAACAACCTGTTACATTGGGCTTCATGGGTCAGTGCTTTGATGTCTCTGCCAGTATAAATCTGAACTAAAATGTATTTCCTAACTACGCAGGGAAAACAGTAAAGAATGTGAAAGGAGCTGAGAGGATAAGTAGACTAAAACATGAATAATTGAGATGATAGGTTTTCTGTAGACATTTCATTCATCTGCATAAATAAAACAGGTATGGGCTTGATTTTGTTTCCATCACAGTCAATGGCAACACCACCTTGTCTGTACAGGGAGGAATGGAACCACACGGATTGTCACCTACAGTCCACTTGCAAATTTCTGCTTGAACAGACTGGTGCAAATACTGCATCTCACTTATTTTCTGGAGCTTTATTTTCCCTGTAGCATAGCGACTCAGTAGGAGGGAGGGATTGTAAGAAGATTGAGGGACTACATTCAGGAATTTGTCTAGCAAGCCCAGTGAGACTGTGGAATCATAAAGTTTACCGAGAAGCAAATTAAAATGCAAAATATGGGGGAGTCATACTTCAACGTCACTACAAGAAGTCCAGTGAATATCAATCTAAATTAATTTTGGCCTCTTTAATCAATCATCTCTTTATGAAATACAAATAAAGCCACATCCAGTATGACATGTTATTAAGGAAGAAAAGAGATGTGCCCTAAACTTCTGGTGACAATTTACATAAAAGTCATTTGAGGCAGCAAGGTTAGACCTCAGGGAGAGCATTATAATATTCTAAAGATCATCAGCATCTTCACTGTATACAAACCATGAAACAAAGAGAACTGGTTCCCAGGAACCGGAGGGTGCTGGAGGAGTGAGAAAGAAGAAAGTTAATTTGGCATCTCTGTAAATCTTAGAGAGTTTTCATAACCTAAAAGGAATGTAAACAAGTCATCAAAAGAAAATGGCCTGAAAGAAGGATATTTAGTGTCCTATCATCCTTAACTCCTCCAAAAAATTCTATTCTAGTAAAAGATCTGTGTAACTGAAGTACACGGTTATTGTATTTATTATATTACACATATTTATTATATTATACTATTACTGTTACAGTATTTGTATTACTGTAACTCCCAAGTCACCAGATGAAAGCGGGACCCTGTTATGCCACACATGTTTGCTATAGAGGAAAGTCACACTGGGAATTATATATTCTAAAGAGTGAAGAAATGGAAGGAGACTAATTTCCCAGAGATATATTGCACATGGCTTGTTAAACTGTGATTAAAGCTTGGGAAATGCCATTCACAGCCAGTGCCCTAGTCAGTACACAACCCAGCTCTTGTACCCTATATGCCTGTGATATATATACCATGGGTATTCTTCACAAAAAGGTCATCCGATCACACTGAAATCTCAGTCATAGCCAATTTTTCTCATCAGGTCTCTAATGTGTGTCTTGCTTTCCTTCCCTCCAGCCTGTTTATCATTTATTCCCATTCTCCTATACCAGAAATGAACAAAGACACTTTCTAAAGGCCATTTCACAGCTTTAGGGAGCTGTATTCAGGAGAGTAATGTGTGATCTAAGGCAAGCTGAGGAGCATTATTTTCCTATCACCACCCTACAGATGATGGGGAGTGACAGATTACATGTCAGTCACAGCACACTAGGCAAGGGGCCAGTCTGCCAGTAGTTCTGTCCTTTCTGGCTCCAGCCAAAGCATTGTTCAGAATGAAAAAATGGTTTATAAATAGCTCACACTGAAGTCAGTCTATCACAGAGGCTGCAGATCAGCCTGGTCTTTATTCAGGCTGTTCAAGATGATGTCTGTATGCTCATGTACACACAGGTGTTGCATACACAGCCTGTAAGGATCATGTCCCAGAGCTATTCCCTTCCTAGCTGTCACCTTTCTTTGCAAGAAAAATAAAACCTACCGTGAGCACATTTAACTTCACTCCCTTCACTCCTTTTTAACTTTCCTCTCATTTGATAGGTTGGACACTAATTTGTACTTCCTTAGAGAGACCTTTTTTAAAAACATAATTTTCAAGTATCCATCCTTTCCCTGAAAAATGGACCATGAAAAAAAGAACAATATCTTATTAGCAATCATGTCAACAGATCTCCCACAGAATGTGTAATATGGAGAGTAGGTGGGTATTCAGTAACAGAGTGAACAAAACCTTCTGCAAGAACTGAAATGAATGAGTCTGGAGGCATCAAAACCACGTCATTATTCTCTAAGCCTTCCCTGAATGTTCACACACAATAGAAACTATATGGATTTTCAAGACTTTCTGCTTATACTATAAACTTAAATCTATCCAAACCAAAGTATGAGTGTCCTCGTCTGCTGAGAAAATTTCTTAGCAGTCCCAAAGGCAGAGTGGGCATGTGACATTTTTATGCAGTCTTCCTACTACTTAGCCAATGGCCAGACCCCAGGAGACTGCCACCTGCCCAGGATTTTGTGATGCCCCAGCCTCTCTGTCCCGTAATCGAACACAGCTACCAAAAAGCGTCTCCTTTGCCAAGTAAGTGACAGGAAAGACTGGTATGGAGCCAGCTGAGACGCACCCACAGCAGCATCACCTGTTCTAGATGACTCCTGAATTGCTGTGGGGTGGTGGCTTTACACAAAACGACTTGAAGATGGACAGACTTTCTAATGTATACCTCCACCTGGTTTACTTTTAAATAACCTCTCTGGAATTAACTTTCTGCATTATCCATTAAACTTGTTCTGGTGCTGCCAATAGGAGGGAAGATGAATAAGGCTATTTGTTTCAGAACAGGAGTCCTAAGCTGCGACAAAATTTTATTGCCAAAAGCAAAAACAGAACAGATTGGAACAGAAGCTGTGCCCACAGAAGATTTTTTTTTTAATTATCATTAAATATCATTTATCCTCCTTTAATCTTATGCACAGAATATCATTAATCCTGATATACTGACCAAGAATAAAACCTGACAATTTACTCAGTAGCTGAAGGTGTAAGATGAAGACTAACAAATTATACATATGCTTTGGACATACCTCAGATAAAGACAGTATGGATTTAAACAGGGACTCACACCTACCAAAATCATATAATTTGAAATTTTCAGCTATGACCCTTCTGTCTCTTCTGCATCATTCTCACATGTAAGAGCAATGACTGCCTAGTACATCAATAATTGTAAAAAAAGAGAATTATAGTACAGCCCATCTATGATACTGCATTATTTGTGGGCTTACTCCTTTAGGATAGGCAGTGGGGGAGAAAAAGGAAGATGGATGGATGGATGGATAGATATACAGATAGACAGACAGAAAGACAAGATACAGCATACTTGTTCTATCATCTACACTCATATGAATCACTGAAGCAGACACCACTTTTTGCTAACATAAGGGTATGAATTGAAACAGTGGCTGCTATGCAATGGAGAGGTACACAAGTTAGCTCCCTTAGACGATTAATTTACCCTTTAGAAAAACTCTGCATTACAGGCAAAGGCTGCTTCTAATATCTGACACGTAGGCTTTTATAGCTAACTTGGTATTGTAATACTGCAATACTACCTGCATATTAAATATATCCCAAGCGGACAATGTACCAGGCTTTCCTTCAGCATTGCAGAATTAATGTTTCTGGGTTTGTGGTGTTTCTCCATCAAATGTGGATCTGGCTCTGAAAATAATTCCTACCAAAAGCAGTGCATAGACACAAACAGGACAATTCTCCCCGGTTCACATTGCCTCCACAATTTCTTGTTTTCTGACTGTGTAGGGTAACACTGAAATCCTGGCAAGTGCCAGAAAGATGGTGACAAGCAGTTCTTTGTGCAACAGCTGAAAATAGATCTGTCTTAAAAGAGAGCGTGTTATTCATTGATCATGTCTGTTATTGTCTACATAAATAGAAGCAGCTGATTGCAAAAGTCCTCCACTTTGGGAAAATGAGGATCGTGCTGCCAATTTAAGGCCAGATTGCACATGGCTGAACAGCAAACTAAAGACAGGAACGGGAAGTGCTCTGCTCAAAGGTAGCAGGGTATTGTATGAGTGTTGTGATTGATCCTCTCCTAGGGGGTCTTCAAAGCAATTAAAAGTCTAGGTAAGCTTTTACTTATGAAGAAGTACTTTATGAAAACCAGAAACTATGTTAACAAGGATAACTAAGTCTCAGAAATCTAGGCCTGAACTTCAGCACCAGCAGAATATTAACGTTTCTGTGCCCTAAGGCGTTTATATCATGTGCAATACTACTACAATAACTAGTTACAAATAAAATTATTTGATCAGGTTATTGACTGCTCTTGTGGTCTTTTTTCTACCACTGCTACCCAGGCCAGAGGTAGCACTTCAGAATTTTGGCTGCAATCCTTCATTGTGAAGACTGAAAATTTAATGACAATTCTACTCTGTTATTTTTACCAATAACTTTATTATCGGTCCATCTCAAACAATAAGCCTGCTATTTTCCCTGAACCTTGACACAAGATGAATCCTGCAGGTTGTTAAGTGCAACTAAAATCACAGCAGACATTGCTTGCAATGAATCCGAAAGAATTCTGTTTTACTCTGCTCCTTCATCCCTTTCAGTGATGGAAGGTCAGGACTTGTCCTACCATCAACCGGAAGTTGCAGAGGATGAACTTGGTTTCCAGATGGAGAGAAAGAAATCAGTGAAGATAAGCCTTTTGCAGAAATTACTGGAAGTCAGGCATCTCAGCATTTTTGAAAATCCCACCAGGGGCCTAGCAACATCATTTGGAGGATAAAAACTTTTCAAAATCTTCCTTTAATGTTTCAGACTCCCTTAAACCTACAACATAAAGGATCATATTATCAAAGATTAAAACAAATATCTTTCGTCTTAGTGCCCTCTGAGTGAAGCTATTCTTAGAGGAAGCATAAAGAATGGAAAAGAAAAGAAATAAAAGCTCTATCACTTATCTCTTTAGTGTATAGGAATAGCAATGCTAAGCTAATACAAATATTGCTTAGCCAGATCCTGTTTTGATATTCCAGTGGTGCATATAGTTCTAAACCAGCATCTTTAATGTTGAATTCCCTAAATAATTATTCACTGTAAAAGATATTCAGTCCATAGATTTTTTTTCCTTTTATTTTCAGGGATTGAATCTGGAAGTTCTTATTTAGGTAAGATGCTGCAGAAATCCACAGAGCTTACCTGAGTTAAGAGCTCAGGAACTGGTCCTGGATATGCAAATAAATTGCTTTGGGAACTGAAAGACTGTAATGTAACAAAAAAAGAGTCCATAATGCATGCAGGCTTCTGACAGTTTTTGCAAACATCAAGGAATATGACACCTACCCTTAATACGTTTCTGCTCTGATTATGAATCCCCAGCTGCACTGACTCCATCTTTGCATATGCCAGATGAATCATGTTTCCAACCTGAGCTGTCTGGTATTTCTTTGAGTGGATGAAGAACTTGTTAAAAATGAAATACAGAGTAATGGGTACTTATAATTTAAATGAATCACTGCATGCAAAGTAATTTCTTTAAACTATCTGCCAGGTAAATCTTGAATCATCAGCATGACACATTTGAAATTTTAAAAATTTGAACATCTATTATTTAAATACTAGTACCATTAATTGACATTCAACAGAGCACAATTCATTGTTTAAGGGAAAAATCCCAAGATGGCTGTGCAAGAAAAAGTTCCAAAGTCAAGAGAAGTTACAGCTGCGGATGGAGAGCAGGTCACAAAGGTCCTATTCTTCTGTTAGACAGGCTAATCTAATGTTTACCTTTATCAAATTGCAAGGAAGAACATTCACACCTTGTATGATGGAAGAAAATGTTATCTACCTCATTATCTAGAGACAGTCTACTAGTCTACTAGGCAAGCTGCAAAAGGCTTAGGAAGGTAACATATGCAGTTGCCCAGAGAATCAAGATTTTATGCGTATGTGCTGTTTGCAGAAGCTTTAAAATGCACACCATTTGCCTTACTTGGCTTATTCTGAAGCTGGGTCAGTGCTATGTGATTCTGAAAATACTTCACTCTGAATGTAGCCCAACATATCTGGAATTGGTCAAAATCTTTCATTTTCACTATACACAGTTTAAGATTCTGATGTTAAAGTTTTCCTTTTAAGAACACTATGTATTTTAGAAACAGGCATATCTGGGTAAGAACATAGGAGGATGAGGCAGGACACCGGTAAGAAAGGATTTGAGGTGGGGAGATCGTGTCCTACTGTTCTGGGAAATTTTCTGCAATGTTATTTTTCAATGAATTTTCATCAACCCTAGCAGTAAAATTCAGGCGTATTTTCTACATAACTGACTGAAATAGCCAAAGTGTTATGATGAGCAGCTGTGTAGATGCATCAAACTACGCAAGTTTTACACAGGTCTGAAGTGAGAATGGGTGATATTTAGATGAGCAGATTTTACCTTGCGGGTATATCATCTTTCCCTTTGAAAATATTGGTCAGTGCTTTGCAATACCTTAGGTACACTCCTTAGCTCATATGGCATGAACTGAGGAGAGACTATGGCACGTACTTCCAGCATAAGAGCAAGACCAGGCTCTATATTGCTGTCATCGTGCACATCACAAATTTGTCCTTGTGTGATTGTTATTTATGTCTAATACTTGGCACATCTTTCCACTACTATAAAATGCTAAAACCAAAATTAGACTGTTGATATGTGGCTTGAGGTAAACAACCTTGTTCTAAGAAGCAGTGCTTTTCATATAGACATTACTTCTTTTAAAAGGATAAGAGGTTAAGAATTATCCTTGGTTTAGCTCATAAGCATCCCTAAGACTGAAACAGTAATGTGGAAAAAAGAAAAATGCAATGTGTTCCACACAACACTTTTAGAGTTTTTAAAAATCCGTATTTCCCTTTACCAGATCCAAAGCAAAGCTATGCTATGGCATGCTATTCTATTTTGCCTTCATCACTGGGAAATCAGAGTGGATTTTTTAAGTGCATTGAGTGATAGGACTAGGTCATTTGAGGACTGATGCTAAATTGAAGAAAACTGGGAAATCTGTTCTTTAACTACAGTTTTGTGTTACATTTGAACTTATTTTTCCCATGGTGATTTTGAAAGCATTGCCTCACACTAAAAATAATTAGCCTAATACTCAGTAATCAATGAAGTTAAGTACGTATGCAACTGGTGTAACTAGTGTCACCTATTAGAACAAATTCTGGAATTATTTGGGTTTCTTTATGTCAAGGGGTAGTATCTCACTGACTCCAATGAGTTTTGAATAAAGGTCTAAAATTCTCTGCCTCACTTAATTTTGGATTTATATAATGAGGACAAAACAAGGTGATTCCACTGAAATACATGGAGCTACACTTGCAGAGAATCAAGGTAGAATCAGAACTGGGATTACTGAAATTAAATTATTGGCAATGATAGTGTAAGAGAGTTCAAAATTAGATTTCTATTACGGTCATTCTGGAAAAGCATTTTCCTTTGGTTTGTTTTAGTAAATGTTTTTAATAGAACAAAAGTGCTTTACAGACAACATCCATATTACCACAACAAATTGGATTTACAATTTCTTTTTATTACCACTAAAGGAACACTAATTCAAGTTTTGGGTGCAATGTAATGCCATGAAACAACAATAATCTTATTTTTATGGCCCCATATATGTAGAATAGCTTAGGCTTTCTCCTATTACGTAGTGCACAAATAGCATTATACTTGGTAAATATAGCTGACAGTCATGATTTGTCTTTCTGTTGTCTTCATGTTTCTAAACAAAAATATTTTTGTTCAATATTAGGCCAATTCTTCAGGTTAAGAAAACCCCCTATATTTTCAATGTATTTCAGCCAAAAAGCTGTTGCTGTTTTATGGATCTTTCTCAGGCCCAATTACAATTCTCAGAAATGCTGTAAATATAACAGGTGGAGTCAGCCCAACATAGAACACTTTAAGAGTATTTAGATGTTTGCACAGTTCACTGCTTGGCTTTGTTTACACTCAATGCCCATCTTTCTGTTGACTTTCTGTAGCCTTTAAACTCGCTCTTTAAAGACCACACTAATTCAATCACTGTGTAAAAAGCCAGCTAAGTCAGCCCAGCTATGACCCTTTGGTGGAATAAGCTATTAAATTAAGTTTTATGGGGAAATAATATTCTCATTATAAATAACCTGCTGCAAAACCAACATTATTAGAACAAAAGAAGACAAACTAGCAAATCACTAAATGCCAAGTTGGAGACCGGATTGCACATTGAGTAGACAGAGTCTTCTATCTTGTCCCAGAAGAGGGGAAATGTATTTAGAATTGAAAGTCGCCGAAGTAGATTGCACTCTGCAAGACAGTGGGTTGCAGGGATTGGGAAAGCCTGACTGGGAAATCAACGTATACATGTGTACAGCTTCTGAACAGCCTTACTCCCAGAATTTCTGGGCCAGACTAATACAAGTGTCACCATAGTAGGAAGGTTTTGGGATCCATCTGGAGTTCTTCCACTCTCTCCATCATTTTCATCTATGAATCACAGAATATTTTACAGTTTTGACTGGATGATTAGAGCAGCATGAGGAAGAGAACATAAGCAAATCAGAATGTGCTACTAAGGTCATCTGTCAGGAAGGTGTCATCAGGGAAATTGCCACACTAAAGCTGTTGGTGGGCAGTTCAGAGCTTGCTATCCCTTTGCAAAGGATCGTTAAACTTGATTGTGCCTTTAGAGGTGATTTTACAATGGAGGAATACCACTGATGAGCAAGGAAAGGATTAAATGCAGGGCAGCTGATGAGAGTGGGACCTGATGAAGATGGTATTTCTACCAGTTCCTGTATTTGACACGTTGGTTCAAATAGAATTACAGGAGTGAATACTACTCTTTTGTAAGCTCTGTTTGATTGGTACAATTTGTATTTAACATCTGCCTTGTATTTCCTGGCTTTATAAAGTTACTCCTATGGCTCCTATTATCTAGCCCAGGCATACCACTAAATTAAAAGTGGCAAGGTGGGAAGGGCATGATTGAGGCTAACAGCAGAAAGCCCTGACAAGTACAAACTACCTAATCTTTAAACTAAGAAAGCAACTGACAATCTTTTATACACATTTACATGTATATTTTGCCATTAAACATGATACAAAGTTTGTCACAGAAAGCAAAAAGTGTATGTGCAATGTGCCACTGCTTTATTTTGAAGTGTGTGCTTGGGGGAAGTTGCTGGGAGACAATAGGAGAATGTCACTGTTGAGAAATGGTTGGCTTTGTTCACAGCTGTGTAATTTCCAAGCTGATAGATTGTCTACACACAGACAGAACAAATACGTGTTGTCCTGAAAGCCTGAACTTTCTTTTTTTGTTTCCCTTTAGAATTGTTTTTTTTTTTTTTCTAGTTGGAAATGAACATATTCCATCAGTGTAGAAACCCCAGAGTGCAAATGTAATTTCCCATACCTAAAGCAGGGCCCCTATAAAGTCACTTATGTCTATCATTCTTACTCAGGAAATAGTTTCTTCAATGGCATTAATAAAATTGACTACTCGAACATTTCCTCAAATGGCAAAGGGGGATATTTTTGAATATAACTTTTACTTAATATATTAATCTGTTACAGAATATCCTTAAAAATCAAAATAAAATTGACATATCTGCTACGCTGAAGAAGTCATACAAACAGGCCCTGGACTCAAATAGGTTCTTGAGCATTAGCAAGCTAAGCATAAATGAGAAAGCATTGCTCTTTTTAAGGTGAGCATCATAATTCTCAGGACTCGTTGTAATACTTTGAATGCTTCAGCTTGCACTAGTTACAGGTATGAGATGGTGACTGAAATCAGTGTCTGATAGGAAGAACGTGGAAATGTAAAGTTTAGAAAATGACAAAATGACAAATTATAACAGAAAGAGCAGTGAAGGCTACCCCTGTGCTACCCCTGCCCAACCTATTTATGTATATTTCAGCAATTCCTGGTATCAGTAAAAACACAAGCATAGCCTCAGAGGTTAAACTTCAGAGACAGCGACTGAAGCGATGTATTGACCAGATGCCACTCCTTGCGCATCAGTGTTTCCACTAGAGTGACTAAATCTAGAACAACTCCACTGGCCCTATTTCTAATTAAACTTTTATTAAAAGAATGTTATGGATGTTATGGATATACAATGAAAACAGGAGGTGGTCCTCTGTACAGCATTTTCCACACAGTTTATTCACACACTGTATATAATTTTGATAATCTATAAAATGTTCTTTGCAGTTTTTGTTCTGAGCTCGTTTGTAATACGTAATAAATTGTGCAATCTAAGAATTTTATGTATTGTTACACCATAATTTTGTATGTCCATTAGGCTGGTGACCTAATCTTCCAGAACTCTTTAAGCAGGCACAAAAAACGTATAGCTAATGAAGTTTCAAACCTTGTTAGTTTAAAAGCATGTTGCATATATTTAGTGGGGAAAATGCGAATTTACACGTGAGATGACACCAGTCAGCCTAGAATTTTCTAATTAATAGTAAAATAAATATACCAAAAGATAAAGAAGACTCTAAAACTGTTAAATTGTCTACTTTTCATCTCCCTTCACTGATCAGAATACTGGTCTTGAAAG
The DNA here is from genome assembly GCF_034619465.1 of Leptosomus discolor. Taxonomy (NCBI): domain Eukaryota; kingdom Metazoa; phylum Chordata; class Aves; order Leptosomiformes; family Leptosomidae; genus Leptosomus; species Leptosomus discolor. Next base: position 54,444,966 of record NC_141398.1, on the reverse strand, counting down.
AGGAAAAAAAAAGAATTTTAAGAAATTCTGTTTCTTTGTGCTTAATAACATTCTCTCTTTCTTTTTAGAAACAGCCTTTTCTAAAAAAATAATTGATGTATCAGCCAATATACTTTGTTATTCCAGAAAGATTTCCAGTAAGAATTTATGCTTTGTGTTTCCTTATATAGATTTTTTTTTCCTAAGAAGGGCTGAGTTACTGACACTGTACTAATAAAGTCCATTGTTTAAATACTTTGCTAAGTGTTTCAGTGTGCCTTTTGATCAAGGAAAGAATTTGGCCAGCCATCAGTAGGTTAACAGATTAATATGCACAAAGCAACAAATGTGACAGCAGGTACTTACATTCAGCTGTAATTATACCTATTTGATATAATATTGTTGGAATTTTCTGCCCTAATTGCAGACGTTGGGGATCTGGCAGGTCAGATTCTCAGTGGAGGAGAAATTAGTGTCGTGGAATATGGGCAACACTCTTAAAGCAGCTTGTTATTTTAGTCCTGTGTACAGTAATCTGGGAAACAACGTTGTTCCAAATGACAATGCTTGCTCACGTCAGTCAGCAACTGTCCTAGGTTACAGTGTAAAATGTGCCAAAAGGAAAAAAAAAGTATTCTATTACCATCTTCAGGAGCTGTTGAGACCAGGTGGGGCGGTGCTCCCTGCCTCCCCCCTCTGGACTATCTCCTGTCAATGGGCACAACAATGCCTTATCGCCTGACCCATCCCATTGTGAGATGCTCCGCCCGGGAGGAAGGAGCCAAGCAGTCCATGCCAAATAAAAACTGAGATTTCGAACACCCTAGCAGCCTTCTTCCACTGGATTCCCAGAGGAGCTTTTGCCCCCACTGGAGTTCCAGAGGACAAGAGCTACCTACCTACCATTGGACCTTCGGAGGAAGACCAGACTCTTTTACCTGATCACTGCTTCCACAGAACTACATCCATCGCTTCAGGAGGACTGCAGCCAGCATCTTATCGGACTGCTACTGCCACCCTAACAGGGGGTCAGGTTGTATTCCTGACTCTGTCAGTGTAAACCAGTGGGTTGTTTGTTTTTCCCTGCCTTGTGTTATATATATATATATATTAGTAAAGAACTGTTATTCCTATTCCCCATATCTTTGCCTGAAGGCCTGTTAATTTCAAAATTATAATAATTTGCAGGGAAGGGGGTTGCACTTTCCATTTCAAGGGAGGCTCCTGCCTTCCTCCCCAGACACCTGTCTTTCAAATCAAGACAGCAACCTTGCCCTATATGTCTATGACTGTATCTAGGGCTTGGTTTTGCCTCAAGCGCTGGTTCTCGTTTGAGAGATGAAGAAGACAAATTCCTGGGCTGCTCACTAGTACTTCCTCCATAAAAACCCCTCAAGCAAAAGCCATGAAATATTTCTTCACAAGCTACAAATCATTTGTGTGTTACCAAAAAGTAAGCTGGGGAGAACTGCCTCTCCTTTCTGCCTTGGGTGACTTCTGCTAAAAGTAACATAAATTTCTTCTCTCTCAGTACAGAAAGGATGGCCAGGTCAAAGGATGGAATAATCCTTACTCAGACTGAAGAACCACCTTTCTTAGAAGAAGCTCTGGGATAAATTCTCTCTGTGAAGCCATATATTTCCATCTCATCCTTACTATGTAAAGGATAAAGATGTACAACTTGTTCCTCACTATCGCTCCCTTAGGCTAATGCAGGTGAAGGGAGAGCTTGGAGTGGTTTGTGAAAATGGAGGATGATGTAAGATTGAAAGAGGCAGATAAGATGGGACAAAACATAAAAGAATGAATAAAAAAGACAAAGGATGATGGGTGATGTGCATAAGGGTAGTGTTTATACTATATTCCTTGTAAAACGAGTTCATAACGCTCTCTGCCTCCTAAAAAGTCTCAGCAGGCTTTTGGTATCAGCCGATTGTGCCATAGTTTGGGAACCAACAAGAAAAAAAATGCCACTTGGTTTGCAGCCTTTCAGAGTTTACTTATTTACATTGGCAATGTAACTAATGAAATAAGAAATAAGAGACAACACTGGCACTAGAACAATTCTAATTCTGATTGATTGTTCATTCTTCAGAGGGGATTGATTCATTTCATCCCCTCATGATGCTCACCACTATTTTACTTCCCTGAAAATGGAGGTGTGAAGGACTGAATATCACCCATCAGAAATAAAGCAATTAGCATCCCCCAGATAGAACTCTACTAATCCAGTGGCTACAATATTCAAGCCCAAAGCAATTTGCTAAGATGATGTATCTCAGTTCAAATCTTAAAAAAAAAAAAAAGAGATCATTATATCAATCAGGCAACTTGTAGCGGTGTGGTTATTATGAAACAAACGTATTTACAGGGAACAGTCAGCTTTTATATGGCAAAATGCCCAAGGACATTATTGTCTCATGATAACCACATCCCATGCTGGGTTTTATTGCTTATAATTCTCACTTTCTTATTAGAAAGACCATCTTCCATTAAGTTTTTTATATTATCAGCTAGCATAAACAGTAACTGAACCTTATCTCCTCTATTCAAAGTAAAAGGAGAGTTCAATTGTTGGTTTATAAATCAATTATTTAGAAAAATCTCTCATTTAGTTCTTCATGAAAAAGGTCTGGTTTTTATGACATGCATGCATTGTTTGCACAGTTAAGTGAACTCCCCAAATCCATCTGTCAAATTCATGTGCTATGCAAATACATTTACAGAAGTAAATCGGAATGTGTCTAAAAATTATTATTATAACCCAAACCTAACGGTTAAAACTATACAAAACATTTTGAAAAATGTTTTCTTGCTGTGGCATGCATTGGGAAACAAGTTTTGTTAGGTACCCACCCTACTTTAACAGTTTATGTAGTATGATCAAGCCATGAGGGAAAAGAATCACCATCTTTAATGTCATTCACGCTGAAGAAATGCAGATGGGCTCTGACCACGACATCTCAGGATCTGAAAATGACAGGCAAGGTCTCAAGCTTGGCTTTGGTTACGTGATGCAACGGTACTATTTTCCAGGCACGTAGTATTACAATTCAGAATCCTATAGGTGGTAGCAGGGACGACTGTTTCATCTTTTGTTACTCTTGTATTTTAAGGCACTCCTTCCGTATTAATATTGGTCTGGAAATATTTTTCCTGAACATGACACAGCTGACATTCATAGACAGTTCTGACCTGATGTAAGAAAGAAAACATCATAACTAGGATAATTAAGCACTGCAACAGGAGTTAAATAAGGCTGTGCGAGTCCCCAAATGTGGAATTTCTCAATGTGGTTGGAATTCAGAGGCTGGAGCAGGTGCCCTCCTGTGATCCCTCCCAGCCGGACTCTCTGTGATTCTGTGCAATGTTGGTGAGGCACCACAAACAGTCACTCTAGGAAGGGATTCCCAGCTCTATGGACCACGGATTTTGGCTGTTAACTCTGTCTTCAGCATTTTTCAGAAAGAGAGGTTACAAACCAAATAAGTAACAACATATCCACCCCTAAAGCAGAAAAAGCTGACAAAGAACAAATAAATGAATAGTAAAAGCTGCAGGGTTACAATCCTGAGAGACGTACTGTTTGAACTACATTCCGCTATCTGGGAACTGAAAAATTAAGAGAATATGATAAAACTGTAGGGTTTTAGTATGTTTATAGTTCTTTCTTATGTAAAAGAACCAGCTCAAAGCCTTGAGCAAATTTCAGCTGGTATTTTGCACATCCCTTCCAGAAAATAGGTTTCATTGCATAGGCTTGCTGGTACAATCTGTCCTTGAGAAGTAATTTTTGAGGCATACGAGTGAATACTGCAGTTCAAATACTATATTCCAGTTGCAGTAATAACAGCCTGTATTAGACAGACGGGAATAACACACAGATCTGGTCTTTGGTTTGGGAACTTGCTGTGAGAGGTGACTGGCCAAAACAGAAACTCTAGACCAAGATAATTTTGCAGGTTGCAAAATCAAAATCTTGAATCTCAATTCAAATGTAAGATTTCTTTTTCACTTATCATATGGTTTCACTACATTATTTGTTGCTTACACAACATGTTACTACTCTTCATACACAACAGTCAAAATGAGATTAAGATCTTTTGCTGGTGACCTATATTTCACTGAGCGTCTGAGTGAAGAACCTGTGTCCAAATGCCTGAAACAAAAACCTAGATATGGCCTTTGTTTTTAGATTAGAGTTGTTTAGAAGACAAACATAACCAAGATGGGGTGGGGTTTTTTTGAAGTTTGCTTCTTTGTCAGGCTTTCAGTTACTCTAAGCCAATTACGACAGTTTCGACCGATGATGGTGATGTTGATGCCTAGATTTACATGCTGCAGATTAACTCACCCAGTCCATATCAGGGTACAATATTAATTGAAGCAGAGCTCCATGAAGGAAATCCACTCTGCTTACATTTAGCATTTACTTGTGGCAAATGTTCTCAACATCCTATTTTTGTCATGTGGCGGACCCTAGAAAACTAGTTGAAAAGAATCTGTCATTTCAAAGCTCTTTTCATGCCCATCAGAAAGCAAAATTCTCCATGAAAGAAGATTCCAACTGTAACAAACCAAAACAGTGTCTCAGGCCAGCTACTGACAGATTTTATTTTGACAAAAATCAAAATGCTTCATTTGGTTGCTACTGCATTTTAGTGTAGAATGCAAAATAGAAAGACATTTGAAACTAAGACCTCATTTGAAAGGAAAAATAAAAATATTTTGTTAGGAAACATAAAAATTGGGAAGTCAAAAAGTGCTTCACCAGCACATGTCTGTTATTCCCAAAATAAAAATTCAGCAAAAACAACAACCTTTCAAAGCATTTAGGTATGATAAAAATGTACTTCCCAATAAATTTTCAAAAATATTTTAAATAAAAAATAACTCGGGGGAGGTTTTCTAATCAATCAGTTCCTTACATAAGGCCTCTCAGAAATCAGTAACAAAAGTCCCTTTTAGACATCGCTTGCAGCTAACGGTCCTGTACTGCCACACTCGGTTGCATCCTGCATGCCTTCCAACCTAACCATGGACAAGATTATGAGCGACAGGACAGATGATTAGAGCCAGCCTTGACGAAAGCCAACAGACTCAGACGTCTTCCAACCCCTTCCTGCTGGTAAGGCTGACTCCTGCTGATGCCTCCCTCCTCTCTGCAGGACGGTGCGTTTCACTGCTCAGGAATGCGTTCAAAGGAGCAATCCCACTGCCACCTCCTTCTCTGTGGTGGTGTGAAAAGTTTTGTTTCACCCAACTTTATTTGTCTTATCAGGAATAAAAGATGCCTGAAGTCTCTTGAGTAATATTCTGACATAAATATTCTTAGGAAAATCAATGATTTTGTTACTATGTTAGTGATTAGCTGAGTTCAGCTACTGCTTGAGTAATTACTTGAGTACAATATTACTTCTTCTTCAAACTCTTGTACTGTAGCACAAAAATACGCTAGTAGCCTTTCATTTTGTCCTTCTGTCCCTTGAAATATGACCCCTTTGTTCTTCATGCAAGAAAATATATTTGAAAAGGAAGAATTATATATATTATATATATTTAGCAGGTCAGGCTTTAATACAGTTTCCAATGTAAATTGGGAAATCCTCCAATGAACTCTATGTGTTTACACAAGGAAACTTCTCATACCTTTGCATTCCTAGTTAGTGCACAGGACCAAAATGTTGAGACTCTTAAAAGTGAGTAATAATCATTTATTTGTAGAAGGATACAGTATTACTAGATCCATATTTCACAAACTTCTGCAAGCAGATGTAAGTCAAGGAAGGTATTACAGGTAATTAAAGTATGCTCTTACACAGAAAAAAAATGGTTGAATTTTGCAGACATTTGTAAAGTGTACACTCAAGGAAGAGAGGAAAAAAAGGGCATTCATCAAGCTACTTATTATTCTTTACATTTAACAGCCACACTGGAACTGTTTTTTTCTCATTTTAAGACGAGTAATTTCTCGTTGACCTTAGATTTGTGAAAATTAGGTAGAATTAGGTATAGTATGTCAAACAGGAACACCTGTTTAGTAACATAAACATATTTAAATATCAACCTTTCCCTCTGATTGGTTTTTGTAGAAGCAACTACTGATTAGAAATAGAAATTGCAAAACCATGACCTTCCATGACAGGAGCTAACACGCAGTGCCATTAAATTCTGTTATTGAGTCATCTCATTAAGTAAAAAGGGCAGTTTTAAAAAACTTTTTTTTTTTTTTTTTTTTTTTTAATTTTTGCAAATCAACATGACTTACACTATTGTAAAGAAACCTTGAAAGCAAAATTTCTGGTCTCTATCTGTGCTTGCACAAAGTGCTATAGTCAACACATATGTTACGAATACAAATAACAGACCAAAGGCATCTGTCATAACAAAAATCTTTTTGTCTTTTAGAGATGTTTTGAATAAGCAGTTTAGAGTGCCACAGCTTTCTTCATGGAGTTGGAAAAGATATTGTTCAGAATATAGGTAAAATTGTTAGTCTAAATAGCATCTGATAAAAGAAAGTCTAATTTTGTTGAACATTTATTACAGCAAACATATGCATCAGTATCACAACTGTTCAAATCCTTAGAATTTCTAATAAATTCTTTGTTGGTGTTAAAGGTCAAACTTCGAGCAACTGCAGATGCAAAGGAATTATACATTTTGGGATTTTTTTTAAACTATAATCTTGTCACAACAGATTATCAAATGATCAAAGCAATAAAAGAATGAATTGGGGTTTCAACTTTTATGAAAAAGCAGTTATATTGTAGGACCAGACTTTTTAATAGACTGCAGGCATTAAACAGACCCTGTATTAGGCTTTGAAATTAATGGGTCACTGTATAACATTCCAGTCTTCATAGATTGATAAGATTAATGCTTGCTTATATAGCAAATTCAATGGCTCATTTAATTTCATATGAATGTTTAAAGTTAAATTGCTTTTGGATTAAGTCTAAACTCGTTATTCATTTTAATGTCTGAAAGAACTTTCATTTTTCTTTCATTTTATTTAATCAAGTGCATCATCATTAAGTAAAGGCTATGAACTTAGATAGCTGAGAAATAAGGAAGTTTATTAATTTAGTTTTAAAAAGATCTATTTGTTAAACTTTAATTCAATGACCATTTTAGGTTCAATAAGAAGTTAGGAAGAATAGTGACTGCAACTTATTCATTTTTTCTGTAATAATATTAGAGGGAGAGGGTGCTTTTGGGCAATATGTCTGCAGCATATTAATCCCTCTGAGAATTTGGAAGGTAAATTTTTGTTGTTAAACACACTCTTGTATTCACATCTCTCTTGCATTTTGAAAGACTGATCCTCCTTCATTGTAACTTAGCAAGACTTTTGCTAACACTTGGCTCACAGTGCATATAAATGAATTGATTTCAGTTTACATCAGGTAAGACTGACTCTGCATTGCCTACTGATGTACTGAAGTACACTTGCCTGATAAAGGATTTTTCCTTAATACTGTATTAAACTTCAGAAAGCTGAGTGCCAAGCAAAAACTATAGTACGCTTTCAAATGGAAGAAGACGCATTAACTTACTTATCAACAGAAGCCATACATCAGTTTCCACTGCCATTCCATGCAGAGTGCACTCTATTACCATACGCATTCACTTTCATCACAGAATTAGACACTATGCACTAATTACAAGTTCCAGAATAAATATCTCTTTGAAAACACTCACACATCCTCTTATTATGTAAACCTTAATGCATTTGATGAGGAGCATGGCTGAGGGACCACAAAACCCCTCTCTGGGATTTACCTGGGACTATCAGAGTTTAAAAGTGTTAGCTAATGAATTATTCAAAATGAATTAATAGCTTGGGAGAGTCCTTCACCTGTCTGACACAACTTCATTTTCCTTAGATAAGGTTTCTCAGCAGAGTCAGACACTGGCAAACAACTTTGTTTTCCCTTTTAAGTGTGTGTGTGACTATTTGCACTACAGACAATGAAAAATATATTTCCTTGCATAATAATAATAATTCCAGCTAGATGCAATGTAATTTAAATTGCTAGATGCAATGTAATTTAGATGCTTTGCAGTGAAGGCGAAATTACCACCTTTATAGATGATAACCTGACCATGTCCAAAACCCAGGACAAAACACAGGCTGCTGTGTCCAACTGAGTGCTCTGTTCTTTAGTAACATTGCTCATTTTCTCAGAAAGGAAGCACAGCTTTCTATAAAGATATGAGATAACATTTTAAGTTAGTTTTTTCCTGTTCACTGTACCTAAAAAGCATTTTTTAATGAGAAAACACATTATACTTGTATCATATTTGTCGGTTCTTTTCCCTGAATAATGTCTTATTCAGGAGCTGAAGAACAATTTGCCGGTCGTGGTAATGCTGTCTTTTATTTATTTATGTATTTATTTAATTAACAAGAGGAACACACTTTTCTTTATAACTGACTTTGCATGGTGTGTCTAATGCCAGTATGTCATAGTTTGTAAATGGTGTGAATCTGTGTGCAAAGACACACACACACACCAACAAAGAATTGTAGCATTATGTCTTAGTTTGTGATTTACTGTAAATTGTTAAGCATTTCTAAATAAAAACACTTTATTATAATCCTTTTTACAATGTTTGAATTAGTTTTAATCATGCAGTAACAGATAAATTCAAACTCGGTCTATGTCCCCTTGCTGGATGTTCCTTTATATAAGAAAGCAGAAAACAATTCCCGGAGCTTCTAGTAACCTGTCACTAAAAGTGAACATTTCAAACTAGATAATGACTTTGACTCCATGCTGAGTCAGGGACAAATAAAATTAAGATTCCTCCCCCCTCACCTCAGATGTCAACCATGTAGAACATAGATATGCAAGATCAGTGAGTTTTATAGTGTGGGACTCCTCCTGCATACCCTGAGAAGCCACAGGAGTTATTGCTGTGCTTTCTCTTCCATCTTACATGATGGGCAGGCAAACTGACCTGCCATCAGTATAGTGCAATTTGTTGCTGCTGTTGGTTTACAGCAAATTACTACTGCCCTAAAGCAAAAGGAGAAGCAAGGAGGCACATTTTCCTTTGAGGTTACTCCAGGGGGGATAGCAGCTTATGCACTATCTTTTTTTGATCAACAACTATCTTTGAAAATAAATCTGCTCAAGAGTCCCAGGAGGTTTGATACAGCCCCTCAATCACTCACAGTTCTCGAGGGATCCTACTGCAGCACATCCAATCCTCTCACTCCCTTTTCTCTGCCAGCGAAGACCAGCCACAGCTGGGGTTAAAGCAGACAACAAGATGGGGAAAGAATATGGACTGGAAGTAACGATAATCCAGCACAAATATAGTAACGATAATACAGCACAAAAACAGGCTGTGTGATAAGTGGATCAAGAGCAGCCCCGCAGAGAAAGAGTTGGGGGTGCTGGTGGATGAAAAACTGAACATGAGCCAGCAGTGCATGCTTGCAGCCCAGAAAGCCAGTCGCATCCTGGACTGCATCAAGAGAAGCATGGCCAGCAGGTTGAGGGAGGTGATTCTCCCCCTTTGCTCTGGTGAGACCCTACCTGAAGTACTGAGTTCAGATCTGGGGCCCCCAGCATAAAAGACACGGACCTGCTTAAGCAGGTCCTGAGGAGGCCACAAAGATGCTCAGGGGGCTGGAGCCCCTCCCTTGTGAGGACAGGCTGAGAGAGTTGGGGTTGTTCATCCTGGAGAAGAGAAGGCTCCGGGGAGACCTTAGAGCGGCCTTGCAGTGCTGAAAGGGGGCTACAGGAAAGGTGGGGAGGGACTCTTGATGAAGGAGGGTAGGTGTAGGACAAGGGAGAATGGTTTCAAACTGAAAGAGGGGAGATTTAGATCAGATGTAAGGAAGTTCTTCACTGTGAAGTGGTGAGAAGCTCCACACTAACATAAGGAAAAACTTTTTCACTGTGAGGGTGACAGAGCACTGGAACAGGCTGCCCAGAGAGGTTGTGGAGTCTCTGGAGACATTCAAAACCTGCCTGGATGTGGTCCTGTGTGATCTACTGTAGGTGGTCCTGCTTTGGCGGGTGGGTTGGACTAGATTTTTGAGGTCCCTGTCAACCCCTAACATTCTGTGATTCTGTGAGACTGGCACAGGCTGCCCAGAGAAGCTGTGGCTGCCCCCTCCCTGGCAGTGTTCAAGGACAGGCTGGATGGGGCTTGGAGCAACCTGGTCTGGTGGAAGGTGTCCCTGCCCATGGCAGCAGGGTTGGAACGAGATGATCTTTAAGGTCGCTTCCAACCCAAACCGTTCTGTGATTCTATAATGAAAATAGTAATGTAACACAGCATCATTAGTGATAGAGGCTGAAAGAGCAGCAGTGTTGTAGAGATCAAAGCACTGGGGAACTGTTCTTTGTACTATTAATATCTCTCATGGTTTTAAAGTGGAGAAGAAACGTAAAAGCAAACTGTATACTGTTTTCCCTCAGGCCACCACCATTAGAGGCACTTGATAAGCCTTGCAAACTCCTACAGAAGGACAGCAGACCACTGGAGTATAGAATATAACATTCACTATCTAAAAAGCTAACATGACAGATACAAGGCAAGGCAAGTATTCAATTTGGGCTATCATGAAAAGAAAGAAAAAGAAGAAAAGAATATTTTGTGACAGTTCACCAAGGAAATGGCTGTGCTGTATCTGGAAGCGTAGCCCCGAGCCAAGAGAGTGTCTGTATTGTGTGCCTGTATGGAGGTATGTGAGGCAGTCCTTATCAGGAGCAGTCTTGGAAAACAGATGTTCCCAACATTTTTCTCATGTTTTTGCTTTCTTTCCTCCTTATTCTTGATGAATAACTCTTAAGGCATTTGTCTTTTTTTTCTAGCCAAACCAAAAAGAAACTGCATCACTCTTTCTACTTTACTGCTGTCCACTGTTAGATCAGACACCCGGAAGGGCAACATGAAGTATGTACACATGACCGAGCTTTGACTATCCTCTGCTTGTAATTAAGCAACTAGCACATTTACTCTCATAGGGCTGGACTGTAGCTCTTGCTAACCCATGAAGAAAAGAGAATTTCCTTGCCTGTATATGGAATCAACAGAATTTTTAAAGAGTATTTCGTGAAAAGGAATTAAAGAGGGAACATGGATGATATAGGGCAAAGAGTCAGGTCGCTTGGTTTGTTTTACTCATACAGCCCTTATTTCACTTACTGTCTTTCCATACTTTCTCTATTTCCCTGTCTGTCTCATCTAGCTACACTGCAAACTCTTTGGAGCTGGAACTGTCTCTTCCATAACTCAGCAGGGGCTCCAGAAGAAGGGGGGTTTGATCTTGGTTGTATCCATGGGTAACATCATAGCACAAATAATAATTTTAGAAGCAGGATTACCGAGCAAAATACTTGCCAAAGACGGTGGATATTGTAACAGCAATACACTGCCTGCTTGACAGAGGCTGAATAAAAATGTACCCTTAAATTAAAAGCAAATGAATTGGTCTAATATATTTCCAACAAAATAATTCTCTGTCGGAAAATATCAGTGAAATGGAGCTTTACTTATTTTTATTTCCTATTAAACGTTGCTCATTAAAATTTCTTATTAAAAATTCAACTGGTTTATCAAAATTGAATATTTATTTTGACATTAAAGTTTAAATTAAAATATTCTGTATTTTTATTCACATTATTTCATGATATGTCAGTAGTAGAAAATGTAACACTATATCCTACATAAGGATATTGAAAACAGTTCCTTCTCTATTATACTGATAAAGAAATCAGCAAAGTCTCTGATGATGCTTTTGTTCTTAGCAAATCCTCCCATACACTGCATTTCTTCAACCAGACTATGACATCAAAATAATTTAAAAAAAAAGACAATTTAAACCTAAACTTTTGAGTTTGAAATCCACATTTGTTTTTGAAGCTGCTATTTAGAATTTTCCTTTTGTAGGAAAGTTATTTGTTCCATTTCTGAACAAAATTGAACTTCAAGATGTCCACATTTCCCAAATAGAAATTCTATATTCTGTTCAGCTCTGTTTAAAAATTCAGCATGTTATGCAGTGCTCAGAATAGTGCTATTTAGAATTGTGCTATTTGTGGAATATTTGACAATTATTAACTAAGTATCATTTCAACCTACCTTATAACTTCAGTTCAAATTCCACTTGATAGTGTTTATGTGCTAGCTGAAGTGTTTTTCATGTGTTACAATGACATCTTCAGATGTCTTGCACTATCTTACAGCTTTCAAATGAGGCAGCTCAAACGGGACCCTTTTTAGTGGCAATTTCATGAAAATCATCTAAAGAAAAAGGTTATTTAGAAGTAAATGGAAGGGGGGAGAGTAAGAAAAGTAAATGAGGCAATACATTTCCAGCTAGGTTAAATGTCAGATTAGAATTCAAAGAAGCCGTAATGGTAGACAACTGTTGTCAGATTCAAATGACTGAGAAATGATGCTATATAAGCTGCCATATTTGGTCATTTCAAAAGCTGAATGGGACAGATTCTCAGTGGATGGAAAACTTTAAAAGCCCTGCAAGATGTCAAATGGAAGTTGACAATTTATACCAGAGGAAGATCTGACTCATGTTATATTACTTACAGTGCTGGATATATATTATATAACATATATACACAAACATACATAATGTATTACCTATATGACCTTCCCTTAGTGCTAAAAGATGGTGTTATCCTTACACTATCAAAAATCCTTGTAGCATTTTTTTCAACTAAGTGGTATAGTTCTGAAATATCCCCTGTGCAAATAAAATCTAGACTGTATATTTGTCTCAAAGTATGCATGTATCTGTGCTTGTCTTAGCATGCAAAGGGACACACCCTGCTGTACAAAATACCTGCTCTAGCTATTAAATGTTCTTTACTTGCCTTTTTCTTTTGGCAGGCAGAGAGATTCTGGTATTGCAGGATCATCCCCTGAGCAGTGGCATGTAAAAACATTATATAACAAATTGCCAGATTGGTGGTGGAACAGCACAGACTTCGCATTTGCCTTCCTCCCCGTAGTGCTTTGACTTTTAGGAACAACTATGCACATTTCCCTGTCGGTCTCTAGCAAAATACATGAATATTTTTTTCTTTACCTTCCCCACTCCTTTGTGAATGATGGAGTAGTAAGCACATTTTTAAATACAGCTTTGCAGACAGTGAGATACAGCTCCACTCCGTGCAAGACAAATTGAAGCTCATTTATGAAAGTACATCTAAAAATGCCAAGGGAGTAGACTTATCAAAGAGATGACATCAAGTTGTCACTCATTCTTCGTACATGCACCTGTGATTGAGAAAAGTGTTTTCTTTAATATAACTTGATATTTGAAGAGAATATGACAGAACGAAGTCCCATCCCTTCATCATTTACATCATGCCTTAGGGGTACAAAGTTGATCTAAGACATTTTGATTTATGCCTATTAGTGAAGCTGTACCCACAGATGATCAAAAGGCTCATTCTGCTTCCTATAAAATAGTCAATATCACAGTTAGGGAAACCTATTAGGTATAATTAAATTACAGCTATAAATGACATAAACCTGACATATTTTATGATAAATAGCATTTGATACACCAGCCTTTTTAAAGAGTTCATCCCATCCACCCTCCTTCTAAAGACAGGTCCTAAACTACAAGGTATGAAAAATGAACAGAAAAAAAAGGAAGCTACCTTGCTTAGAGACTTATAGCTAATCTATCAACCTCTTGTACTTTCCCGTTTGACATTGTACAAGCTGTATCATGAAAGGACAAGTATAATGAAAGTACCTTTTGTCTTTATTTCAATCATATGTATCCTTTGCAAATTAAGATGTCAGAGAGATGTGTGGAAAGGGAAACCAGAGAAATACACTGCCACTGGAATCTAGGAGAGCTCAGTGTGTAATTTACAAAAAGTCAGTGGGCTTTTTGTATGCAAGCAAAAAGCTTCGAATGGGGCTGAGGCAAGAAAAGAAAGACAGCACGTTGCAAGAAATGTATTTCTCATATTTGACATGCAGAAGACAGAACATACATCTAACCATATGCAATGAACTCAGTGGCAAACATTAAGGGTTAAGAGTCAGATATATGCCCAAATGTGCATATTAACCAGGAACAGAGCAAAACCAGTTCTAACACCCTGAGTGTGACTGTTCGGAAATATTTGGTTATCTTTAAAATTGTAATAAAAGGTAAATAGGCTGCTGATACTCCAAGCAAAAAAAAAAAAAAAAAAAAAAAAAAAAAAAAAGACGGGATTAATACATTGTTTCAATTTGTTTCAGGAGCAAAGATGTGGTAATTATTTCCACATGGAGAAAATCGCAGTTAACTAGTGACAGGAGGAAAGGGAACAAACATGAGAACTGCAATTCTGTTTGACCTACGCTCAGTCTAGTTTATTGTACTCTCTGGACGATGCAAGCACCACATCCTTGGGCTAGGTGTAAGAAGCTTCCAGAAAAATAAAAACCTAAAATTGAGCTAAATCCTATTACTGAAGGAGTTCATGCTATCCTCAGACTTGGTAGGTAGTTCGCTGTAAATACACATAAACCTATTGATTAATCCTTCCTCCTTAGGACCTTTCCACTTCTCAAAGCCTGTGAAAAGCTTATTGAAGGACAGGCTGTAGTGTATTGAGCCAGCTGCCTGTCATGCTGTAAGTATCATTTCCAATACCGTTTTCTTCCAGCAGCTGGTATTCTCCTGTTAGCTCTCATTTCATTCTTTAGGCTGAAACTTTTCTGGGCATAAAATCACCTTTTTGTTCTTCAATGAGTAGGAGAAGAGAAGTGAAGGAAAGCAACTGTGCACATGACCTGTTAAGGGGTGCCCATCCCTAGTAAGTAGACTTGCCAGATCAGCGACAGAAGTATACCTAAGTGAAGAAGGGAAACCCAGAAGTCATACACAGGCATGGCGTGAGAAAAAGTGACCCGAGAGAGGAAGCATATAGCCAGCTTGGAATGTCTTGGTAAAAAAGAGCATTTTGCAGTGTGGCCAGGCATTTGGTAACCATCTGAAACAAGCTACTCCACTCGGGTCTCGGTTCAGCAAGGAATTTTGGTGAACATCTAACTGTAATTGTTTTGACTTCAGTGAAAATGCTCAACTGTTCAACATTAAACACTTGCTTAATTTCCTGAATGGATTGAGTCCTACACACCTAAACATACAGATATAACAAATATAAGTTCAGGGGGGGGCATTATGCCATTTTGACACAGATGTTCATAA
Organism: Leptosomus discolor; assembly: GCF_034619465.1. Lineage (NCBI taxonomy): Eukaryota > Metazoa > Chordata > Aves > Leptosomiformes > Leptosomidae > Leptosomus > Leptosomus discolor. Next base: position 54,429,779 of record NC_141398.1, on the reverse strand, counting down.
GCCACTGAATGTATCAAAGTCAATGGCACTAAAAGAAGGTCAAATTTGGCCCTGTTTCTACATTTATACATCCCTGCTGCATTATGTCTTTTCCCTTCCTTCATTTTTGCATTCCACTGTCTCACTTCACTACAAACTGTATGAGACAGAGCCTCCTTAGGGATCAGCTAGAGATTTAAAATTCACATCACTTTTACTCTTAAGCCTGTCAGATGATCAGATAGCCGAGAAAGTGCTAATAGCTTATGCTCTAGTGAAATATGTTTTCCTGTACATGATTACCTTTGTATTTTGTTCCCCTTATCCCTGATTGTCAGCATTTTAATTAAAAGTAGAGGTGTGAGAACATGGGAAAACCTGTCTACATAACAAGGCTGACTTTGATTTAAGTTAGTGTACTAAGTTTGTAAATTCAGAACCCAATTTTCTGCTGCTATCATCTGTTCAGAGTGGTACCATGGAGCTCAACGCTGAGCAATTCAGCCTGCTTTCTGAGGCACCTGTATCTCCCCAAACAGGGTAGAGGGAGTGTAGATAGCAAGTAACCCTTGATGAAACTTTCCAAATCTGACTAAAAATTTATGCCCCTACTACAACACTGGGAGACCATGGGATGTTCACTCAGCTATACCTGCTCCTCATCTCCTCCACAGCCAGTTTACTGGTGCTTAAAGGCTCTGTTTCATCAGCTTTATGGCTGGATTTAAGAGATTAATATCCACAACTTTTGTCTTCCAGGGAATACTGGTCAGTAGACAACACAATAGGTAACTTGCCTAATTTCTCAGCTACTGTAGTTCACAGGTTTCTGTATTTTAGTTTAAATGAATCCAGTGGCTGGTAAGGAGCACATTTCCATTCATTCAGCCACCTCTGCCATGGGGCTGCAACTTCCAGAGGAAAATCAAGAACAAGTGCAGACAGTAACCTCTCCAACGAGCACGACTTGAATCTCTGCACCTTGTAAGACCCTTCACCAAAGAAAACGGAGTGTTAACATGCGGATATACACTGCCCTCTACTGCAGGGAAAAACACTACTGCAGAAGGATGGGAAAGGCAACAAGGGCAGTAACCTTTTAGTCTGCCACTGCGATATTTGCTAGTTTATTTACCAACTTCTGTGGTTCGTTACACAAGGCTTCATTACAAAAAATCCCCAATAACCTAATTTATCAAGAGCCCTGGCTTTGACAGGGTTGGCCTGTTCAAAGCTACATTTAAGCACAATCATGTTCCAGTATTAGATCTCCTCCATATTCCCTGTGAAGCCCAACTGGTAGGAGCCACAGTTCTTTACTGGATTCAGCTTTGTGTAACTCGCTCACAATGAGTGAGTTACACAAGATGGAGACGAAAATTTTGCTCCTTTTTAGAAGCAGACAATTTCTAGTGAAGCCTGTAAAACAGAAATTGTGAAAGAAAGAGAAATCCTTATGTTTCTCGCTGTTATACAGTACTTGGGATCGTTATTTTATTTTTCTCAGGGTTATCATGATCAAAAAAGTATCTTTTTGATGTTGAAACAAAACATTAGTGTTCTATCACAAGGAAGAAACATACTAATTTATCATAAATCAGTGAAAAGATTAGAATTTTTTTTAACAGGTGGAAACATGCTGTGAGGCAACCATGACAGACCAGTATCTGATTGTTGAGGTGAGACAATGATTTGACAGAAAAAAGTACAAGATGAAAGGAAGTAAAACAATATGATAAAGATGAAAAATTATACAGAAAAAATACCATGAGGAAAGAACTGAGCATGAAGTAATAGCATTAGGACACAACAAAATATGATGTGATGGAAAAGAATTAGCCTGATATGGTTCACGATGCTGCCACATAGGAAAAAGCGTTATGATGATATATTGCAGCAACAAAAGACAATGTTGGATTATACAGAATATAACACATAAATGGACAAAGCAGAATGATGCTGCCTTACACTGGAAAGACAAAGTGTTCTGATATTTATATTTTAATGATCTCATTCTAATTCTATGGAGGTGAAGTCAATAGCAGTGTTCACATGGACACTTGTTAACTTAATTGAAGACAATAATTTGATATAAATAACCTAAAGGTCTCATCAAAGACAGCGATAGGCAGCAGAAATTCTCTGCAAGCACTAAAGCCCTGCTCCCAGTGCTGTATGGTGGCACTCTCAGTGGTGGCAAGATTGATGCATGACTAGGATTTGGGATCATGAGGGAGAGCAGCACCTGACCCCCGCCTGTGTGAGCAAAGACAGGATGTGCATGTAAGTCTGCTTTATTTCACTGTAATATACCACACTGTTGGGTCCTTAATAGTAAAGTCCAGTATGTCCACTGTGTTTATATATTGCCATATTTAAACCAAGGTAAAATCACTGAAGTTTAGACAAATCTCAAATTCAGATTGTCTGTGTGACTTTTAGGATGCTGTGTGTTCTTTCTCTGGCAGGAAAGTAGGTTGCTGATATTCCTGGTTCATCTTTGCTCACAGAGGTAAAATTGGAGGCCTTGAGACTCCTGCTGGCAGAACAAGCTCTCAATTTCTCACTGTCGAAATTCAATCTGATTTCTATCTTTTTCACTAAAAAGCTGTCAACAGAAAATAAGCAATTCCCTTCAAAGAGTTATTAGTTTCTGAGGTATATACAATCATCTGGTAGATGAAGAAAAACCTCAAAGTAATTTAAATTGTTTTTTCATTTTAATTTTTATTTTCTAGGAAACTAAGCAAAAATATTAATGCAGGGCATAACTATAACCCACCCCAAAAGAAAATAATCAAAAAGAGAGAGGCTGATTCACTGTTAGATCACTAATAACTTCTTTTCTTACTATGGCCCTGGGCCTGATTTTCTCCTCCTTATGCTGGTGTAACTCTCTTGACCTGTTTATCTTTCACCTACTGTGGTGGAAGCAGGAAGACAGCACTTATTTACAATGAATAACATACAACTGAAATCAGAAGCTTTGTTTGCAGTATAGGATAATATAAGATCTATCAGTAGCCAATGGGACTACCTTGATATGCCAACAATACAACTTCACTCTTCATAGGTAGAACAGCAGCTTTCAAATTCAGAGAATGTATAAAGTGGATTTAAGGTATGTGTTAGCATTTGAAAGTCACATTTCAAATACTGATTTATGTTTTATTTATAAAGAAATATAAAAAAATACATTATCATACAATCTATTTCAAGCATTTAAAATCTCAAAAGGATGGTGGGTTTTTTTCACTGTAGTTTTTACACTACTCAGTTTCTCAAGGAAATTTTAAAATTCGACAACATGTAGTTTGAAGTTAAATTCACACTTTCTGTGAAATCTCCTTCATCTTTCTCAAACCTTTAAGAATAACATCTGAACTGTCTACTTTTCCCTCCTTTTTGTCAGATACTTGAGGAATAAAAGGTTGTTCAGATTAGGATTCTATGGTAATTTACGATTTTGTCTTTGTTAAATGAATTTATTTATAGCTTTTTTTTCCACTTGAGCACTACTAGTGGAGCTGAACAAGCAGGTAGTTTAGAGATCTCTTTTCTTCCCCATCAAGGCAGCTGTGCTAAGTCCTAGCTTGCTAGTCAGTAGACTGGCCTCTGAATTATGGTCCAGTTCAGCTTTATTTCTCTTGGCCAAAGAAGTTACTATTTCTCTGTCCACCTCGTCCTTATTCTGGAGATTACTTTCCCCAGAGCAACAGTGGCAAACAGGGGGTGCATCTGCTTTTTTGACACGGCATAATATTAACATAACAAACTGAAACTGATGGTGGGTTGAGTTAATATGCCAGGCTGCAAACTGTGGCAGCTGAGCCTTTACTACAGCTCCCATTCTGCTGGCTTTGCCGCGGGGTTGATAACCTCCTTACAGGGACAGAGAGCCCAGGCTTAGACGCTGACCCTAAAGCCAAAAGGAAGTATGAAACTGAGCCCTGATCTTTACAAGTTGCCTATTTATTGTTTTCTCACAGATCTTTGTTCTTGCTCATTTTTTGGTTCATCTTGGATTCCTGATAAGAACTTTAATCATAGTTCTTCCTTCCAGAGCTTTCACCGTTCAGAATTATCTAGATAGCCTAACTAACTTCAATTTCATTGTTTTTGTTTGCAACATAAAGGATGAATGAAAGAAAATGTTAGCGTTCCAGCTAAATATAAATGTACAGCCACAGTAGTGAGCATGAAATCCTTAAGAAAATCTGCAACAAGAATCCCAAAGTGCTACAGGGTATTCCCCTGTACAGGCACTGGATCACACAATCTATGAGGAGAGCAGCCTATATATACTAAAAAAATCCCAAACCAAAATGGCAGGTGAATGAATAAATGAAATAAATGGAAAACATAGAGGAAACATGACACTTGATGAGAGGATAAGAAAAGGCAAGCACATGACAGACTTATAGCTCGTTCACAGTAGCTTCCTTAATGGGAGTTGCTTAGGTGCTTTAGTGCAGAACATTGTCTAAGGGGAAACATGGAAGAGAAGACAGAACAAGTAAAGATCTGAGTATTAAACTCAGTGCCTTCTCCCATGGACTGTATTTGATGCTTGTAATGCACTGGGGATATTTGCTGTGCAGTATTTAATGGCACTTAAAATCATGCTTTCTCCCCATGGTGTGTTGAGGAAGTGCCCACTGTATAATAGAAAACCTGTAGGAGAAGTAGATTTAGCCACAGCTGCTAATGGTTTTCCTTTGCTTTCCCTGAGATTCTTTATTCATCCAAATATATTGCTTTCTACCTGAAAAATATTTATCAGACTGGAAAGACACACTAGGAAGCTTCTTCCCAGGAGGGATTAGTTGACCACAAATCTTATAACCTTCAGAAAAAAATTTAAATCTCAGTATTTTACCTTGCTTTTTTATAAGGGAAAAGAAGAGCTGAGGAAGGAAGCAGAAATCCTTGACATTTATCTCACAAATGTTTAAGACATTTCCTGATGAAGGTTATAACTACAAAGATAAATAAACTGAAATTCTACATACAGAAAAGTTTAAGAAAATTCATATATTTCAGTGAATTCCACTTGAAAAAGAGAATAGGTCCTGTGTTAAGATTCAGGACAAGAATATATGAGATCTGAATATAGGTTTATGTTCTGTCCCAGAATGTGTGCGTGGCTTCAAGCAAATCCCTTTGAACCACATTTCAAGGATGCTTCCATACACAAGGAAATAGATAGAGATGAGAGTACTTCATGTAGGAAACTGACATCTTCACACATTTGAAAATCCCGCTTGGCACCGCAGCAGCCATTCCCCTCTTTAAGTCTCCAACTGTCTATAGAAAATCCAGCCCTTAATCTCTCTTCACCTTAGTAAAATAGGAAGAACAGCATCTTTTTTTTTCTGTCTTGTTTATTTAATTTGCAGCTTAAAGCAGGCCTTCTCATACTAAATACAGTTATGTCCTCCAGCCTTCTCCATAAACAGCAGTGAATAATCACCTGCATATCCAGGGCTATAGTCAAAATATTCCAACATCCTGAGGCTGCAATACAAAAGCAGAAGTCTCATGAGAAGAGAATGAGCGATGTAAATGGAGAAGCAACTCCAGTTTGTGCTCTCATGGAAAGAAAGCGCTTTGGTTCCTGATGCCACCAGAAAGCTGAAGCGCAGAAAGGAGTGAGAGTGTATGCCTTTGTGTGTATAAGGACGGAGTGGTGGAAGGAGAGATAAATCACTTTTTTTTTTTTTAAGCTTCAGAAGAAATTTGATTCAGTTTTTTACTGAAATAAAAGTATACTGAGGAAAATCCTGCAGAAAATCCATGCAAGGATGATAAAACAGGCAATAATTGTCCCTGCTAACACATGGCTTTCTTTTTGTACCTGACAGTTGTATATAACTGCGGATGGGTCAGCATCACGGGGGAGAAGGGAAGGCAGTGAAGCCTTCTAGCCAGCCTAAATGATGTGACCCAGGGGCCTGTGATGGGCTGGCTGATGACAGTGATGGCAGGGGAGCAAAAGTCCCCTTAACACCAACCAGCAGTCCACTCCCACACACAACACAGCACAGCAACACACACTCGTGGGACCAACAAGCTTCTGCGTGTCTCAGAGCTGTAAGAAAACCTGAGTCCAGAAGAAAGAAAACATTCTTAACCTGATAGGCCTGAAAATGCATAGAAAAGGGTATAGAGGATAAAATGTTACAGTAAACAAACTTAAAAATATGAAGAAAAACTCTGAAAGAAAGGAAAAGGAAGATCTAAATCTTGCCCTAGTACAAAGCCTTAGCAGTTGGGAATGTTGAACAGCTGCACTTATAAATATCCTGCTCAGTTCTAGATATCTGAAAAGCAAAATTTTCCTTCCCTCATGACACAAAGCACCACAGTGAATATTTTTTTCTGTGATTTTTTTTTTTTGTACTTGATTGCTGCAGCTGTTCTCAATCCTTTATAGTCTTATGGTGCCGAGTAGTAAGTATCGCATAATCTAGCTGTATTTCCCACATGCTGGGACTGCCATCTTCTTATTACATTGTCTGGTCAGCCAAAGCTCCACAATAAATTTCTTTACTTTTGAATATAGTTGGCTCTCTGCTTCTTTAAACCCTCCAGAGATTGCTTAAAAAATGTTTTTATGGTATCCTCACGGGCTTGATGAATACTATAACAAGCCAGTGCTTCTATTCTCATAGCAACAAGTGAGGCTGAGGTGTACTAATACCCTTTCATAATTTACAGGCCAAGAATCATAGAATGCATTGGGCTGGGAGGGACCCCCAAAGGTCATCTAGTCCAACCCCCCTGCAGTGAGCAGGGATATCTTTAGCTGGGTCATGTTGCCCAGAGCACCATCAAGCCTGATCTTGAATGTCTCCAGGGATGGGGCCTCCACCACCTCTCTGGGCAAACTATTGCGGTGCTTTACCACCCTTATGGTAAAGAACTTCTTCCTAATATCCAATCCAAATCTACCTGTTTCTAGTTTAAAGCCATTGCCCCTCGTCCTATCATTATGTGCCCTTGTAAACAGTCCCTCCCTACCTTTCCTGTAGCCCCCTTTCAGCACTGCAAGGACGCTGTAAGGTCTCCCCGGAGCCTTCTCTTCTCCAGGCTGAACAACCCCAACTCTCTCAGCCTGTCCTCACAGGGGAGGGGCTCCAGCCTCCTGATCATTTTTGTGGCCCTCCTCTGGACCCGCCCGAGTAGGTCCATGTCCTTCTTGTATTGAGGTGGGGTCTGACCAGAGAGTTGAGGGGGAGAATCACCTCTCTTGACCTTCTGGCCACACTTCTCTTGATACAGCCCAGGATGCAACTGACCTTCTGGGCTGCAAGCGCACACTGTTGGCTCATATTCAGTTTTTCATCCACCAGCACCCCCAAGTCCTTCTCTGCAGGGCTGCTCTCAATCCACTCATCACCCAGCTTATATTGATTGAGAGGATTGCCCTGACCCCGATGCAGGACCTTGCACTTGGCCTTGTTGAACCTCATGAGATTCACATGGGCCCACATCTTTAGCTTGTCCAGGTCCCTTTGGGTGGCATCCCGTCCCTCAGGTGTGTCGACTGCACCACTCAGCTTGCTGTCATCTGCAAACTTGCTGAGGGTGCACTCAATCCCACTGTCTATATAATTGATGAAGATATTAAACAGCACAGACCCCTGAGGGACACCACTCGTCACTGGTCTCCATCTGGACATTGAGATATTGACCACTAGCCTCTGGATGTGACCGTACAGCCAATTTCTTATCCTCTGAACAGTCCACCCATCGAACCGGTATCTCTCCAACTTAGAGAGAAGGATGTTGTGGGGGCCATGTCAAAGGCCTTGCAGAAGTCCAGATAGATATATACATAGCTCTTCCCTTATCCACTGATGTAGTCACTGAGAACCTCAGCATAGACAGAAATGGACAGCTGGTCTACATGATAAGGGTGAATATTCCTGAGGCCTGAACTGGTACAATGAGAGCCACTTCTGGTCTCAAAGCCACTAAATTGGGTTACTCTGGGACTTCCAAATCAAGACAGGCTTGTGCATGGGATCAGAGGAACCTGAGGCTTGCAACTGTCTTTTCCTGACTACATTGACACATCTTAATCAACCTTTTCAAGGTCAGCCAAGAACCTATGGCAGGAAATCCTCCTAGAAATTAAGCTTCTTGTTTCCCAGGGAAATCCTCAGGGAGTTACAAAAATACAAACAAATACAAAAGATACTTTCATTTCCATGCAAATATTTTCCATTCTCTTTCTTACTTCTCAATTCCTTCTGATATGCTACTGCACATTACAATTAATGCGAAACTTGTGCCATCATTTAACATACTGCTAGCTGCCTGGGTCTCTGTATTAAATTGCATCGTCCCAGTCCTTGTCATTTCTCCTGTCATTCTGCTTTCATCTATTTGGGAAAAAAAAAAGACATCCTTACTTTCACAGATAAAAAAAACCTGGGTATTTCTGCAAATTAAATAACAACTGTAGCCAGTTAGTTATTTTGATTAGCTTAGAAATAACATAGGTGGCCACAATCAAACAGAAAACAAGGCAGAACTCTGCAGAACAGAAGCCAAATGAAGAAACAGTGGCATATTAAATGAAGAGAGAATGTCACTCAAAGTACATTATGCATACTATTTAAAATAGTTAAAAAGACTTTCTTAGAAAACTTTAGAAAGAATTGATTGGTGAGATACGTAATGCATGCATACGTATGTAATGGATGCAAAGTATTAAATTTATTGTTATTAATTTACCTAAACCCTCTTAATTCTTTACTAACTGATGATTATTTTTCAGGACTTTCTGAAAATATATGTAGCCTGAACAACAACAACAAAACATTGATTAATAAAAGTCCCAGCTGCAGCATTTTTAAATAGGACATGAATGAATGAAGTCCACTTTTACACTCCAGAGCACACACTATACAGCTGGTGTTGCAAAGCAAAAAACATTCCCATTCAACTGTACTTCAAAAAACAGAACAGTTCCAAACCTTATCAGGGTTTGTGTTTGTAAAACACACAGCAGCAACCACTGTCAGAAACTACTAGCTACTTAAATGGACTGAAACTTTCAGTTTTTTCTGAAACTAGTACTGCAACTTTTAGCCTTTTCTGGCTTACAATTATACAGAATTTATTTGGGAGAGACACAGATTGCTCAAGAAAGTTTCCATATTCAGATTTCAGTCTAGTTATGGGAATAGGCATTTATTAATGGGTGTTTATGCACTGTTTAGGAATAATCCAGTCATGTAGAAAAAATTGTAGCCCACAGATGGACAACGGACTGCAGTACCTCTTAAGCATGATTACTTTTATCACCAGTGTTCATGCTTGGGACAGTTCAGAAATAGGATTTATGTTGATGTTTTGAGCCAAGATAGTTTGTGACTAAGAAACCAATATTTTTAGGAAGCTAAACATAGCTTGGTTTTAATCAGGCTGTCCCATATAACCGTTTCTAAAGAAAAGTAAGATATAGCACTGGGTAACTGTTAGATGAGCACACAAATTATGGAAAAACCGTACTCAATCTATAGATATCAGCAAGTAACTGTCCAATTCTGAGGACCCACAATTTGTGATCTCCCAGGGGTTTGATCCATGTCTAACACAATTCAACGTATTCCTTCACACCTTGGTGTAAAGGAAGACAAAGTACACTGCATATTGTGGGTGATGCTAAGCTAAGCACTTTGGATGACAGGATCAGAATTCCTAATGATTTTGACCCTACTAAATTGGAGAGACAGTCTCAAATCAGTAAGATGAAATTCAGTATAGACAAGTACAAAGTATCCTACTGAGGAAGGCAAAATGAACTTGTAATTACAAAACTGGGTATTAAGTGACTGAGTCTAGTACAGGCCATGAACTGTTTCTGGCTCACCGAAGTAACATTTTGGGTTAAAAAAAAGAAGACAAATGTAAATCAGGGATGTAATTATGAGACATTCCTAACAGAACACCAGTGAGGTAAAATTGCATTTTATAGGCTGTAGAACTCTTAATCTAGAATAGCTGGTCTTCACACTAGGAGACATGCAATCAAATTAGAAATTCCAGACGACAGCAAAAAATGTACTACGAACTTAAAAAACATTACTTATCATGAAAGGCTAAAATAATTTGATTTGTCTGAACCAGAAAAGAGAAGATGGAGGGGCACATGATAAATGTCTTCACAAATGCCGTTATTATAAAGGAGACGATCAGTTGCTCTCTATGTAAACTGAACCTTAGACATCAAGATATAGGTTTACTTTTCAGCACAGAAAATTTAAGTTAGACATTAGAAGAGCTATGGTTATTGTTAAGAGCTGTTAGGCATTGAAATAAGTTATCTAGAGAGTCCAGAAAATCCCCTTCACAGGAAGTTTTTAAGAACAAACTAAGGAAATATTCATTAGTGATGGTCTAGATTTACCAGCTTTTTCATTAGATTGGGAGACAGAATGAGAACTATCAAATGACTTCCAGTTCTGAATTTCTACAGCTTGTTCACAGATTAGAATTCTGTGATATTTCAAAAGACTAGAACAATTTGTAATAGACAATTTATGCTAATATTGTAAAGAAACCAAATCAACAGGATCAGCATCATTGTATTACTTAGCCACAGGTCTGGCCCTTTTCCCACCTATACGCTTTTTTTTTTTTAAAGATACCAAATTCCTTTCATGTACTTTATAATGATAAATCTATAGAAGACATTGGCATTACCACTAACGTAAAATTGATGTAAGTGAAAAAAACCCTGAGATCCACTCTGCAGAAACAGGCACTGTAGATACTCATTCTAAATTCACAAACCTCTCAATCTTATCTTAAAAAGTACGCCCAGCTTTCTATTAATGTGTGAATAGCTTAGAAATAGTGCTGTTGATCACAAACAAAAAAAATATAATCCAATTCTCTACAAGCAGAACGGGAGGTATTTCTTAATCAAGACAATTGAAAATACTCCAACTTGGGAACAGAAAGTACAGAAAAGGTTAGCACATGTCTGCCTTCACTTTTTTTGGGCCTTCTTACAGTTATATATGCTGCCTCAATAATTTCAATGATTCTGTTGTACTTAATGGTAAACACTTCAACAACTTTGTGTGACAAAGACACAAAATGGAATTTCATCTCCATTGTAGCTTATGACAATATTCCTAACAACTTCACAAAGTTTCACTAACAATCTTCTACATTCGAGGGTCCAGACTGCAAATTTGCATTTTTGACCATGCTTTGATGTAAACATATTATATGATTTGTCTGAGTAAAGAAAAATCAACCACCTAGCAACTTCTGTCAACAGTATGCTGTGCAATTTATTTTAGATTGCCTAGAAGTGACAACCCATATAAAGCATATCAAACAGAAAGCTCTTACTTACCTCAAATGACAAAATACAAGTAGTTCGCTTAGATGGGGCCAAGGTGCTCCACATTGACCTGTCACACCGATTCTTTTCTTTCAATAGTGCTGCTAAGATATGCTACCATTTCATTTGTCATTTTGCAAGCCTCAGAAAAGTCAATGGAGACCCTAAATACAAGTGTTTTAGCAAATACCTAAATTTATTTACAAGCCAGAATACGAGGGGGAAAAAGTTGCAAAGACTTACTAGCTAGGAGTTAATAAAGTCAGCCAGCCATGCATAGTTGCAAGTAATTGAGACTCAATCCAACAATGACTGAAAAAGTTTTTCATCTGTTTACATGGCATACAGGAAAGAAATGAAGAGGATGATTCTGAAAAGGTTTCTATATTCGTCCAGTATGACACAAATTGGCTCTCTGAAGTTTGCAGGTTATTGATAAGATGAATACAAGCAAAGAAATAAAATGTAGTGATTCTAATTGTTTTTGAAGTCCTTCATAAACAGTACAGCTGAATAAAAGATGGATGCTACCAATTATGTTTTCCTGTATTGGAAAAGACATATAACCCAAACTATATGGAGAGAAATATAAATTTGTTAAAAATTGGTAGCTATGTTTCCCAGTGATCTAGATCCAGGATATTCTCAGATATATCTACTGAAACATCCACTGTTTTAAAAGGAAAATAAAATGAATTCTCTCTGAATATGACAGACATTAATATTAATTTGCAATGTTACTACTTGACAAAAAATATGCTTCATAATCTCTGTGACCTTTCCTTACTAACATTAGTATTCTTGATAAAGTCTAAATACTAGCTGCTACGTATAAATACTGTGATATTTCTTCACTGTTATGATAGACAGCTTCCCAACTGAGCATCCAGAGGTGAACAGGTTGGTATATGTTTCATGCATAAGATTGTGTCTAGAAAATTTAAGAACTCCACAGGAGATCTGAAAGAAAGAATAAAGATTAAATGTTATATTGTCTTGTCTGTCTTTCTTCTTTTACAAAAACTCAGAACCTGGTATCAAGAATGACTTATTTCCTGCAGACCCATTAAATATGAAATCATGAATATTCAAAAAAACTTCCTAAACAAAGAAAGAAAACTATCACCATCATGGCAACTGAGATGCAAGGGAAGGCAATGGTAAATAAATTGTGAAATTGCACATTCTTTGTGATCACTAAAAAAAAAATATTACTGAACAGTAGTAGATCTGGATTAAAAAAAGGAGGCGAACTAAGAGCTTATGTGACTCTAGACTGTCATAGACAAATGCAATCACATCTTTTAATAATATCACATAGTCAAACAACAGCAGCAGCAGATTGAGAAGGCTATGTAATACCCTAGAAGAGGCTCTGCAAAAACGATGTTGGAACGTCAGCGGCTAAGGTAGGTTCTCAACGTACATCAGTTATGTCTGACTGCATCACAGGGCTAATTCATGCATACACCAGACAAAAAATATTGCATGTATTGTGGTATATTAGTATTAAGGAAGAAACATTCAGGTACTCATGTAAGAACATTCATTAAACCTGTGTTAACTCTGTCTTTATAGATTTAAACAGATACAGCATCCCATCCAAAATATTGAGTTCAGTAGGCACAAAGAAAGTTCACCAACAGGGCACAGGGAGAACACGAAAATACAACAGAAAATATTCCAAAACCTAGTGCAAAAGCAAATTCACAAAGAGGAAATAAATAAAATGCAAAAAAAGACCTATTGATACTGTAGAGGAAAAATATGATAATGGCAAATGCCCTGCATATGAGGTCATAAGCAGTAATCGTAGCAAGAAAAAATCATGTCAAAGGTTGGAGATGAAAAAAAACAAAACACAAAGGCATCATATCAAGTAAGTAGGCAGTGACTCAGGGAATGAGATTTTGCGTGTCCAAGATCAAGGCAGCACAAAAATAAATAAATGGTTTATTAAGCTCTGGCTAGCATAAGATTCAAGGGCAGAAACAGAAACAACCAGAAAAGTAAATGCCAATGAGAAAGCAGAGCATTAGAGAGTCATCAGTAGAGCATCATCGCTGTATAGGGGAAGGTATCTCAGTAAGGCACCCCGGTAATTACTCCACATAATCCACCCTGTGACTATAATCACTCAAGCTTCACAATATTCAGGAGGAAGTGGGAGTGTCCCACATGTTTTTGTTGTGAGGGTTGTCAATTACATATATATCCTGTGGGGATAACTGGATGTTAAGCATTTCACTGTGAGACAAACCCTGTACGGCAATGAGGGTTTTTCCAGGTTGAAATGCATCAGATATGCAAAAAATCTCATCCACAGTGATTCCCTAGGCAACACAGCCTGCAGCCTTAGATGTTGGCAACACTAGGGGAGCTTGGTGTGCTGACTCTAAGAGAGATAACACGGAGGGTGGAATGGAGCGGAGACAACACAGCCAGGCTCTGCAATATCACTGCTGAGATGGGACCTTGATGATGCTACGGAACTGAGAAGCTGCATAGTTGGTAGCCTAGGCCAACAGTCTGTCATCTTTTTGACAAACTCATCTCCTGAAGCAAATTTGGTTTATCATAGTCTCATTATAATACCAGAACACACCTCCATCCCAAAAGCAACCCACCTCCCATGTATGACCATCCCTCACTGACCAGTGCTCTGAATTCTTCTATTCTGTACCTTTAAAAGCAAAGCAAGGAAATGCTACACCAATTATAACGAAGATATGTATGAGTAGAGTCACTCAAGCTCTACCTGAAAAGTAAAAAACAGTATAAAAATAGCTTAAGAGAGAAGGATGTTAAGGAAGACACCACCAATGACAAGCCACAGACCATCTTAGACTTTTGGGATCAGTCAACTCTTCCCTCCTATAGGGGACACCTTTGGGTAAGACTTGAACACTTGGTTACACCAAGTGATCCTCGTGAAATTTAGAAGTTTCTATTGAGTTGCTTTTATAACTCAGTGTGTTTTATAGACAGGATCTATTATTCTTATTTGAAATTTGAATGTGATTTACAGTGAATTTATCACCAGCAATCCAAAGATCTTGTGTATCTGTTGCTGCTCCAATAAACTGCACTATTACCAATCTAGCCATGTGAGCTCTTTTGAATGCCACCACACTCCTACATGTGGCCATTCTAGTTTCATTGAGTGTCACTAGACTGATACTGGATGCGACTGGACTCATAAAGCTGAACTGGGCATCACTTAGAAGCTAAGTCCAGCTGCCCCCAGCCCCTCTGATATCTGAGGACAAGCTGGAATACAAGGGGGTTTATTTTCTGTCCAATTCCTTTGCTGTTTAATCCAACAACCTGGAAATAAATAAAACAATTCAGCCATACAACATCTGTCTTACAGAACACCAATTACATTAAAACAAACACACACACACACAATAGTGGGAGCAGTAAAGAAAATGAGAAAAAATACCCAACCACCCCATCATTTCTGAACAAATATCAAGGCAGTCATTGAAAACACTAGGCAAGCTGTGAATTTGCAAAGGTCCAAGTAGTTGAAATAAAGTACTAAGCTAATTACCAAATACCTCTGCAGAAACCTGTTTAACTTAACAAAACCTTTAAAGATGGATACTATCTGGATTAGGAAGACAGTAACTTCTCCACACACCAACAGAGACACAGCTTTTCTGTGGCAAGTAGTAAAAGACTATCAGTTCTTGATAGTGTTCTCCTGTATGGAAGGCTTCAGGATGGAGTAGACACCTCTACGTAGGCAGTAACAGGTCCTCAACACAACCTTCTATGTTTGTAAAAATGAGTCAAGAAAATAAACAAGGAGCTAAATAAGATTAAGACAAAATTGTAGGAAAACACAGTGTAATTCATAGCTTTGCAAGGGCTATATATCTTTCCCTAAACAAAGAACAAGAATTGATGGACCATACTAAAGAAATCTAGTCAGTTTAAAGACTATTCAGATTCATAAACCATATGCAAAACATTCTTTCCACTGTCTTACTTCCTTGTCTTCAGGCCATTTTCTGGTCAAAAATTCAGTATAAATATGATTATTGTTCACTTTACACAGATTCAACTTATTGAACTACAAACTGAAGACAGAGCAACAGTACATGGAATACCAGAAAAAGAAAGGCTGCAGTAGTTATTTTTCATTATTTAATGTATTTCCAATGGCCCAATGGATTTGCATGGGAAATCGTCAATCTGCATGCTAAGGCTGCAGAACCTTTGAAGCAGAAAATGATGTAATTGCCAGTGCCCTGAGTGCATTCCTCCACTTTCCCTTCCTGGGGGTTTGTCTGCCTGGGCTCAAGGTCAGCTTCAATAGTGCAGCTGTGTGGTCTGGAAAAGCTATTTGAAAAGTCTCAACTCACTCAGGAACTGCTTTTAAGCTCAGTCTCATCCTCGGTCACTGCCTGAGCTGCTCTGCACCCATGTCCATCCCTAGGCCTGTACCCCATTGATCCTGACCCTGACACACAGATTGTACATATTGGTTTGACCTCAGACCTCTCTCTCCTCTACAGGCTTGTCTGACAATCTCGACTCTTGACTGAACCAGATCACTGTCACTGGACCTGCTCTGGTCTACTTGCTCAGGCACTGTGGGGCTGCCCCCATGGTAGTGAGACCCCTGCCCCTGTCTGCCCTGCTGTCACACTCAGCTCCCAGCTTGCCTTCCCACACAGAGCAGTGCCTGCCCTTCTGCTTGCTGGTAACAGCCTCCAGGAAAATATTTTTATGAAAACACTGCTAAGGACTCCCAAAACCTCCAGATTATGCTAGTGAAATCTTAAGTATTAAGTATAGAAATACACATGTCCAGAAAGGAATCGATTTCTATTTGGCTGCCTGGTTATCCTGAGCAGAATAGCACTGTGAGATCATGAACATAACAGAAATCTTGGGAAGCATCATCCAAGTCAATTATATGCCAGGTTCAAGACAGGGCTTGGAAAGAATTCAGGAATCCAGACAAAGATTTACATGTGCTGTGATCCATCATCCTGTTCAAACTGCCAAGCACTGCAAGAGTAGCTCCACCTGCCACTTGACAACATCAGAATCACTGTGATTACTGGACATATAAATGGCTTCGAATAAACAGGTAGAAAAATCATGGTCCTGCTTTCACATAGCCAAATACAAAGCCTCTCTCAGGAACACAGTGATCTAGAACAAAATTTTGTATCCAGAAGGCTAGGCACACTGGACTAAGATTAATATTTGAGGTCTGGGGGATGGATGTGATACTTGTGAAAAAATGCAAGCCAAGCAACAGAAAGAAACAAATAGCTTTTGTAGCACCAGGACCAGACTGAAACAGGAGCAGGTTTTTTCTTACAACAAACCATATATAAAATGCCTGATTCTTATAGACAAGTCAGACTTCTATAAAGTAGATGAACTGGCAGACGTGATTGTAATGACAGTCACAGGCAAAACAATACAGCATGTCAGTAGTTTGTGGGCAGAACTGGGTTTCCTTGCAGTGAGTACCTGCAATTTTCCTGTGAATGAAAATTGAGATTCATCATATTATCATCACTTCCATAATCAGCCAGTCAAAAGCAAAGCTGAACCAGTATTATAATTTCAAAGCTTCTAATAAAGAGATGTGCTAAAAACCTTACCATAGGCTAGAACAAATCATTCTTAAGTGGTGAGACAGTCCCATAGAAAGTCCAGTAAATATTCTGATGTTGAGAATTACATGTACGATGGTGCCTGTAGTGTTACTAGAACTTCTGATAGTTGAAGGGTAATGCACTAAAAGGAGGAAAACACATGTTAACACCAAATTCTACTACGAAAAACTAAAGACAACTAAAACCCAGTCTTGATAACATGTCTTGATCAAACTTATTACTGCATATTATTGATCAAATATTTACACAGTGCTGTGGTGGATTAACATCAACTTTCCCCAAACCACAGACACATTCACTCAATAGCAACACAGAAGCAGCCAATGGTTGAGTGCTCCTAAGTCCTCTGAGAGAAAAGAAACAGGCATCTAAGTTCTGAAGCTCTTTTCTGGTTGTGAAACCGATACTTTCCCACAGTCCCACAATAGGACTGATAAATCCTTTGCTCACTCTCAGACGTTGTCTGTTGGGTGACAATAAGCAGCTGCATACTGTCCTTTGGTAGCTTACCTTTCCTTAGACAAATATATTAGATTCCATTAAGAGGTGCCTAACTTTTCCTATAATCACCGAGATGCACCAAGGTGCTTCACTCAGGAATTCGGGATTTCACTGTGGGAGTCAAATGCCTAAAAGTTAGATGTTTCACACTGAGCACTTTACTAGATTTGTTAGTATTTGGAGACTGCATACATGTGTGACTGTAGAGAGGTAGGCGTAAAGTACCTTAAAACGAAATAATTAAAGGAGACACTGAAATGCACAAAGATAAAGATAAAGCCAACAGGACTATGAGAGATAATAGCTATCTGCAGTAATAAACATTAAGCGAGAACAATTCGTGATTTGTGATAACATTTAATGTGAGCATATAAATCAGATGAAAAGAGTACAGTTGAAAGATGGAAGCCACACACACAGCTAGACAAAAATAAAGAAAATATAAAGAGCCTTTTGTTATCTTCACCTTGTAATCGAGATAATGCTTGTCTTAGAGTGTCTCCTGCACTTAGCTGCAAGGCTGTAACAAAGACACAGTAACACCTAAATTTATGGATATACCTCCTTAGCATAGGTCTACGTTAGGCACTGCTAAGCCTGTTGCTTGCTGAGTAACACTGAAGACACCACACTTATCTCTGTAGGCCTGGTGCTTTGAAACATGTAGCTGTAAATCTGTACATCAGGTAAGGATGCAAAATTTTTAGGCAAATTGATGTTGTCAAAGGCTGATGTGTAAAGTAATCCATAATTTCAAGGCCTAAGCTGCCGCATCTGCACAGGTGAAAATAAAAAAGGTAAGAATGAAACAGAGATGACATATGACCAACGGTGTCAGGCTTCTTGCTTTAAGACTGCCGTTGCTATTACAGGAGGTGCTGCTAGAAGGCAGTTGGAAGGCAGAAGGTGGCAGTTTTTTTTCTTTCTGTAATGGGTTTGCATGGCAAGGTTTTGGTAGCAGAGGGGTTACAGGGGTGGCTTCTCTACGAAGCTGCTAGAAGTTTCCCCTATGTCCCACACAGCCAACGCCAGCCGGCTGTAACACAGACCCGCCGCTGGCCAAGGCCGAGCCCATCAGCGACAGTGGTTGCGCCTCTGGGATAACGCGTTTAAGAGAGGAAAAAAGTGATTGTGCAGCAGTAATTGCAGCGAGAGAGAAGAGCGAGAATATGTGAGAGAAACATTTCTGCAGACACCAAGGTCAGTGAAGAAGGGGGGGAGGAGATGCTCCAGGCGCCAGAGCAGTGATTCCCCTGTGGCCTGTGGTGAAGACCATGGTGAGGCAGGCTGTCCCCTTGCAGCCCATGGGTGGTGGAGCAGATGACTGTCTGCACCCCGTGGAGGGCCCCACGCCGGAGTAGGTGGATACCTGAAGGAAGCTGTGACCTCGTGGGAAGCCTGCACCGGAGCAGGCTCCTGGCAGGACCTGTGGCCCGTGGAGAGAGAGAAGCCCACGCTGGGCAGGTTTGCTGCTGGTGACCCCATGAGGGGGACCCATACTGGAGCAGACGGTTCCTGAAGGACTGCACCCCATGAAGGAGACCTATGCTGGAGCAGTGTGTGGAGAACTGTAGCCCGTGGGAAGGACTCATGGTGGAGAAGTCATGGAGGACTGTCTCCCATGAGAGGGACCCCACATTGGAGCAGAAGAAGTGTGTGAGGAGTCCTCCCCCTGAGGAGGAAGGAGCAGCAGAAAACAACAGTGTGATGAACTGACCCCAACCCCCATTCCCTGTTTCACCCCTGTGCCGCTGTGGGGGAGGAGGGAGAGAAATTTGGAACAAAGTTAAGCCCGGGAAAGAAGGGGGGGGGTGGGGGGAAGGTGTTTTAAGATTTGGTTTTATTTCTCATTACTCCTCTCTGAGTTGATTGGTAATAAATCACATTTTTTCCGAGTCTGTTTTGCCTGTGATGGTAAACGCTGAGTGATCTCCCTGTCCTTATCTTGACCCACAAGCCTGTTGTTATATTTTTCTCTCCCTTGTCCAGTTGAGGAGGGGGAGAGTGATGGAGCGGCTTTGGTGGGCATCTGGCACCCAGCCAGGATCAAACCACCACACTTCCTCACAGGAATAACATTTAAAAGAAAAAAGAAAAAAAGAAATTGAAAGAGCTAACATACCAGAATTTTAAAGATGACAACATGTTCATACTGGTTGCCTTGAAGCTTCTGACATTGCTTCACACAACATTTTCTAAACCTGTAGAAGTATCTTATAGATGAAACAATTACAAGGGGAGGAAAAACAGAATGAAAACTTTAGCCTGAGATTAGTTATGAATATTTCATGGCTTTACGGGAAGGATATTTCAGTGAGTCTCCATAGCAATCTGCTTTGTATCTGGTATCATTAAATAATTTCAAATTAATGACTTGGCTAATGGAGCAGACATTAAATTTGCACTTAAAACTGGGGTGGAAGGGACTGCAAATCTGCTGGAGGAGTAAAAATGGCAATACCAAACTGGATAAATGCTCCAAAGCAAAGTGCAGTTGTTTAGGGATGAGAACAAACCTCTGCACACAAGCAGGCTAAGAGTCATGCAAGACAGGAACCTGCTAGCTGAGCAGTTCTGTAGAAAATCTAGGGATCATAATCTGAACATGAGTCAAAGAGAACATGCTGTTATGAAAAGCATGCCACAGGAGCATGAGTATAGGCTGCAACATGGAAGTAGTACTCTCCAATTTTTTTAGCAGTGCTAAGACTTTAGCTAGAGTACTGTATTGGGCACTGGATGGCAGTGTGGCAAGAACTAAAGCAGTGTAAGAAGAATAATTAGAAATACAGAGGAACCGACTTTTCATGAAAATTGAATGAATTGGGATACTTTAGCCTGAAGAGGAGAAGGGTGAGGCAGAATATAGTAACAGCCTTCATATGTAAAAGCCAACTACGAGGAAGAACAAGAGAAAGATTTGTGAAGTACATCTGTGAAAGATGAAACAAGAAGTAGCAGGCTCAAATTGCACCACAGTGTTCAGGCTAGACCTTAAAAAAGCTTTCGTACAGTAAGGACAGTGAGACAATGATGAAATAAATTGCCAGAGGAGAGTATAGTACTTCCAGTTTTGGAGGTACATAAAACAGGATGGCCAACCATTTATCAAGAATAACAAAGAAAGAGAGTGAAATAAGATGACATCCTGAGTTCTTTCCAGCCCTAATTTGCTATTTCCTTACACTTCTCAGCTACTAAGTTACCATGATTCAAAAAGCATAATACTCTAGTATTCTGTTCTTCCAGCTAAGCCTTTCTTTTCATATTCAAAAATGTTGAGACTTTCCGTGACATTGACAGCACAAGGAACTTGTCATGAATATATATGGACAGGGAATTTTCACACGAGTAGTGTTTAAACATTAAAACTCATTCTCAGAAAACCTAACAATGTCCCTACGCTACTGGTTATTTTGAAATCAAAAGGCAAAACAGTTGACGACAGTACTTTTTTACTGTCATTTTTACAGCAGGGTGTACAAGGCAGCATGTCCTTTAAAAAAAAATCCAAACCCAACAAAACTCCTTAACTTACATTTTTAAATTCTGGTTGGTGAAGGAAAGGGGGCAGGAAAAATGTCTTAATGTAGACAATGCTCTACAGGGCCATAAAAGAAATACAATCACATGCAACTACAATACAGTCATTCTTTGAAAATAATTTTTCTGCCTTTAGAGTAAATAATTTAACTGAGAATAAGATGGTTTGGAACATCTCAGCACTTTTTAAAATCTAGTCATGTATAATGCTAATACTGTCAATATTCTCTGAGGAACACAAAATTTAATGAGAGTTTTTTCCGTTCTTATTGGCCAAAGAAAACAGATTTTCTGACTGTTCATAAACAAGTGCTTAACTACTACTTCAGTTGTTGTAGCTGTTCTTTTACTTACCCTTATAAAAGGAAACAGTCTTTTCCATTAAATTTTCACATGCTTTCCATGTATGCTTTTGACAATTCAGTTTTGATTAAGAAGTAGCAGAGCAGCAGCCAGTATCTTTTTCTATTTCAAGAATTTTCTAAAGAGCCCGTGAAAGTCAAGAGAATCCTTGTCTGTTTATTTGCTTGCTGGGTAACTATCCTGAGTTGTGAAAATATCTGCATAGTCCTTTATTCACTGGTAAAACGATACTAACGCTTTTTAATTTTGTGTCTCCAGCAAGCATTTAATTAAAATTTAGCAAGCCAGATACTGCTTTTTAATTAAATATAAGATGATTGTTAAAAGAGAACTTACTGAGCATTTAGAAGATAAATCTAATAGTCTTGTAATTAGCTCAAAATTACATAAGCAAGAAATGCCTAATCTCATTCTTAGTAGCACATGGACTTTGTAAGGAATTTGTAGATACCTAATTAACAGTTATCAAAATAGCCTAGAGCAAGACAGGTTTCTATTAATTGTTAAAATAGTGATATTTAATAAGCTTGTTAAACGATAATACACTTGGGACAACAGACCCATTTAGTTTTAAAGTATTCCATTGTAATTCCCTAATGTCTTTATCAATACATTATATTGCCAGTTTGTTGAAAGTAACCAGTGAGTTTGCATTATTTAATTTTTACGTCTGTAAAGAGGCATCACCTTCAGAAGTAGCTGTTTAGCTTCTCTTAGATGATGCCTGTCCGCGTTCACTTTTGAAAGTCCTGATCACAACAATTTAAGATTTAACTTTCGGGTAGGGAGAAAAACCTTGCCAGTTCATTTTTGTTTGCAAACCTGAAGTGTCCATCTTCCACAAGCAAGTTACAGTCATAAGTAACCCCGTTAGAAATTTTTCCTTTGCTGTGCCTTTCATTTCCCCATCCTTACTACTACAAAGAAGGTGGGGTTTTGGGAAGATTAGTTTTTTTAGCGTGAAGAAACCTTTAATCAGTTTAGAGAGTCTATACTGGCACTGTACTTAGTACTTCAAGACGATTTTATTCTCCTTTGCTAAGACTGTTTACAGTTTCTCCTATGATAGCATTACCTAGAACACCCTTCCCCTCTGCTTGAATTTTGACCGGAATCATGACAAGGTCTAACTTAATTTTCCAGCACTGTAGATGAAGTGATCAAGGCTGTGCTTATCACCAACGGAAGAAAAATACAATGACAATGGTATGTAATTGCAAGACCAGATTTCTGAGCCAGTGAAAGAACACGACGCTGTAAATCTCCAAGTTCCCAGGCTAAACTGGCTGGTATGTACCTCTAAATGCTGTTTACAGATAGAAAAAGATTTGCTATTGCAAGACATAGTAGCAAAGTATTGTATGGTGTTAAAACAAAGAAAACAAAACACCATTTGTTTAGAGTTCAAAAGCATAGAAGTACCAATCCTATCACAAGTTACTTAAAAGGACCAGTAGAAGAGAATGTTTACAGATATTTTTCCATTTACTCAAAAAAAAGAAGTGATCTCTGCAGCTTCTTTTCAGTCCATGAATAAAAGGAATCATATCTGTATAAAAAAGATTTGGGATGTAAACAATTGAGCTATATCATCTTTTACAGTGGGGATTGGCATCCAAATATATTTTCTTCAGAATGTCCTTTAGGATCCTAACAGTAAGAAATTACTTCAACCTAAGTAACTCAGAGGAAAAGAATTTTTCTGCTTCTTTTTGTGTTGCGGATTTTTTTTTTTTGGTTGTTTATTAAAGAGCGGGTAGTCTGGAAAGAGGGCACTAACCCATGGCCCCTAGCCACAGGAGGTTAAATTAATTAGAGAAGTTAGAACACTTAGTATTATACATGACACAGTATGCTTCACACGTTATGCAGCACGCTTAATTCTGAAGAACTCGAACTACAGTTGCCATTGTTAACTATATAGTGATTGTCGCCAATAATGTCTTTCTACCTGTAGGGGAAACAAGAGAGTACTTCTACCTCATACAACTGCAAAAAGGGAATAAGCTTTTCAGGAGCCAGTCCCTTCATGACATCTGACAAAGAAGCAGGTAACTCCAAATTAACAACAGGTTACCAATGATTCCAGGTTGACAGAGTCCATCACTAACAGATGGATACCCTGCAAGTTAAATGAGGAATAGTGAAGAGATTGATAGGATCTTAAGTTTGCATTGTTCATACTGGTCTGATTTATATAGTGCATTTGGAAAAGTATTCTTACTGTCTCATAGCACAACAAAGCTGGCTGTCCCAGCAATATCCTGTAGATCACGAATGACAATGCCTATTCAGATTGCATTTTGATGTGTACACATCACTTTAAATGGCATTTATTATTTTACAAGTAGCATGGGAGTCAGTGATGTGGTAATTCATTTAATTTGTTTAACCTGTTTAATATACTGGAGACGCTGTGCAAGTAGTTGTCAGTCCATTAGCTGCTACAGTTCTAGGGTCTGTTTCACCTACTTTTAAGCACATTACTTCCCTAAGATGTTTGTTAAAATGGACTAATTTGTTAAGTAAAAGTAACAATGATGCATTTCCTTATTCATTGTCATTATTGTGACAGATAGAAGTTGAGATGTGATCAGTAATCAGTGAATGACAAAGGAAGCAAGAGTTGCCATATTCTGCAAATAACCGTTGCATGAACACACAGACATGATCCTCTATAAATAATGCAAGAAAAAAAAGAAATACATCATCATAATGGACAGAAGTCTTCTACAGGCAACTCTTTATGATCACAAAGAGAGAAAAGTACATCCAGTACTATCTGCAGTAAATGTAGCTGCAGCACATGTATGTTTGTGGGTAGAAAAACAAAAAGATAAGAATAAAATGTGGCTTAAGTTTTTCTTTCCTGGCTTTTGAAGTTTGAGATCAAAAACATTATAGGCAGAAGATTAAATGTTTCACTTAACAATATTTTGGAGAATCCATTTTATTGCTTTTTAGGACTGTTTTAATGTTTTTAAGAGTTTGTGTCAATAGGAGTGAGAGCTTTGTGAAACAGCTTCTGAAGTTTTGTCACAGAGGGGCAACTTCTGATAGAGAAAATTATATCTGAGTGGAAAGTATAGCTGCTGATGGAGAATGTTTTACCTGCAGAGAAGCACAGATATCGCCAAAGCAGATTTTATCTGCCTGCTAACAGAAAATATTTTAGCTGGTAGTGAAATGCAAGGACTGTCAGAGAAGATTCCACTCATCAGCAGCTGAAATTCTGTGGCACATAAAACTTTTTCTGTCAGACACTGTAGATAAATTTTTTTCTCCATTGTAGGATAAAACCTAAGAAAACAACTAGTTGCTGATGAAGCTTGTGTGCGTTTGTGTGATGGGGAAGAGTTCATCAGTTCACTACCTGCTGGGGCATAAGCTTCACCAGCTGAAAGTCCAGCCCAGTTATGTATCACACAGAAAAATGAAGACTGCATCTTGGAGCAGGAGCCAAAACAGTAATAAATTCCAGAGAAGTAACCTTATCATGTAAAATTTAATATCAACACTATAATGACTTCATTTTTTAGAGCAGTTGTGGAAAAAACAGTGCTTAATAGTTATTGCAATAGACTGGGGAACCAAGATGACTGGCGCACAAAGAAGAGTCCCAAAGCAGCCTTAACTTGGTTTACTTTTCAGCATTGGGTTACCTTCCTAAACCAGCTACATAATTTGCTTCTCCAAATTTTTTTGTGAGATGATTGTGTGAGTGAATCCCTATTCGTGCAGGCACAAAGACTCTATGCATTCAGTAATCCACTTGGAAAGCACAAATACTCACTCGACCACAGATGAATGTGCAGGCAGCTGGCGGGGCCGTAAGTGGCAAAGTCTGAAGAAATGTCATACTATTTGAGGTAGAGATATTGATCGGTAATAAAGAACTTTGTCTTTCTAAACATGTACATCGTGTTTGATTTCATAGCAGCTTTCTACTTTCCTACAACCACTAAGCAGCTCGCTCCTGTGCTTTACTTTTAAGAAGAAAATGCACAATTGCAGAAGTAACCACAAATCTCTCAGACTGTGAAATATACATATAAAAGACATTTCCCACTATTTTAGATTTCAAATTCTTTTCACGTAGGCTATTGAAAGAGATGAAAATGGATAAATGTGTAGCCACCAATGGCGTCTGCCTCTCACTTTATAGAGAGCTACCATTTCATTAAGTCTGAAGTTTTTGAAATAATATAATCATAATGAAAGAAAGGAAATAAAATTCTCAGAAAGTTCTCAAAGGAGTATTAAAAGATGAGATTTGAATAAGACTGATCAAATGTTGGAATGGAAGATGCAGATAGGTCACAAGCCTTTGCTTTTTTGATTGCCCATATTGTCTCGAAACTGTTCAGCAGAACAAAGAGTTTTGTGGATGAAAGACTGGTGTGAAGAAACATGAATGTCAACTTGAGTTCTGAAAGACAGTCTGCTAATGAAATATTCTAAAAGTCATTTTCAAGGTGGTAGAAAGTTCTCACTGATGTGCACCAATGCTTCTGATAAAAAGCATCAAATAGTTATGCAAGTGTTGGCTTTTAGGTCTGAGAAAATAAAGCAATGCTTGTATGACTCCAAATGTTGCAGAAACATATTTAGTTTTTATACTTTCAGAGGACTAAACCCAATAATTAGGATGTTTGTTTAGATCCTACTTTAGGCATACAAAACAATTCTGGATAAGTTAATTTTCAGTGTAACAAAATGAGACAATATATAGTGCAAACTGAGTAGACTGAAAACAAAGACAGATCCTAAATGCATTTTTAGTTCAAGAAAAAAAACCAATGCACTATTTGTTTGTGCAATAAGTATAATAAGTATAATTTGAGAGAAACAGTGAATAATACATTTGGCTGCTCCTAGTAGGATAGACTTCTGAATCTGACATTGTGTGATATTTAATAGCTTCTTCATAATAGGAGTTCATAACAGAGAAAGATCTAAAAACAGTAAACAGATTTCCAACAGTTCTAGGTGAGCAGATCTAATTAAATTTTGGAATATAAAAGCCTGTGAAGTAATACTGCCAATTCCCATCTTCTACAGGGATTTTCTTGCTCACTTGAAACAGCTTCTAAAAAACCTTTCTTTATCTTTGATTTCTTGTAGGGCCAAATTTTAACAGCATTGGAGTTCATAAAGGGGAGGCCTAATTTACCTTGAGCACCCATTGCTTTCTCCTTGGAACCCTTTCTCATTAAACTACTGAAATAAGACTGTAAAAGCCTGAAACCTTGGTGTGAGGATGAGCTGTCAGACAGGAAGACCAGGTCCAGGGAAGTTATTAAATACCTGAAGGGAAATCTAAGTAAATTTTTTTTGCTTTTAAAACAAAATACTGAAGGAAGAAGCAGTGCTGCCTATAATTACCTAAACCCCATAAGTGACTTTTAGGAAGTTCCCTGTACTCATCTCAGGGAGGGCCCAGTTACCCCAGTGCTTACGTGGCTAAGGCACCTTTGCACTCAGCTGTGCCTGCTCCTGACTGGCTTTCAGAAGCAAGGAGCTCAAAATCATCTGAGGCACTGGAACCCATTGGCAGATTCAGAATACGCAGACCATAAATCCGCAGGAGAAAATACGCTATAGAATTAAATTGCAATGATCACTTTTTTTGTCAAATACAGTCAAAGGAAAGGTGGTTTATACTCAGTCCAGTAATTAACACATTCTGTAAGAAGTGAGTTTCTGTCAGAGTGGCTGAAACCCTACGTTTATTACCTTCCAGAAAACCGTAGTGACCAGGCTGAGGCTACTTAAAAACAGGTGAGGGTCATCCCTACCTCATCTTGCTTAAGTGATTTCACAGGGTAGGAAAGAAATGAAATTTAAATAGGTCAGAAAGGAGGTACATGAAATACAAGTCTTAAGAGGCGAAGGTAAACAAGACGGTGAGATGTATAACTCCACAGTTACCCTCAGCGTATCTCAATGGCTAACTCTGAATACCTGCCAAGTCAGTACCTTTCTTATCTTGAATCCCATTTGAGGGCACCTAGCTCTTGCTGTGCACTGTATAGGGACTTCGTCATCTAAGAACGAGCTCTGAGCTTCACACAAGCAGCCTCATTTTTCTTATGCCAATGTCCCCAAAATTTGGCTTTAAGTCTGCAACCCACAGCCATTTTCTTTTGCTTCTATTTTGAGGATGGCATAAATATATAATATATCTTCTTGTTAGAGTTACAGCATCAGCTTTTATTCCGAGGGTCACTATTTTCTGTTAGATTATGGTAGGGCATAGGTTCTTTGTTCCAAAACAATTCAGTCAGGTTTCAAAAAGATAACACATACTGTACGCTAATGGTATAAAAAGTCTGTACTTGCTTTTAACACGTATCCCTTTGGAAACAGGAAATGACTGGCTGTTATTGGCTGCTCTCCCTTATGATTTAAAAGAACTGTAGGAAGGCTTTGCTGAGTGGCTTTTGATTTTCTGTCAATGCAGTTTTGCCAGAATTTTAACCGAGGTCCCACAAGTAGAAGCAAAACCTTAATCTGCTCAGTCAGTCAGTCCCTGGATAAACCTTAGAAACTGAAAAAAATGTTTACAACAAAGATATCATAACTCTTTGAATACTTAAAAGAATGATAAAAAAGCAAGTAATTCTCTATTTAAAAACTAGTTAAGATGCAACACTACCATTCGGAATCCAGATGAACAAATAAGAGCCAAAGATAAGTTACAGTTTATATTTTAAAGTTACTTAGCCTTTTTCTTAAAATCAGCCCTAAATGAAATGTTTAACTCTCTTTAAATGTGTGACACCATCCATCACAATTTTATAGTTAGACACATAATAATGTATAATCTCAGCTTGCTGTCCACTTGTAAAATGGGAATAGACTTCGAGAAATAAGCAATTTCCCAACAGAAAATTGGAAATTCTGCCAACCAATTCCAGGTGACCTGCCATCAATCAGTGTTAAATTCTCCCGAGCTATTGCTGAAGGGTATTGCCATTACTGACGGGCTTCACCTGGTGACTAATGGTATATAACAAATACATTCAAGAACTACAGAAATCCTAAGAATCTGTAATTGTCAGTTAACTTCCAGCACAGACCTTCTCAGGCAATTCAGAAAGCAAGTGAGATTTCTATAACCTCAAACCTACTCATTTTTATTATATTTTCTTTTTAAAATCAGAATAACTTGATGCTATGAAACTAAATTAAATCAGACTGCAAAACACTTATTGGTTGCAGAATGATTTAATGTAAATCTGCTTTACCATATGCACTGAATGTGTGCTAATGTGACAATTACTTTAAGCCTGGACTTATATTCAAGATTCTAGAAAATCTTTGTGTGATTAATAATTATGATTAATGTTTGAAATGTGCTGTTCCAGGGTAATAGTTCCCTTCATTTGCCTGAGTATACACTTAGAATTACATATTCAAGTGCTTTGGTTACCCATGTTAAGTATATGCTTTGTCCAAAAAGGTAGAAGATGATGAAGGCAGAGAATTAGATGTGAGCAGAAAAGAAACAGTCTTTAAATCCCTGATAATGTTTAAAATAAGAAGCTTCTTCATGCCCTTCACCATGGCTGAGGTAAAGTGTAGACAGAAGAAATCTCTACATAAGAGAGACACCTGGATTTTCCCTGTACGCATGTAACAGTGGAGATTTCATCCCATGTGACACTGACGGTTTAGGAGTTCTGGTTTTGTTCATAAGTCATTATGTACAGCCTTCTTAACCCTTGACCAGCCAGCAGTGACAAGAGCTGAACACTCGGCATTCCAGACCTAGTTAAGAACGGAAATCTTCCCTCAAGCAGAGCAAGAGCCTTTTACTTTCAAATGACATCACCTAATTAATTTAGTCACAATTTGCCTGCTGTTGAGCAGGTCAAATGCAGAGAAGTAAACTTTCAAAAGAGCAGCCAATTTCTCAATAAATACAAGGCTTGATATGATGGACTGTGAAGTTATCACCCGTGTCCTTTTCTGTTAAAAAACGTGTATTAGTGTTTGTACTCACAGGTCAATGCCAGTGAGGGCAATACTGAGAGTACATATCGGTTATGAATACAGCACTGAAGTAATGTTGAGGACTTCATTCCCAAATTCAGGAGATGCTCAGCATTTCATAAAATTCTGTGAATAATCGGATCATCGTTGCAATGTTTATTAACTTTCTCACTGCATTCCTCTGTCAGAGGTGTTACTTAGAGCCATTTTACAGATGAAGTATAAAATGGAGAGGTGCTAAGTGGAAAAAGAATTATTCAAGAGTGGGTTTCAGTCCCTTTGACATACTGAGAAATGATACATCCCATTCACTCCATAGCTTGCTGTGCTGACTCTGAGAGCTTAACGTAATTTGTAAAAGAAATTGACTTAGATTTTCAAAGTAAAGACTTAAAATAGCCTTAAATACTTAATGGCAGATTGAAAGATTAAGGAATAAAAGTAGTAATATATTGAAGAAAATAGCATCTAAGATATTAATTTAATTACCAAGTCTCCTTTAAGAGTTCAGTAACTGATCTGTGGCAGCATGGACTTAATTTCTCCCTTCAAGTTTAGAACGGAGAAGAAGCAGATGACATGATCTTCTATTATTCTCTAGATATATATCAATGAACACTGTATTGCTGTATTTCATAGAACAATGGTCCTTCAAGTTTAGTATCTTGTCTCAAGACATTTTCTGAGAGTACAGTCACTAACAGAACTTCAAACTGAACACATATTAGATTAAAAATTAGAATTTCCTTTGAAATCACATTTTCTGGGATAATTGCTCTTTTTAAAAAATTTTAGACAATTTAAAAATTATTTCAGTTTGCTGAGTTAAACCCCAGCCTATCAGATACTAACCAAATGGCTCCCTGTCATTAAGCAGCCTTAAATATTTTCAGTCTGTTCAGTAACTGCCTGTAACATATGTGGGTATTCACTGAGTCACTGATGCTTCCAAATGACTTTTTGTAAAACCTGGACCTTGGTTATTTGGATTACTTTAAAACAAATTAAATACAAGCATTTCTCTCATTACTGTTAAAAAAAAGCCATGTATTAATGTATTTCAACATGTTGCAGTTTTCAAAACTCTTGAATTCTGACCATGTAAGTTTCATAAGCAAAGGATGAATTCTCAGTCACTGTAACTGCGTTAAGTTCCACTGATTACGCAAGAATAGCAGGAGTGTAAACCAGATGCTTTTTAAACAGTTCTAAAGAGATTTAGAGCTGCATGTAAAAGATCTGTATGTGACAGGATATATGCAAGAGATAACCCTAAAAAAGACCTTTCTGCTTATGAATACTTGTACTAAATTCACAGGAACAGCTCAGACAAATGTATTCTACCAAGCAGGAATAAAAATAGGTCTGTACATGCTGACATCTGAAAGAAGAAATAAGCAGATATTTTCATAACATAGCGCATTTTTACTGTATTAAAGACAGTTGCCTTAGAAATCCAAAGACCCAGCATTGCTTATGACAAATATTATTTCAAACTGCTCAAGCCTGGAGGTACGTGTCCACTTCAAGCTTTATGAACCTCTTACAAAGCCGATCAGGCTTTTCAGGCCTGCCCCAAATTGTTCACACATTGTGTACTAGCATCACCATCTGTGACGCTTCACAGCCATGACACATAGGGAAGGAGAGAATGAGCATTACAGTTCACAAAGAAATATGTGCTATGGATTGTTTACAAAAATAAGCATATGTAAAAAACCGACAGGAAATAGGTCTCCTTACGTCTAAGTCTGGGAAGAAGAGCCTTCTCTCTGACACATCTCACAATAAATTATTATGGAAATTATAGGAATACTTTAGCATTGTATCATTATGCAGTATTATGCCATTTCTGTAACATCACACGAGTTACTGATAAACCTTAGGATATAATAAAGTGTTTAACTGAAGTATTTTCTCAGAGTATTAGACTATTAGGGAAATCTAGATTTCCTGAAGGGGCAAATTCTGACACCCGTACTCATGCTAGGTAGAACCTTTCTTCATGAGTTGTCTCATTGAAATAATAGACTTATTAATTGGATGAATTTCTTAAAATGGTCTGGGGGACTGTAAGCAAGCCCTCACTTTTTAATACGCAAAGACTGTTTTCAAAATCCTTCCTCAGCTGACAATTTCCCCATCAAAGACAGAACAGCGTCAAAAAAACCTGCAGCATTGCCCAGCTTGAAGTAAGTGATTTTGTTGTTTTAAATACAAATACTGAGATGTGGTTATGCGCTTTGCAAGGAAGACATTCCCCTTCCTTGAAAAATGCAGAAAAGTAAAAACACTGAAATAGTTTTGATAAATGCTGTCATTCTCTAGGGAAATTTAGGAATTAGATTGCTATTAAATTGAGCTACTTCATACCCTCTTTGAGCTTTCATTTCTTCGACAATGGAAACTGCCTTTGGGAATATGACAGATGCTTATCCCATGAGTATGTTAAGTGGCTCAATTACGTCCTTGTGAGTAGACTCAGGCAATGAAAGACAGAGACCTTGCAGTCCCCTGGCCTACTACTTTTGTAGTAAGCTTCTTTCAAGCCATTACAATAAGCAAGCAAACAGCTCCACCATTCTTCACAGACAGAGAGACATTTTTGTGACTCAGTAAAATTTCAAATATCAAAAAAATTTTGAAAGTATTCTAACCACAAATATGCTTTTTGGCAACTTCTGTGTTTTGGACATATCAGTAAGTTTGGCCCAACTTTCTTCTCTCATCACTGCTAGCAGTGTCACTGCATCTTATTTCCAACCTGCTAAATCCAGACAAGATGATATGAAATTTTCTTGTTTCTTCCAACTGGCCCCTCCCAGCATGAGGATACCACCAGTCTGTGGGCTGGGCATGTGGCCCCTTTGAGATTCTGAATAAATAACTGCAATTACAAGCAAGCAGAACTAAAGAGCACAGTATCTGTTTTGGATTGTAACTAGTAATACCTTTTAACAGGTACAAGCTAATTTGGAAAACTTGCAGTAAAATGACACATAGTCATGAAGGGAGGAGGAATATAGAAGAAAGTCAACGTAACACAGTGTGAACAGCACTGTTTTGAGATCTAAATAGCAGAGGTTTTTGGAGTTATTAATCAAAAAAAATGAACACAACAGACGATTAAAGAAGTGAGAAGTGTTCTCTAACCCACAACAGCATGGCTTGCTTCATAACGGCCTCCACTGCAGTCTTTCATTGAGCCATTTTCTATTCTTCCCGAGTAGGAGCTATGGATTATTCATTTTGTAAAGTTGCATCTTTTAAAGTCCAGAAAATAATCGGTGAAGCAAGATGCATCTCCTTTAGAAAGAGGAATTAAGCTCACCCCATGCTCCATGAAGCCATCAAGATCATGACTGAGCAACACATTGTAGAGTTGAATATAATGAGGCTGCTATATAATGTCACATTACAAAAAACTGTGCAACAGTATAAAAAAAAAAATCTTATTGCATTCTGATAACAGAACTCTCTTTCCGCCTACTAAAAAAAGAAAACCAGGAAATGGATTCAGGCATAGCAATCTCTTACAGTTCATGTTAATTAGCCAGTTTTTCAGGCAAAATATATGCAGTGAAATACTCAACTGAGATTCTTTAGAGATCATCAGAAATTAAGTATATGAATTGCACATGCTGTTATAAACTGTTCTTTCTTCATTATAAATTAACACAACTATGGAGAGCAAAATCACGATTACTTGATTGCTAAAATATTAATTTTGTAAGTGACCATTAATTAACATTTCCTTTGCAATTTCATTAGTTGACTGTAACTCTTAAGCCTTGAAAACTCTTATTATAAGAGGAATTCAACCTAACTAAATGTTTAACCTCTGAAATGGATGTTGAGTCTAATTATTCATTCATAATCCCAAATTTGAGGCATCCTTGATTATCCCAAATTTAAATAGGCATAAGTGCAACAATGAACCAGGCCTTAGACTTTTTCCTGGCCTTGTATGTCTCAAACATTTGGAGGCTTACTTTAAGAATAACCATACAAGGAAGCAACAAAAATCAGTTGCTTGGTAGATGCAATAAAAATGGAGTAAGCAAGAGTAAATAAGAGAAATCCTCCATATGTCTTCAGAGATGACCCTGACGGAAAGAGCCATTTGCCTGTGCAGAAATCACTTCCTCATTCGCAATTTATGTTTGGCTATTTTTCTTCTTTATTTGAAAATTGAAATTTAATAGCCTTTTATATCCTGAATTTTTATGGGAAGGAAAAAAAACCCCAACAACTATAATATACTCTTGCAGCACTGAAAAGGAATGTTGGCTACCTCAGCCATCTACACCCGAGAAGGTTCATGCAGTGCTTTCCCAGGGCTGTGCCACAGATGGTGCCTTCCTACACGGTAGCTTCCATGCTACAGCTACAAGCACAGGTCATTGTTGACTCATATCCCATTCCACATCAGGTAAGAAGATACAGTTTGTTCTGTGTCTTAACAGGCACCAGGCTGTGGACTGTGAAAGGCAAGTGTTGCTATGAATTTTTTAAGAGAGTTCTCATAATGAAGCAGTACTAGTGACACAGATCTCCTAATCAGGCATTTAGTAATTTTGCTTTGCGGCTTGGAAAATGTCTTTCATTTAAATTCACCTCCTAGGAGCTGTGTGTCAGGCAATTATTCTCTACCAGAAGATTTCAAAGTCCAAGCAAATTAAATAGGCTCTGTTCTTAAAGTAATACTGCCCTCAAAGCATCATTATTGTTGTTAAGAAATAGAAAACCTGAAGGCACAAAGATTTCTGTTCTCTCTGATGAATACAGGTGCAACTCCTATTAATGTTATTGACAATCAGGTGTGCATATTTACAGATCTAACATAGAGTTTCTCTGGAAGAGGAACACAGCTGAATACTCACAATTTGAAAGAACACCACTGAAAAGGAGAACTGAGTTTAGTTTCCAGAACACTGAGTCTTCTGAATTAATTTAATTCAAAATATGATGGCCTATAGTGATACCAGTTTCAATCAGCACAGATACTAGCTAGGTAGAATCACGTTTTGTCAGAAATAGACTCCTGAGGAAGAAGAACAATCTTGCAAGACATGGCACCAGTAAGCATTTATCTTCTTTTGAGTTACTACTAGGTGAATGTTCCTGTGAAGTATAGTAAACTTGCACGTGTTGCTGAATTTTAGTCTTATGTTGCCTCCTTAATGAAATAGAAAGTAAAAGGTTGATTTTCATGTCAGACGTTCAAAAAACTTACGGTCATTTACAATCAGTTGGATAATACAGGTCATCTGGAAGCCTACAGATGGGTTTTAGATACAAATGTACAGAAGTAGTCTGCAGAATTATGGGGTGGCAGCCCACTTCTGCGAAGAACCATAGCCCACAGAGAAGCAGCACAACCCTGAAAAAAACCACATGCAGCAAGCATTAAAAAGAGGTGAAGTCAAGTTTTTAACAAGTCAGGTACATTTTCAAAGTGTTGCAAGGGAAATCAGGCACAGAAATCCTTTCAAATGGAACAAAATCTTTAAACAGACCTTATGAAATCCTTGAATGAGAAATTATTCTTCTAAGCATGCTCTCTAGCAATATCATTCAACTTAGAGAAGAGTCAAAAGAAAACAATGTGCAGGTTTATGTGTCAGAAGGCAGAATTTCTGGGCCATTTGCTCTCCTGCAGGTCAATCCCCAGCCTGTACTGGTGCGTGGGGTTATTCCTCCCCAGGTGTAGGACCCTACACTTGCCCTTGGCCACATTAGGTTCCTCTGTGCCCAGCTCTCCGGCCTGTCCAGGTCTCACTGAATGGCAGCACAGCCTTCTGGGGTGTCAGCCACTCCTACCAGTTTTGTGTCATCATCAAACTTGCTGCGGGTGCACTCTATCCCTCCATCCAGTTCGTTGATGAACATATTGAACAAGATCATCGAATTAAAGCATTGAATACCAATACTGTGTTCTTCTGTCTCCCATGCTTTCAAAAAAGCCAGTATAAGATACAGATAAATATAGGCAAATAGACGTAAATAACCTGTGCAAATATTTTCTGAAAGTACCTTCTTTGTGTAGTATGCCAGAATCAGCTTCCAAGCATGTGTTTTATTAAGAATACTATGTCTCATAAATTTAACTACTGTTAGAGACTAGGATGAAAATTCTGCATATCATACTTTCACAGCAGCTACTGTAAGAGACTAGGTACTGGAGTTGCTAAAATTTGGGCCAGATGGCAGTTTTTATGCTCTTATAGTAGTTTTGCCTCATGAAGATCCTTACGCACCCTCATGATATTCCGTGAAGTTCATTTATTTCAAGCCAGTGCAATATCAAGTATTCAGTCACTGATTCCAATTAAATCTCTGCTTAAAACCAAATCTTTCCACTCATTTTCCATTCTTCTTGCTCTTTCTTTCATTACTTCACCTACAAACAGCAAATAAACTGTTCATTGTTATTGAACCAAACTCTTGTAAGCACAGTGACATTGCAGCAGTATCTGTGAATGATTTAAAAAGATTCTTAATATATTTTACTGTGCGTAATGCCATGGAGCCTTGACATTTAGATATTAGTGTAATGCAATAAAACATAACCATGATTAAAACTGAACCACTGAACAGTCCATTATACAAATGTAAAATGAAAAGAAAAGGTGGTTTAGGTAGTAAACAAGGACACAGGAAAATCCATCAGGAGTCAAAGATGAGTATTCTTAAAGCCATAAAATTACCTTGTGTCAAAACTAATTGAGGGAAGCAGCTTGTCACTAATGCAATTGTGCTTTAATAATCGAGATGGCATCTACACGAGCCTGTGAGAAAGGCAGCTCTAAAAGACACAAATGAAAACTTTTCAAGAGATTGGATTTATTCTCTCAGCTATTTGTGTTGTGCATTAAGCTGAAATAATTGGACGCATTGTTTCAAAACATACCATTTCAGCTTCAGTGGGTAGGAGGACCCTCCTTTAGTTCAA
Source organism: Leptosomus discolor (assembly GCF_034619465.1). Lineage (NCBI taxonomy): Eukaryota > Metazoa > Chordata > Aves > Leptosomiformes > Leptosomidae > Leptosomus > Leptosomus discolor. Next base: position 54,393,421 of record NC_141398.1, on the reverse strand, counting down.
GGTAACGCACAGTCTGTTCTAGGGACCTTCAAAATTCACCAGGTGGTCCCCTGAGAAACAACCCATGTCATCTCATCTCCTAGCTCTTTTCTACTCCAAATTTATACAGTCTGTCAAAGTTGTCAATGTGAAAGCCATTTAGATGTTGTCTTGTTTTGCATTTCCTACTCTAAAATGTTCCAGAAATGAATCTGCTATCTCTGAATAGAGAATCGGTCTAAGAACTGGCAAGGACTTCATTTTGACTTTTATTAAGGGCTTATCAAATAAAAAGCACTGGAACAAAGAAGAATAAAATATTTTATTTCCCCACCCTCCACCTACTCTGAATGACAGTCCTTTTGAGGTCAGTATTGCTTAAGCCTGTAAAATGAAAGTGCTACAAATCACAATCAAATAACTGTCAGGCGCCTTATTAAATTTCATTCAATTCCATACAAAATCTTAAGGGACCATCGCTATCTTCCAATTTAGACAAAGATTAAATAAAAGCTGATCAAAGATTTATAGAATTCTAAAGTGATACTAAACACAATGTGCTATGCCTGGAAAGCTTTCTCTGGTACAATGGACTTAGAAGTGGCCTGTTTTAATGGTTTTATTTAAGCACCACTTTTCATTGGAGGAAAAAATGAGCCGTTTACAATCACCTCACCTAATTAAAATTTCGTAATTCACAGTCTAAATCCCGTTTACACTGATGCTAGAATTCACATCATTGGCCAGATAGAATAAAAATCAGTAACAACATCAACAAAAGAGGCAACATAACCTTTTTTTAAAAAAAAATCACAAAAAAGTCAAAACTTCATTTTTGGTGGGTTTCTAGACTAGCAATTTTTAGCCTACCTGCCATCAAAGAAATGTACAGGTAAGCTAAGAAGGTCTCCTAAGTGCAGGTAGTAGCAGTAGTTACTACAGTGTCTGTTTTCACCGCTGTAATATACCTGGGTTCTACCCATCCAGGGTAAAGTATGACATGTACTCATTACCCCGTTATATTAAAAACATTAACAGGGCATTCCACAGAATCACAGAATGGAAGGCATTGAAAGGGACCTCTGGATATCATCTAGTCCAACCCCCTGCTAAAGCAGGCTCACCTAGAGCAGGTTACACAAGACGACATCCATGTGGGTTTCGAAAGCCTGTTCCAGTGCTCTGCCACCCTCAATGTAAAGAAGTTTTCCTCTTGTTCAGGCAGAACTTCCTGTGCTCCAGTTTGTGCCCATTGCCTCTTGTCCTGTCACTGGGCACCACTGAAAAGAGCCTGGCCCCATCCTCTTGACACCCACCCTTTAGATATTTATAAGCATTGATAACGTCCCCTCTCAGTCTCCCTTTCTCCAGCCTAAACAGCCCCAGGTCTCTCAGCCTTTCCTTATAGCAGAGATGCTTCTGTCCCCTCATCATCTTTGCAGCTCTCTGCTGGACTCTCTCCAGCAGTTCCCTGTCCCTCTTGAACCGGGGAGCCCAGAACTGGACACAGTACTCCAGATGTGGCCTCACCAGGGCACAGTAGAGGGTAGAATGACCTCCTTCAACCTGCTGGCCACACTTTTCTTCATGCACTCCAAGATACCATTGACCTTCTTGGCCATAACGGCACATTGCTGGCTCATGGTCAACTTGCTGTCCACCAGGACTCCCAGGTGCTTCTCTGCAGAGCTGCTCTCCAGCAGGTCAACCCCTAACCTGTACTGGTGCATGGGGTTATTGTCCCCAGGTGCAGGACCCTACACTTGTCCTTGTTGAACCTCATCAGGTTCCTCTCTGCCCAGCTCTCCAGCCTGTTCAGGTCTCACTGAATGGCAGCACAGCTTTACGGTGTGTCAGCCACTCCTCCCAGTTTTCTATCATAGAATCATAGAACAGTTTGGTTTGGAAAGAACCTTTATAGGTCATCTAGTTCAACCTCTTTGCAATGAGCAGGGATATCTTCAACTAGATCAGGTTGCTCAGAGCCCTGTCCAACCTGACTTTGAATGTTTCCAGGGATGGGGCTTCTACCACCTCTCTGGACAACCTGTTCTAGTGTTTCACCATCCTCATTGTAAAAAAAATTCTTCCTTATATCCAGTCTATATCTACCCTCCTTTAGTGTGAAACCAGTACTCCATGTCTTATCCCTACCCTCCCTGATCCAGAGTCCCTCCCCACCTTTCCTGCAGGCCCCCTTTAAGCACCGGAAGGCCACTATAAGGTCTCCCCAGAGCCTTCTCCTCTCCAGGCTGAACAACCCCAACTTTCTCAGCTCATTATCATAGGGGAGGTGCTCCAGCCCCATAACCATCTTTGTGGCCCTCCTCTGGACCTGCTTGAGCAGGTCTACATCTTTCTTTTACTGAGGATTCCTGAGCTGGACACAGTATTCCAGATGGGGTCTCATCAGAGTGGAGTAGAGGGGGAGAATCACCTCCCTCAACCTGCTGGCCAAGCTACTTTTGATGCAGCCCAGGATACAGTTGGTATTCTGGGCTGTGAGCACACATCACCAGCTCATGTCCAGCCTTTCATCCACCAGTACCCCCAAGTCCTTCTCGGCTGGGCTGCTCTCAATCCCTTCATCCCCCACCCTGTACTGATATCAGGTGTTGCCCTGACCCAGGTGCAGGACCTTGCACTTGGCCTTGTTGAACCTCATGAGGTTCACACACACACACTGCCCAAGCTTGTCCAGGTCCCTCTGGACGGCAAGTTGCTGAGGGTACACTCTGTCCCTTCGTTCAATTCATTAATGGATATGTTGAACAAGACTGGACCCAGTACTGACCCCTGGGGAACACCGCTAGCCACAGGACTCCAACTGGACTCTGCGCCACTGATCACAACACTCTGAGCTCTGCCATTCAGACAGTTCTCTGCACACCTCACTGTCCACACATCTAAAACACACAGTTCCTAAGCTTACCTATGAGGATGTGATGGGAAATAGTGTCAAAAGCCTTACTGGAGTCAAGGTAGGCAACATCCACTGCTCTCCCCTCATCCACCCAGCCAGTCATGCTATGATAGGAGGCTATCAGTTTGGTCAAGCATGATTTCCCCTTGGTGAATCCACGTTGACTACTCCTGATAACCTTCTTTTCCTCCACATGCTTAGAGACAACATCCAGAATGAGTTGCTCCATCATTTTTCTGGGATGGAGGCGGGGGAAGAAAAAGAAGCAATGGGAAGAGAAAAGAATGAGAATTATTTTCAATTCTCAATGAGAATTCTCTTCAATGAGAAAAAAAAACATGCATTAACAGACAGAAGTTGCTTCACATTTTCTTTTCTTGCTGCTGAAGGAAAGAATTCCTAAATAGGTAGAGTCACAAGCAGAGAAGAGTCTACCTTAAACATTTAGAGACATAGCTCTTAAAACTGTGTTTATTTGTTTTCAAGGCAACCAGGTTCATTACAAACTGAGTGCTTCATAAAGTGTTCCAGTGTTCATCTACAACAGAAATCATACTTCTATAAGAAAGACTTCAGCCTAAGGCTTAGCAAGAAATTTATGATGCTGAACATAAATTCAGAATTCTTCTGTGGTAGAACCTCCTGAGAGTCAATATACAATTATAGCAGACATACTGATTTCTGAAAACGTTTTAATGGTATGTTACTCAGAGACTATTTTCACTGTTTTGTATATCTCGTCTACTTTCTTCTTCTACAAAGGGGCTCCTTGCAACCTTACCTGAATACCCAGAGAACCCTTTGTTAGTGAGGTGATGCTGACTGCTTCACTACTGGTGACTAAGTGTGCTCAAGAAATGTGTATCTGTATTTACTTAAAAATCAAACATAGGACAAAGATGCAAAACCAGCTCCTCCCATACCTTCTTGACATTGGTGCAGCCTCACTGACCTCAGATAGATGTGAAAGTAAAGACAAAATTTGCAGCACAAACGACAAGCACTTGTGACTCCTACAAGTTGTGGTATTTCACAAACGCTTTCAGATCTCAAAAAGAATATATAGCAAGATACCAACTAAGCCATCTTTCTGTTAGCAGCCCATGTACTTTTCCATATTTATAAACACACTTGGTAAAAAATCATAAGGAGTACTGTCAATGACAGTGTTTATACTTGTAGTTCATAAATAAGGTTATTCTGTTACCTATACACGATAAACCTATACCAAGCTCCTGTGAAGGCAATTCATAAATGTCAGCCACAAGGAAAAAGACAATAAAGTGGCTTACAATAAGCATGTTTACTTTTTATTAACAAGTTCCAACTGAGAACTTTTCAACTCTGCTCAGTAACAGCACAGGTAATTAAGCCAATATCCTTTTGTCATGCACTTGAAAAGGAAGATGTAAAGTAAACTGAAACATAACAAGAATCATTGTCTGCTGATCACAACTTTAGTGTTGGTATGGCTAATATTCCTTTTGATACTACTTAAAATACATGATTTAGGTTGAATTCTGAAGGCGTAAGGTAGCTGTACAGAGAGCTGGGTTAAAGAGTAGTTAACAAGCTTTCGTGTGTATCATTTGAAATAATAATTTTGGCCATTTTTTTAGGATAAGCAGAGATCAAGATTCAAGATCAGCAGATTAAAAAATAAGAGTAGCAAAAATGAACTGAGGTGAAACCATGTTGTATGTCACTCATTTATCTGCAAAAGATTTTCTTTCCATTCTTTCCTTAATGCAGGATCTTCTCACTAATGTTAAGCATGTGAATTGTAAGTCCTTCTGAAACATGTTAATTTCCAACTGTCAGTGTCATGAAACCTCTCTGAAAGCCCCTCTGATGGGACCCGTGTCTGAGGAAGGAGTGCCATCTGAATTCAGTACACTAGGATAGTTTAATATGCCTTTTTTGGAACATCTCCAAGGAAACAGTTAGAGATGAATAAAAATGAGACAAAAATTGGGAAATCCCATCTCCCAACTTCTGTTGTTAAGAGCGATCTTACAAGCCAGAAGAAAAACAAATACAATGCCTGAACTTTCACAAAAAAACAGGACATACATATGGTGGGACTCTGGGTTAAAAATGTACATGCCATGATTTTCCTTCTTCTGGGGAATGAGGGATGAAGTTCTGCCATCTTGGGTTGACACAGGCAGTGCTTTTTCTTATCATCTGTTTTTGTCTGAGAAAAGAATTAGAAGAGAAGACTCGCTACATTTTCCCTTCTACTGTCTCTTGGCCTTGGGCAGTATGAGGCCTGGTACTGCCCAAAACCAGGAAAAAGACATACAGAAATTGTGATTTATATTACAGACCAAAAAAGCCTATCCTTAATCCAGCATTTGGTGGCCAAAGAGAAATTATATAGAGAAAAAGCCTGCTTCTCTTTTCCCTCTGGCACCTGTCAGAAGGAAGCTGTCCCTCATATACCCCAGTTTCACCCAACACATTTCTTGTATATACTTTTATAACATACATATTTGGATGGGTAAGCCGGCAAAGGAAGGACCAGTGATACGTTAGCAAAGGTAGGTGAATTCTACTTTGGCCAAATTCAGAGGCAATATATAATGCATTTGCTGTCAGCAATATCACTGGTCATGAACCTTTCTGTTCTCTTACTGTTATTAGTGCTGTTCCTTGCAAGGAAGTGCCATTTCACCACATGATTTCCCACTTCCTATCTCAGTTCCGGAAATGGCATTCAGCAAAACTCCACCTTGAAACCTTTACCCATTTTTGAAGTTTAACCTTATAATACAGACCTTAATCTGAGTTTCTGGAACATCCAGATGGCAATGATGGGAATCTACTGAAGATGGGCTCTTGGTCTAATAAATATATGGACAGGCAGGATTAATTACAGTTATACTAGGGGTCAAATTCTGATGGAGCAATCTTTCTTTGTTTCATCAACAATGCCCATTATTAGATGAGCATATACCTTGAAATTAAGCCAACGGAATCAACATGAAAAACTCAGTATTAACTCTTTAGACAAATCAAAAGCCAGGCACCCCATGGAATTATGTGTGTTCTCAACCTGTACTGTTTCACAGATACTAAATTTCTGAGCTCACACAAACAACTTCTATTTCTCTTCACTTTGGGAATATATAAAAACCAAACATTTGATATTTTTATGCTGATTTTGTCTTTAGAACTAAGAACTGACAGAAAAAAATCTGAAATGGAAATCAAAGTGCATAAACAACACAGTCATGTCCATTAGGAAAATAAATTTTGTCCTGAAACCTTTACAGGACAATGCATTTGATAAAAGGCTTATACAAAAAAGAAGCATTTTCTAATTTTTTGTCCAAAGTTACCTGAAGGATTAAAACTATAGTGTAAAAATTGTGTGACATATTTCTAAGTAATTTTTGACAAACCAGACAGAAGCTATGAATTACTTTAAAATAATAACACATGTATTGAAGGAGAAAGCCTTAGTTGAGCTTAAACATACTGACATTACTTTCTCTCTTTCTTTTTGTTTGAAAGCAAAGTTGAACAACAAATTTCTTTATTTAATTATTTATAATCAATATAACCAGTTGTAGAAACATACTCATTCTGTAAACCCAAAGTATCCTCATTTTTAAAGCATGCTCTTAAATTTTCAAGAAACTAGTTTGAGTTCTGTGCAGGGGGCTGCTTTTCAGCAAAGACTGAAAAAAGCCGTTTTGTTTCCTATTTTTAAAAGATAAGTTCATATGACAGCTTAGCAAATTATTTTCAAATTGAACTTCTATTCTCTGAGTATTTTGCTTTATGCATATAATCTTGCATCAACATTTCTGCCACTTGTGGCACTTTTTTTTAAAATCGAAGCTCTTTCAACATGAAAATGAAACTTTTGAATCCCTATTGACAAACTAAGAGCTCATGCACAACATAAAAAAATTCCCCCAAACCGAAGAATGTTTAATAGAAAATGGCATCTATCAAGGATAAAGAAGCCAAGGTAGTCTCTTGGTAGCTAAAACATGTGACAGACCCATGGGCAGCTTCAAAGCTGCTACAATGATGCATCTGCCAAGCAGCCAGCTGCTCCTGCTAGACAATCTTCTTTGTAACTTGGCATTCAGGTCTTGTGCTTGCCATTCAAAAGAAACAGAAAGAGGCACAGGATATAGGATAGTAGCTACCCCCTCATACAACATCTGTAAAAATCCCTGTGGAGATAGCGGGTGCTGTGGGAAGTGACATTTTTGCTCTAAAATGCTGATGCAGTCATTTGCAGTGGGGAAATGTAAACTGAAAAATAAATTTATCATAAGAGCTCCTTTGTCCTCCCAATAAAGTATCTCAGGATTCAGAAAAGTTCCTGTGGCGTAAAGAAGTGATATTTTCATTATTTTGAAGACAACTTAAGGTACCAAAGATTAGATGGCTCAGGAAAGGTCACAGAGGGTGTGTGAGAGAGTAAGGATTCAAGTTCCCCAGAAACAAACATGACATGGTACTTAGTAGATCATCCCTTCTTCCCTACAAAGGATAGATCACTTCTATGTATAGCAAGAGGTTTGCCATGCAGCAACCATCAGGAATGAAACCATTACAACTAAGTTAAATTATAGTTGCACAGAATGTCATCTTAAAAGCCTTTCACAGTCTTAAAAAAGGATCATGTATTTCCTAGATACTTTATTTTACACCATTCTATACAATATTAAATCCATAATTTACTATTACATTCTGTAAGATGATTCCAAGAAGTTAGCCTTTTCTCTCAAACCTTAAAGAATTTTGTAAGTGTAGGCCTGATTTGACTGCTTCAGGCTTATATAGGAATTCTTGTTTTTATGGGTTCCTTGGAAGTGAATAAATTGCTGTTCAATCCTCTGTAAACTTAAAAGCAGCAGGGAACACCATGACGGAAACATTTGGTGTTGGTGCTACAGCATGGATAGTCAGATTTAAAACTTAATAGAGCAGTGATTTGAAGGTCTCAGGTTCATTTCCAGCCAGGTTCATTCCCTAGCAAGAAGTGATGAAGTGAACGGAACACCACCTACTCCCTCTTGTAGCTGTTTCTATCCTAGCACTCACTTCATATACATTCACTGAGTTAGTTTCTGTGTCTAGAGGGCAGCCTGGCATCAGTTTCTTTGAAAAATTCATACATTATATCATATCCAGGGATATGGCAACATTTAAACAAGGCAGACGATTAAAAGATAGTGAGAGCCATGCATTATGGATTAAAGTGTAGAGTGAAAAGTTTTTGGAACATTAGTGTTCCAGAAATATTAACTATAAACCCATGTGAAGTATTGAAAAACATCACATTTAGTGATATTCTATGTTTTTTCAGCAGAAAATTAAAAACAAAATAGTAGAGAAACATATTCCAGCTGTAGGAACAAATTATATATTTATAATTCTTTATTAGGATTTTCTGAAAAGACAGTGTGCTCATAATCACACACAGGCAACAGAGGAGTTACGAAAGCTAATATTTGGTCTTAATATAGTCTTATTTATACGGCAGTCATTTGTAGGAACAACAATCAAGGAATTTCAGCTTGTATAAGGCTCCAAAACTAAACAAAACATGAGAAGAGAAATGATGTTCAAAAATACACTGACATGTTCATTATCTTTGTTGTGTCACCTGTGGATTCCATCAAAAGATGAAGGCAAACTGAAAATTATTTGTCTTCTAAAATATATGTACAGGAAATATTTCTTCTGATATATGACTGATTAAATATTGCAGCAGTCTCAGAAATACTGAGAATTCCACTGGAAAACAGAGACAAGACATTATCTGGGAGGCCAACAGCCCTGACCAGCTGGGTAGTTTAGGTTGCTAGGTCCTCAAGTTATGTATGTCAAGATGGCATTTAGAAGGTAAATCCTACTGAGCTGTCCTCTCAGTCACCTCAGCCAAAACAAATCTCAAAGGAAGTTCCACTATGATAGAGATTTCTATGATAGCTGTTGAATCGAGCTAAAAAGATGTGTTAACAGAAATGGGACACCTGGCATATTTCAAGCTTGCACGATCTCATTGTGGTAAGATGCCTCCTTAGTGGACACTATTTTACATCTTTAGATAGTGCAGAGAGGATGCACAAAATACCCTTGAAATATTTACATTTCACATGTACACTGTGGTATTAGTAAAAAAAGGAGATGCTTCAGATAGAGTTCTAAAGCAAAATGACACAACTGAAATTCTATGATTCTATGAAGTATGATATTCAGTATGAGAACAGGTAAGACAACAGGCCAAATTAAGTAAAGAGAGATAGAAGACTGGGGTAACAACCAAAAGTGATCCCATTCCTGTATTATAGCATTTTCTACTCTTCAGGAGTTTTGCTATAGGGTTTGAATGAAACAACATAGACGAATAGACAAGGCACTGTGCATTTCAGCCCTGGATAAGGATACTGCAGTAATGAGGATATCTGGTGAAATCTGTTTGTGTTTTGAGGCCTGAATTTATGGGAAGTTGTTACTTTCATTGAAATAATGAAGGGGAAGTAGTAATAAAAAAATGCTATGACTGCAACACAAAGCTTGCAAGAAGGGCAAATAAGCCCCCCCGGAAGTTACTCAGATTAAGTTACCGTCATTTTGGGAAGCAGCTACTTGTTAACAAATAAAACTTTATTATTATTATTACGATGGTAGTTTGTTGCTCTGTTTTGCAAGTTTCCTCATCTCTCTTGACTTTCAGTTCAGACACATTGTCAGCAGCTAAAATGATTAAACTGTGTAATCTGGTTATTCAGATAGTATGCTGAAAAGTATCTTATTTCATACGTACCTACTGTAAAGTGATTCCAATAAAGCCACTAAACAAAAAACGACCTCTCAGATAAAGGAAGACAATCCTTACCTTCTCTTGACACCTGTCTGTAGCCTCAACTCTCCATCGATAAACTGCCATATAAAAATTTACCTATCTAATTATCTTTGGCGTTTAAATCTTGTCTATCATAAAGGCACATGAATTCTTAAAAGCACTGCATCTTGACACGTATAACCTCTAGGTTATTCTTCAAGAAATGCTGCAGCTCAACAGGACTATGATAAACATGTGTACATGTTAATAAAAAAAATTTTCTGAGACACTCCTTGGCCTCAGCTTCTGACTTCTCCATAAGCTTCTTCCCAAGATCTTCCATCAGTATAATTAAATATGTCCATGTTATTTCATGGTGCTAAGGCTGCTTATACCAGTTAAAGATCTGGTTCAATTTGTTTATGCAGCTACCTCACATTTTATCCATCTTCCGGTATACGTGACGAATACAGATGTCCTGCATGAGAAAAAGTATGTACAATCCAATCCACCAACACTGTCAATATTGGCTACAGCTTACTAATTAACTTGCAAAAAGTGAATGAGCTAATTAGGAGGGCACACTAAACAGAATATCATTAGTCAGTCAATCAATGCTGGTTTCCACTAAATGAATGAGTAATTCCCACACATTCTGGGTCACTGTCAACCTCTCAAATTTTCCATTGGACTACCTTGATCTCTCACCGATTCTAAAAGTGAAAATACTAGCAGCATGACTGGGTTCAACTTACTACTTGTACTCCCCACAGAACACCAGTGGTTACATTCTGGGAAACACTGAAACAGCCTCAGTTGCTTCAGACTGGTTTCTGTTCCCTTCACTGAGAATAGCAAATGAGATCATGGTTTTTCCAGGTCCCAAGAGACCTCAAAAGTTGTTCCAACAAATATCCCCATTTAGGGACGTATTTATTGAAGTACGAAACTCGCAGCCATAAAGAAACCCTGCCACAGGCACAAGTGACCTAAGGAAACTGCTTTAAGTGGTGCTCAATCTTTGTTGATTGGCAGAGCCCCAAGACATTTTGAGTGTGGTAAAATAAATTTAAGATTATTGACATCAGGCTCACTTCTCCTACTTAGCTTTCATTGATTCCTTCAAAATCAGTCTGCTGACCCCCAGCATGCTGCCCGATGATAGGCTGCAAACCATTCTGCAGATATGTAACTCTAGAAACAGCAGTACAATACAATACAATAGGCAACCCCCAAAGAATATGCTCAAATATGCTTTCACTACAAGGTTCGCTGCCCAAACTTCAGCTCATTTACTTTAGTGCTTAAAGCCTTACAGGAATGCCTCAGCTCTCTAAAGAGTCTGATAGCTGAAAGTGTAAACACTGACTTTCAGTCATGGCCTTTGCATTTTCACTGATAGCATGTAATTGTTTATGGTACCCTTTTAGTACTAAAATAACAACAAATACTCAGCAGGAGAGAAGGGAAAAAGAAAAAATGCTCATGGTCCTTATGAGTGTTGTCATTCTCTGATTTTAGAGTTTTCCTAATACAAGTAGTGTATTTTGACTAATATCAACCCTTAATGCCTATGCCATGCAAAATCTCAAGTGCATTCAGACATCAGAAGTAATATTTTGGAAATAAAACATTTCCATTATTTCAGATAACATCAAATTCAGTGGGGGAGAATGACTGATCCATATAAATACTGGTGAGTACAAGACTGCATGACGAAGCATCTCTTAATTACTAGCAGATTTGCTTTTGGTATGGTATTTCACAACATCCTTAATGAAGCCTTCTCTGAAAGATTCCAGCAAGATTCAAGGAAATTCTTGATCTTGATAAATAGGCTGTCATGCAAGGTTAGACCTGCAATTTTTTAACCATTCTCATTTCAGACACAGACATAAGTCCTACTATGCAATACAAACCCTTCCCCCCCCCAAACACATATACTCCTAGAGAAACGATGTATTTTGCTATGAAAAAGTTGGTATTATACTTTTTTTAAAAAAAAAGGTGTTACCAGCATATGAGGTGATCTCATTCTGAGAACGTACAGGTTCTTTGTGGCCTGCTTTTCACAAATCTATGTCTTTGTGTGATATAGTGGAGAAGTATGTAGCTCCGCAGTAAACATAGGCATTGGAAGTCATCTTAAATGCACTTTCTAACATGACGCCTTGTTTTGGTGACCATTTCAAAATTTCCACATAACATGAAAATGCATTGAATCACTAGGAAAGCCAAAAAGAAAAGCTCAAGATACACGACCTCTTCTCCACCAAGCACAATGAAATAAGGGAAATTACGATATCAATCAGTAGAAGTGAGTCGATAGCAGGAAAACATCCTTACTGCACTTTGCATAAAACAGAAATGAGGCTTCATTCAACCATCCCTGTTTTCCTAAGTTATTCCATCTGCAAGACATCCATCAAGAGCATTTTTCCCACAATGTTGTCTGCTAGAGCAAACACCAGTTTAGAGACACAAGTATTCTTGGTTCCATTAGTACACAGGGAATTAGCTGCTAATGATGATGAGAATTTGTACAAATGATCAATTAGCAGTATACAGATGCCAAATGTCTGGCAGAACCTGGAACCGGATCCTTAAAGTGTGTAAATTTTTTTTCCTTACACTGTAGTTATCATAGAGGAGATGACTGCACATGATGCTGGCATATAAATTTCAAACCTTTCCAATATGCATCTTTAGGATTACACATTTTTTCAAATGCTTCAGTGAAAAAAGATTATCTTCAAGTACATAGCTGCTGTTTTTCAATGACAATTTTTTACTTTCACAAATAACATTTGGATTTGTTGGAGGCAAGCAAGACTCCAGTGCAGAAAGCAAACATTAAGGCAACAAAATACCATCACTTCTTTTGTCCATAACAGACCTTTCATGTGGAACACCAAAAACGAGCACTACCTTCTAACATCAACTGGAGGATTTCAGCTAGCCCAGGTGAAAAGAATAAGCACTGCATCATTGGTATATTACATTTTTAAAGTATTAATCTCCTTTTGATTTAGAACTGATACCACTTCATATTTTATTCACTCATTCTGCAGGTGTATGCTAAGCAGAGAGCATGGGCGCTCAAAGAAGCACTGAAATGAAGCAGTGCTCGAAATAATGGGAATGCTTCTTCTAAAGTTAGAGAGTCGATTTATTAGAAATGGTTCAAACATTTTTCCTAATTAATGTGAGCAAAGTGCCTAACAAAACCAGAAAAATGTCTCTAGTTTGGACTCCACTGAGACTAATACTCATCCTTCACATTTCAAAGGGCAAAGTTGGGTAGGAGGAAAGAGGGAGCACTGGTTTTAGTCTCAGTGACAACATTAAAAAAGGGCCATCTAATGTTAGTATATGAGCCATGGCTGATGAACAGGTTCTATGTGTTTCGACTTAAATGGTAAATACATCTTGAAGTTGAGCTGAAAAATCTTGCTATGATCTCATACCCATATTGCTCTTCACTTCCTAAGAGTTAGATAAGATTCAGAAATGTATGCAAATATTTTTCCTAGCACTGCAAGTAAGTTGTGCTTCTATTTGCTGACAGATAAAATGAGGTATAGAGTCAAGATTCATCTCTGGAAGTGAATCTAAATCAGGGTTAGGTATCGAATGGTTGGAGTCATATTGCCCACCTTTAGCTTTCTAAAAGGTACCTGTCCAAAGTAGACAACCTGAGATGAAGATTTGCTTCACAGATAACAATCTTAGGATATGTCTAAGCAGAACACACACCTGATGGTTTTCACTTCTCTTGTTCTAGCCTTTTTTCTACATTAAGCAATATCCCTGTGCAGTGTACTGCCTCTGCCAAAGCCCATTCTGGCTGCCTCACTCTGTATTTGTCAGGGTTGTGCATTGTATTCCAGGAGCCAACAAAACACCAAAGTCCCGCTGGAGACCTGGCTCAGAATGATTTGCCAACAGGTGTGACCCATCTCATTGTCAGTGCCTGAATTAGGGTTTCAGGAGACCTGGCTTCCAGTCCAAAGCACAAAAATTACTCTTGCGGGAGATATCTAATGCTCAAAAAGATGTAGAATCTTTCATCTAATTTGTATGTACAGTCACTGTGGAGCCATATGTAAAAATCAGCCAACGAGTCTCTCAGCAGGACAAGAAAATGCCTTCTTCCCCACTGTTTGCAATTTGTCTTCCATATAAAATGTCCCAGGTAGAAGGACAGCTGCCAAAATTCATGAAGTTAACCCTTCATATATCTCTTGTGCAAGACTTTAGCTCAATTACTTAGTAATGCCACTCACATAGTCAAATGTATATTGATGTAACAATAGCTGTTCACTTATCAATCTCCTTTTGCCTAGGCTGAAGTTGTGCCTCCAAATGTAGATTTCTTTCCAAATGTACAAATCATCTTGGGTCAAATTATGAGAAACTTTGACAAACCACTTTTGCTAGTGAAATTAAAGAGCACTTACTCTAAAACATGTCTTCTGGCTTGGCCTTTGATGGCACAAACAGTATGGTAAATATTTTAATTTTGGGACTTGCTAGAAGGAATGTGTCAAAACTGTAAAGCTGTTTTTGTCATCCTGCCAGCGAGATGTGAAGAAAACACCTTGTCTGAAAGCAAACAAGGAAAGATTTGAAAGTGCAAATAACAAGGCTAGGATGTGCTGTGTGTGTCAAACTAGTAGATCACTGACAGAACTTGAAACTTCTCTTCCGCATGTTACTTCAATGAAAACCCCCAAACTTTCATAGACATTTACACAAAGAATAGCAGTATTGGCAATACTAGTGTGGATACTAAAGACATTGTTTTGTTTTGACATCTAGTCTGGCCTTGCTAGCAACATGATTTGGTATCAACAGTTAGTCAAGCCAGCACTATTAGCAGTAATTTAACAAGATGTACTGACTTACCTTTTAACTTTCCTACACACACAATCCAACTCATTAAGAAAAAACATTAAAATCAGTTTAACTGAACGTATTTATATGGTATTTTTCTTTTTCCTTGATTCTAGTTAAAAGAAAACATAACTCTTAATGGTATGCATTTGTAAGAAAGCTGCAGGAAGTCAGGTAGAAAATGACTGACTAACAAGGAAGACTAATGACAGGAATAGCAGTAAAATGTATAATAAACTAAAGAATTACTATTTGATAAAGTTCTGCATTCATACCCTCATGCATACACATTTCTTCCAGCCATACTTATGGATGTAGCTTATCATTATGTTTAAGTGTTAAAATGCTGTGTAAAATTTCCCTCAACAATAGGATTTTTACACTTTGCTGTACTGATGCTACTGCAGAAGTAGTTGTAACTTTTGGCAAGCATGTCCAGTAAATGTAGGTCTGAAGGCCATCTTTACCGAAAACAATTCAAATATTACTTCTAGCTCTGGGAAAAAAAAAAAAAAAAAAAAAAAAAAATCTGAACTTTTCTACATAAAGTTGAGGTTTCATTTAAGATTTTTTTTAAAAAAATTCTGTTTAGTGTGAAAATTAGACAACCCCCCCCCAAAACCTAAAGAAGCCAAGCACCCACTATTCCAGGTAGACTGAGCTACCTTACTGAAGAACGTTTGACAAACTCATCTCTTTTTGTTAGTGAATGAGCAGTAGATAGGTTTCAATTTTTACAGACATTTTCATTATTCAAAACCCTTTAGTGAAAGGTTTATTACAATGTACGTCTGCCTACAGCTTGCTCATGAATGAGAACCTGGGACTTCTTTAAAGTGATCAGACTTTTATTATTCACTCTGTGATGTGACTGAAACTGGAAATATTTTAAAAAGTAATTTGCAACTCTAATTTCCTACTTTTTGGATACCAATCCAGAAGAAAAT
Organism: Leptosomus discolor; assembly: GCF_034619465.1. Classification (NCBI taxonomy): domain Eukaryota; kingdom Metazoa; phylum Chordata; class Aves; order Leptosomiformes; family Leptosomidae; genus Leptosomus; species Leptosomus discolor. The sequence continues at coordinate 54,377,859 of NC_141398.1, read as the reverse complement.
GTATTTCTGCTGACACAGGATAGATTTGCAGGTCTGTGTGAAGAAAATCCAAGGTCATCAAAACCAGTTAAACTTAAATGTTTGTGTGAATAAATGTCCATGCCCCCCCATTTCCTGCTATTATTATTGCAAGCAGAAATTTGTCAGTAGGTTCATACTTAGAAAGTTGATAGAAAACCTTACATATAAAGGCAGAGTTCTTCAAGAAGTACTCTCTGCCTTCACTGGCACTTCAGTTATGATTTACCTTGCCCAGTATTAAGACACAAGTTAGCTCAGTAGTTAGTAGTAGTAGTTAGTAGTAATACTACCAACATCATTCCCGTTCTGTGAAAAAAAGAGAACTTCATACAGTATAATGGTCAGTCTTCCCTAACTAAATTTTCCTGTGAGCATACAGAAGCACGAACTGCCCTGGTTTGGCTGGGAGAGAAGCACAGCCCAGCCATGCTGGGCGGGCCATTAGCAGTTTGGGGTCATCCAGGGCAGCTGACCCAGGGTACAGCTAAAAGTACACACTGGCCCACATATCATACTCACAGATTCGTACAAATAAGATATCTGGATAATTCAAAATGTGGTTTACAGTTCTGGTATTTGTTTCAGAATGTTATTTTAGCAATAAAACAAAGTCATCAACAGTCAGTCAAAGTTCATCTTTGAGCCTGATAATAATTGGAAAAAATATGATACCTTCATATTTTTAACATTAAGTTTTTCTGTATTTCATCACACATTTTGTGTATGTACATGCATAGAGATGGAAACTAAAACACTCTATTAGCTATGTTTATCATGTTTTGCAAATGGTGAGCTGATGGTGTTTGGAACTCTCTCATTTAAATAACCCCAAACAAACCTCTATACTATTTAAACATAAATTTGTGTAATTCCAAACTGTATGTTCAAAAGCATCCACAGTCAAACTCTGTTACACAATTAATAATAAAAAAAAAAAATCAGATTCAAGCTTCTGCTGAAGGAAAAGGTGCTCCAAAGTTAACAGCTAGTTTCTGGGTTGACTTTACCCTAGAATCCTCCTTGTGGCAAAGTCATCACAGTTACCAACCCTGGAAATTATTCCTTTTCTCCCAGAATTAACCATAGATCCATCCAAAACAATTAATCCACAGTTCTTTAATGCAATAAACACACTGAAATTCAAATACATATGTATCAAACACACATATGGTAATCCTTTATGTTATTAATGGCCTTTTTTTGATATGAGAATAATTGATTCAAATGGGTAATTCAAAAAGGTAATTTACAGTCTGGCATCTTGATTTTAAAGCTTTATTTTACTAACATCCACCAAGAGAGTAATCAATTTAGTGGTTAGGCAGAGCTAATAATTCCACAGAAGTTTTATAATGTCTTTTTGCTTTAGCATGAAGCTTTTGCTTATCCCTGTCCTTAATTTGTGTAATAGGGGCTATTTATTGCATCCACGCATTTTCTTTTCATTGCATGATACTGAATCACAAAAGAAATATAAAGTTGATCAACAAGTGAGTAATTATAAACCACTAAATTACTTTCTGACTACCCTCCATTTTTATTGCAGCCTCCTTTTAAACTTTTTTCTGAATCTGATGAACAAATTCCATCTCTATATGGTATTTTCTTCTCTTCTTTTAAGTGCCTTAAAATGCCAAGACCTTTTTTCAGTCATATAATCCAAATGATTAGACTTTGTTCTGTCCATCCTAACTCTCAGGAACACAGTACTATATGTAACTTTTCAGCATTGCATTTGTGAAAACAAAGGCAGTTAATGTTTCGTAAGGCATCAATTCAAGTTTTTGGCAACAATTCAAGTTTTCTTTATCACAGTGTTCAGAATGATATTTAGGTAATACATTTGGAATTAAGTGGTGTAAAAAATACAGTGGACATGTTAAAGGCTCAGTCTCCTTACAAAGGCATGTTGCCATGGATTGTTTACAAATACCCAGATGTTCTTGGGCTTACCCCGAATTCATTTTGAAAGCCCAAGGCCATACATGTGTATTTTGTTTTTCCTCATTCTGTACAATATGTACTAGTAATATGCTATAGTTGAGAAACAAAAGATTCAAATTAAGAAATAAGGAGGTAAAGAAAATCATATTTGACCCTGCCAGCAAAAGAAGAGGCCCCACTTTTATTGTGTTTTTTACACATCCTCAGAAAGAGAGTATGTAAATGCTGGACCAGAACCAAACAAGTTACTGTTCTACAGCTTTAAGGCTCGCTCACATGGTGCCTAAGCATATCTATATACAGTGCCACAGGCAAAAAAGAATCAAAAAAGGAACTAAGATGGCTGAACAAAGTTATGTAACACAGTGAGTTCATGACCTACTTTAAAAATGAGTCACTTACTACTTTCACAGCTGTTCTCTGCTGTGAACTGGGCAGGATATTCCAGAGAACAACTTCTATTTCTTTCTAATTTAAAAGATAATAATAATTTTTAAAAATAAAACAAAACATAAGCATAAAAAAATCCATTTGTGAAGAGGTTTGGTTTGAGTTTAGTTTTAGTAAAATGGAAATATGAAATCAAAAGTAATTTCAAAATGGAAAATTATGCTCTTCCATTCCATGAGCAACAAAGTAGAATACTCTCACCACTCCATTGGAAAGTGCTGCTCAAACTAGATGAAACATCATACAAAACATGTCTCTTGAACTTCTTGCATTTGACTCTTGCGCTTTCCTCCAAGCAGAGAAAACTTTCACTCAAATATTTCCATTCAGGCAATCACAACCAACATCACTTTTTTTTTTTTTTTTCTTACAGCCGCAGAATTCAGTAACAAACCACTCTGTTACAAAGTTGGAGCTGAAAAGGACTAGTGAGTGATTTCACTCATTCTCCTGGACCTCATGCTCTAAGGAAGCCTCCAATTATTTAGCAGGTAAGATCAACGAAATTTTGGAAAGACTTTGTAGAGGCCAAAGAATTAGAAACTGCACCGAGTTGTAGATATATTTTACTTGAGACTTTGACAGAGTGGTTTAGGTAGGGATTTTTTGAAGAGGAACATGAATGGATCACTTGCAGGATAGAAGGAGAAATTTTAGGTATGTTCAGAGAGGAGGTTAACTTATAAGGAAAGTTTTGCTTTTTTCACTCAGAAGAGTTGCTCTAAATACCCTTTTCCTCTCACTACTACTCTGCAAATTTATTTATATGCCACTGAGTCCACCTGAAATACATAGCACACTGTCAGGTGTTGGCTTTAGCAAGTAGACCACATCAGCAACCATTCAGTACCAAAGTTTTAATTTTATACCTTCAGAGCCCTAGTAGGCTTACTCTTCCCCTCTCCTCTGTCCCAATCTGTTTAACATATTACTTGAAACTTTAAGACTCTGATGTGAAGAACATTGACGTCTCCATACCTCTGGCACTAGTAAATAAAAATGTCATTGTTTAATTTTGCAAGGATGCATATTCTGAGCCAAACTGGATCTATGCAAGGCAAAGAGGAATTTTAATAGTCAGAAAACATTTTTAGGAACTTGATTTTCTCAGTGTTTCAAAATATGCCATAGTTTGACTACTGGTACCACAGCTTAAGGCAGCTGTCTCCTTTGTAAATGAGAGAATTACAGTAAGGAATCACCTTTAACATTTAGAGTTTTCATTTATTCACTAATAAAGAAAACTACAAATAGGCTTTATAATCAGGAAATAATATAGTCTGGACAAGGCTTTTGTGTTGATGCTTTCCCACCATGAGTTAGCACAGTAGTAGTCTTTCCTAAGATGCATTTTATTTCACTACAGCTAGTGAAAATTTACCACTTGCACACATACTGTTGCTGAAATATGAGAATAACAAACAATAGCTTAGTGGTTTCTCTATAGTCTAAGAAAGGAAGTTCTTCTGGGTTATGAAATATTACAGTTCCAGTCAAAGGAGCTGTACTTTGCCACTGCCATTTGTCACATTACATCTTACACGTATGAAGAAAATAGTTTCTTTACTCTTTTCCAAATCATTGTATTCCTGTGAAATTTTGTATCCCTAAAGTTTTGCCTCAAATTACTGCTTGAGTAGAAATCCTCAGCTTCTTTTTCTAGTCACAGTTTATTCCTGTTCTCTTGCTTATTATTTCAGCAATTTAATCCTTCTTACCAACAGTAGCATTAAATATAAGGTTTCTATACGACCCTAAAATTATATTACCTTCATCCTCTGTGCATGTCTCTATATCCAAGTTACCTTTATTAAGTAACTCTCCAGTGCAAGCTCTACAATGCATCAAGGAACAGATGTTTTGAGTGTCTGTACAATAGTTATTGGGGTATTCTGTTTATTTTAATGGGACCCTGGATCCCCGTAACTGCAAGGAACATTCACACATTTCCAAAAGATTGTATAATGCGTTCCAATGAGAAACCATAAGCAGATTCAGCTCTTTTGCACTCATGCAATAAAGAAATGTTTAAGGCCAGAATCTGGAGACACAACAGACTGATTCAGCCCCATGAGAAGAGATAAGAGATTTCACTTCTCAGGAGGGCCACATGATTTGACATGGACTTAAAACAAACTTTAACTATTAAAGAGTTTCTTGTCAGAAAATGTTTATCTCATTCCCTTCAGAAAGGAAAGATAAAAATAGCTGACCATTCCTATTTTCCTGAAATGGTCCCTATGCTCTCATTTTTCTATTTACTTTCCCTCCCTCAGCCTGAAAATTGCAACACATACATACTGAGTTAACAAGATAAAGGGAAAGATTTTTAGCAGCAGCAGAGATAAATGCAATGGGTAAAATACTCAAAGGCACGATGCTAGAAGAAAATATGACTCAGCATGCATTGCACACAAAGATCCTAAGGCCTTAGTGAAACAAACTCCTACTGACCTGAGTGGGAAGTACATACTTAAGAGAACAGTACCCTACTTCCAATGAAGGGCATATGCAAAACATTCCTACTGTGATTCTAACAAACTGTACTGGTCCTAAACCACCCTTTCATTTCACACTAGGTACTGCTGCTGTAGATGCTTTCTGTTCTCATACCTACTGTGGTAACACTACTCCCTTTATCTTTGTCTTTGTAGGGTAGGAACCACCTGAAACTCTAGGTACCTCATCTCTGTTTTTACAGAAGTTTACCTACCTCCAAAAATACAATCCTGCCTCATTCCCTTTCCTGTTCCTTCTCAGTCCTGACACGTAAGTGCCCACGCAGATCTGCACTGGGCCAGATTAAGCAGCTGATCTTTCTGAAAATAAAAGATATCTTTGATTTGAATCATGATGTGGCTGCATTAATACTACTTTCAGCAGAAGAACAGCCCTGGGAATGAGCAGGCAGAGAAAGGAGAAATGGTGGGACTGCCTCCTTCATCAGTGGCATGGATCGTGGTCAGGCCAAAGCGTCTGTCTAACTACAGACTTATACTGCAGGTGAAAATAAAACATTAGAATGGGTGACTCCTTGGAGAATCGTTTGGACATTCACAGGATGCCTGTAACAAGAGAGGCTCACCTGAATAACTGCTTTCAGCTCCCTTTGGTAAAAGAAAATGACATAGTATCTGGGGGAAGGCACATAACATTTATTCCATTCACACCCCAGTTGTTAATCAGGACCTACGTTATTGAAGTCCCTAGCTCTTTTGAGCTCCCCAAGTCACATACAAATAACAGACTCCCTTCCTTCCTCATTCTTCTTACCTCTTTCTACTCTTTCCTCCTACAGACCACACAGAGACTCTCCTACCACAATGATATAACAGGGAGAGCCTCAGAATTAATACCTCCTCAGTTACATGGACACAGATGATAACAAAATTTATTCTCCTGGGCTGCCCCTCCCTCTTATTTAGGACTAAGAATGTCATTCATTTTTATTAACATACTACGTTAGCGTAAATTTTAAAAACTTAAAATGTTTCTTGACACCTTTGCAAAACAAACATCCCTTTGCAAATTTGAGATAAAAAGCTTTGAACTTCAGAACATTTTTTTTAATGCAAAGTGCTAACAACCACAGCAGACCATGGAGAGTAGCACCACAGAAAATAAACATGAGCAGCAGGAAAGAAGAGGAGGAAAAAAACCCCTCTTGTGTGATTCCTTCATTGGCTTTGCAAAAACTTGCACTTGATACGTGAAGAGCTCTGTCTGAAACCATTAATAACAAAAACAATCACCAAATGAAAGAGCAGCCTTGCAAGCAACCATCCATAAAAAGAAAGCCAGTTAATTAAACAAATCACAAGCTATCTCCAGACTGTCTCTCTCACTTTAAAGTCCTCAGTGAAGAAAAGAGAAGAAAAAATTCTCATCAAATGATATAATCATAACAGCCTCAAAATAACTCACACATATTTCCAGATAAATCACTTCTGAAATACTAAGTGCCTGGAAAAGCTTGGAGGGAAATTGCACCTTAGCTGCAATTCCTGCTTCTTGGAGGGGCTTTGGAGAATACTGGATCTTCTCTCCCTTCACTAAATGTTTATTTCTATTCCTTAAATTGTCAGTTTTTAATATAAAACTTTAATTAATCTCTAGATTCATTTCACTTGATGTTACAGGGCCATTTCACTATGTCTCAAAAGGCACTTAATTAGAATTGAAGGCTCAGGGTTAGAAACACAACATTTGTCCCTTGCCAAAACCTTACAAAGCTTTCTGGATAGGGGCAGCGAGCCACAGCTGAACTGGAGAACTGGCTGTGTGAACATGGCTAAAGGCTGTACTGACCCTACGCACGTTATTGCCCTAATGGAAAAGGTAGCAGTGAGTTAATGGAACTGGATATGCATTAATTTTTCTGAGATTATACACTGTGATGAGACTCATCAGCTTCTATGGGTCATAGCAGCTGGTAGGAGCCTTAACAGTGTCATTCCATTATAAGACTATTATCGATCCAAAATCTAATTTGAAGATCAATTTGGATTGGAATCAGAACCCAATACGACAATGATTTCAGAGCAGATAAGAGGTAATTTACTCCTCTGGGTGCCAGAAATCAATTTTTGGTTTTCTGTACTGACCCAGCTGCCAAAAAAAGAAGGTGAAAAAAAAGAGCTCAGGATAATGTGCAAATAAAGGATTATAATAATCCAATCTGCAGGTGATAGAAGTATAAACTCGTCTGTAAACCCATCTGAGGTAAACAAACATTTAATCCCAGCTAAATATCTCAGATAATGGCAAAAAGGCTTCATGTTATTTTTGATGCATTTGGCTAATACAAAATACAGCTTTGAATTCAAAGTAACTCCTTGCATTTCTCACGTAATTCTTTGTGGCAGTCAGCACCTGGGAAGCTTATGTGGGGATATCAAGACTCATCACTTCTCTTTGTATTATAGCTGACCACATTGGCAAATCTGCATTAAAGGACTAATATCCAGACTCACCCAGGCTGTTAGGAGTCAAAATCACTTTGGTTATGCCTGTATTGTGGAGTGCTGTGGCTTTTGGTTTTGTCCCCATCCCCACGCATCCAGTCTCTTCCCAAAGAAAGGGAGCTGACACGTCCCCAGCTTGCTTGCTGTGTGTGTCCAAACCCATCTTCACCAGGTACAAGGACCTCTGGGTATGAACTGCAACACATACCCGCACTATGGTGCAGTTATGTCAACTGTGAATCCAGTCCCAAGTTACCTCACATATCAGAGGAAAGATCTTTTGTAAACATACAGGCACTGTACAGCACCTGCTGCTGCCCGCCTCAGCACTGGGAGACACTGACAGTAATGCATCCTGAGGCTCTTCCTGCCCCAGGGAAGACAGGGCAAACAACAGGAAAGAGGCGGCAAGAAAAACTGAAGAGACTTTTGCTTGAAGTTGTTGGCAGAGTAGAGAATTCTCCGCTCTCTACAGGGCTGGCCCTTAAACCTTTTTCACTTTTATTAAGTGCATATCTACTGCAGAGAAGCAAGACTTAGTTATCTACAGTGAAACTGGAATGGGTTTTTTCTTCTTTTTTTTTTTTTTTTTTTTTTTTTCTTTTCCTCCAGACAACCGCGGTGGAATCAGTTTTATTCAGATTTGGCTGTAATTGGAGCGAGGCTCTCACTGAATCTAATTTCAGCTGGAACTAATTATAGGGGGAAAAGGTCATAAATGTAAGACGGCTGCATAACTATGTTGGAAGAATATTGACATCATATAGTATTAACTCTGCTCCTGTAAAGGCCATAAATACTTAGACTAAAATCAGCCATTAAGAGACAGAACAAAATGTACCTATTTCTTTTGATTAGAAGGGGAAAATGAGGGAGGAAAAAAATCTCTAAAGGGAGCTTTAAAATCATACAATAAAGAAGTGCTGCACAAAAAAAAAAAAAAAAAAAAAAATCTAATCAAGAAATAGACTTGACTGCCTCAGATGAAATCCTGAGCCATATCAGAAACAAACAGCACTACTGCATCTGGACTAAGCCCTATTCAAAATCTAATATGAAAAATTAGTTGCAGTAACAAAAACAGCCACAGAAATTGCCAAGACTTATAACCAAGCTAAAACCAGCAGTGCTGATTCCACATGATCACATCGTGTTCAAATGCTGGACATACCAAGCCACACCTTATTACTTCTCTCCTAAACCTTGACCTACTGGGGCCAAAATGACTGCCAAAACCAGCCCGAGGGTGGGGGTGACCAGAGCCACGTTCCAGGTAGGCAAGGAGGGCCTGCACCCTCTGCCCCTGACACCTCAGCGCTTTGGGTGCGTGCCACCACTGAGACCACCCCAGCACCTTCTCTGTGCCAGGGGAACCCCTGTCCTGCCTTTTGGAGAAGACTTCCAGCTGTTTTAGGTGAGCAGAGGAGACCACACCAGGCTCGGTCCCTCTTCACCACTGAGGCACTTGGACAGCCAGTGACTTCTTCACTTCTCCCCACAACCTTCCTCACTCCTGCAGAAGGGAACCAGCACTGTGACAGCTCACTATGAGCCCAGCCCTCATGGAAACTGATTGGATTCACTTCTCATCTGAGCCTCAGAGGCTTCAGGACATTCCCTGTGAGGAAACCCACAGGCAGACCTGGCCAAGACTCCTTGTCAGGAACCTTGTTAAATGTTGCACGGATTTTTCTGACGGATTTGATTAAATGAGGAATTTCAGACTTTTCTCTATATATCTGGTTTTTTGTAATCAACAAAACAGCAGTACAAGCAGAATGACATTATAAATGAGAGTAAATTATACATGCACCCTAAATTTTGACCATAATATGTTTCAATTAGTCAATGAATTGTTATTTAGACATAGCTGCACACTTACTAATCTTTCTGCAGTTAAGTGTTGCTTTGGTAGTTAGATTTACAGAGGCTCGGTACCGAAACCAGTTACGTGGTCTGCTTCAGCCCTGAGGCTGAACTGTAGTGATGACCCACGTGAAATTAATAAACACAGAAGCCTGCCAGACATCTCGTGATGAGCTGCATTGCAATGAACCTTTGTAGATTCTGTAGCAAGCGGCTGAAAGTAATTTCTGAAACATCAACTGAAATAAGTTAGTAATTAATTTTTCTCTTTTTTCTCTCTTAGCAACCCCACAAATGCATGACACTATCGGGGTCTGAATCAGAACATTTTGCAGTCAGTGACTCTGACTGTAGTCTCTCCATCAAAGCCATATGGCACAGGAGAAAAGGCTCACACTTGGTTAGACTGTGCCTTGTGACACCTTCTTCTCCCCTCACTTCCGTCTGAAGCAAATTCCTGCTAAGTTGATGGAGGTGCATAAAGAGATCAAGCAACCAGTTTGCCTTCAACACAGTATAGATTCTTCCTCATGGTGTTTATTGTTGCATCTGTATCAACGGAAAAACATGTTCCCTTTTGGGTCACTTGCCATCACTAATTTCCTTCTGTAATCCCTGATTTGTAGTCTTTTAAATAAATACTTCTCAGTTGCCATCTATTGCTATCAACTGATCTCACCTATGTTTCCTCTCTGCTGTGGCCACAACGAAGTGAGTAACTTGGCCTTTCAATAGAACACATGTTTTATAAAGAGAAAGAGGACAATGATTACCGTATTAGAAGTACTCATGACAGACTCAGGTCCAGATGATCATAAAATAAATTCTAGAAAAAGCGGAAAGTCAAGATCAAACACTTCATTATGAAAAGGAAGAAGATATTTTTATCCATACTTCACTCTTCAGTCATTATTCTACTTGCTGGAACATTAGTTCTTCAAATTGCTTTTAATTACATGGCCCAGAAATAAATATACACCACTATCAGCATGCTCTGAGGTTGAATACAAGGGGTACTCACTTTCATTCCAGTCAAGGCATTATTCCAAGGTGATTTATACTCTCATTACAGGCTGTTGCCTTTCTTATGTAAATTTGTAATCAAATATTCTAAACAGGTGATGACAAATAATTTGGGTAACTACTGCAAGCAGCCAAAATCACAACCATAGGACCTCACAAGTCAAACAGGAGAGTTTATGCACACATATGCACAGGTATATGAACAGGCCACACAGGTACATTTCCATGTTATTAAACCTTTTAACAACTTTTGAATACATGAACCCAACCTACATCAAATTGGTGACAAAATTTTATTACTATGCTCAATTTAGCAAACTTCCCTCTCATTATATAAGCTATTAGGACAAAAGGAGCATTAATTAACTTACTGAATTTTTGATCAGATGTTGCAATGATAATTTATCATTTTAATAGTCTGTTCTAGAATGAATTTTTTAGAACGTTTCACAGAGTGAACCAACAAATTAATAATTATAATTCTTTTGCATGATTCAAATATTATGCATCACTCTATGTTGTTTAAACACCCTTTCAGTGCAACAGTACAATGGAGAAGCATCTTTCCTACACCCAGAAAGTCCTTTGCTGATACACCATCAATTAGTTTGCATACCATCCCCAAAAGTAGTGTTTAATACTCGCCTTTGTCATTTAATTGTTTTTTTTTCTTAAAATTTTGGAAATCAGATTTACCTTCAAAAGGATCTTCTAAAAACTGACTTCCTTTTCATTTAATTTCTGAACAAGTCACTTTTTGGTTGAGATTCCAGGGTTGGACCTCCACAGGTTGTTTGAAATGTGAGGAGTACTGTATAAAACTTTATTTGAATGGAAAACACCCAGAGCATCAGGTGAACTAGCCCGTTCTCTCATAGCCAGACCTGTTTTTCTGCACCAATCTAGCCTCAGAGTAGGACAGCATTCACGAACATTAGGATGCTAAACCCTTGAATGCTTATACCCAGCATATCTGGGCACTACAGAGTCCCACAGAAACAAAAGAGGAAGAAAGAGATTGCCTTTTCTAGTGGCACAGTACAATTTGTACAGAACTGTGCTGTCCAGGTTCGACACTTCTCACTCTTGAGTGTCTGCCTCTGCATGCAATTGCTAATCTTTTAAAATTCCAGCCTTAATGAAATAGGTAAGCTGCAGAAAAGATTAAGCTGAAAAATACAGCAGGAATACAGAATGAGGACAGGTGATTGATCTTTGAGTGGATATCCAACAGTGCAATGAAATTCTCAGGCTGGTCCTTCTTTATTTCAAAACGGTTTTGATTCAGAGGGATTTTATAGCAGCTAAATCATGCAGTTGGCACAGATTGTGCAAGCTTTTCAGAATGTTATACTCTGAAAGATGTCACATTTGGCAGAGGCAGTAAAGCTCCATGAATTTATTGTTGCTTCCCATTGAACACCAAAATCCAGGGCATCAAAAGATGATACAGCACACGGTACAACACTATTGTGTCGAGTCACCTGCTACCCTGGCTAGCACAAACCTCCAGTGGAATGCTACAAAATGCCAAATGGAAGCCACCTGTGTATGAGGAAAAAGATGGTGTAACTGTCTATACACTAGTGAGTGACACTTGTAAACTCAGTCCATGTCCCTGTAGACATACTGCACATAAGCAGTTCAACTTATTTTCAAATCCATCTTTTAAATGACTGCACTTCAAGACTGCTCCCCAAAATAATAACTTTACTTTTGGGAGTAATATTTTTAGAGTCAGTAGGACTTCTCGTGCATGCCAAATTACAGATATGCTTAAGTATTCTCAGAATCAGGACCACTTACTGGGTGTTTAACTATTTAATGTAGGTATTATGGACAGTTGCCTTTCACGTAGTGAACAAGAGACTGTTTTATCATCAAGTTTAGCTTGTGTGAACATAATGCTAATTAAGTCTGTACAAAAAGTGTCTAAAGGCACATGAGATAAGACCAAATTATTTTTTTTTTCTTTTTCTGCCATAAACTATCATTAAACCAAACAAACTGAAATTTCACCATGGCTTAGTAATCCCTACAAAATTCTAAGTGAAAGTTGGCCCATTCTCAGTCAAAAGTGGAGCAGAAAAAGTGTGACTAGAAAAAGATTAGAGTGGCTTCTTTAACACCTATTTTTCTTTTCCATTCAACTTGAGCTAATGGCAAACATTGCAGAGCATGCTTGAAAACTATGTAAGGATATAGTCAAAGAATAATAATAAAAAGCCACTTTGTCATAGACCAAGACATTCATATGTAAACAATCAACAGAAAAAGCTGTTTGAAAATTTATCAGGAATTCTCTGAAATGGATATAAGGCACAGCTGCCCTCTCATTACTTCCTAAGAATCTGCAAAAAATTGCTGTCTTTTAAGATTCTGTAAGCCTCTTCCTTTAATAATTTACATTGAAGGCTATGAGAGAAGTTTAAGAAGCTCATGCTTTCGTTTTTCAGTTCTAAATATCTAGTCAGGAACTCAGTATCTCAGTAAGTATATGGCCACCACCTAAGTAGCTATACCATGGGCAACTCCTGCAAGAAAGTTCAAAAGAGTGTTCTGACCCCCAGTTTAACCTTGTAAAGAGTCTATTCTCACTACTGTTGGATATACAAAAGTAGCATTAATAGAGTTCGGGGTGTGCAATTTCTCTGTGCATTAAGAGCATTAGAAAGGTTTTACTATGTACATCACAAATAGGTAGAGCATGTCCAACATCCAAGTTTCTCATTATGGAAGATATTATATTAGATTGTTATTCACAACAGGAGAATGTCACACTTTTCTGTGTACTCTAGTTCAGCACTTTTCTAATTTCACGGACCTCAATTTACATTTGTCAGTGTCTGAAGTTAGATGATATTGGTCTACTCAGGAAATGAGTTAAAGGGGAGAGAGGTCATTCACCTTTTGGGCAGTACCGTACTTTGATGATGCATAAATAAAGCACAGCATGAGTGTGTCAGCAAAAAATGGATGTCCTAAAGCCCCTTGATGCAAAGGATGATGTTTGTTAGAAACAGAAGGTTAAATATGTAGAAACTGTAAGGCTGAAGTGATGATGCAAAGAGAATCTGGCTAACATCTTAGCAGAAATCCACCTTGTCATTCACTGTGAGTTTACAGACGTGGAGATTTCAATAGATTACCAATGCTGATTAGCAAATGTATATGGAAACTATATTTACAAGCTGAATTTGTATCAGTCTGTGGTGTACGAACCTTAGAGAATTGGTATTCGTAATGGGCCTGATCCAAAGACCTGTCATTGGTTTTCTCATTATTTTAACGGGATCCAGATAAGACCCTCAGATGTTAATAAAGGGGCACCTGTGTTACCTACACGTATAGGTTCACGCTTCTAGAGCAGGTTGTACACATCGCCACCACTTACTTCAGGTTAGGAGAATGTAGCAAATATTTTATCCTAAGCATTCAAAAACATTTTCCTAAAGCTGAATGGTAGAGCTAAAGCTAAAAATCTTTGGATGCTTAACTCATTTTATCCAAATATTAACTTAAAAATCATATAATCATATCATAGAATCATAGAACGGTTTGGGTTGGAAGGGATCTCAAAGATCATCTAGTTCCAACCCCTGCACCATAGGCAGGGACATCTTCCACTAGACCAGTTGCTCAAGGCTCCATCCAGCCTGGTCTTGAACTTTTTCCAAATTTCTGATGCAGCTTCATTCACATTTGTGGCTGCAGTTTAGAACCAAGTTGCACACTATCTTACCAAGGCATCTATACACACAAGGCATCTGAATAAAAATGAATGCATTCTTATGTACTCCTGCCATTCTCTTTGGATTTTGCCAATGGTTTGAATGAGCACAAAAGTCTAGCATCAGAGCTTACATGCACAAAAAAAGAAGTCATAAGCATAGAATCACAGAATCAGAATGATTTGGGTTGGAAGGGACCTTGAAGATCATCTACTCCAACCCCTTGCCATGAGCAGGGACACGTCCCACTAGATCAGGTTGCTCCAAGCCCCACCCAGCCTGGCCTTGATCACTGCCAGGGAGGGGGCAGCCACAGCTGCTCTGGGCAACCTGTGCCAGTGTCTCACCACCCTCACAGTGAAGAATTTCTTCCTAATATCTAATCTAAATCTACCCTCTTTTGGTTTAAAGCCATTACCCCTTGTTCTATCACTACACTCCCTGATAAAGAGTCCCTCTCCAGCCTTCTTGTAGGCCCCCTTTAAGTACTGCAAGACCACTGTAAGGTCTCCCCAGAGCCTTCTGTTCTCCAGGCTGAACAACCCCAGCTCTCTCAGCCTGTCCTTGCAGCAAAGGTGCTCCAGCCATCTTCATGGCCCTCCTCTGGACCTGCTTCAGCAGGTCCATGTCTTTCTTGTGCTGGGGGCCCCAGAGATGAACGCAGGACTCCAGATGGGGTCTCATGAGAATGGAATAGAGGGGGAGAATCACCTTGCTTGACCTGCTGATCATGCTTCTTTTGATGTAGCCCAGGGTCTGGTTGGCTTTCTGAGCTGCAAACGTACACTGCCAGGTCATGTTAAGCTTCTCATCAACCAACACCCCCCAAGTCCTTTTCCTCAGGGCTGCTCTCAATCCACTCATCACCCAGCCTGTATCTGTGCTTGGGATTGCCCCGACCCAGGCGCAGGACCTTGCACTTGGCCTTGTTGAACTTCATGAGATTCACACGGGCCCACCTCCCCAGCCTGTCAAGGTCCCTCTGTATGGCCTCCCTTCCCTCCAGCGTGTCGACCACACCACACAGCTGGTGTGGCAAACTTACTGAGGGTGCACTCAATCCCAATGTCCATGTCACTGACAAAGATGTTAAACAGCTCTGGTCCCAATATCGACCCCTGAGGAACAGCACTTGTCACTGGTGTCTGCTGGGACATTGAGCCGTTGACCATGACTCTTTGAGTGCAACCATCCAGTCAACTCCTTATCCACTGAGTGGTCCATCTATCAAATCCATGTCTCTCCAATTTATCGACAAGGATGTTGTGCAAGACAGTGTCAAATGTCAGCTTTGCAGAAGTCCAGGTAGACTGGCCACGGATAAGCTGCCCAACAGTAAACGGCAAACAATCTTGAGCACACAGTTTTAGACCTTCACGCTTAAGCTCTTTTTAAGTCTAACAAGTCAAAAAAGATTTGTACTTGCATACCATATTTGCCATCTATTGTACAGTAATACAGACTTTATAAAAGAAAGTAAAATCTTAAACCAGACACAAAATTCAGAACATGAAGTTTTGAGTTACAACAATGAATTCATTAAAACAAACCAACCAAACAAAACCCTAAAGTGTTAAAACAAGGCATTTGAATAGTAACAACTGTTAAAATGAGCTCTGAAATCTCCATGCAACATGAGACTTTTATTGGCAAACAATTAAATCTCTCTTTAAGTGCACTTTCTCTGTACAACCTAATTTATAATCTTATCAGGCATGTGTCTCAGAAGAATTTGCTACTAGTCTAAGTCTTTATCTGCACAATGCAGAATACTAACAATTGTCTTGTATGTTTGTTTCCAATGTCAAAGACTGAAATTCCAATTTAAGGTTCTGACTGCTTTCAGAATTTGATATTATTTTTAAGGCGCTGTCACTTTTGTTCACATGGTGTGTCAGAAAAAGGAAATGTAAGAATAAAAAAATCTGTGCTGATGGTAAGAAAAAAGGAGAAAGGTGGTGTACTCAGGAATCAGTTTGCTATAGCTCATTTGCTGTTTTATCATTTTGCTGTTACCCTCCAGGGCTCTATTCTGTTTCAGTCCTACTCATTAGAATTTAAGTTTTACAATAAGCATTAAGGTAAAGGAAGTTAGAGGCAAGGTGGAATTAACAGCGTGCACTTTATGTATATTGCATCCAACTATGAATTTTTGAATCCTGTAGTACGTATGCCTACACATACAACTGTGGCTGCTGTGTATTTTGCACTGTCTAGTTCTCATACCTCACTGCTGTCGGTTTTTCTAGAAATTGTAATAGCTTCATCTTTCCCAGCCATAGACCTACACCACAGTGTACATTTCTAACTAGAATAATAGATAGAAATAATTTCAAGCAAACAGTTTTAATTCTAAGAATTAACAGCAAAATTCACAAGAGAACAAAGAGATTTCTTTTAGTGAGCAAATTGTACAGCTCTGCTTTATTATTTCCTTCCGTTCCCCCCAGTCCAAGTCCTGAAATTTTTAAAGAAATGGAACTACAGCAGTCACACACAGTACTAGCCTAGAGGGTATTTGTTCAACATTTTTTTTAATCCCACATAAAATCCTGCTAATTCTTTCAACATAAATAGGACACATTACTATTCCAAGCTTCCCCTCCCCTTTTATTTGGCTCAGAACACCTGATGGTTAATTCCCAGTTGAGATAATTAGTCCTTAGTTATCACCAGTTATTGTCACCTGTTCAACTTGCAAATGTCTACAAATGTGAGTTTTCCAATTAGCATCATAAGATCCCTATAGCATACAGCTAAAGTGTATTTTTTTTCCACAAGGCAAATCACTTTTCACTTACACACTCCATCTATTGAGTCTCATTTGGTAATAGTGCTTTAAAAATTATAGTGTTTTTCACAGGATAGACTTGTCATTGCCCTACCTCCTATCAAGCCCAGATGGCTGCTTCTATAAAGGAGAGAAAAACGGAATTAAATGAAACCCTCTCTTTAATAAGTATCCAAGTCAATTTAAATAGTTCCATTTCATTTTTACATCAGAGTCATGCCCTACTATTAAGTCATGAAGAACATTCTCAGTGTGCTAATAAGCCCCATGACATGTTGAACTGACATTTCAGTACACGGAATAAGCTGCAGTTTATTTTTAACTTCTGTGGTACAAAGCTGTAGGTAAACTGCGTTAGAGACAGTGGCCCAGTGCATTACATCTGGGTTGACTTCCAGCTGAACATAATGAAGTGGTCTTCTGACAAAAACCAACACAAAATAACACTTGAAATTTGGAGGAGGTACTTCTGGAAGCACCATTTTAAATCCTCAAAGCACATGATACAAGATCATCCAATATCTTAGTAATTACTTTGTTTTGTTCTCTGTAATGCCTGCAGTGGATTTATGGCCCTTCAAGGGAGGTGATTAGTACACCTCTTAAGTCTGAAGTTCTATGGTAAAAATGAGCTCTGACAATTTTTGTGAGAAAATATCATAGAAACTCTGGTAACATTTTTCAAGCCTTCTCTCTCACTGTTTCACAGTACCCCTGCAAATATGAGAGGAGTTCCCAGATACAGAAAGTGGAAACTGCTGGCCTTGAAAGGTGGAAAAGACTGTGCCATTTGGGAGCCAAGGTACTCCACTTCATAGAATGGTTTGGGGTTGGAAGGGACTTCTAAAGGTCATCTAGTCCACCCCCCCTGCAATGAACAGGGACATCTTCAACTAGACCAGGTTGCTCAGAGCCCCGTACAACCTGGCCTTGAAACACTTCCAGGGATGGGGCATCTACAACCCCTCTGGGCAACCAGTTGCAGTGTCTCACCACCCTCATCGTAAAATATTTCTTCATTACATCGTCCTCTGGACATGCTGAGAATGGGCCAATGCAATCATCGAATCCCAAGCCGACATGGCAAGGAAGAATCTCACTTCAGAGATCCGTGCAGTTTATTATTAAGGATGAAAGCTTTTCCCTTACTCACCAGTTCTAGTTGACTCATGATTTTATGTTTGTACATTTCCCGTGCTCCTCTCCACCCCCCTGTGGCCCCCTGGGGAATGTCTGTGAGGATTTTCTTGTACTGTAGCTGGAGTTTTGAGACCACTTTGGTGACAAAGACAACCCTCTCTAAAAACACTGGTGCTTCTAAACAGAATTATTTTCAAGACAGCCATATAGCTATACATAGCTCTGTGAGGTTTAGGGCGTACCTAGTGGCATTAACAAGGCTATGGACAGACAGGTACTGAAAGGTAAAAATGCTATCTTCTGAGCTGAAACTGAATAACCCAATGAAAGATTTTATGAAGAACACTAGAAAGCAAATGGTTTAATTGTGGAATACTGGGAAAAAAATTGTTTCTTCCTAGCCTATGCTAACGACAAATTACACTACTCTGCTGGCCAGAACAGATGTTAACAAACTCACCTGCACTTTTCTCTTGTCCCCACTTATCTACCTTGGGACAGACAGTAGAGCTCAGACTCTCAGATCCATTTGGGCATCAAATTCCCTTTGAAATTGAGTTGTTACATTCCTAACTGTTTTTGAGAATCTGGGTTTAAATGGGGATACAGCGTCTGCTTATTGCTTTGTGTCTGGAGCCTATGAATCAGATAGACTCACACACAGTGGAATAGGATTATTACTTCATGGCAAGGGCGGACAGTAGCAGTCACGATCTAGCCCTTTGAGATCAAGACAGCAAGAAATTCATGAAGATTTAAAGTAGTTAAAGGAGTTTATTTTCCAGGTGGGAAATCCAGGTGTCAGAAGGAAAGCAACTATAAATTTTCAACCCAGCTTTCCACATAAAATGTAAAGCCATTTGGAGCACACAGAAAGCTCAGTATGAACTACGGCTGATAGCTGGTGCAAGGTATGGTCAGTGGTTTTAAATGATTGATGGAGCTATCTCTGCACTAAAGCACTAAGGTTGGAATAGAAGAAAAAAATTGAGATCTGTTATAATGGTGCTTTATACCTTTTTTTTTTTCCTCTGATGGTCAAATAGAGTTCAGTTATACAGAATGATTGTTACTTTGCAAAGCTACAGGCTTGGGGATGAGTGCCTGGAAAGCTGCCCGGCAGAAAAGGACCTGGGGGTGCTCCTCAATCGCCAGCTGAACACGAGCCGGTAGTGCCCAGGTGGCCAAGGCCAACAGCATTCTGGCCTGTATTAGAAACAGTGTGGCCAGCAGGAGTAGGGAGATGATTGTGACCCTGTACTGGGCACTGGTGAGACCATACCTTGAGTGCTGTGTGCAGTTTTGGGCACCACAGTACAGGAAAGACATTGAGGTCCTGGAGTGTGTCCAGAGAAGGGCAACGAAGCTGGTGAGGGGTCTGGAAAACACGTCTTATGAGGAGCACCTGAGAGAACTGGGGTTGTTTAGCCTAGTGAAAAGGAAGCTGAGGGGAGACCTTATTGCTCTCTACATCTACCTAAAAGGAAGATGTAGTGAGGCCGGTGTTGGTCTCTTCTCCCAAGTAACTAATGACAGGACAAGAGGAAATGGCCTAAAGCTGTGCCAGGGGAGATTTAGATTGGATGTTAGGAAAAATTTCTTTACTGAAAGAGTGGTTAGCCATTGAAACAGGCTGCCCAGGCAGGTGGTGGAGTCACCGTCCCTGGAGGTGTTCAAAAGACGTATAGATGTGGTGCTTAGGGACACGGTTTAGTGGTGGGCTTGGTAATGTTAGGATAATGGTTGGACCCAATGATCTTAAAGGTCTTTTCCAACCAAAATGATTCTATGATTCTATAATCTGTACCAGTGATACATATGGTAGCTCTCCATACATCTACTAAGAACTTTATTCCAATAAACAGAAAAATACAGTATGTGGAGATCATTTTTGAAACATCTCCTAATTTATTATTGTCTCTTTAGAAAGTAAAGAATACTCAAATTGGTTTAATTATTTAAGTTGAAGATGAAAAAGTATATATGTGAATAAAATATTTTATGTTGTGGCAGCCACTCTTTTATTTCCTTTTCCAATACCAGAACAATGTGAGTTTTCAACCAAGTACCAGATACTTTAGTATTTTCCTGAAATCAGTGACACTGCTCAAGGACTATTCTACATGAAAAAGACAGATGAACAAGCGCTGAAGGAACAGACTACCAAATACCCTGTAAGAAAGAATACGAGACACTGACTCTATTTAAACTCAGCTCTGAGATCAGTGTATTAGCTGACTGGCATTTCTCTTGCTGAGAAAAGATCAATGAAGAAAAGATCAGCTGAAGAAAGATCGATGGTGACCAGAAAAACCATTAATTCATAAGAAAAGTGATTCTGCTTGGAGAAATAGAACATTACCCTGAGGCTCAAGCTCAGACTTGATCATTCCTATGTCTTACACATTGACCTGAGTTCTCCCTCCAATAAACTGCAGGCTCTGCAAGAACAGGGCAAGAACGAGTTCCATGCTGGACAGAGCTGCTGACAGACGCAGCAACAGCGAAGCAAAACAAGAGAGACTAGGATTATAAATAGTCATTACGCATGTGAAAAGGTAGCCCTCTATTTCTGCAAGTGGAGTTTTCTCACATGGTTTTGTAACAAAACGGGGCTATTCATGATAACCTAGAATTCTGTAGTCCTTCTACTCTGAGGTCTGCAGGCTCTTCTGCAGTTGTAGTATCTAAAGGATGTCTAGTTTAAATACTCTTTAAATACTGTCACAAGCACTCACAGTGTCACAAACATCTCACTCCTATTCACCCTCCTCCTGTCTGTAGGGGGAGAACTGTATTACAATATGCTGGATTGTTGCATTGTTCGAGAAAGGATTTTTTGTTGTTATCGCTGTTGTTCAGTTTAGTTATCTTCTACTTA